>NC_081301.1:48187500-48827500 GCF_030435805.1 Mustela lutreola
AACAAAAAAGGCTGAAGTTTGGGTTTAATATGATCTCAAGCAAACAAGATGAACTTTAAAGGCACTCATAATAATAATATACAAATGATTTAAAAATAAAACTAACTAAAGGGCACCTGGGTGGCTCAGTGGATTAAGCATCTGACTTCAGCTCAGATCATGATCTTGGGGTCCTGGGATGGGGCCCTGGGTTGGGCTCTCAGCTCAGTGGGCGACCTGCTTGTCCCTCTCCCTTACCCTCTGCGCCTCCCCTCTCTTATGCTTGTATACACTCTCTCTCAAATAAATAAAATGCTCAAAAAATAAAAATTTAAAAAATAAAATTAAAGTACAGTTAACTTTTTACAACTTCCACTTAAAAACCCATATTGAATTAAATCACCACCCTGCCTCCTTTATATTAGTAATTCTCCAAAGCCCTAAAGCTAAACTTACAATGGGCAAATTCACTATGAGGCAACAATTTAGATCTTTCCTTAATGACAGCTTGTAATTTGGGGCATAAGGGATTATGGGCTCCTGGTAGCAAGCACAATGATCATAACAAGCAATGCTACCAGGAGTTAATGAAATAGCAATACAACTGAACTGTTCTCCCCAGTAATAAACAATACTGCTGAAACTTGGGTACAAGTAGCTACATTCCCTTCTCTCAGGCTCAGGTAAACATGGAAAGTTACTACAAAAGTAAGTTAACTATTTAATAAGATCATTAAAATAGGGGCACCTGGGGGGCTCAGTGGATTAAAGCCTGTACCTTCAGCTCAGGTCATGATCACAGGGTCCTGGGGTTGAGCCCCGAATCAGACTCCCTGCTGAGCAGGGAGCCTGCTTCCTCCCTCTCTCTCTACCTGCCTCTCTGCCTACTTGTGATCCCTGTCTGTCAAATAAATATATAAAATCTTAAAAAAAAAATCAGTAAAATATCCTTAAAACTCTAAAATATTTATTCTAAGAAAATAATCCAAAAGGAACTTAAACTTTACAAGGTAATTACTTCTTAGACTACTAAATATACAGACAGAAAAGTAGAGGGGGGCACCTGCGTGGCTCAGGTCATGATCTCAGGGATTGAGTCCCCTAGCAGGCTACGTGTTCAGTGGAGTCTGCTTGGGATTTTCTCTTTCCCTCTCCCTCTCTCTAAAATAATAAATCTTTAAAAAAAGAAAATAAAGAGGAAAAAAGGGGGAAGCAACTTAAAAGTCAATCAAAAATGAATTATTTGCAGGGCACCTGGGTGGCTCAGTTGATTGAGCAACCAACTCTTGGTTTTAGCTCAGGTCGCGATCTCAGGGTTGTAAGATCAAGCCCCACATGGGGCAGCGCACTCAGCAGAGTCTGCTTGTCCCTCTCTCCCTCTGCTCCTCCCCACCTCTCTTTCTCTTTTACTTTCTCTCTTTCCCAAATGCATAAATTAATAAAATCCTTTAAAAAAATTTTTAAGAAATGGGTATGATGCATAAACAATGAATCTTGGAACACTGGAAAAATAAAATTAAGTAAAAAAAAGGAAATGCGGGAGCCTGCTCCCCTTCTCTCTCTGCCTGCCTCTCTGCCTACTCGTGATCTCTGTCAAATAAATTAATTAAATTTTAAAAAAAAGGAAATGCATTATTTGATTACTTATGATAATTTTACTCGGTGGAATGTAATTAAGTCATTAAAATATGTAGCAACAGGGCACATGGGTGGCTCAGTCAGTTAAATGTCCGCCTTTGGCTCAGGTCATGATCCCAGAGTCCTGGGATCAAACCCCACATCAGGCTCCCCGCTCAGTAGGGAGCCCACTTCTCCCTCTCCCCCTGCTTGTGCTCTCTCTGTCAAACAAATAAATAAAATCTTTTTTAAAAAATTTTAAATATGTAGAAACATCAAAAATGTTTCCAGCAAAATGTAAATAGAGAGGATGGAAATAAAATATATATATGTAAAAATACAATGGAAAGGAAAATAAACAAAATGAAAACGCTTTTGTGAAAAGTTAATGGAGACTATTTTTTTCAATATTCAAAGTAAATGTGATACTATAAAAACCAAATGTCTTTAAAAGTGATATAAAAACATTCAACACATCTTTAAATTATAAAATCTAATTTTTCACCAGTAAAAACACTAAAAATTAATCTAGTTTAGCTCAAAACATCTCTTTCAATTCTTTATGTGAATGCTAAATTATATAAACTCCTGCAGTAAACCAATCACAAAGGAAGTAGAGAAGAAGTGTGGGAAATAAGTCCAAATGTCATGCTCACAAAACAATCTCTCCAATAATATCACACAATAACTAAGTCAACTGAACACAAACATGACTAACAAAAACACATAGTGGTCATTTGTGAATTATCTCTCAACAAAGCTAGGCTTTTTTAAAAAAGTGACTAAGACAGAGACTTTGAATTGAGCCAGACCTGGGTTTGAATTCTGACTCTACCACAAGTTAGCCATATGACCTTGGGCAATTAATTTAACTACTGTTAGCTTCCCAGAAGACAATAGTACCTTTTAGGTAGAGGGTTTCTTTAAGTAAGATTAAATGAGATAATAGTGACTGTAATATATAGTGGTTACTATATAGAAAACACTCAGTAAAACAACAGATGCTTACTAATACTATTACTAAAACATCTCTAATAGTTTTTCATAAACTGAAATGAAAACATCCAGCTAACTTCATTAAAAATAAAGAAAATGTAATATGTGGACAAAGGGAACAAATGGTAAAATGGAATTTATGAGTCTTTATCTGATATTTCACATGGTTTAATAAGCTCTGTACTCAAAGGCCCATAAAAAAGCTCATGATTTCCCAGTGTCCTTTACTTTGATGTATGAGAACAAAACTGTTTTACTAATCATTCCTACAGGAACAAAATGTAACTTGGCTGACAAGGCGAGTTAAAAGCTATGAAGAAGAGACTATTCAAAGGATCACAGTAGATATTTCTCCAAAAAGATACAGAAGTGGCCAAGAAACACAAGGAAAGATGCTCACTACCATCAGTCATCAGGGAAACACAAATCAAAGCCTTAGGAGAGATACATTTCACACTCACTAGGATGGTTACAGTTAGGAAAAAAGGAAGGGCAGCTAAGAAGAAGTGTTGCTAAGGATGAAGAGAAATTAGAATCTTCATACACTGCTGATGGGAATGCAAAATGGTACAGGCACTTTGGAAAACAGTCCAGCAATTTCTTCAATGGTTAAACACAGAATAAGCATGTGACCTGGCAATTCCATTCCTAGGTGCATACCTCCCCAAAATGAAAACCTAGGTCTATGCCAAAATCTGTACACCAATGTTCACAGCAGCATTATTCATAACAGACAAAAAGAAGGGAAAAACCCTGAATGTTAACTAATAATGGACAAAACGGGGGCACCTGGGTGGCTCAGTGGGTTAAAGCCTCTGCTTTCAGCTCAGGTCATGATCCCAGGGTCCTGGGATCGAGCCCCACATCGGGCTCTCTGCTCAGCAGGGAGCCTGCTCCCCACCCCCCACCTGCCTCTCTGCCTACTTGCGACTTCTGTCAAATAAAATCTTTTTTAAAAAATGGACAAAACATAGAATTACTCTGTAGAATATTATCCAACCATTAAAGAAATGAGGTATTGATACATGATACAATACGGATGAACCTTGAAAACACATTAAGTAAAAGAAGCCAGTCACAAAGAAAACAATGTATTGTATGATTCCATTTTTTAAAAATTGTTTATTTATTTATTTGACAGAGAGAGAGAGAGAGAGAGAGAGCAGGGGAAGTACGAGAGGGAGAAGCAGACTCCCCACTGAGCAGGGAGCCTGATGGGGTCTCCATCCCCAGACTCTGGGATGGTGACCTGAGCCAAAGGCAGACTCTTAATGACTGAGCCACCCAGAAGCCCCTGTATGATTCCATTTATGTAAACTGTCCGGAACAGGCAAATCCATAGAGACAGAAAGTAGATTCGTGGTTGTCTAGAGCTAGGGCAAATGTGAAGGGTTGGGGGGGTGACAGCTAAAGGGTACAAGGTTCTTTCTGTGGAGGTGGTAAAATGTTCTAAAACGGATTGTAGTGGTGGCTGTAGAATTTTGTACTAAAATCCATCAAATTGTAAACATTTAATCGATAAAAATAAATAGTATGTGATTTATACCTTAATAAAACTTTTTTAAAAATACTTGATTTGTCAGAGAGAGAGAGCACAAGCAGGGGGAGTGGTATGCAAAGAGAGAAGCAAGCTCCCCTCTGACCAAGGAGGCTGAGGTGGGGCTTGAACCCAGGCCCCTGGGATCCATGGTCTGAGCCAAAGGCAGACCCTTAACCAACTGAGCCACCCAGGCATCCCAATAAAACTTTTTTTTTTTTTTAAAGAGAGAGAATATTGGTTTTCAGAGACATAACTTTATATTAAGTGAAAAAGAAACGGGGCACCTGGATGCCGTAGTCAGTTAGGCAACCGACTCTTGATTTCTGCTCAGGTCATGATCTCAGGATTGTGAGATCAAAACCTGAGTAGGGCTATGTACTCAGCAGGGAGTCTGCTTAAGATTCTCTCTCTCCCTCGGCCCCCGCCCCCACTCGTGTGTGCAACCTTGAGCTCTCAAATAAATAAGTCTTTTTTAAGAAGAAGAAAATTGGGCGCCTGGGTGGCTCAGTGGGTCAAGCCGCTGCCTTCGGCTCGGGTCATGATCTCAGGGTCCTGGGATCGAGTCCCGCGTCGGGCTCTCTGCTCACCAGGGAGCTTGCTTCCTCCTCTCTCTCTCTGCCTGCCTCTCTGCCTACTGTGATCTCTCTCTGTCAAATAAATAAATAAAATATTTAAAAAAGAAGAAGAAGAAAATTAAGGCAAAGAGTAATGAGATGAGAAAGCTGATAGGAAAAAATATGGAAAAGATAATGCAAGACTATCAATTTTCCTTTGAAAATGGCAAACCCTCTGCTTGAAGATAAAAGTACTTCATTCCATGCTCATATTTTTCAAAGGAAAGAAGCCTCATAATAACAAAAGAAAGTCAGACTTGGAGAGGGTCCTGGATCTACTTTCCTTCTCTTTCACCTATGAGTCATGTGACCTTGGAAAGTTACTTAAATTGCCAGAGCCACTGTTTCTCCAGTATTAAATGATTCCCCATATCGCCAAATGTCCAAATATTAGGTGTAAATTATAAAAAGTAGTTCGGCCAATTAAAAAAGAAGAAAAGGTGTGAAGTCCTGAATCAATATACCTATAGTGTTAAGAGTAAGTTTCTTGGGGCACCTGGGTGGCTCAGTGGGTTAAAACCTCTGCCTTCAGCTTGGGTCATGATCCCAGGGTCCTGGGATAGAGCCCCGCATCAGTCTCTCTGCTCAGCAGGGAGCCTGTTTCCTCCTCTCTCTCTGCCTGCCTCTCTGCCTACCTGTGATCTCTGTCAGATAAATAAATAAAACCTTAAAAAAAAAAAAAAAGAGTAAGTTTCTTTTCCAGTTCCAAAATGGAAACTACATTCTTATCTTTAAGGTTCATCAAGATTCCTAGGATTTCCCCTTACATTTTTGTCTAGTAAAGCAGCATCGAAGAAACCCACACAGGAAACACAATCTTCACCTTCATAGAGTTGGCAATGACATGGAATCCATCCGTTCAATCTCTCATTGGAGGCCATGATACGTGATTAAGGAGGGTGAATTGCAGGCTTAATTTAACCCTCCAGAAAAACGAATTTCATAATTGTGACTCTAAAACTGAGGAATCCAGGATAGACCTTTAAAAAAAGAGCTCTACTTACTTACAAAAGGCAAGGATGGGAAAGTCCAGAGAAATTCAATTTGAAATGGTTTTCCAAATGAGGCACTTTCTAAAAGATAGGATTATTTGATTTTACTCTTTCCCTTATTGGTTTTTAAAATTTCATTGTTTTTGGCTTTCTATATTCTTTTTTTTTTTTTAAGATTTTATTTATTTTTTTTGACAGAAACACAGAGAGTAGAGGGAACACAAGCAGGGGGAGTGGGAGAGGGAGAAGCAGGCTTCCCGCTGAGCAGGGAGCCTGATGTGGGGCTTGATCCCAGGACACCAGGATCATGACCTGAGCAAAAGGCAGATGCCTAACGACTGAGCCACGCAGGCGCCCCAGCTTTCTATATTCTTAATTATATTTGACAGTTAAGGATCTAAAAAGCTGCGGATAGACAAATTACTACCAAATGCTACTGGGAAATAGATTTATAACTGTGCTGAATATTTTCATTCTTGAAACTCTCGGCAACCATCAATTGCTTCACACATGATATCAATTAGAAGACAGAATAAATGGCCTCAAAGAATGCATACTGGCTTCTATGGATAGCATGCTGGCAAAAAAAAAAAAAAAAAGATTAGCCCAAAATTAGTAAATGTGTCTTGGCAAGAGCCACCAAATTGAGTGTATTTTGCAACTTTAACACACACCACAGGACATAACAGCAGCAACTTCACAAACAATGAACACATACAAAAAAGGCTTGGAACAGCTTAAACAAAATACAAGGATCAATTACTACCGTCAAGATTCATCAAGGGGAAATAGATTATGCCTACTTATTTAAATGAACATAAAGCTATTCCAAAAAATTTTTTTAAAAAAGAGTATTTCTATTGCCAAAATTAACAGTGATACAGCCAATTTCAACAAATTCCACAACTCAGGGGAAAAAAAAATAATTCCATAACTCAGGACACTTGTACTATCTATGAGGAAAAGATGGTAAATAACACTAAGTACCTCTGGTAAGGGTCAATAAAACAGTGAGTTTATTCTCTTAGAAAAGAAAAATGAAAAATAAGTGACAAGAAAATAAGCACTCTCTATAAAAAATGAAGTTAAGTGACTGCCAGTATTGCTTTATGATTTATTAATACTCATCTTAATACAAAAAGGATTTGAAAACGGTACCTCTATTTGTTCAAAAGACAGAGTGGATTTATTTCATTTGCAACCTGTCAAGGGCATTTTTTTTTAGGTTTTATTTATTTACATACTTACTTACTTATTTGAGAGAGAGAGAGAATGCGAACACAAGCGGGGCAGGGGAGGAGCAGAGGGAGGGTCAAGCAGACTCTGCACTGAGGGCAGAGCCCAACTCGGAATTTGATCTCATGACTCTGAGATCATGACCTGAGCTGAAACCAAGAGTCAGACGCTCGGGCGCCTGGGTGGCTCAGTGGGTTAAGCCGCTGCCTTCGGCTCAGGTCATGATCTCGGGGTCCTGGGATCGAGTCCCGCATCAGGCTGTCTGCTCAGCAGGAGCCTGCTTCCTCCTCTCTCTCTCTGCCTGCCTCTCTGCCTACTCGTGATCTCTGTCAAATAAATAAATAAAATCTTTAAAAAAAAAAAAATAGTCAGACGCTCAACCGACTGAGCTACGCAGGCACTCCTTAAAAGTGAATTTTTGATTTAAAAAAAAAACATACAAGATTTGGATTTCATAACACGAAAAGAAACAAAAGAGGAAGGAGAGAAACACAATAGAAAAGAGAAATGCCTTCAACCAAGCAAAGGAAGGAATATTAAGGTATCAAAATAAGACACAGGCCTCATTAAATAAAATACCTAGAGACATGATGTCTTAACTCCTCTACAAGACAACGGAATGTGAGAAGCAAAGTGGCTGCCATGGGCGGAACACTTGCATCCCCTCCAAAATTTATATATTGAAATCACAATTCTCAAGATGAGAGTTTTAGGAGCTGGGATCTTTAGGGAATGACTAGGTTAAGAGGATAGAGCCTTCATGACTGGGGTTGGTGACCCTATAAAGAATCTCCAGAGACCTCTCCTGCCCCTGAAGCTGTGTGAGGTTGAAGCTATCTACAAAGATGGCCATCTAAGAACCAAGAAGGAGGCCCTCACCAGATGCTGAATATACCAGCACCATGAGCTCAAACTTACAAACCTCCAGACCATGAGAAAGAAATGTTTGCTAATAAGCTACCCAGTGTATGTTGTGTTGTATTACAGCAGCCTGAACGGATTTAGATCATATTTAGTAAAGTCCTCTGGGTAATAGTTTGGACTGGGGGACTAGACTTCAACAATCCTCAACTGTCTCCTTTAAGTATTGAAGGAAGTAACAAGAGCTTCGGTGCTGAAAGGACATGATACCGTCTATAGGAAGATGTTAAGTCACTGTTCTATATTATGTAAACTTTAGGGACAAGATTAAAAACAAAAAACTACTTAGAACCTTCTTGATGGCACCAGTATATCCAACAGCATACCACTTTTCCAGGAGCAAACTCAACATTTAAAGAGCACCTATGTCAGCAGACATTATGCCAGGTTTCTTTTGTTTTGGGGTAATCTTCTCCATTCACTTAAAGAACGAGATGCTCAGAGGTTAAGTAAACTAACCAAAGGACAGGAAGCTAAAAACTGGTATATGTCAGGTACAGTTCTATAACTGCCCAAAAACAAAGATGCTTCCTGCCATCTGGTACATTTTTCATGTCTCCAGTACTAACTACAGTTAATGATATCTTAGAGAAAATGGAATGAGAAAAATCAGCACCACACACTGAGCATTTCTTATGAGTTAATAAGCATCTACAGGCAACAGAGCCGTGTTAACAGCAGAGGACGGGTGGAGAACACAAAGGAATTACGGACACGGTAAGACAAAATTACCATCTGTTAGAGGAGAAAAGATTAATTTTGGAAAGGACTTGATTCCTGTTTAGAAAAAATAATGACCAGGAAATCCTCCAAAACGGTAACACTGATCACCCTTTGGAGGGGAAAGTATAGAATTCTCTCTTCTCTCAAAGCTCCTACTAAAAACTCATTTCCAAAAGAGGTTTAGAATTCTTTATTAGGAAAGCAAGATCATTATTCAAGTGACACTCGCCAATTCCAGATGACTAATGGAAGCAATAACAACAGTCATTGGTTTTGTGTAGTTGTCCCCTGCTGCAGCAGCCCTCTGCTAGGAGACCCTAACAGCTCTGCCACCACTGGGCCCAGACTCTAGAGGTAGAGCCCTCAGCACATACCGGTTCCTGAACAGTGATGGTGCTCACTCTCTGCTAAAGGAAATATCTACCCAAAAGAGCAGTCTCAGGGCGCCTGGGTGGCTCAGTGGGTTAAGCCTCTGCTTTCAGCTCAGGTCATGATCCCAGGGTCCTGGGATCATGCCCCACATCGGGCTCTCTGCTCAGGAGGGAGCCTGCTTCCCCCTCTCTCTCTCGGCCTGCCTCCCTGCCTACTTGTGCTGTCAAATAAATAAAATCTTAAAAAAAAAAAAAAAAAAAAAAAGGAAAAGAAAAGAGCAGTCTCATATCAAGTTCAGTCTCATATCAAGATCCTGAGTAAACAACCGCCCTCGAAGGTCTATTTTCCTTATCTATAAAATGGCGTTATAATCCCCATACTGCCGAATTAATGAGGAGCATAAATGGAAAGTACTTAGCACAAGAACATGAGCATATAAACACGAGTACAGTCACTGCCTGTTTTATTATAACATTACATTCATTATTGTACCAACCATAATTGCCAACACTAAGAGAATTCCATTTAGTCTCCTTCGCAAAAAGACTCCAATTGTGTAAGTATGTCTCACTGTGTCAAAACCTTTGGTTAGGGTCATCAGTGATCTTTGACATCATTATCACATTTCTCCAAAATACTGAAGATTCTGTCTGCTGAGTCGTCAACTGGGGAATGGGCTCAAATTCAGAAAATGGTTAGAGGTGCAAGTCTAACATCAATCCATCCTACCCAAACTAGTGACTAGGAAAGAAGGATCCTTTGCCAGTCTTCAAGCCAACCATAATTTCTGCTGGCTATAAAGTTGCCACGGGTGTATGCCAATCTCTTCACCTCCTCTGCTTCTATGGCATGCTAATCGCAAACCTAAGAAGCAGATTTACGCACGAGTTCTCCTAGAAGCATAACTATCCCGTGTTGCAAATAACACAGGAAATAAAGAACAAGGGAAAACAGAGTGGTTGTCTCTAGCCTCTGGAGAACGTCTGCGGAACCAGATATTTCAAGAAAGAATCTGACTAAACTCACTCCCTAACCAAATTCTCGGGGAGTGAACATTCAGCACTCGATTAACTGAATCTAAACTTATGTCCTTGTAACAAGTATGGTGCATCCAGTTAGTACTTTCTTCAAAAGGATCCAATATAAGGTTAAAAAGCCTACCTCCGCTTGGCAGAGCGCGTGAAGACCTTGGAGCACCAAAGCTGCTGGAGTGGCTTGATCAGGCTTGGTGCACTCGTTCAACACCTGGGAAACGGCTGCCAACATATCTGCACCATGCTGGTAGGGCCTATGAGAAAGGATAGTTTAGAAACAAGATTAAAGCTGAAGAGCACACTTCCCCCACCCCAGGACTTTTGCCTGATCAAAAAGCTTTAGAGCTTTCTTTACCCTTACATCCATTAAATGTTGACCCGCAAATACAAACATATGTTTTCTGCCACGATTCGTGTCATCATCGTTCCTGCTGTAATGTGAGGCTCATTTTTGATAAAGAAATATTATCCAAGCAAGAGGACTCTTGCTAACAAACTGTCTTCTCCCTAAACTGTAAATGCTATTGCCTGGATTGAAAAAACTCAAGTCTGTAATAATGGTGAGACTGAGGTAAGTTTCAATGACTTACCTCATTGAGATTATCTGTAAAGATAGAGCTATTCCTGCCTGCCGGGGGCTCTGGTACCATCCACTGACTACAAAAGCAGGGATTGGAGAGGAGAAGATGATTTATTACAGCAGTGACAGGTGGTGACACCGTAACGGCAGTGACACCTGACTAGGTGGTTACACCTATCACAGTAACGACGCTGATGATAAAAGTAAGGATATGAATCGTAACTGACGAACCCCCGCAGCACGACCCTGGATTCACTCACTCCTCCTCCTTCCCTTCTTCTCTTTCTTCCGCAGGCAGTGTGCTAGCCCCAGAAGGACCGGAACTTCTCAAAGAAATGCTCAGGTCCATCCCCGGCTTTCCTCATAACTGCTGTGTTACAGAACAGTTTCCACTGACAAACTCCCAACTGATGAAATTTGCCTGGCTGGATTCTACCATTTCACTGTCTGGAAAACAGTAATCATTTTCCAAAACTGGAAAACGTTGGCAGACCTTGAGGTGGAATAAGTTATCAACAGACTGACCTACTCTGATATCTAACTTCTCCTGAAGCTGAGCTTTAAGGGTGTAAAATCAAAATGTCGGCTAATAACCCTTCATCTCTAAAATGTCGTCCACGCCAGTAGCTCAAGAGAATCCACACGCCCAGGTCTTGGGTTTCATGTGTGTGTGACTTGTACAGTGAGGCTATGTTGACGTTGCCAAAAGGCTGAACTTAGAAAAGAGGCAGAACTACTGAGAAGTGGATACATCCTGACCCCAGATTTGAAACAAGAATCATCCACATTACCAGCTTCAGGATAATCCCAAATCTACAACAGCGGACAGAGTCACTTCCCCAATACCGTCATGTCTTCCTTACCTTTAGAGCATATGTGGGGATTAAAGATCAGGCCTTCTTTGTAATAATTCTAGCAATTAATTCTAGACAATGAGTCACAAATGAGATCTTCCCTATTCAAACTCCCTTTAACAATCAGGCATAATACAGGGAAAATATAAAAAAGAATAGATGACTACAGGGATGCCTGGGTGACTCAGTTGGTTAAGCGTCTGCCCTCAGTTCAGGTCATGATCTCAGGGTCCTGGGATCAAGTCCCGCATCAGGTTCCCATCTCAGCAGGGAGCCTGCTTCTCCCTCTGCCTGTGACCTCTCACTTTATTATTATTTATTATTGAATAAATAAATCTTTAAAAAAAAGAAGAAGAAGAAGAATTTGTTATAGTCCACTGCTTAAGTTTCAGGGATTTGTATACCCAAAAAAAAAACCCAGAAAACATAGCATCACATTTTTTTATCTTAATATTGAATTATTATCCAGAAAAGGATACGAATTTCCTATAAATCTAGATACAAGGCTAGATCTGAAATAAAAAGACATCCTTGCTTCTCAAAGTTATTATCCAATCCTACTAAGTTCTACAATCAGAAAACTGGAACTGAAAATTAATTTATTCTTACCCAAATACCCTCTATCATTCCTAGTTTTTTCCTTACAATAAAAAAATTAAGAGCAAAGGAATATATCATGATATCCACTCCCAAGGATTAAGCGCATCTTACCTTTGCTTACATATGTCTCTGATTGATGCTGCTTTGGCGATGAGTTTTTCCCACTGGACTTCCTTGCCCACAGACAGAGAAGGCACATCGGACATGGCCATGAAACGCTGCAATTCAGGGTAGACACGATCCTAAGAAGGGAATTTCATAAAAAAAGATAATTTCCCAACTGGAGTTGAATAATTATTTTACACAGCATTTCTACCTCCAAATCCCACAATTTGCATTGCTAATTGTAAAGCATTTCTTCTAATCAGCAGCGAAGAATGCTTTTGTGATTGCTGGGGATTTTCTTACAGACCCATGTACTGTTCATTTCATAAGACAAGAAAAAGGTGGCTGAATCTCACCCTAATTACAAAGGCACTAATCACGTATAACCATATTTCTATTACTTTTTCCATGCAGATGGAAAAATAAAGTTCAGAGTTAAGGAAATACCTTTTTTTCTATTCTCAATTTCTCTTTGAGAGTCAATCACCACCAACTGCATTACAGATCAAAAGCAGCACGCTAAACCAAAATCTCTGAATGCAATCACTGATGGCACTCCAAACCCTACTGCATCAAAGTACTGTCACACACACTGACAAAACTGATTTTCTTTGGTGAAAGGGACATGTTTAATACACAAGTGTACACCTGAGCTTACCTGCTTTTCCCACAAAGATGTCAACAAGCGCAGAGTGACAGGTCTTAGTTGTGGAGTAGTTCCAAGAAGTTGGATCACTCGTAGAATTTGTCCTATACACACCTAGAAAATGTTGAAGAAACTTTGGTTTCTCAAATGTGAATGTAGGTAATCCCAAAGTGACCCCAACAATGTGAAAATCCCTTATCACAGAATAAAGACTGAAACAGAAGCCAACTACAATACAACCCATCTTCTCAGAGGTGAGGGGACAGTTTTGGGGAGGGGCTAGCTAGCAAACCTGGGGGCACAAGACCTTATCTCAGACAATAGCCAATGGGGAAAACTGGCTATTATATGATTTCAAAGAATTAATTCTTAAAATACCATAATAAATACTTCTGGCCCAACAAGAGAAACAGCAGTCATGGCAAAATTAAGGGCTCAAAATTCAATGTATCAGGCATGCCTCACTCTCTTATTTGTCCCCAGGCAAACTGTTTAATATACAAACCTTGTGAACACCAAGTGTAGGTAAAGTATACAAGATGTCATTATATAATACGGGTTCCAGCGGTCTTCCCAATTTGAACATTAAAACCGGAATCAGATTCGGTACCTAAAATGAATGTAAAGAATGTATTTGTTATGCCTTCAAAGGAAATAGATCTGTAATGCAATCATTATTTTGTTTTTCTTCAAAAGAATAATGGGAATACATATAACTTTGAAGACTTAAAAGAATGTTAGCTAGCCATTTGTTGTCAGCGGTAATTTCATAGTACAACTACTAGTCTCTCTTTTATAATGACCTGCCAATACCAATCAAAATAATTTTCTTTTTTTTTTAAGATCTTATTTATTTATTTATTTGTCAGAGAGAGAGAGAGAAAGACTGCGTGCACAAGCAGGCAGAATGGCAGGCAGAGGCGGAGAGAGAAGCAGGCTTCTCGATGAGCAAGAAGCCCGATGCAGGACCCGATCCCAGGACCCTGAGATCATGACCTGAGCCGAAGGCAGAGGCTTAACTGACTGAGACACCCAGGCATCCCCAAAATAGGTTTTCTTAAACAAGCATGACATTAACTCTCAGAAATACAAAAGTAGTTAAAATATATCCTGCTCCAAAGAAGTCTACAGTTCAAATAAGAAGCTAAAACACAGGATATATAAACAACAAATAACTGTACAGTGAAATTGTTATTCCAACATGAAATAAGTAAAATTAGTTATACTGTAAGGGGGTGGTTAATGAACAAAAATTCGTCTCCAGGGGTCCGTTTCAATCCCTCTACGAACACAATAAAAAGAGAAATGCAATTCATTTGTGGATCAAAAAACGTAATACTGCCAAGACAGCAATGTTTTCCAAATAGATCTACAGATTCAGCACAATCCCATCAAAATCCTAGCTGGCTTATTTGCCAGAATTGAAAAATTGATTCTAAAAATCGTGTGGAAAAGTAAGGGATCCCAAACAGCCAAACAATCTTAAAAAAGAACAAAGTTTGAGACTCAAACTTCTCAATTTCAAAATTCACTACAAAGCTACAGTAATCAAACATGTGTGGTAGCAGCAGTAACAATAAAAAAATATAAATCAATGATAAGCACCTGGATGGCTCAGTTGGTTAGGCCGCTGCTCAGGTCACATCAGGATTCTTGCTCAGTAGGGAGCCTGCTTCTCTCTCTGCCTCTGCCTGCCTCTCTTGTGTGCTCTCTCTCTTTCTCTCTCTCTCACACAAATAAATAAATAAAATCTTAAAAAAATAATGCAATGAAAAAAAAGTGAAACAGAACTCAGAGTCTAGGAGTAAATCCTTATATTCATCTTCTATTGATTTTTTATAAATATGCCAAGAAAAATGGAGAAAGAAGAGTCCCTGAAAAATGGTGCTGGATTTCAACAACTAGATATCCACATACAAAAGAATGGATCTGGGCCCCTTTCTCACACAACACATAAAAATTAACTCACAATAAATTTTAGACCCAAATGTAAAGGCTAACACTATCAAACTCTTAAAGAAAATATAATAGTAAATCTTTGTGACCTTAGATTAGGCAAAGCCTTCCTAGATATGACACCAAAAGCATGTGCATCTGAAGAAAAAAATATTTCTTCAAATTCAAAGTACTTGTCTTTCGAAGGACAGTAGAAAGAAAATGAAAAGACAACCCACAAAATGGGGGAAAATTTTTTTACAAATCGTCTAATAAGGGATACATATCCAGAATATGTAAAGAATTCTCATAACTCAATAATGAAAGGACAAATAACCCAATTTTAAAAGAGCAAAGGATCCAAAGAAGATAAATATTAATAAATACAGGTATATTCAACCATCATCAGCCATGACATAATTGCAAATCAAAAGCAGAATGACATACCATTTAATATCCAATAGGATCTATCATTTAAAAAAAGATAATAGCAAATGTTGGTAAGGATATGGAGAATATGAAACCATCATACACTCCTGGTAGGAATATAAAATGGTGCACCCCTTCAGAAAACAGTTTGGTAGTTTATCAAATGTTTAAACAGAATTACCATATGATCTGGCAATTCTACTTCTAGATATCTATCTACCCAAGAGAAATGAAAACATATCCACACAAAAAACTCCTACGTGAATGTTCAGAGCAACATAACTCACAATAGCCAAAAGTAGAAACAACCCAAGTTTCCATCAACTGATGAACTGATAAAGAAAATGTAGTGTAGTCATACAATGGAAATATTGTTCAGCCATAAAAAGGCAAAGGAACCTTGCAAACATCATGCCAAGTGTAAGAAGCCTGTCACAAATGACTACATATTATATGATTCCATTTACATGAAATGTCCAGAATAGGTAAATCTAAAGAGACAGAAAGTAATTGCTTAAGATTGAAAAGGTGTAGAGGGAAATGGGGAGTGATTGCTAATGGGTACAAGGTTTCTTGGGGGGGATAATGAAAATGTTCTCAAATTATTTGTAATTACATTTGCACAGCTCTGTGAATATACTAAGTCACTGAACTGTACATTTTGAATGGATGAATTATACAGCATATATAGAACATAAAGCATATGAATTATATCTTAATAAAGCTGTTTTTAAAACTTCAATTCAAAATCTACAAGTGAATACTTACTATAAGCCTATTAATGGCACAATGTAGCTCCAAAAAAAATTTTATTTTCCTTCCAGTGCATTTCACACTTTTGTTGTCTAAATTGTTAAATTTCCCCTATCTGCTGTAATCTTAGAAAGCCTATTCCTTCTAAGCTGAGGAAGACATCTACTTTAATTCACTTTCAAGAAGGAAGAAAAATCCTCTACTAACCTGCTAACCAAAAAGTAATGGTTAAACATTAATTCATTAATGAGCCTGACCATGATACACCATGGCAGCATTTGGAGCTATGTATGTAATGGCTGGACTCAGCACACAGGCAAAACTGATGTTTTTAACAAGTGTTGGGGCTCTATTAGAACAGAGGTTCCATCACCCTACCTTGAGCAAATGAAGGGAGACAAATTTTTGAACTGGCTTCTTATTCCCCATTTTAATTAAAAACAAAAGGTTATCTTAGATTGCATTGCCCAAGTTTCAATTACCCCTTCTGGTAAGATTTCTACTAAGACACTTTGACAGATTCTTAGTTCTGGGAAGGCAATCAGTACATTTACTGACATTTTATAAAATAGTGCATTTAGCTGTATGGTTTGAAACAACTGTTTTAATTATACTGTCAGAAAAGAAATAAAGTACTCTATTTATGTTGAAGAGCACAGGTTTTGTTGTTGTTGTTATTGTTTTTACAAGCCTCAGACTTAAAGAAGCATGATTGGGTGTTTATTGTTTCCTAGTGAGTTCATAAATGAAAAAACCTAAGTGAGAATATTTTACTGTACCTATATTAAACTTAATACAGTTCAAAGGCTATTATATCCCAAAGTAAATTGTCAAAAGCCAATGGGAAAAACAAAATAGGTGGAAACACAAATATATACATATGGAAAATATTTTTTGCATAAAGTATGAACTGTTGTTTTCCTAATGAAGTTACATAAGTATTGATTGACTTACTTGAGATGTAATTATGTACTATTGATTCCTCTGCTTTTTAAAACATTTTATTTATTTGAAAGAGTGAGAGAAAGAGAGAGAACAACTGGGGGTAGGGGTAGAAGCAGAAGCAGACTCCCCACTGAACAGGGAGCCTGATGCAGGACTCAATCCCAGGACCCTATGATTATGACCTGAGTCAAAGGCAGACACTTAACTGACTAAGCCACCTAAGCACCCAATTCCTCTGCTCTTGAGCATTCCACTGTGAGGCAGAAAAAAGAGAATAAATTCTCTAACTTTAAATTTTTAAAATAAGCTGGAAAGTGCACTATAATTCAGTCTCCTGATCTTCTGGTTTCAGAAAATTCTATGCTTTTGCTTCCCTCCTTCAGAATTCAAGTCAATGAAAAACAATTGACTTAGAATGATGGGAGTGGTGCCTGGGTGTCTCGGTTGGTTAAGCCCCCAAATCCTGATTTTGGCTCAGGTCTTATCTCTGGGCTGTGAGATCAAGTCCTGTGTGGGGCTCCCTGGTGGGCATGGAGCTGCCTTAAGATTCTCTCCCTCTGCCCCTAACTCTCTCTCCCTCTTAAAAAAATTTAAAAAAAAAGTTTAGTTTAGAATGATGGGATTATTAAAGAGCTCCCCCACCCCTGCTGTAAGACTAGTAGCAGATTCCTCAGCAGAAATCATATAGGCAGAAGGGGATGCTAGGTAAGATATTCAAAGTGCTGAAAGGGGAAAAAAAAACAAACAAACCAGGAATATTATAACCAGCAAAACGTTCTTTCAAAGTGAAAAAGAAATACTTTTTCAAATAAACAAAACCTGAGGGAGTTCACCCATTACAACTGCCTTTCAAGAAATGTGAAAGGAGGGCACCTGGGTGGCTCAGTGGGTTGAAGCCTCTGCCTTGGGCTCAGGTCATGATCCCAGGGTCCCGGGATCAAGCCTTGCATTGGGCTCTCTGATCAGCAGGGAGCCTGCTTCCTCCTCTCTCTCTGCCTGCCTCTCTGCCTACTTGTGATCTCTGTCTGCCAAATAAATAAATAAAATCTTTAAAAAAAAAAAAAAAGAAAATGTGAAAGGAAACCCTTCAAGTTGAAATTAAAGGCTATTAGCAACAGAAAAGCTTATCAAAGTATGAAATCTCAGTGATAAAGGTAAATAAAGAGAAGAACACAGAATACAATAATACTGTAATGACAGTACATAAATCACTTTAAATTCTCATATGGGAGTTAAAAGGCAAATGTATAAATGACAAAGCTATAAAAATATGTCAATGGATACACAATACAAAAAGAGGTGATTTGTGACAACAATAACAAAATGTGGGGAGAATAAAAAGAGCTTCTATATGTAGCAGAAGTTAAGTTGTTAACAGATTATAATACACTGTTACAGCTGTAAGATGTTTTCTATAAGCCCCATGGTAAACACAAACAAAATACCCACAGAAGATACAAAAAAAAGATAATGGGTAAGGAGTCAAAGCATGTCACTACAAAAAAACAATACTCAATGAGCCACAAAGTAAGATAGCAACAGAGGAAATGAGGGACAAAAAGCTGTAAGAGCAGGGCACTTGGGTGGCTGTCACTTAAGTGTCCAACTCTTGCTTTCAGCTCAGGTCATGATCTCAGGGTTCTGAGATCAAGCTGGGCATTGGGCTCCCTGCTCAACTGCAAGTCTGCTTGAAGATTCTCTCCCTCTCCCTCTCCGCAAACTTGCTCTCTTTTTCTCAAAAATAAATGAGTACTTTTTTTTTTTTAACAAAGGCTGTAAGACTCAGAAAATAATGAACAAAATGGCAATATTAAAGCTTTCTCTATTTGTGATCACCTTAAATGTAAATGGGTTAAACTCCCACTTCAAAATATAGAGAGGCTGACAGGATAAAAACCAAGATACAAATATATGCTGACTACAAAAGATTTACTTCACATTTAAGAACACACACTGGCTAAAAATGAATGGGTAAAAGAAGATATTCTAAGCAAATGGTAACCAAAAGAGAGAAAGGACAGCCATATATTCATACCATATGACAAATACTTTAAGTCAACAACTATCATGAGAAATGAAGATGTTATGATAAAAAAGGGTCAATTCACCAGGAAAATAATTGTAAATATATAAGTATCCAACATCAGAGCAATATATGTAAGCCCAAATATACAAAGCAAACATTTATAGAACTAAAGGCGGGAAAGATAACAACATAAGAGATTTCATCACTCCACGTTCAATAATGGACAGAACATCCTGTCAGAAGATGAATAAAGGAACAGAGGATATGTATACTATCACCAATATACCTAATAGACATATACAAAACATTCCACCCAACAGCAGCAAAATACAAACTCTTTTCAGGTACGCATGGAATACTCTCCAGAACAGATCACATGTTAGGTCACAAAATAACCCTTAACAAATTTAAGAAAACTGTAGGGCACCTGGATGGCTTAGTCGGTTAAGTGACTGCCTTCAACTCAAGTCATGATCTCAGAGTCTTGGGATCCAGTGCCCCCATTGGTTTACCTGTTCATCGGGGAGTCTGCTTCTACCTCTCCCTCTCCCTCTGTCACTATCCCTGCTTGTGCTCTCTGTGTCAAATAAATAAATAAAATCTTTTTTAAAAAGTTTAAGATTGAAATAATACCAAGTATCTTTTCTCACCAAAACTAAATGAGACTAGCAATCAATAAAAGGAAGAAAACAGAAAAATTCACAAATGCATGGGAACTAAACAACACACTCTTGATTAATCAAAGAGCGAAAGAAAAAAAATCTAAAAGGAAATTTTAAAATATTTTGAGACAAATAACAATGAAAACACAAGATACCAAAACTTATGCGATGCAGTAAAAGCAGCACTAGGAGGGAAGTGTGTAGCAGTAAGAATCTACATTAAAAAAGAAAGGAGATCTTAAATTAACTTTGTACCTCAAGAAACCAGAAAAAGAATAAACCAAACCAATGGTAGCAGAAGAAAGGAAATAAACATAAAAGCAAAAATAAATGAAATAAAAAATGGGGAAAAAATAAAATTAAGAGTTGGTATTTGAAAAGGTCAGGAAAATTGACAACCCTTCATCTAGAATAAGAAAAAGAGAAGATACAAATAAATTCAGAAATGAAAGTGAAGAAATTACAACCTGTGCCCCAAAAAACAAAAGGATGTAAGAGCTAACTATATACAATTATACTACAACTGAATAACCTAGAAGAAATGGATAAATTCCTAGAAACATACAACTTACCAAGAATGAATCATTAACTGAAAATCTGAACAGACTGATAACAAAAAAGACTGAATCAGTAACCAAAAACCTCCCAACATAGAAAAGCTCAAGAGCAGATGGCTTCACAGGTGATTTCTACCAAACATTTAAAGATGAATTAACATGGGGCGCCTGGGTGGCTCAGTGGGCTAAAGCCTCTGCCTTCGGCTCAGGTCGTGGTCCCAGGGTCCTGGGATCAAGCCCCGCATCAGGCTCTCTGCTTGGCAGGGAACCTGCTTCCCCCTCCCTCCGCCTGCCTCTCTGCCTACTTGTGATCTTTGTCAAATAAATAAATAAAATCTTTAAAAAATTTAAAAAAAGAGATGAATTAACACCAATCTTTCTTAAACTCCTGCCAAAAAACTGAAGAGGTGGGAATACTTCCAAAATCATTTCATGAAACCCTACCATTACAATCATACCAAAACCAAAGACACTACAAGAACAGAACATTACATGCCACTATCCCTTAAGAACATGGATACAAAAATCCTCAAACTATTAAGCAACAGAATTCCTTTAAAAGGATCACATACTGCAACCAAGTGGGATTTATTCCTGAGATGCAGGAATGGTTCAACATACAAAAATCAATCATGTTACAAACTACATTAGCAGGATGAAGGATAAAAATCATGATCATCTCAATATATATAGAAAAAACATTTTGACAAAACCCAACACACTTTCATGGTAGAAACATGTACTAAACTAGAGATGGAAGGAAATTACCTCAACACAATAAAGGCTCTATATGAAAAGCCTACTGGTAACAGTATACTCAATGGTAAAAACCTGAAAACTTTTCCTTTAAGGTCAGGAACAAAGCAGGAGTGCCCACTTTGGCCATTTCTATTCAACATAGTACTGGAAGGGTTGGGTCCCCCAAAACTGGGTACCCCAATAATGGGTCCATGATTAAAGGAGCGAGACTGATACAAAGCGAAGGTCACACAAAGCTTTATTTCTTGCCAGGCATCAGGAATCAGACTGACCATCAAACAGACCGGTCGGGGCCATCCCTCACAGAGGAGGACCCCTCCCTGCTTTCCAGACTAACTTTTATAGAGCAAAGGCCATGTGGTCGGGCCTGGCCACACACAGGTGGCCAATGAGATTGTAACACATACAGGAAACTCCACAGTGAGCTAGGTGACTAACTGAATTACAATTTACCCTAGCAGACATTTGAACCAGCCTATCACCTAGTTCAGAATTGGCACCCAAAAGGTGCCCAAAGCAGGGGCCCATACTCCTTGGTAGCTAGGAGACAGTAAGCACCCCCACTGATTGAATACCTCCACCTGGCCTGACCCACCCTTGTATTTAGAATTTGTTACCTGGGACTGGTTTCCTGGACTTGCTTTTACATAAGTTCTGGGAGAGGGGGGGAGACACAATTTAAGTTTTACAACAAAATGGCAATTCATCCATTCAACCGGGGTGGGGCCGCTCCGGCTGAATAGGCCCTTACAGAAGTACTAGCCAGAGCAATTAGGGAGAGAAAGGAAAAGAGGAAGAAAGGAAGAGAGGAAGGGACAGAGGAATGGAGGGAGGAAGGAAAAAAAGGAAAGAAGGAAAGAAATAAAGATCATCCAAATCAGAAAGTTCACAGATGACATGATATTACATGCAGAAAACCCTAAGGATTCCACCACAAAAGTTAGTTACAACTAATAAATGAGGGGGAGAAACATAATAAGAGAATTTAGAAACGTTGCAGGATTCAAAATGAACATTTAAAAAAACTGATTGTGTTTTCATAAACTAATAATGAACAATCCAAGAAGGAAATTAAGAAAACAACCCCATTTGCAATAGCATCAAAAACAATAAAGTACTTGGGGATAAACTAGTGAAGTGAAAGACTTGTATCCTGGAAACTACAAAGGACTGCTTAAGTTAAAGACACAAATAAATAGAAAAATATTTTACATTTATGGACTGAAAAACTATTGTTAAAATGTACATAACACCCGAAGCAATCTACTGATTCAGTGCAATCAATCCCTATCAAAATCCCTGTTGGGTTGGCGGTTCTGGGAGTGCAGGAGGAACAACAGAAATGACTGCAGGGGCCCCATCTCCCAGTCCCCTCCCACCCCCTTCCTTAACCCTAGACTCTCCCACCAAAAGGGTGTATGCCCAGGTCCCATCTCCATAGGTAACCAGATACCTATGCTGGAAACAGGAGTATCAGGAGTCCTCACCCCATACCTTCCGATCACCAAATATGGATGTGAGCCCATGCCCTGCCTTGGCCCAATAAAAGACCCCCGCCAACTCCCTCCCACTGTGACTTCCCCCACTCCCCTTTCCAGAGTTGAGGAACCTCGCCCAAGGGTGCCCACCTCCTCCCGGCATGACTTTCCTAGCTCCCCTTCTCCTGAGCCCTGAAACTTCGCCGGAGAGTGCCTTAATAAATCTTGCCTTGCACCCACTTTGCCTGGTGTTATGTTTACCTCACCTGCGAAACTTTACAATCCTGATGACATTTTTTGCACAACAGAAAAAATAATCATAAAAATCGCATGAAACCACAAAGCCAAAACAATATTGAGAAATAAATAAAACTGGGTACCTCACATTTCCTAACCTCAAAACTTATTACAAAGCTACAGTAATCAAAACAGTGTGATCTTAGCACAGAGGAAAAGAGACCAATGGAATGGAATAGAGAGCCTAGAAATAAATCCATGTAAGTGTGGTCAATTAATTTATTACAGAAGAGACAAGAAAATACAATGGAGAAAGGATGGTCTCTAGAATAAATGATGCTGGCTTAACTGAGTATCTGCAAGAAAAAGAAGGACAATGGACCCTTGTCTTACACCATACACAAAAATCAACTCAAAATGAATAAAAGACTTAAACACAAAACCTAAAACTATAAAACTCCTAGAAGAAAACATAGGGGGAAAACTTCCTAACATTGGTCTTGGCAATGACTTCTTGGATGTGACACCAAAACAACAGGTGACAAAGGCAAAAACAGACAAGTGGGACTACATCAACCTGAACAGCTTCTGTGCAGCAAAGCAAACAAGCAGAGTTTTAAAAAAAGAAAAAAAAGAGAGAAAGGTAACCTACAGAATGGCAGGAAATACCTATAAACCACATATCTGGTAAGGGCTTAATATCCAAAATATGAGGAACTTTTATAACTCAACAAAAACAAATAAAAATAACCCAATGAAAAAGTGAACGAAGGAGCTAAACATCTTCCAAAGCAGACATACCGATGGCCACAGGCCCAGGAAAAGATGCTCAGCATCACTCATCACCAGGGAAATGCAAATCCAAACCCAATCAGCTAGACCACCTCACACCTGTGGGGATGGGCATTATCCATAATAGAAATTCACATGTATTGGTGAGGATGTGGGAAGACGGGAACCCTTGTGCACTTTTGGTGGAATGTAAAATGGTGTGGCCACAATGAAAAATAGCATGGAAGCTCCTCAAAAAAATTAAAAATAAAACCAACATATGATCTGGCAATGCCACTTCCAGGAAATTCAGAACAAGGACTTTTAAAATATACTGACAAGAGTCCATTAACTGTACGGTTGCTTTTAGGTACCTGTTCTAAAACGATGGTCTCTCTATTGAAATACAAACAAATCTTTCTCTAATATTTTAAGAAATATAAAGAGACTGTTTAACTTGTTTAATTTGGCACTGCTAGTTAGATTTTATTTATTTGAGAGACAGAGAAAGTACCAGCAGAGAAAGGGACAGAAGGAGAGGAAGAAGCAGACTCCCTGCTAGAGCAGGGAGCCTGATGTGGGGCTCCATCCCAGAACCTGAGATCAATACCTGAGCCGAAGGCAAGCACCTAACCAACTGAGTCACCCAGGTGTCTCTGGCACTGTTAGTTTTCATAATGAAACACACCCAGGGACTTTTAAATAATATTTCAAAGAGGGGCACCTGGGTGACTCAGGTGGTTCAACTTCTGCCTTCGGCTCAGATGATAATCTCAGGGTCCTGGGATTGAGCCCCACATTGGGTTCCATGCTCAGCAAAGAGTCTGCTTGAGGATTCTTTCTCCCTCTCCCTCTGACCTTCCCCCTGTTCATGTTGTCTCTCTCAAATAAATAAATGAATAAATCATTAAAAATTTTTTTCAAAGAATTGCAGTCTTTCAAAAGAATTGAAATCGGGATCTAGAAGAGGTATTTGCACTCCCATGTTGATTACAGCATTATTCACAATAGCCAGGAGAAGGAAACAACCTAACTATTAATTGACGAAAAGATAAAGACAATGTGATCTACACATACAATGAAATATCATTCAGCCTTAAAAGAAAGGAAATCCTGTCACATGATACAGTATGGATGAATCTTGAGGACATTATATGTGAAACAAACCAATCATAGATGGACAGATACTGCAGGATTCCACATTTATACCAGGTATCCAAAGAAGGCAGTCTTAGAAGAAGAAAATAAAATAATGATTGCCAGAGAACCTGAGGATAGGAGGAAACAGGGAGCTGCTGTGGGTACACGGTCTTACATGATGAAAATTTCTACACAACACTGTACCATATACCCAACATTTCGCTAAGAAGGTATATTTCATATGTTTTTCATACCCTAATTTTTAAAAAATCAAGGGGTTGGTTTTTTAACAGTCAGAAGAGTGTATGTTAAGTTCTTTTGGTTAAACAACTTTATTTTGGGTGGGGGAGGGGCAAAGGAAGGGGAAGAGAGAGAATCTCAAGCAGACTCCACACCCAGTGCGGAGCCCAACATGAGGCTAGATCTCACAACCCTGAGATCACGACCTAAGCTGAAATCAAGAATTAGACCCTTAACCAACTGAGCCACCCAGGTGCCCCTCTTTGGGAAATGTTTTTCTAAGGGCACCTGGGTGGCTCAGTCAGTTAAGTGTCTGCCTTCAGCTCAGGTCATGATCCCATGGTCGTGGGATCGAGTCCCGCCCATATTGGGCTCCCCATTCAGTGGGGAACCTGATTCTCCCTCTCCCTCTATTTGTACACTCTCTCTCTGTCAAATAAATTAATCTTAAAAAAAAAAAAAGAAGAAGAAGAAAATTTTAAATCCCTGTGCATGTTTCATTATCAAAACTAACAGTGCCAGAGTCACCTGGGTGCTCACTTGGTTACGATGGAAGTGAGGCCCAGACGGTTCACAAAGTTAGTTGGTGGAGTCCATGTCTCAGCTCACTCCTCCACTCTACTTGGCAGAGCGAAAGCAATCAGAGATTCCAGACTATCTATAACAGGATAAAGAGCTATCGAGTAAGACTTCTCCCTGTAATTAGACAAAACATACAGGGGAAAACAAGCTGGAGAGACATAAACCAGCATAGCCCAGGAGTCAATCATATAAAGAACAGAATATAAAAATTTAACTCTGGATTCCATGAAAAACATCCACGTTGGGAACACTGTATGAGGTTACACAGAAAGCAGCCTGGTCCCTCAGACAGTTCTGTAATGAAAATCATGAGAAGTGCTCTCTGCTTCTAAATTATGAGGAAGCAAAAGGGCTTTGCTAGTCACCTTAGTCATCAGATGGGAGAATATATAATTAATGTTTACAACTATCCCTCTTTTTTTAAAGGAATGAGATAGCTCGTACTTTACGACTATATAAAAGATACAGTAATAAATTAAAATCCACAGAAATAAAGATACTAAGTGGAAAGAAATAATTTAAGATGTGGTCATCTAGGCAAAAATCCAAAGTAATATCCGGTTTTCTTTAACTTTTTAGACTTAGGTTTTACAACACTAGATCTGAGGCACACAGGTACATTCCCAGTTTATATTTTATTTATGTCCTTCGATGAGATAAATGCTGAACCATCTTTGTGTAAGACTTTCTGCTGTGGAAAAAAAGGAAGTAAATTCTGTGCACACAAGTGTATTTGCCATTTATAAAACAGTGGGAAGAAAACAGTATCATTAAGTCGAAGAACTACATTTTTATACATCAAAGAATAAATATACTTGAATGGCACATACAAATAGAAACATAAATGCATTCTTTAATATTTTAACACTGAAAGAAACTTTTAAAAATTATTTATTCTGGGGCGCCTGGGTGGCTCAGTGGATTAAGCCGCTGCCTTCGGCTCGGGTCATGATCTCAGTGTCCTGGGATCGAGCCCCGCATCGGGCTCTTTGCTCAGCGGGAGCCTGCTTCCTCCTCTCTCTCTGCCTGACTCTCCACCTACTTGTGATCTTTCTCTCTGTCAAATAAATTAATAAAATCTTTAAAAAAAAAAAAAAAAAAAAAAAAAATAAAAATTATTTATTCTACAATTAATGTACATAATAGTGTATTATGCTTTGAATATTAGTTCATTCCACTTTCCCTACTTACTTGACATAACGGCTTATGGTTTTGGCTTATTATTTAAATAATACCTTGGAAAGCAGTCCATTGACGAAATGGTGAAAAGCTAATAATTTCTTTCACTGATAAGGAAACTGCAGGCATGGAGCAACGTCAAAGAAATGCAAACAGTACAATGTTATTCTTCTGTGATTCAAATTATATTTATAGCATAACCTAATTAATAACCGGCCTCAGGTCTTGAAATTTAACATTTGAGAGTCAAACAAGGCCAAGGGAAGAAATCTGTCTAGAATAATGAAGGCCCCTACTGGGCACTCTTCTATTTGTGATTCTCTCTAGCCTTATTCCAGTCCAGGGAGAGCATCTGATCTACACGGACTCCCCTACTTCTACACCTAACATCTACTGAACAGCTACTGTGAACACTCTCCTAAACATTTTATAGAAAATCATGATTATCATGGTGTTTCAAATGGCAAAAGTGAATCTCATGAAAGCCAGATAATTTGTGCAAGCTAACAGGGCTGGCACATGCTGTAGTTAGGCCTGGACCAAAGCCACAACCTCCAAAGCCCATGTACATGTCACTCTGCCTTGCAAAAAGCAGGGATAACATCTTCTTCTCCTTTGTATCTCTGATTCACAGCATACTATAAAATGATTTCAGAAAGCATAAACTATTCCTAATTTACCTGCTCTGATTCCACTCAGCAAGATGGATCTTGTAATAGTGTTAGTTATTTGATTCTATAAACAATTATTTTAAAAATACCACTTGCAAAGTAAAGGATTTAAGGATAGTAACTCTGACCAAATTAACATAGAATTAGGAAATATATCTACTGGGTAAATGTTAGCAGGATATCAAAATATTACCAGCACATCCATCAGAATTTGAAGTAAGAAGTTACAGTACATAGAAAATCAGGTCAACAACACAGAAGCTCCAAGTATGGAAAAACAGGAGAAATATCACTAGACCAGAAGCAGATAAAGTCAAGTATCAAATCACTTAAGGAGTTTTAAATCCTAGGAGAAAAGAAATGTGATTTTTCTCTACCTAAACTGGATCTCCAGGTTAGTCTCTTAGCCACCTGATTCTTCATTATCTCTCAGAGTTGGGGACAATTCATATTTTTAGAAAATGGTATAAAGAAAACTTAAGTTAAAAAGTAATGGTTAGTCACATAACTAACACACAACCACCGGTGGGAAAAAGAAGTATAACCACCATTAATTTTTTTCGATTGCTAACATTTTGACAATTCTATAAATGGTAAGTATAATGACTGAATTCCTTTAAGCATAAAATTTCCTTCCTGAGCAAAACAAAACAAAGTAGGTTTTACATTTCTATCATGATGAGATCTAAATCTTTGTTGGGCTGACCAGCAGAACAGAAGTTAAAAGCCAATGTCCTTTATGTATAATGTGTCTATTTTTCCTTTCAATTAGGTGCAGTTAATTTCTACTGTTGCATCCATCACTGGCAATGTGTTTTACATCAGAACTGGAAGACCGAGTCTGAATGCCCTCCAATAATTAAATATAGCTCAGTTAGGTGAGCACTTATGTAGTAAAAATAGAGAAAGTCAATGCTTTTGAATTTAGTAAAATAGTAAATTGCTCAAAGATCCCAAAGCTATGAAAGTGAGGTCATGCCAACAATTTATTGGGATATGAAAAACTATGGACTGACCATGTAAATGGGGAGCCATCCATACTACATTTGAGAAAAAAAAACAATTAAATGGCCAACACAAGTTGGCTGAATATGAAGTATGACTCTAATCATCCCTCTTCTTCAATGACAAAAAATCCTTTGAAGATTAAGTAAGTGGTAAATATCTTATCACTGTGAATTTCATATAAGGGCCGTAGTCTCAAATAAAAGACTGACCATGAAATAGGGTCTGCACGAATAATGGTAAAAAAATGACCTTCTTAGAATGCTTTATTAGTCAAGAAGGTTAACACCCAGGATGAAATGAAATTAAAGAAAGAGGCCAGTAACATAAAAAAGGATTGATTTAAATTTCTTGCAACAATGAATAAGAAGACTGATTCCACTGCTTGGAGTAGATAGTGGACCATTAAGGAATGAAACAAAACAGACTCAGCAAACTCCTATCGTGCATGATCTCTACATTAAGAAAATTGTTAGACTAGAAAGATAAAATGAATGTTAGAAGAAAATGATGGTAACATTCATGATAGAAGCAGACAGTGCAAACAAAGAGGGAAAAAAAAAAGATTGATCCATGAATGGTGATAGAAAAAATGGTTAATAGGGAGGAGGGATCCTAACACGTGACTACGCAGGAAAAAAATTCCAGATGGATTCAAAAATTAAAATCAGAGAGAAATAATCATTTAAGAAACCATTTACATGCCACTACTAAGAGTTAAAACAATGAAAGACTACTAAGGTGGATACAATTTAAGAAGAATATTCCAAAACTAAAAAGAGCTGCTGAATTTAAACCCATGTTTGCACAACAATAAATTCAATAACAGTTAAAAGATAAAGATAAGGAAATCTCTCAAGGAGTGAAAAAGTAGAGCGAGGGCAATAGGGGAAGAAGATAAGAAAATTATGAGATCCATATAGGAATTCAGGATCCAAATAAGAGAATTTCCAGAAAGAAAAAAACACAGTCAGTAGAGGGAAAGAAATTAACAACAATATAATGAAAAACATTCCCCAGAATTCAAGGACTTGAATTTCCAAATTTAAAAAAGCCACCAATTATCCAGCCCAACACATGAAAATGGAAAGAGCCCAAAAGTCCACTGACTGAAGAACGGATAAAGTGTGTGTGTGTGTGTGTGTGTGTGTGTGTGTGTACACACCATGGAATATTATTCAGCCATTAAAAAGAACGAAATCTTAAAATGATGTGGATGGAGCTAGAAAGTATTATGCTAAGTGAAATAAGTCAGTTCAGAAAAAGGCAAACAGCATATGATCTCACTCATAAGTGCATTTAAGAAACAAAACAGGTGAACATGGTGGGAGTGGGGAAAGAAGAGGCAAACCAGGAAACAGACTCAACTATAGAGAATAAACTGAGGGTTGCTGAGAGGAAGTGCACGGGTGTGGGGGGGTAGATAAATAGGTGATGGGGATTAAGGACATTTGTTGTGAGGAGCACCAGTTGCTATAGGCAGGTGATGAATAACTAAATTCTATACCTCAAAGTGTATATAGTTTCAATATATAACTATATACAGTTAACACTATATGTTAACTAACTGGAATTTAAATAAACTAAAATAAATACACACACACACACACACATATATATATGCACATAATATATATATATATATTTTATATATTTATAAGTTATATATATCATATATATAAATTATATTTTATATATATATTTTTTTTTTTTCACATCAAGGCACATCACCATGAAATTATCAAGTACCAGGGACAAAGAAGATCCTAAGAGCTTCCTAAGAGGAAAAATAAAAACAAAACTTAGTTCACATAGGGGTGCCTAAATGGCTCCGTTGGTTAAGCTTCTGCCCTTGGCTCAGGTCATGATCTCAGGATCCTGGGATCAAGCATCGCACTGGGCTCCCTGCTCAGCAGGGAGCCTGCTTATCCCTCTCCCCCCTGCTCATGCTCTCTCTCTCAAGTAAATAAAATCTTTAAAAATAAATAAATAAAATCTTCAAAATTAAAAAAAAAAATTGGTTCACATAAACATATACCCAGGAATTCAGTAAGCAGAATAACTGTGAATTTCTCTACACCGATATTATAAGCTATGGAAGAAAACAAGACAGATGGGGGGCAGGAGGAATGGTTTCTAACCCAGAATTCCACATCTAGCCAAACTAACCCAATACCTGCCACACAGGAAAGCACTAGTTTTTAGCTATTACACACACACACACACACACATGCTCACATGCACACACATAGAATTATCAACCAATTATTTGATATTCTAAACAAAGAATGAACAAATTCTTAGGATGCAGATTCCTTTCCCACAAAATATGGGCAAAATACATAAATCTAAATCTCAGAGAGAATAAAACAAATCTAGCATCAATAAGAACTTTAAATCTCACTATTAATTTTTAAAACTAAAAATAAGTTTTCCTTCCATTTCTATTTTTTGGAACAGTTTCAGGAGAATAGGAATTAGTTCTTCTTTAAATGTTTGGTAGAATTCCCCCGGAAAGCCGTCTGGCCCTGGGCTTTTGTTTGTTTGGAGATTTTTAATGACTGTTTCAATCTCCTTACTGGTTATGGGTCTGTTCAGGCTTTCTATTTCTTCCAGATTGTCAAATTTATTGCCGTAGAGTTGCTCATAGTATGTTCTTATAATAGTTTGTATTTCTTTGGTGTTAGTTGTGATCTCTCCTCTTTCATTCATGATTTTATTTATTTGGGTCCTTTCTTTTTTCTTTTTGATAAGTCGGGCCAGGGGTTTATCAATTTTATTAATTCTTTCAAAGAACCAGCTCCTAGTTTCGTTGATTTGTTCTAACTTCCAAACTCATTCTATGAGGCCAGGATCACCTTGATCCCAAAACTAGACAAGGATCCCACCAAAAAAGAGAGCTATAGACCGATATCCTTGATGAACACAGATGCAAAAATACTCAACAAAATACTAGCCAATAGGATTCAACAGTACATTAAAAAGATTATTCACCACGACCAAGTGGGATTTATTCCAGGGCTGCAAGGTTGGTTCAACATCCGCAAATCAGTCAATGTGATACAACACATCAATAAAAGAAAGAACAAGAACCATATGATACTCTCAATAGATGCTGAAAAAGCATTTGACAAAGTACAGCATCCCTTCCTGATCAAAACCCTTCAAAGTGTAGGGATAGAGGGCACATACCTCAATATCATCAAAGCCATCTATGAAAAACCCACCGCAAATATCATTCTCAATGGAGAAAAACTGAAAGCTTTTCCGCTAAGGTCAGGAACACGGCAGGGATGTCCATTATCACCACTGCTATTCAACATAGTACTAGAGGTCCTAGCCTCAGCAATCAGACAACAAAAGGAAATTAAAGGCATCCAAATTGGCAAAGAAGAAGTCAAATTATCACTCTTCGCAGATGATATGATACTATATGTGGAAAACCCAAAAGACTCCACTCCAAAACTGCTAGAACTTATACAGGAATTCAGTAAAGTGTCAGGATATAAAATCAATGCACAGAAATCAGTTGCATTTCTCTACACCAACAGCAAGACAGAAGAAAGAGATATTAAGGAGTCAATCCCATTTACAATTGCATCCAAAACCATAAGATACCTAGGAATAAACCTAACCAAAGAGACACAGAATCTATACTCAGAAAACTATAAAGTACTCATGAAAGAAATTGAGGAAGACACAAAGAAATGGAAAAATGTTCCATGCTCCTGGATTGGAAGAATAAATATTGTGAAAATGTCTATGCTACCTAAAGCAATCTACACATTTAATGCAATTCCTATCAAAGTACCATCCATCTTTTTCAAAGAAATGGAACAAATAATGCTAAAATTTATATGGAACCAGAAAAGACCTCGAATAGCCAAAGGGATATTGAAAAAGAAAGCCAACGTTGGTGGCATCACAATTCCGGACTTCAAGCTCTATTACAAAGCTGTCATCATCAAGACAGCATGGTACTGGCACAAAAACAGACACATAGATCAATGGAACAGAATAGAGAGCCCAGAAATAGACCCTCAAATCTATGGTCAACTAATCTTCGACAAAGCAGGAAAGAATGTCCAATGGAAAAAAGACAGCCTCTTCAATAAATGGTGCTGGGAAAATTGGACAGCCACATGCAGAAAAATGAAATTGGAACATTTCCTTACACCACACACAAAAATAGACTCAAAATGGATGAAGGACCTCAATGTGCGAAAGGAATCCATCAAAATCCTTGAGGAGAACACGGGCAGCAACCTCTTCGACCTCTGCCGCAGCAACATCTTCCTAGGAACAACGCAAAAGGCAAGGGAAGCAAGGGAAAAAATGAACTATTCGGATTTCATCAAGATCAAAAGCTTTTGCACAGCAAAGGAAACAGTTAACAAAATCAAAAGACAACTGACAGAATGGGAGAAGATATTTGCAAACGACATATCAGATAAAGGACTAGTGTCCAGAATCTATAAAGAACTTAGCAAACTCAACACCCAAAGAACAAATAATCCAATCAAGAAATGGGCAGAGGACATGAACAGACATTTCTGCAAAGAAGACATCCAGATGGCCAACAGACACATGAAAAAGTGCTCCATATCACTCGGCATCAGGGAAATACAAATCAAAACCACAATGAGATATCACCTCACACCAATCAGAATGGCTAAAATCAACAAGTCAGGAAATGACAGATGCTGGCGAGGATGCGGAGAAAGGGGAACCCTCCTACACTGTTGGTGGGAATGCAAGCTGGTGCAGCCACTCTGGAAAACAGCATGGAGGTTCCTCAAAATGTTGAAAATAGAACTGCCCTATGACCCAGCAATTGCACTATTGGGTATTTACCCTAAAGATACAAATGTAGTGATCCAAAGGAACACATGCACCCGAATGTTTATAGCAGCAATGTCCACAATAGCCAAACTATGGAAAGAACCTAGATGTCCATCAACAGATGAATGGATCAAGAAGATGTGGTATATATACACAATGGAATACTATGCAGCCATCAAAAGAAATGAAATCTTACCATTTGCGACAACATGGATGGAACTAGAGCGTATCATGCTTAGCGAAATAAGTCAAGCAGAGAAAGACAACTATCATATGATCTCCCTGATATGAGGAAGTGGTGATGCAACATGGGGGCTTAAGTGGGTAGGAGAAGAATCAATGAAACAAGATGGGATTGGGAGGGAGACAAACCATAAGTGACTCTTAATCTCACAAAACAAACTGAGGGTTGCTGGGGGGAGGGGGTTTGGGAGAACGGGGTGGGATTATGGACATTGGGGAGGGTATGTGCTTTGGTGAGTGCTGTGAAGTGTATAAACCTGGTAATTCACAGACCTGTACCCCTGGGGATAAAAATATATGTTTATAAAAAATAAAAAAAATAAAAAATAAATAAAAAAAAATAAAACTAAAAATAATATTCTCACATACTGAAGCTTAAAATATTTTAAATTATAAAATGTATGTAAAGATACAGTATAACAGACAGTCTCATATAATTCTGGAGGACTAAAATGTGACACAATGTTCCTAAAAATGAAGAATTTCAAACTTCATTTAGAACCTTCAGCTCCAATCTGAGATCTGCTTCAAAATAACATTACAGAGTTGTCAACTGTGTAGTAGAAGGTAAAGAAGATACAGACCACTCATGTAATAACCACCAAAGCTAAGGGATGTGTATGTCAAGGCTATTATATTACTCTCTCCACTTCTGAATATGAAGCTTTTCCTAACAAAAAGTTAAAAATCTCCTAATCTTATATTTTTTCTACATAAATGTATTTTTAAACAAGTCAAAAATTCAATAAAATTCACTAGATCTCCCCAGATACACATTAATACATATATGACAGCATGTATTATTTTTGTCAGATGAAATCAACTAAAAAAGGAAAACAAAAACATCTATATTAAAAACCACCAATACTGTGTACAAAACATGTTCCAGGAAAAAAAAAACATAATTAGGATTTTTTGTTACAATCGAAACAAAAAGGGTGAACAGAAACAGAATATTCTGTGTTCCTGCACCACAGAAAAATTGCAGACAATAGGTATCTTAAGATATTTAAGGGGCTAACACATGAATGACAAACCAGATTTGTTTTATGTAATCCTGAGGCCCAAATCAAAAGGCATATTTGGAGTTTAATTAAGAAAATGAGTTTTTTTGTTTTTTGATTTTTTTTTTTAATACAGAGGGCTGCCCTGAGAAGCACTAAGTTTTCTTGAACTAAAGGTATCGGATAAGACAATGAGAATGCCTTACTTAGAAGATGTTTAATGTATATATTCAAATATCAAAAAGGAGAATAGCAGAGAAAATTATAATGATTGATTCTGGACCTACTACTTAAAAAATAAATCATAACCCAGCTTAATCAAAATTTAAGTAGGTATTTGTGCACAGAAGAGTTAACATAGGAGGCCTGAGATGGCCAACCTTAAAGGACTTGATTGCAAAGTTAGCCTCTGAGTGGGATCCTGGAAAGTGGATTTTCTAAGGGTTCCTACTACCATTCTTTACTGATATGACTGCACCTAAACTATTTGTACAAACACAGTAAACTGAACATCGTACCTACACAGTCCCCAGTAAAAACCTTGAGCACAGAGTCTTGCATGTGCTTCCCTAGCAGACAACCCTTTACCCATGTTCTCACAATTCTCTGCTGGAGGAATGAAGTGTAGCCGGGGCGACTCCCTAGGACAGGACATGCAGAAGCTTGCACCTATTTTCCCCAGGACCTTTAGCCAAGGAACCTTCTCCCTTGCTCATTTTGCTTTTTTACCCATTTGTGGTAATAAATCATAGTCATGGTTTCAACTATATTCCAAGTCCTGCCACTCCTTCTAGCAAATCACTGAACCTGGGGGTCGTGTTAGAGACCACTGACTAGAATCATCCTATATTTTGCTTTAAAAACAAAACCAGGGGTGCCTGGCGGGGCTCAGTGAGTGAAGCCTCTGCCTTAAGCTCAGGTCATGATCTCAGGGTCCTGGATTGAGCCCCGCATCGGGCTCTCTGCTTGGCGGGAAGCCTGCTTCCCACCATCTCTTTGCCTGCCTCTCTGCCTGCTTGTGATCTCTGTCTCTCTTTCAAATAAACGAATAAACTCTTTAAAAAATAAAATAAATGTTTAAAAAAACCCAAACACAAACACAAAACAGCAATAAAAAAACTGTTACATAGATTTTTAAAAGGACTAACTTCTAGAGTCTTACTAATATCAAGAGTAACAGCAAACTTTTCCTGTGAGTTGTATACTGAACAAACAAAAATATTTGAGGGTTGAGCTGTATTAGGCTTTAATGATACAAGAAAAGTCAGTCCCTGCTCTGAAGAAGTTTATAGTCACTTAAGGAACTAACAATTAGAATCTCAGTCACCACTGAATCAGCCAAACTCAGCTCCAAAGATTAGAAATACAGAAAATAGTTTCTAAAGACAGAAATTAAAACATAAGAACAAGAAGAGAATTCAAGACCGTCTTTGATAATGTGTAAAACACTACCTAGTGTAACAATGACTGCTTTTTCTTTTTCAGAGGAAGAGGGAGATCCCAGAGCTGGGCTGCCCAATACAGTAGCCATGGGCCACATGTGGCTATTTAAATTTGAATTTAAACTAATGAAAATTAAATAAAACTAAGACCACATTTCCTCAGCCACACTACCCAAATTTCACATGCTCAATAGTCACCTCTGGTTACCAGCTACCATATCAGACCTATTAATATACTGTGGAACACTGGTATCCTTCAACAATCATAAAATAGATCTGTATAAACTACCATGAGAAAATGGGTCTAACATATGGAGGACAGAAAAACACAAACTGCAAAGGAACATCTTAAAAATTTATTTGAGAAGGGCGCCTGGGTGGCTCAGTGGGTTAAAGCCTCTGCCTTCAGCTCAGGTTGTGATCCCAGGGTTCTGGGATCGAGCTCCACGTTGGGCTCTCTGCTCAGCAGGAGCCTACTTCCTCCTCTCTCTCTCTGCCTGCCTCTCTGCCTACTTGTGATCTCTGTCTGTCAGATAAATAAAATCTTTTTTAAAAATTTTATTTGAGAGAAGGAGCATGCGTGCACAAGCAGGGGAAGAGTAAAGGGTGAGCAAGAAGCAGACTCCATGCACGGAGCCCAAAGCAGGGCTCGATCTCAGGACCCTGAGATCATGACCTGAGCTGAAATCAAGAGCTGGACACTTTCCAACTGAGCTATCCACGTGCCCTGCATTATACAACACAATACCATTGTGGGCATATGTTTGGGGGAAGAGGTGGCATTAATATGTATGCTTATGACTACAGTATATAGTATACTATTTGTCCTAATATTTTATATATGACTACTACATATTACTCTAGTAAAATAAAGACGGTACTTTACTAAAATTATTTACAACAATGCCTTAGTAAGTGATGGAACCAAACTAAATGACCAGAAGGCACAGGACTAGTAGAAAAGGCAGAAATGGACAAGGTGGTTACAGGACCCAGTAAAGGCTTGCTGGAGGAAGGAGACTACTTCTGATTTCCTGCCCAAAGACGACACTTGACGTCAGCGAACAAAGTCTGATCATGCTCCTCAGACCACCTTCTTGCTCAGCTTAGTAGTCAAGACACATCTAGCCCTTCTTCTTGCTCAAGGAAATTTGTCTGTGTTTCTCTGTTTTCAAACCAATAATTCAACTACTTATGAACTAATCATGAAAAATCTGTTTTTTGCTGAGCAAAAAACATTCAAGGCTAACGGAGTAACTGGCTCTTTCTGGCCAAAGAATATTCCAAGTACTGTTTGTTACTGTAGCTTTGTGCGCACCTTCGTTTCAGTACACTTTGAGTCATTGTTACACCTCACAATTGTTGCCCACGCTACCCTGGGAAATACTGAGCAAATACTCAGTAAACAGGAGTGGGATGAAACTCAAGACTACCTGAAGAAAGAAAAAAAGGTTAACAGAGTAAACATTTTTTTAAGACTGGCTACCTTCAAGGCACCTGGGTGGCTCAGCTGGTTAAGACTGGCTATCTTCTCTCTCTCTCTCTCTCTCTCTCTCTCTCACACACACACACACACACACACACATACACACACAGCAGCTGCCGGACATAGCCTCACTTGCTGAGTACCTCCCTGAAAACCCCATTTTCAGAAGTATTATTCTTGGGGCACCTGGGTGGCTCAGTCATTTAGCATCTGCCTTCAGCTTAGGTCATGATCCCAGGGTCCTGGGATTACTCCCTGCTCAGCAGGGAGTCTGTTTGTGGTTCCTCTGCTTGTGGTTCCTCTCTTTATGTTTACTAAATAAATAAATAAAATCTTGGAATGTTTAGTAATATTTATATGTATATATGAAATATTTCATAATTTTATGTTGATTACATATGAAAATATTTCAGATCTATTAAGTAAAATAAATTTTTTAAATTAATTTCCTCTGTTTACTTTCACTTTTTTTTTTTTTAAAAGATTACTTATTTTAAAGAGAGACCACACATGCAAGGAGGGTTTGAAGGGACAGAGGGAGAGGGAGAGAGAGAAGCAGACTCCCCACTGAACACAGAGCACAGGCCCCATGCAGGGCTCAATCCCACAACACTGAGATCATGACCTGAGCCAAAATCAAGAGTCAGAGGCTCACCCACTGAGCCACCCAAGCACCTCCTTTTTTACTTTTTTAAGTGGCTGCCAGAAAACGTAAACTTATATATGGGGTTCATGTTATATTTCTATTGAACAGCACCATTCTTTATCTCCTTAATGCACCTAAATATACTAGAGTTTCTTTCTCTCTCTCTCTCATTCATACACACACACACACAAACACACACAGAGGCACACGTAGAAGACAGATAGTGGCTCTCTTTTCATTTACTTGGGGAATAAAGTATAACAATAGCCCCATATGGGCAAGGAACATGTCTATTTGCTAAACAGCCTAGCAGTGCTCCTTGAACAGAATCAGTATATACATAATTGTGAAATGAATAAAAAGGGCTATAAAAGTCAACTACAGTTTTAATAATACATAACTTTCATTGTGCACTGACTATAGACCACGTACTCTACTCTGGATTATCTCATTTAATCTACATGATGAATTTAATATGGTGGGTTCTTCTATTACTCTTATTTTAAAGGTGAGAAAACACAGAGAATTACAACAGAATTTCCAGTATACTTTGTAAGAGCATAAGAAATGAAACAATTTAATTTAGATAATCTATGCAGAAGGTTTATACAACTTTAGCCAATAAATATAGCCTGAATGCCTTCTACCTATCACATGGTATTATACTAGGTGCTGTGACATTAGGAAGAATCGTAGGTTAACACAATCAAAATATAAAAAAGGTATAGGCTAAATCCTGTTCCAAATAAATCCCACTACAATTATGGCATATCCTACCAAAATATTAACAAGCCTGACTAATACCTAATAATCCCATCACACAAAATTCTTGTCAGGTTTAGACAATACCTTGGAATTTGTGGTAAAAACTCATGTTCATTTGGCACATCACAACATTGCTCCTGCACAGAATCTTGTAATCCTTACAACACTCCTGATACGGAGTCATTACTAGAGATTGGTTGGAATCTACAAGTACTTAGATTCATTATCTGATCCCGGGATGTTCCTTATCAAGCTTTAATTCATGTTCTGCGCTTGTTTGATGGCTACTGTCCAGGATTTGGGGGCAGGGAAGATGGAAAGGGAAGGAGTTTTAGACAGGCCACCTAGGAAATTGGTTTAGGGTTCCAGATTCCTATCATCTTCAGAAATAATGGCCTCGGGCTGAGCAAGACATGAAGACAGTGTAATTAAAAACTTTCTAAGAGGCTTAAAGAGGCAAGTTGCAACAACTGATCATCTTTGGGGGCTTGCGGGGTGGGGGGGTAAGCATTCAAATTTAGAATAAGCCTTCATAGGGAACAACTTAACTAGTGTCAATAGGAACAAAGGCATTCTTATTGAGCTCCTTTTTGAAAACATATTAAGGCTCAAATCTTGGTCCACCTTGAAAAAATAAAGCAATATTCAGTACACACTAAATGGTCAACTTAATTTTTAACGGATAAATGACACGGCAAGAATAGTTCAGGTACTTGTAAATGCTAAATGTCCGGGTATGTTGTCTTCATTGGCTTTTCAACAGTTCCAAAGAGCAGACGTGAGGATTCATTAGCTCTTAGCACATATGAACCTGCTCCAAAGGCAGCCAAGAGAGTTGCCTAGCAACAGTGCATTTTGCATCTCTCATCATCCCCAAAGATGCTACAGCAGCAGCGGCTAGGTCAAGCCTCTCATTAGCAACCTGACAAAGGGTTTCTATCTCCCATTCTGCAAAATTATTTTTATTTCCAGGTGAAGCTCAAATATCTATGTATTATTCCTACTGACAACATTTTCCCTTCCCTCTCTTCCTTCTTCTGACCAACCCCTATTTCAACAGATAGGTTTTAATGAACCCATCAAAATACCTGTAACAAAAGCAGGCATTGAGAAATCCAACAGAATTTATATGCTTATGCACATCACGGTAACAGTTGCACATCTTTGGGGCAATAAAGTAAGTAAGTTTTAGAAGAAAAAAAAAAGATGCTAAAATCAAATAATGGGAAGAGGAAATAAGTAGGATTTCAAAATTCACCAAAAAAACACCCCAATTATTTGCAAGGCTCTTGATTTCTTATTTCTTTCTTTTCTCACCGTAAAAGCTAATCTCAAGCACATAGCAAAATAGCAAAAAGGCAGAAGAATCAAGAGTAGTAATTCAAGAGGATCGACAGATTATAATGAATGTAATCCATAGGAAAGGAACTCTGGTTCCCAATTTAATAACTATGTTATAATGCTGCACCTCAGATCAATAGCTATTCATTCCCTTCTGATAATATTTCTTAAAATATTTACCACTCAGCATGGTTGCCATGCAGAACTAAAAAATATACTCACATCATCTTCCTTATATACACTCAGAGAGCCTTAGAAGAAAATCAACAAAATAAGCAGACTTCTCATTTCATGAATTTTAAAGTGCTTAATCCAGATTTTGACATAAACCACATACACCCGTGGTCTCTGAGCTTCCACGCGATCACGGATTTCCCTAAGGAAAAGATTGCAAAATGTGCATGACATGTTACGAAAGATAAAGTGTGATACTATTAGACCCAGATTAAGAATGGTGTAAATGAGGAACATTCGAAGGCAATCGTCATCACACCAAGTCAAAATCGGTAAATTTTTTAAGTGATCTGAAAGGAACAATGTGATTTCCACCCCCCCAAGACCCCTCCCCCTTTTAAAAATGTACAAACAGCAAAGAATGAATCCTTGGGACGATTTCCCAGAAGGGTGTCATTTACCACTAAAATATTTCATTCCAGCAGTTGAAAGACCATAAAAGGGTGAATGTCCTCCAGAGCCCTTAATAACGGTAATAGATCTTGTGTTACTATTCACAAGTGACCTCTCAGTCAGGCGATTTAATTTTTCCCCCTGCAGCATGGTTGGTTTCACACACAGTGTAATAACAGTTTTTGCACAACAAGACAATTCATCCGATTAGAAGGACTGTATTAAGTCTTTCATGAACAGCATGTGTCACTACTGCTTTAGCAGGCATTTGATTTAAGACAACCTAATATATGCGTGCGTGATTCTTCATTTTTCCACCGTTTTAAAGGAGATTCCTGGACTTCCTTCAGCAATTTTGCAGACCATTGCCTGAATCCTCCCTGGCTTCAAAAAATAACTAAGAACTCATCAGATGCTCACTGAGCACTTTAAAACAGGTACCAACGATTTTTCAGCAGGCAACAGAAACATGCATAGGGCTCCTGGTTTCTACATGGGTTAAATGAAATCCCACCAATGCTTCCAAGAAGAAGAAAGAAGAAAAGGGAGAGAATGGGCATAACTGATTACTGCAATGACTTTGATGCATCACAATATTTCAGCAACTCACCATTAATTATAAGGGCCATAGGACATTGCCTGTAAAAGCTTCAGATAAAGTGAACTGGGAGACTGCCATTGGTAAACCTCAGCAAAGCACAAAAAATGTACAAAGTGGAAACTAAAGGAAAAGGTGTGAAATTATCCAACCACAATCCCTCCCAACAATACATGATTTGGCATCATTCAGTATCCACAGAAGCCTCAGCCTGAGGATATCTACACATTTCTACACATTTCACTGCCTTGCTGATGCGATTAAGAAGGTTAAATGCAGAAAGGCTATAGTTGTACCCGGTGGGGCATGGGAGTTCAAGAGCATCCGGCTGGGGGGTGGGGTGTCTCCAAACAGACCAGTTCCACCACTCTCCACCCACCGATAAAATCCAAAGGCAGAGAGATGAGAGGTGGGAAATGAGAAAGGAATTTATTTCCGTGAGACGAACCTCCGGATGACAGTGAACTTGAACCTCAAAGACTGTCTCCAAAGTACTAAAAAAAGACTTCCAGGTTTGTATAGTGCAAATGTAGGACAAAGGTCAGTGGGCAATCCACGCAGGTGGGCAACAAAGGTCAGGTCCATCACTGCCTTGGGGTCAAACACTTGGGGTCTTGCTGGCTCAGGGTAGTCCCCATTGCTTGAGGGGATAACTGGGGATCCCTTCAGGGAATGCTCTGCTGTGGGGGGGGGGGGGTGTCTTTTGACTCAGTTCAGAGATAAGCTGGAAAGAAGAACTTAATCAATTAGAAAGTCTTAAGTCCAAATGAAGTCCTCTTTCACAGTGACAGCTGGAGACACTCTCTAGGGTTCCCTTCACTCACTCCCTTTAATAGATGCTGATAGGCAGGGCTTCCCCCTTCCCTTGCTGGAAGTGGGCCAGCCCCTCCGAGGAGAGGAGGCACTCGTGTCCTTCCAGCTCACCTGCCCCTGAGTGACCCTCCTATGGCTCCCTGGCAAGCAGCCTAATCCTACAAGATTAAGCTCTCTTTAGACTCCCGATACAGGTGAGATGCTCTCCTCCAGTCTGATTGTCCTACATGCTCTGAAGGAATCCTATTTCTTCCACAAGTGTGTAGAGTCCTCTAAGCAAACCTGTAAGATGGGATAAGACAAGTCCACTGTATTCTCTTGCCCATACTGCCCGCTCTCTTTCCACTGGAAACACACACATCTTCTGTTTCGACAACTTGTAGGCACACAAGCCAATCTCTACATGGCCAGTACTCGCCCCAGCTTCAGCCCTCCTACCTCCAGGGCTAGCCAGCCCATCGCTCTCTTTCAGATGCTAGATTTGGGGGATATTCATACTAAATATCCGTCCACCCTGGCTTCCAGGGATACACAGAGTTGGCTCGGACAGACATGGGGTTCCACTGAAGTCCGTGTCACTAGGCTTGAGGTGAGAGAGGCTGGCAACTGTAGGACTCAGCACGCCAGCAACTTGCCGCAAAAATCCCCCCTCTCTCTTCTCTTCACCTATGCTGTCATCTCCTAAACTCTAGACCTTTGCTCTGAGTGACGGGTTAAAAACTGCAATAGTACTCAGTCATCGAAGTTTATTCCTATTACTCTCCAAGTTCTGCTGGATGTTCTGTCTCAAAATTCATTTTGTGGGGATCCTGGGTGGTCCAGTTGTTAAGTGCCTGCCTTTGGGTCAGGTCATGATCCCAGGGTCTGGGATGGAGCCCTGCATCAGGCTCTCTGCTCAGCGGGGAACCTGCTTCTCCCTTTCCTATTCCTGCTGCTTGTGTTCCCTCTGCGGCTGTCTCTCTGTCAAATAAATAAATAAAATCTTTTTAAAAGAGGGATGCCTGGGTGGCTCAGTTGTTTAAGCCGCTGCCTTCAGCTCAGGTCATGATCCCAGGGTCCTGAGATGAAGTCCCACACCAGGCTCCTTGTCCAGCAGGGTCTCTGCCTCTCCCTGCCACTCTGCCTGCTTGTGCTCTCTCTCTGACAAATAAATAAGTAAAATCTTTTTTTAAATCTTTAAAAAAAAATCTTTAAAAAAGAAAAATGCATTTTCATATTACAAGGTTCCCACCAACACTTTTTTTTATTTAAAGATTTTATTTATTTATTCGACAGTGAGAGAGAGATCACAAGCAGGCAGAGAGGCAGGCAGAGAAAGAGGGGAAAGCGGGCTCCCTGCTGCGCAGAAAGCCCAATGTGGGGCTTGATCCCAGGATGCTGAGATCACAACCTGAGCCAAAGGCAGAGGCCTAACCCACTGAGCCACCACCAACACTTCTAACATCCTGTCATATAACTTCATCTCCTGAGAGAAATTCTCATCTCCTGCCTGACTGCAAGGCTCTCCCAATCTTGCTTCCAGAGACTTACCCAGTATCTATTGAAGGAACAGTTTCACATACCCTGTCTACCTCAGTTTTGGAGAGGACTCCTTGATGCCTCGTCCCCACCCCATGACCTGCCACACATTTCTGTCTTTGCACCTGCCCTTCATCCTGCCTTCCCTGTCCCCTGCAGCAGGGAAACCTGTGCTCCCCCACCTTCATGTATGTTCTACAGACACTTACTTACTTCCACAATGGCACTCAACATCCTGCACTAAACAGTAAATTTCATACCTCTGTCAACACACTAAGCTCTATGATTTCTGAAAACAAAGACTATACCCTCTCTTCTTAATATTACCAGAACCTGCCATATAGGAAGTTTGCAAGAGAGAGAGACAGACAGAGACAGGGAGACAGAGAGACAGAGAGACAGAGAGAGAGAGAGGATAAGTGACAAAATGAACATTTTGAAAATGCTTAATAAAATGAGACTAGTGGGCGCCTGGGTGGCTCAGTGGGTTGGGCCGCTGCCTTCGGCTCAGGTCATGATCTCTGGGTCCTGGGATCGAGTCCTGCATCGGGCTCTCTGCTCAGCAGGGAGCCTGCTTCCTCCTCTCTCTCTGTCTGCCTCTCTGCCTACTTGTGATCTCCCTCTGTCAAATAAATAAATAAAATCTTTAAAAAATAAAAATAAAATAAAAAGAGAATAGTAAAAACAAGGTATCTACCAGTACTTCAAGCAAAATAATTCCACGATAATTCCACTTACATAGATCAAGATGCACCATTAAAAACTGAATACAATTTGACAACTAAATACACTTAAATAGAGTAAAATGCCACCAGTGTAATTATCACTAATAACAATTCAGACTACTGGAAACAATGAAGGTAGGTAAGACTGGATTAGAGAAAAATGTTAAAGAAACAAAATTCGATTACTTTCATGTACATACTGTAACAAACTAATTAGCCAAGTGTTGCCAAGTACCAGTCCCTGCTGATATGTCTTAATGAATAGATAATGTGATCATTTTAAATTGGCACATTCATTGTGCTCATGCAAATGAGCAAGCCCAAACTGCCTAAAAACAATAGCTTCAAAATCAGCTTATGTTTTAACTTAGCCTGTATCTAATTACGCTGAACCCTAAATTAATAGGATTTCACTTAATAAGATTTTACTGTAATCTAACCGAACCTAAATTCTATCCCTGGACTCCACACTGTTCCCTTTATTAGTCTGGATAACACATGACAATACTGGAAAATAGGGTGTTGTTGGTTCTAGTAGGGTTGATACGTGCATTTAATATATTTATGTGTTCATTCAAGCGGCAACAAAGCAGGTATTTGTCCAGGAACTAATCTGACCAGGAAGTGTCCAAAGTCACTAGGAGATAAAACTCCCTTTACGAATTCTAAGGAACTCCTTTTACGAATTCTAAGTCCACTTGTAATCTATTGAAAGTTTCCACTGAAGACCAATTACATTCAAAATAACTCTAGGACATCTAAAAATGCTAATCTGCACTTACTCACATTCAATCATCTTCAGCACTGTTTAACTCTGTGGTATGATATAACTCAGGTTACATATATTTTTACATAATCTTTTTCTCTAGGTGGTGGGGAGGGACACAAATTGTCTTAAATGCAGCTATGATCCACTATCACAAAAATGCTACTGAACAAGGACAACAGGACATGAGGTCTCTGAAAGCCCCATAATACACTGGAAGCCTGACACACAGAAATCAACCCAAGTCACTCCTTAACTACTTGCCTGGCTCCACTGAGTTTGTAACCATGCCTACTCATTTGAAATAAATGAACTTCAGGAAGCCCAATTGCATTACAAAACTGTTCTGAAAACTTGCCAAAGAGTCTATTACACTACCCATCATGGAAAACTCAAAATTATCACTGGTAAGGTAGGAGTCCAGTGTGAGAAAACAAAGGGAGAGAATCAGTCTCAAGACTTCGGGAAAGGGAACTTTACCAGCTGTCCTACCTTAGAATTCTAGAATAGACCTTTCCCATCAAATCCACCAAATCCTGACGCATTCTTTCAGTTACAGCTTTCACATAGTAGCTACAACTGTGACGGTCAGTGGCTTTTACTCCACAACACAAAAAAATTACATCTGAAATGAGAAATATATTACAGCTAGGGAACCTATAGATCATATACAAAAACAAAACCAAAAAACTACTCCAGCACCTCCAGAAATTTATTTATTCCACTGCTTGCCCAATAATGGTACTCAAGGAGGATCATGTAAATGCCACATATAAAAAGTAGCGTTTTGTACAGGCAATATATGCCTCTTCTAGTTAATTTCAAAGATATTCTTTTTGAACTTGTATTAGACCTGCAAGACTAGTTTATGAATCACCTACCTCAGGCAGTCTTCCTGTTATGATTCCTCCACCCCTCTGGCCTCCCTCCCTCCTACAACACACTGCACTTCTCTGTGTCATCGCACTCACCACAAAGGTATTCTGATTGGAGACTGCTATCTTCCCTAAACACTGTGAATTCCCCAATAAGGGTCTTTGTATCCCAAGTTCCAGTTAAAACATGCATCCCAAAGAGGTTCTCCATGACTTTTTTCTGAAGGACTGATGCCATCTTGCCCTTTCAAGATCCTGAATCAGCTCTGTATCTCAACTGTATTTTAAAGGTTTCAAACCTAATAACCAACATATAATTTTCTTCAGCACTGACAGACATTATTTTTCAAAGAGACTACAACAACCTACTTTTTTTGTTTATTAATATAACTGACTTCGGGACGCCTGGGTGGCTCAGTTGGTTAAGCAGCTGCCTTCGGCTCAGGTCATGATCCCAGCGTCCTGGGATCAAGTCCCACATCGGGCTCCTTGCTCCGCAGGGAGCCTGCTTCTCCCTCTGACTCTGCCTTCCACTCTGTCTGCCTGTGCTCGCTCTCACTCTCTCTCTCTTACAAATAAATAAATAAAATCTTTAAAAAAAAAATAAAATAAAATAAAATAGAACTGACTTCGATTAGATTTCAGAATCTCCCAGTTAGGATCATTACAAACCAAAAAGTATCATATCATTTTGACCATTAAGCGATAATCCCAACTGCAAGCATGCTTGCTGATTTGCTGATTCACTTGGACTGTCTCAATCTTCCCTTTGATGGATGCCTTCAGGAGTTAGGATGGTATATAGGTTTTCTAGTTAGGTATAAAGAGCTGGCTAAATGTGATTTGCCCATTTATAGAAGGTCCAAAGGGAGCTAGTATAATGGAGGCCTCCTCCCCCCACCCCAAAAAAAAGTCACACAAGATTGAAGACCTGCCCAGATTTCAAAAAAACATTGATATTCTTCTCTTAGCATGTAATTCTCTCTACAACTGACTGGACCAATCTTAAAAATGTGAAGTTAGGGAATCTTGTTTGTTCTTTCAAAAAAATGTTTTTAATAGTTTAACTAAAAGTTGTAGAGACAGTAATAACATACTGGATAAGAGCACAGACTCTGGAACCTTTTGTGCTGGGTTCAAATCCTGGCTTTGCCAATTACTAGCTGTGTGACTTTGGGGAATTTAAGCAAACTCTGTGCCTCAGTTCCTAAACAGTAGTGGTAGCAACTTCAAAGACCTGTTTGTGAGTTAGTTAATAGATGCAAATAAAGTGATTAAAATAGTGACTGGTATATTATAAGCATATGTAAATGTTAGCTATTTTTATTTGCTATTACTTTGTTCAAGGAAAAACTATAGTTTCTAATGGGTAGACCACATTTAAAACTATGTAGCACTGAAGATTAAGGATAGAAGAATTTATTCCAAAGCACAAGCCAGGCTATCAAAAGACCTAGAACTGGTTTACTCAACAGAACTCAGAATTCAGTCAAGCTGGCAAACATGACCAACACTTTCCTTTTGGGCTATAACATGAAATTGATTAATTAAATACCTTTCTGCCACAAATTTATGGTAATGAATCAGAACCCATATACCAATTAAAGATAGTTAACAGCAAAAACAAAATGAAGGGGCGCCTGGGTGGCTCAGTGGGTTAAAGCCTCTGCCTTCGGCTCAGGTCATGGCCTCAGGGTCCTGAGGTCGAGCCCCACATCGGGCTCTCTGCTCAGCAGGGAGCCTGCTTCTTCCTCTCTCTCTGCCTGCCTCTCTGCCTACTTGTGGTCCGTCTGTTAAATAAATAAAAATCTTTAAAAAAAAAAAAATTGAAATGTCTCGCAATCATAAGATCATTAAATTTCATTCCACGATAAATATTTATGATGTGAATTCCATATCTAAAGTGTCATATTAGATCCACTGTATTTTGGTGACATTTTATAATTACATCAAACTGTTTCTATACATTTCTAGTATTTCAGAATACTGCTGAAATAGTTACTGCTTCTACACTGCTTGTAAATTACACCTTTCCCATATACTGCCAATGTTATCTAATTTATTAGGTTATTTTATAAAGAAAACCAACTGGTTTTGTACACTTATATCTTATATCTGTCCACTGTAATGAACTCTCTTATCCATTCTAAAAACAGCTTTAAGTAAACTCTCTTGGATTTTCTAAGAAGTTCTGGCTTTTTCCTTCATATTATGTAAGTTCTAGTTCTTTTTCTTGAGTGAGCAATGGCCAGAACCTCCAGAAAAATGGCCATCAGCCGCATTTTTCTGATTCCTAACTTCAATGGGACAGCTTCTAAATGAAAGCTGACTTGGAATCTACCTATGTCAGTAACAAATAACTTTTGTCCTTTGTGGGGCTTTTTATCTTGGACTCTGTATTATCTACCATGGACGATAACATTACCACATCTTCTATCTTAATCATCTACCTAGCTTTTGTTACCATTTATTTTCAATTTTTGTCAATTGTTTCAAGGTTTGCCTCTTAAGAACATTAGAGTGTATGAGCCTTTCTTTTGATAATTTAATTCACCCACAGTAACTGTCATAACTGGTCTACTTGGAATTATTCCTACCATCTTATTTTATGTTCTCATTTACCATCCTTTTAGGCTTTCTTCCTTTTTCCTTTTGTTTTATTTAGAAATTAGTAACTAATTGTTACTAATAAGGGCTTATGCGCATATTTCAACTTTTTCTAACATGAAGAACTACTCATTTTCCAAAACAATTCCACACTCAGCACATTCTCAACTCTTTACACCATCACTATCTACCCCTACCATGTTTTAAAGCTTGGACCTTTGTTCCAGGTAATTAATTTTCATACTCTATAAATAATTATTTTAAACTAACCATAAGGTTTACTGGATATTTTGATCACCATTCAACATTTCTTCTCTGTGCTTTCTTGGATTCATTTTCCATTTTGTTGGAGCACATCCTTAAGGGGTTTTCTCCCCTCTCTACCCTCTAAAAAAATCAGCAATCAAGAAATGCTCTTGAATTCTTGCACACCATTGAAAAGCCTTTATTAAGAGTCGTAAAAGGTAGGATAATGGGGATGAATAATCTGGGTACAAAGTGACTCTCCCCAAGAATTTAGAAGGCAATAATCCCATGTATTCCACCACGCAGTGTGCTTCTGCTAAGAAATGAAGATCAGGGGTGCCTGGGTGGCTCAGTGGGTTAAAGCCTCCACCTTCAGCGGAGGGATCAAGCCCCACGTCGGGTCTCTGCTCAGCGGGGAGCCTGCTTCCTCCTCTCTCTCTGCCTGCCTCTCTGCCTACCTGTGATCTCTGTCTGTCAAATAAATAAATAAAATCTTAAAAAAAAAAAAAAAGAAATGAAGATCAATCTTAAAGTTTTTCTTTTCCCCCTTCTTCTCTAAAAATCTCTCATGATTTTCTCTTTATCCTTTAAGTTCAGGGGACACATTTAGGTACTGATCGATTCTTCCATATGCTACTTGGCTTTCAAAGGGCCCCAACAACCAGTATCTTTGTGTCTTTTTTCAGCTCATGAAATAGTTTTCTGTCATGTGTTAAATTTCTCTTTCATTCTCTCCAATCCCCCAACTGGAATTTCTACAGAAAGATATTACAACTCCCAATACTGACGCTCAGTGTCTTCACTTTTTAAATTTTTTTGTTGTTGTTGTTCTGCATTCTGAACTATTTACTTGCATGTTCTGTAAATCACTAATCCTGTCTCTGTTTACATACTGGGGCAATCACATTTTCCATTTCTAAAATCTCATTATTGAATTTCTTCTTTCTCACAACAGTATTTTTGTTTACCATATAAGAACACAGAATGATAGAACAGCTTTCCAATCTCTCTCAGGACTTAGATTGTTTTTCATTATATTCTTCTTCCTGAGTTCTCTTTCTTCTGGAAACAGATTCTTCGGTTACTAACGCTGTTATGTTTTCTCCAAGTCTGGTGAGCCTTCATTATCCACTTATATTTATGAATCAGTGCCAAGTTGGCTGTAGGGAGCTTGCATGGGTTGCTCCTGTAGATGTAAAGCAATGTTTCCTTAAAGACTGTCCTCTCATCTGAAGGGCTAACTCAGAAGAGCTGAAGAATGAATGGTAAAGGATGTCAACTGGTAGCTTCACTTGGGTGAAGCTGGACCATTTCTGGCCATGATTCATGTAGCCAGGAGACCAATAAACCTTCTTCCTTTCCTGTCCGCTCGTTAAAAGACGACATTTTTTATTCTGGCAAGAGTGGACTCCAATGCGTTTTCCCGTGGAGGGGAATTCCTCGCACCAGTTTTGAAATTCAAAGTTGCCACAAAATCTGATCTCCCTCTTCGCCAACACTAGAAGCCCATTTCAGGCAGGTCATTCTGTTGGAGAGTCTCAACCAGAAGACAAAGCTACTCTATCTGGTATTTAACAGGGAGCAGACAGACTCCACTATTCCAAATGCAGTTCAGGGCTTTACCCTACCCCCTCTCTATATTCAGGACTCAGTGACACCACAAGACAAATGTTTCTGTTTCAGTGTATTAGAACTACTGACTATCACGATGATATAGGGTGGAACTGAAAATCACAATCAAATAATTTCCGCGACAATTTTAAGTGGATTTACAATCTATGGGCTCCTCAAAAGAAACTCTGCCCAATAGGAACACTCAGGGAGAGCAAAAAATTGATACAGAACTCCTTGCTGGTATAAATTCTAGGCTTTCTGAAATAAAAGGAAAAAACAAAAACAGTGAAAGGTTCAAATGCCAGTTAAAAACATTCTACAGGTATCTATGTGGGGTTTAAAAAGAAGAAATAAGCACACTACCACCAAACGGAATAGATACCTGACCTTGAATTTCAGTCTGTGTTTCTCTTTGTCTAATTGTTTCATGTTGACAGGCTCAGTCCAATTTTGCTCTAGGCATAATCGATGCTATAACTAAGAGGGAATAGTTGTACAGTACTTCTTATCTGTAAAGCTCTTTATTAAAAGTACTGTACATTCTGGCTTCGTTTTGCTGGTGTGAAGAACACAGAAAGCAGACTGACTTCAGGGGGTAGCAATTCATAGAACTCAGTGACAATAGAACAGAGTGCAAAGTGTCCAAAGACTCTTTGTGCAAGTTCTTTTATAGAATATATTTTCTCCTTTTCTCACAGCAGTAACTTACAGACCATTAAATTTCACACATTTCCTATTCATTTTCCATGTTAAAATATGGCTTATGACCCAGAGTGGAACTATCACAGAATTCTGCCCTGAAAGTCAGCTTTTTTACTATGTGATAATATATGACTTTTGAAAGACCAGCAAGTCATGGGCCATGAACCTAGCCACATAAGTGATTTCAAATGGCTCTGAAGTGTGTACACTTTTACAAATGGAAAAAATTAAGCCCTGAAAACATTACAGAGGATAAAATTAAATTATCAAAGAAGGCAATTGTTCCCATTAAGCAAGACCTTTAACTAGACTTAACAACCAAAACGTAAAAGGGAAATAAAAGACCCGAGAGTTGTAAACTCCAAGTAAAAAAAATTAATTAAAAAACAAAAAACAGCATCTCTCTTCCCACTTCCAAACAAGAGAAAAGTAAGCAAGTACCAAGGGTTTGAGAGAGGCAGTGAGTTTCACAAAACTCAATTTGTTACGTTCTTCAATGACAGTAGGTTTTAAGGAAGGAATATGTACTTCTCTAAAGTCAAAGTTCATAAACTTTCCCTTTAGGCATATTCTATCAGTCAGTCAAAAAGAAACTAACGTACGTTACATGTAGTATTTAGAGTTATTCCACTGAAGTTGAGATACTAAGTTTTAAGATTTCATTTTCAACCACCTACGCCTACCTAAAAATTACTAACCCTTGTGGTTAAAGTTCAATGCCAATACCTATGGAGTCTTGCCATAAACTCTTACTATATATAGAAAGATAGGAAGAAAACACAATTTCTCAGGTTTTAAAGCCACTGACCAGGAGTCCTGATTTCCAAAAAGACTAAAATCTTTTGTCAGGTGTTCTCCCAATATACAGTTAGAAGATCTACTGTTAAGCACCTAATAATTCCAATAAGGCTTCTGTATAAACATACTGCAATATGGAATAACAGCTTCCTCCCACACCTCTGTTCTCCAGGATCAGACGGAGAATCTCACTCCCAACAACTATAGGGAAGCTATAGTTAATAACATACCTACTCTAATAAATACTTATAATTATGAGTAATTAATATATACTATTATAGTAATTAATATATACTCATATAATCTATTATGTTAAATACATAATACAATAACTTATGTTATAATAATTAGTTAATATAATACAGCTAAGCTAATAGATAGGGAAGGTTTTAAGAACTTTGTAACAGTCTTTTCTTCTCACAGGGCTTAAGGGTCTGAAAAACATCTTGGGAGTTTGGTTAGGGTAGTCCCAGGTAAACATATGGAATTTATCTGAAGTTGGCTTGTTGGTTAAGAGTCATTAACTTCTCCTTAAGGAAATTGTCAGTCTGAGACATTTCCCAACTGTCCACAGTCATATTGTACACAAATTGGCCAGTCATTGGCTCGGAGCTCAAAATAAGATTTGATCTGTCTTTCTAAAAAGCTGTAGGGTTGGGGCGCCTGGGTGGCTCAGTCGGTTAAGTGTCTGCCTTCGGCTCAGGTCATGATCCCAAGAATCCCGGGATCAAGTCCCACATCGGGCTCCCTGCTCAGTGGGAAGTCTGCTTCTCCCTCTCCCCTTCCCCTCTACTCATGCTCACTCTCTCTCACCCTCTCAAAAAAATAAATAAATAAAATCTTTTAAAACAAATAAACAAAAAAAGCTGTAGGGGTGCCTGAGTAGTTCAGTCAGTTAAGTACCTGACTAGATCTCAGCTGAGGTCTTGATCTCAGGATTATGCATTCAAGCCTCATGCTTGGCTCCACACTGAATGTGACTACTTAAAAAAAAAAAAAAAAAAAAAAAAAAAAAATATATATATATATATATATATATATATATATATATATATAAATTCCATAAATTTCAGAAAATGTCCTCATTTAGGCATGGAGTCCACATTATCCCTTAATTAACTCGGTAGAGTCCATGTTCACAATTCACTACCACTGATCTCACCCCTGACGAAACCCAGTCCTGAACCATTCACAGAGGTAGGAAATAGCTCTCTGAAGAGGCAAGAATAAGGCCAACTGGACATTACTGTACATGAGCCATGAAGCCATGTGCTTCCATTGTCATTCAGGCATCTCTGAAGGCAGTCCGAATGACTTCCATCAAAATGAAGGAAAATAACATTACTCGGTATCAGAAAGGCAGGAACTATTACATAAAGATAACCAAAAAGCACACCAATCTATCAACTTTTATTTCCAGAAAAAACACTAATTTAGGAAATAGATAGCACTCTCATTTATTATAATCACAGGCTATGATATGAAAAACTCTCTCTAAACTAAATCAATGTGTTTAAAATTTTCAAGACTTCCCTGGGAATTTACACAGGATGCTCATTCTTGGATCTCTCCCCAGAACACTAGAAGACATTCCCGCCAAGCATGTAAAAGGAACCTAACTTTTACTGAGCACTGTCTGACCTAGCTTGAATCTTCTGCAAATTGAATCTCATGATGTCTGGGTAAGAAAACTATTGGGATTAGTAGTAACTAATGACAGCATTCCTAGATGGGGGCAGGGATAGGGGCCCTATTTTTTTCAGGTGTCAATTAACTGCTATGACTTTGGTTATCTGGTTATTTCAACATTATCATCTGCATCCAGTTAGCTCTAAAATGATACTCACAAAGCTAAGTTCCCTTCAAACCACTTAACTCCATTTAGTCTTCCATGGTCCTAAAGCTACTAAACCACATGGAAAATGCATGCCCCGCAAGAACCAGGTAGGGGTGAAAGATGAAAACTCACAGAGGAAGAGGATCCATCAGACTGCATGATAAGTAACACAGTCACAGCTTTTTAAAAAGCCGATTTTCTTACCAGTATGAACACTAATAGAACACTGACTCGTACTACCATTAATCAGCACTAAACATAATTAATACCTTAGAATAATAACAAGCATACCAAAACATACTTCATCTCTTTCAAACTTTTGAAATACTTTTTCTCACAAGATCTTCCAGTAGGATTCTTTCAATAAATCATAGTGACACACAAATTGAATACTTAGTAAGCATACGGCAGGCCAACGAATTCCATCATAGAGGTTTAGTGACCACCAAAACAGAGGTGGAAGACAGCCTTGAAATTCTACTCTTAACTGCCTGTTTATTTAGCTTCTGCTCATCAGTAGTCTAGGACTTCTGTTTAGTATCACCTGCCCCTCATGGGGCACCTGAGTGGCTCCTGACTGGCTCAGTTAGTTAAGTTCCTGCCTTCAGCTCAGGCCATGATGTCAGGGTCCTGGGATCGAGCCCCGCATTGGGCTCTCTGCTCAGCAGGGAGCCTGCTTTTCCATTTCACTGTCCCTCTGTTCCATCTGTCTCTCAAATCAATCAGTCAATCTTAGTATCAACTGCTCCTGAATCTGAGCCAAAAACTGCTTACACATAATACAGCTTTTTTCCATAAGGTGAGAAAGGACAAACACAAATGAAGTATTAATACATTTCATGCAGACTTGTCAACTTAAAGAAACAGAAACAACCTACCAATAACCGAACGCATTTCAACTGAGTCTATTCCAAGTATCTACTCACAATTGGAAAATTGGCTTTTTTCAAACACTCAGTCCTTTCCTTTTGGGCTACTTTACCTATAATTAAGGTCCAGTGAAAATATATGACATGTTCACTACATAAGGAAGAAGAAAATAACAGTATCACCTAAGGGCACCTGTGTGGCTCAGCCGGCTAAGTGCTGGACTCTTGATTTCAACTGTGGTCATGACCTCAGGGATTGTGGGATGAAGCCCTGTGTCAGGCCCTGTGCTCAGCGGGGAGTCTGCTTGAGATTCTCACCCTCGGCCCCTTCCCCTGCTCCTCTCTCTCTCTCCACCCCCCCTTCTCAAATAAATGAAGAAATCTTAAAAGAAAAACAAAAACACAGTATCTCCTAGTTCAAGGATACTTTTGTCCTTTTCACAAAAACTCCACTTCTAAGTTCTTATTAATGATACTGCCCTTGCTTATGCACGAATCTCAATAGGTCTTTAAGCATTTCACCCTACTATTCATCCTAACAGCATAATGACACTCTCATTTCTCTCAAAACTATCCAAGAAATAAAGGAAGTGTAATATACCAACTTTGATTTCTCCCACTGCTTCTTGAACATTTATTGAATAGATGAATAAACCTGATGGTCACTCTAGTACTTCCCAACCTTTCCCATCTCATGGCACACATGAGAATCAAGTTTCTAAGAACAGTGGGGAGAACAGCTGAAAGACCAGGTGGCCAGAGGTGACCAGCCAAGCACCGAGAGCTTGGACAGCTACCTGGGTGCCCAAAAGCTTGGAGGGGAGATAGTCTTGGCAAACCTGAAATGCACTTACACCACTTCAGTCTTCCCAGAACACTAACTGAGAAGTTCCCCACTACATTTTTTTGCCTAGTTAGCATATTCCTGCTTTTATCACCAGGAAACTATTTTTCCTTTGGTGAATCATCCCACCCTCTATTCACAGGATCCTGGTGGCACAGACAATTTCAGGGCTGACACTTCATCCACTTCCATGCTACCCACGATGCCAGTTAAAGTGCATTAAAGTGTCCCATTCTCCTGCCATAACAGTTGATTCAGTGTGAGCACGTGACCCAACAAGGTCAATCCAAACAGCTCCCCAGCTCCTTTCCTTTTGGATGGAATATAAGGTTACAAGGCTTTGGGCTGCCCGCCAATTCACAGAGGAAACAAACTATACAGCGAATATACTGTCTAGGCCATGCTTGTTCTAAATTCTGGAGCTAATAAAAGCTATTTAAGACAGATGGGTCTCTGTTACTTGTAACTCAAAGTTATCACCCTAGAATCTCAAAGATCAATGCATTTCCTGAGTATCAACACATAATTTGATGTAATATATGTTTTACATCAGCAGCATACAAAGGTCAGGTAACTTGCTATAGCACTTCTTTAGATAATCTCTGGGCATTATTGATGCATTAACTATTATAAAGATACTATCCTCTAAGGTGTCTGCACTGAAATAAAACATTTATTAGAAACTGATTTATTACAGAATGTGAAGGGAGAAACAAAGTGGGAAGCAAAGTGGAAATGATTCACATTATGCCTATGCCATATATGACACAGGTACTTGGAGAACATTACAGATCCATGTGGAGAATCAGACCATAAGAGGTATAGTCAGGAGGAGAATTTTTTGTGATCAGTAGTTGTTTACTTGACTGGAAGGAAAAAGCATGCAAGTTGGGGATAAAAAGAATCCAAATATATTAACTTCTGATCTTAGATGAACGTATTTCTCCCACCTCTACAACTAAATTATTTCCTGAAGGAACACAAATTTTCCATAAAGAGATGAACTTTTTCTTCACTGTTTGAAAAGAAGCATAAGCACATACCATACCTATTTGGTGTGGAAACCCTTCCCTTCAGTCTATCCAGTGGGAAAAAATTAGATTACTTTACCAAATATATGATTAAAGGGGGGAGGGAGAGTTTTAATAACGTCTGCCTACTTATTACACTCCAAGTTCTGTGCAGACAGGAACAATGATTATTCACCTCATAACTCAGCATGTTCATCCTTACTATACATAGCAAAGACCCAGTATTGTAATTAAAGATTGAAGATAGGATCAAAGAGAGATTAATGCCTATTACATAGGCATCTTTACCCTAAATTAATTAATCTGCATCCACTTCAAAGATCAATATTAGGGGCGCCTGGGCGGCTCAGTCAGTTAAGCATCTGCCTTCAGCCCAGGTCACGATCCCAGGGTCCTGAGATGGAGCCCCACATCAAACTCTGTGCTCAGCAAGGAGTCTACTTCTCCCTCTCCCTCTGCACCACTCCCCCGACTTCTGTGCTTGCTCCTACTTGCTCTCATAAAATCTTTAATAAATAAGTAAATAAAGTAAAAGATCAATATTAGAACTAAGGGATATTCACCTTGGAATAGGCTGCAAGAGTTAACATAGTGTTACAAACGAGCAAATCTACCAATAAACCATAGTACCAGAATAGCATCATGTGTAGCTTTCACAGTGAAATGTGCTTTCACTGAAGAAACGTTTGCATCAAGTATTCATGAACTCGGGGCGCCTGGGTGGCTCAGTGGTTTGGGCTGCTGCCTTCAGCTCGGGTCATGATCTCAGGGTCCTGGGATCGAGCCCCGTATCGGGCTCTCTGCTCCGCAGGAAGCCTGCTTCCCTCTCTCTCTCTCTCTCTCTTTCTGCCTGCCTCTCTGCCTACTTGTGATCTCTGTCTGTCAAATAAATAAATAAAATCTTTAAAAAAAAAAAAAAAAGGTATTCATGAACTCAGAGTACAGACAAAAAAGAACCAACTGAGGGGCACCTGGGTGGCTCAGTGGGTTAAGCCTCTGCCTTCTGCTCAGGTCAGGATACCAGAGCCCTGGAATCGAGCCCCACATCGGGCTCTCTGCTCAGTGGAGAGCCTGCTTCTCCTCTCCCTCTACCTGCTGCTCTGCCTACTTGTGCTCTATCTCTCTGGCAAACAAATAAACCTTTAAAAAAAAAAAAAAAAAGAACAAACTGAGAAGATAAAAACAGCCTCCCAACTCCCCCTAAAAAAGAATCAACCCATAATTTAAGATTTTGATCAAAACCATCTGCAAACCAAGAATAATCTATAACTCCAAGAGTTAAGCTTTACCCCCATTACTGTTCTATTATTTTCTTACTTTACCTGAGAAGAATCTGCTTGGGCTAATAATGTAGTGACCTTCAGTATCTGGCGAAGATTTTGTCCTTGATCTTCAACAAGGAGGTGAGCCAACAGAAGGAAAACATGCACAGGGATCACTGTGGTAATAGGGAGCAAGGACTCTACGGAAAACAGCCAGTCACTGGCCGCAGACTCTTCTCTCATTACTTCAAGGATCCTCCAGGCTGTAAATATTGATCCATACATGCTGGTTATGGGGAAAGCAAGCTTGTAGGAGAGCTGAAAAACCAACAAAAAGAGGCATGAATAAATGAAGTAAGTCTATTTGTCAGAGATATATTCATTTATTTTTTATACTTCATTGTAAGAAATCAATCCTTCCAACAAAGTACAGAATTTTCAATTCCTGCCAAAAACTCCTCTGCACATATCTGAGCTAATAGGATTACACAAAAATAAAACAGATGGAACTCTAGAACACCTGATTTCAACTCTTCCTCCTATTTACCAAGTGCTCCTGGTTCCGGCAGGAGGGGAGAAAGGATCAATATACAAGATCCAGAGGCAATAGAGTTGGGGGAAAAAGGCAAAAAACAAAAAACAAACCTATTATCACTAAAAAAAAGTATTCACCGGGAAGAGGGAAGATTTTTTAAAATTTATTTTTATTTATTTTTTTTTAAGATTTTATTTGACAGAGAGAGAGACATCAAGAGAGGGGAACACAAGCAAGGGGAGAAGCAGGCTCCCAGCCGAGCAGGGAGCACAACATGGGGCTCGATCCCAGGACCCTGAGATCATGACCTGAGCCGAAGGCAGATGCCCGACTGAGCCACCCAGGCGCCCCAAGAGATTTCTTTTTTTTTTTTTTTAAGATTTTATTTATTTATTTGAGAGAGAGTACATGCACGGGGGGTAGGGGGTGGACAAACAGACTCTGCACTAAGTGTGGCGCCCAACACGGGGCTCAATGCCAAGCCCCTGAGATCACAACCCAAGCCAAAATCAAGAGTCAGAAAGAGCTCAACCAACTGTACCACCCAGGCACCCCGTGAGAGGGAAGACTAAAAAAAAAAATCACTGTATTTGCCCCACTCCAGCTCTGGTAAGAGACAACCCTGGGCAGGTGGCAGACTTGGACTGAGGACAATTCATTTTTGTAACAGACAGAATGTTGACAGGAACAGCATTGGTTCAGCTGGAACCTGGGAATTAATAACTGTGAATAACTTCCGCAATAAGAAACAGCCTGACAGCTCTAAATTGAAATGATACCCAGAGAAGAGGTTATGCTTAAGTCAATCTGAGAAATGACTCCTCAAGGAAATAAAGTAGTGCCATCAGGGACAGAGAAGAGACAGAACTCTTGCCAAAGTGAGCAGTGTGCAGACATGGCTCAGGAGAAGTCAGAGACATCAAAGAAGCATTAAATACTGCCTACTAATAAAAAGATTCAATTCATACAGAGCATAATGAAACAAATTAGAAATCTCTAGATTATAACTGTCCTGTTATGAGAGAGTGACTTATACAGATACAGAACTGAAAAAACGGGAAGTAAAAATTAAGCCTTATAGGGGCACCTGGGTGGCTCAGTCAGATAAGCATCTGCCTTCAGCTCTCAGGTCATGATCCCAGGGTCCTGAGATCAAGCCCAGCATTGGGCTCCCTGCTAGGCAGGGAGACTGCTTCTCCCTCTCCCTCTGCCTACCGCACCCCCTACTTGTTCTCTCTCTCTCCCTCTCTGTATGTGTCAAATAAATAAAATCTTTTAAAAAATTAAGCTTTATAAAAAAAAATTTTGGGGCGCCTGGGTGGCTCAGTGGTTAAGCTGCTGCCTTCGGCTCAGGTCATGATCTCAGGGTCCTGGGATCGAGTCCCGCATCGGGCTCTCTGCTCAGCAGGGAGCCTGCTTCCTCCTCTCTCTCTCTCTGCCTGCCTCTCTGCCTACTTGTGATTTCTCTCTGTCAAATAAATAAATAAATAAATCTTTAAAAAAAAAAAAAAAATGCTTAAAAAAAAAATAAAAAAAAAAAAAAAAAAAAATTTTTTTTTAAAGTAGGCCCCACACCTGGTGTAGGGCTTGAACTCATGACCTTGAGATCAGTCTCATGTTCTACCAACTGAGCCAGCCAGGCAGCTCTGAAATTTGTTTAAATAATAGCTTTATTGAGATATAATTCACATACCATAAAACCCATCCTTTAAAAGTTTACAACTCAGTGAACTTTAGTAATTTGTGGCATCATCATAGCTAATTTTCATCACCCCAAAAGGAAACCTCATACCCATTAAGAGTCACTCATTCCCCCAACACCACCCTCATAGCCTCTGGAAACCACTAATCAATCTACTTTGTTTCTATTCTGGCTATTTCAACTAATAGGAACCACACAAGATGTGTTTTCTGGTGACCAGCTCCTTTCATTCAGCATGTTTTCTTTTTTTTTTTTTTTTTTTTTTTTTTTTTTTTTTTTTTTTTTTAAGATTTTATTTATTTATTTGACAGAGAGAGATCACAAGTAGGCAGAGAGGCAGGCAGAGAGAGAGGTGGAAGCAGGCTCCCTGCTGAGCAGAGAGCCCGATGCGGGGCTCGATCCCAGGACCCTGAGATCATGACCTGAGCCGAAGGCAGTGGCTTAACCCACTGAGCCACCCAGGCGCCCTCATTCAGCATGTTTTCAAGGCTGATCCATGCTATGGTTTGTATAAACACTTCAATTCTTTTCCTTGGCCAGTATTATTCCACTGAATGGATATACCACTTTTTAACATTCATCAATTAGCGGACATTGGGTTGTTTCCACTTTTTGGCTATTATGAATAATGCTGCTATGAAGAGTCCTATAAAAGTTTTTGTGAGGACACAGGTGTTCAATTGTCTCAAGTATATGCTTTAGAGAGATACCATTTGAAAGCAAATCCCACTGTAAAAACAAATGAGGAACCTATCTTTATTGACATGAAAAGAACACTCATGAAAATACAAGATGCACACAGTGTGCCTGGAATGCTACCAATTATTTTTTAAACAGGGTGGGGACTATGTATTTGTATTTGCTTATACATGCAAAGAAAGTTATGGGACAAATACAAAAGAAATTAATATCCACGACTCATTTTTCATTTGAGAGGGTGGAAACTGGGCAACCAGAATCAAGGATGAGAAGAAAATTTCTCATTGATAGCATTTTGTAATTTTTGAACCATTTTAATGTGTTATAATTTTTTAAATAATAAATTTTAAAAGTTAAATACTCACATTTATCACAGCCCTTTCACTCTAAAAATACTTCCCTCACCCAAAGATAAAATTCACTGAAGACCCAAAGATGAAATTCACTGACGTTCTTTAGACAAAGGACAAACAGCATTGGACTTGTGCTTTAAAACACCAGGACGCTGGCACAGCCATGCCAGCTAAAGATTATTACATAAATCTCTGAGCCTCACTTTGCTCATTTGTAAAATGGAAGTAATGACTACCTTCCTGCCAAGATTACTGAGGTACATAATGACACAATAAAGAATCCTGCACAGTCTTTAAAGTTGCAAAATACAGAGAAATATGATCTCTGTCATCTTTAGGAGAGAAAATAAAACTGGTGGATAGGAGTATAAAAGAAAGTAATTGGAAATCACCATCCACCATAAATTGAGTCAAAAGCAGCAACATTACCCAGACGGGTAAGAGTAAACATACTGAAACAGAAAGAAAATCCTGTTTTACTTGAAGTATTATGTTGATGGTTAGGATCTGGTTTTTGTCTGTTTGCCTAGGGTTAGAACAGCGGCAGAAAAGCACAGTGTTGAATGAGACATCCCAGCACAGTCTTGCTGTCCCAGTGAGTGATGGCTGCCCTTGGCACAGTCCCAGGGCAAGGATGCAACCCAGGGCTTGCTCTAAGCACCAGCTACCAAATCCTGGCCCCACAGCCCGAGGAGGGCCTGTGAAAGTGCTGGCAGGCTCTCTGTTTTAGAGGAGAAAGCAGGTGTTCAAAAATAAAGGACGTTTATGTTAGGTGAATTACATCTCAGTAAGAAAATACAAGAAAAAAGGAACCGTAAAAAAGTAACATTTAAAGGAATATTAAATGGTTGTAAAACATCTACACATACTAGTTGAGGATCTTTATTTGAAAAAGCTTGTAATAAAAATGTTCGAATCTGTTAAGTATTAAAATAAGACAGATATCTGATAGCACTTCTTTGCCTAAAGGGGTCTGAAAAAGAAACTGTGAGTTCAGTGAATACAGATTTTCATTAACTTTAAAGAGTAACACTCGTCTATGACACCATGGGTGGCTCCATTGGTTAAGTGCCCGACTCTTGATTTCAGCCCAGGTCATGGTCTCAGGGTCCTGGGATCAAGCACTGCTGAGCATGGAGCCTGCTTGGGATTCTCTCCGTCTCTGTCTCCCTCTGCCACTCCCTCTGAGGTTTCACTCTCCTCTCATGACTGCTCTCTCACTCAAATAAATCTTTAAGATTAACACTCCAATGTAATGGTGACCAAAATAGGCTTAACTAAACTAGAGCCACGATTTGATCAGGAGAAGGGGTATGGAAACTCAAACCTGGAGCCCCTTGAAAGGAGGACAAATTTTTGCCAGATACTTCTAGCACACACCAGAGCAGAGGCAGAAGACTGAACTAGACAAAGCCTCAAGAGGCTCTTTTTGCCCTATACCTCCATGAAGAATCTAGTCAAGAGTGAAGAGGTTTGGGAGGGCTGCTTATCATCCAAGGAAACCCATACCATCCTCAGTATCCATGTGATTCAGAAGAGGATGGAAGATATGCAAGGTCTAAGACTTACTAATTCCTCTTAACTTCCAACAAAAAGTTTCTAAGAAGTCAATTTATTTTAATGTACCATGACTTAATGTTAACCTATAAATCTGCAACTGTTCTATTTACTTGCAAGTTCAAGCACAAAGTTGACAAATTACCAAAAGGGCAAAAAAAAAAAAAAAAAAAAAAATCAAACTGGAGACAGTAGGATGTAGGCTCTAGAGTTAAACAGTCAAAATCTGAATCTCAATTCTATTCTTCAATAGCTGTGTAATCTGGGCAACTCAACTTCTCTAGCCTCAGGTTCTTTAGTTGTCAAAGGAGTATTCTAAGAAACCATCAGGAAAATGCAAATCAAAACTCTAAGGAAAAGGCACTTCACACCTGCTAGAGGCAAAAAACATAGGCAATGACAAGTGCTGGTGAGGATATGGACAAGTTGGAAGCTTCAGGCTTAGCTGGTGGGCTGGTGGGCATGTAAAATGGCATAGTTCCTGTGGGAAATAGTCTGGTAGTTCCTCCAACAGAATTAGCATATGATCTAGCAATTCCACTCCTAGCTATCTACCCAAGAGAAATGAAAACATGTCCACATAAAAACTTATATAGGAAGGTTCATAACAGCACTACTAATAATAGCCAAAAAGTGAAAACAACCCAAAAGTTCATCAGCAGATGAATGGAAAAGTAAAATGTGGTGTGTATCTATGCAGTGGAATATTGTCCGGGGATTTCTCCTACCGTGTCTGCCAGGGGCATATAGGAGAACCCAGGAAATGTCTTCCTGTGGAAGACCCAGGCCACCCCATTCACACCCCAAGAGGTGGTTTCCTACAGACCAGCTCTGGCCTGAGGCACCCGAGAGAATGTCACCATCTAGCAGGCCAGAGCCACATCCTCCCTATAAGGTCTCATCTTGATCTTGAGTAGGGAGACCCTCTCCATTCCTTCCTTTGGGTAATCTCTCCAGTCCTAGAAGTAGGAGCTTCTCCTTACATTTATCAATGAATATTCTTTAGAGCCTCTTTTATAACTTTAAGTCATGGGAGAGCATTTACTAGTTAATAATTCTCTGTATTAAGTTTTTCTTTGTTCAAATTACCAGCAGATCTCTCTCTCCTGCCTAGACCCAGACTCATACCCTGGTGCTTTCTTTCTCCCCACCACATTCTCTAGGGGCTGGGGCGCAAAGATTTTAAGCACATTAGAATTTACAACTATTGTCTGATTTTTTTTTTTTTTTTTTGGCCTAGGAAGACACAAATAGGTGGTTTTAAATATCCCATTTAATAGCTTAATAGAAGAAATCTTGTTTTTCACAGACCACTAAAAAATATTAAGAGCTTCTGGGATTATGTTAATCCTTAAAAGAAGGTGAATGGTTGCTTTAATAACTTACTTTTTTTAATTCTTAAAAACTGGAAATTAAAATGTGTGTTTCATTTCATGGTTATCAACACATCAGAAATGGGTAGGGAATACAGAAGTGTGTGGTACAGAACATTTACCCTTGTTTCCGTTCACCGGTAGAACTGTGCTTCTTAAAAACTGCTCTAGTTCTAAATCAAACACACTAAGTCAGAGTCACCCATCTAAAAAGAAATAATAAAAAACAAGACCTGCGTTTTTTTTGTTTTGTTTTGTTTAAAGATTTTATTTATTTTATTTGACAGACAGAGATTACAAGTAGGCAGAGAGGCAGGCAGAGAGAGAGGGGAGGAAGCAGGCTCTCTGCTGAGCAAAGAGCCCTTTGCGGGGCTCGATTCCAGGACCCTGGGATCATGACCTTAGCTGAAGGCAGAGGCTTTAACCCACTGAGCCACCCAGGCGCCCCAAGACCTGTGGATTTATACAAAGGTCTTTCTGTAATATACGGAGATGGGAAAATGATCTTCCATATCTTTAGGAGAAGCACACATCTCTCAGTGAATAGAAACTTACTGAATGATTATCATGTGGTAAACAATGTGTCAGGTGTTGAGAATGTGAAGTTAAATAGATAACATCCTATCTTATTTCAGTATGTAGAGTATTCAATTAACAACTGGCTAAAAGACTTTGAAAAGCTCTCATCTACGATCAGGTCACAAAGATAAAGCAAAAACACTTCAGTGGAAAAAAAAAATACAAAAAGTTCAACAACTGTTGCAATTTCAATTTCAACATGCTTAAGAGAATACAGGCAAAGTGTGAGAAAGACCAAGATCCTTTCCCTCAATGAGCTCGCAGCATAGCTGCAAGAACATACACGTAGCCCTCTAACTTAAGACACAACACGACTGAGTGATACTAAAAGAGCTGAGGATGCCAAGAAAAGGGTCATGAATTCGGACTCCAGGAGGCTGAGAACACCTGGCTGGGTTTTGAAGAATGAGTAGGTCAGGCCAAGGAAACAAAAGAGCTTTACGAGCAAAAGCAAAGATTCAGGGAGAGAACTGGAGAGTTTGCATCCTGTTAAAATTTACAGGTATATCTGAGAGAGAGGCCTGGACGGGCGCGGAAGGAAAGCCAAAGCAAACTGTGGATTACAATTTTAAAAATAGGGATCATATATCCACTCCCAGCTTCCATTTTGCAGCACGCTATCACAGGAGAATGTATATGGCCCTAATAGTATCCCTTCCTCGCCCTTCTTCACCAGCTGCTGAAGAGTGAGTCTAACTATCAGAGTTAGTAAGATTCACACACATGTGAGTGAACAGTAAAGCGTACTGGAGTCAGGACGATTCTCAGGAAGTATCCATCGTCTTAGTTATGTGTCTGACCCTGTCATAAAGGGGTGAGAAAACTTTTTGTGAGCTGAAAGAATAGAAGTCTCAGACACGGGGACATCTTGCCCTGCCCCCAGGTCCATCCAGAACCCAACCATTGTTCTCCAGGACCAAACCACAACAGGAAGTAGAACGATATTAGAAAATTTGGGCCACATTCTGTCTTATCAGGGTGGAGGCAAGAAGTTCCTTCTCTCAGGCAAGTCAACTACCTACTTCAAGTTTGGAAAGTTCTAGATGAGCAATCAGGAATTCCGAAGGTGTAGAATAAGGTCAGTTTGCCTATACGCTGGTTTCTGCCCACACCCTCAAACCAGGAATTACAGTGCCTGTATGTAGGCTGCGAGGACATTTAACAACACGCAATGAGACACAACCCTGCTTGTGCAGATGGAGCGACTGGCCTGCATTTATATACTATCTCTCTCTCCAGGGCGACATGTTTCACCAGTTTCACTTCTTTAATCCTCATTCAATCCCCATCAAATTCATAGCTGGGAAAGTAATACTACATTTTACTGAAGGCAACACTCAAATACCAAAAGAGAAAACATCCAACCAACGTGGGCCCAGAACCCAGCCACTAACCAGACGTTGAAAATACTTTTATAGTCTCTTGACAAAAACAGACAGAAGAAGCGGACCAAGGTTGGTCAGCAGCGGGGAGCGGGGATGCGTGTGGGAGACCTGCAGTCTTCCAACTGAAGGCAGCAGTGGAGGGCAGGACACAGGAGACAACAAGAGCCATTTTGTCAAGGAAAATGGCCTAAGGTGCCACATATTGGAAAAGAAGTCTAGAAGCCTCAGGTCTTACAGATCCCAGAATTTCCAGGCACTTGAGGAGATTTCCCCCCTTGGATTGTCCCAGATGTAACATGCTGCATAAACATGTAAATTAAATAGTATGGTAAGAAAAAAGGATTCCTTGCTCAAATAATGTTGGAGAAGCACAAGGAATTAGTTCCTTTTCTGCAGGATTTCTCAGGACCTTGAACTACTAATATAGTCAGAAAACTCAAAGAGGGGGGCACCTGGGTGGCTCAGTCGGTTGAGCTTCTGCTGTCAACTCGGGTCATAATCTCAGGGCCCTGGGATTGAGTGACACATCAGGCTCCTTGCTCAGCAGGCCTGCTTCTCTCCCTCTCCCTCTGCCTAGCCATCCCCATCCCCGCTTGTGCTCGCACTCTCTGACAAATCAATAAAATCTTTTAAAAAGAAAAAATTTTTTAAAGAAAACTCAAAGAGGTAAAAATTATACAGCATCTCCAAAACTTATTTTGCACTCCCCTCTCACAGTCTAGAAGAATAGACTAAGAGCTATACCACTGTGTGACAGAATGGTAAAGTTCAAGGAGAGGAGTTTAAATCCAAACAGAGGGCGCCTGGGTGGCTCAGTGGTTAAGCCGCTGCCTTCGGCTCAGGTCATGGTCTCGGAGTCCTGGGATCGAGTCCCACATCGGGCTCTCTGCTCAGTGGGGAGCCTGCTTCCTCCTCTCTCTCTGCCTGCCTCTCTGCCTACTTGCGATCTCTCTCTGTCAAATAAATAAATAAATAAATCTTTAAAAAAAAAAAAAAAATAAATCCAAACAGATATTCACCAGGAGGTGAGATTATCTGCACAAACAGAAGTCCCACATTACCACTTCACCTTTATTTAAGAGAAACAAGGCACCTCGGTGGCTTAGTTGGTTAAGCATCTGCCTTCAGCTCTGGGCATGATCCCAGGGTCCTGGGATGGAGTACCACATCAGGCTCCCCACAGGGAGTCTGCTTCTCCCACGGCCCCTCCTCCCACACATTCTCTCACTCTCAAATAAATAAATAAATAACATTTTTTAAAAAAATAAACATGAGAATCAAGGCTGAACTCATTACCTTTTGGTGGTCATCTCTATAGGACTCCTGCTGTACCATTTCCAAAAGGTTCAGAGCCAACTGCTGCCTCGAGGGACCTTCTTCATCCATGGACATACAGTCTTCCAAGGCAGTAGAAGACAGTATCTGCAGAAGCGGCATCACTAGCACCAAGGATGACCTTGGGATTTTCTGACCCTCGGCAACAGAGAGGAGCTTCAAAGCTATTCACCAAAACAACAATTTGCATTTAAAAAATTACGACCCCAAACAAAATGCTATTTTGTTCAAGAGAGATATGTAAAAAGTTTTCTCACCCCTTTACAACTGGGTCAGACACACAACTAAGACAATGGATCTTACCCTTTTAGAAAGGAACATAAAAATTATTGTCTAAAACAAGCTGTTAATGTATGTTCCTGTTCATAGAGAAAATACATACCAAAGAGTATAAACCAACTCTTTAAGTAAATGTGACTTTCTTTAAAATACAGCTCAGCTGGGGCACCTGAGTAGCATCTGACTCTCAGTTTCGGCCCAGGTCATAATTTCAAGGTCCCAAGACCAGGCCCCACATGAGGCTCCATGCTCAGTGCAGAGTCCACTTAAGAGTCTCTCCCTCTCCCTCAGTTCTCCCCCTTCTTCCTCTCCCCCACACACACTTGGATGTTCTCTCCCTTCCCCTCATCTTTGAAGATAAATAAAATATAATTCAACTTTTGTCCTTTTATTGCCAGGTCCTTCCACTGCCCTCAAGGAGCCAAGAGACCGGAGTTCCTGATCCGTGGATTTTAAGACCAATGTGCATGCTTCTTTTACAAACCCATGTGAGAATTATATTGAGATGCATTGGTAAAGGGAGGCAAAAAAGGGAAGTCCTTCACTGTAATTGCTAAAAAGTAAATCAGGAATAGTCTCAGAGTCCATAACTGGTAACAAACAAACCCATTTTCATAAATGATCTTTTTTTAACATGGACACTCAACTTATACATCAGAAATACACACAGAAAAAAAAATACACACAGAAATGTGTGATGACTTACTCACATATATAATCTACCCTAGACCATTAACAAAATGAGATAAAGCAGAAATATAATTTTCACAATTATTAGATGAGCCCTAATTTACCAAAAGATGTCATTCATAGGCTTCCGAGCTAGATTATCGATCAATCAATCTCCCCACAAAAACAAAAAAAAGTCTAGTCTACAAGCCTTAAGTCATGTCAGTAAGTTGCCAATATTTTCTTCTCATCACTTGGCAGTCAAACCTGAACATGGTAACAAATACCTGTTATTCTAACACTGCTAATTGACCTTCCCTGCCTAAATATTAGTCTTTTTTAATTAAGTTTTAAAAATATGGAATGCTTCACGAATGTGCAAGTATCTTTGCACAGGGGGTATGCAAATCTTTTCTGTACCATTCCAATTAAAATATTAATTTTAATCCATAATTGTCCCTGAGAGATTATGAAAATCCATTATCTCTAATAAAACAGGACATGTATACATTTCTATCTTCTATATTATAAATCTTCCAGGCATTTTTATAAATTGCTATTTACAATCAAGGCTAGTGTTAATAATTAAGAAGCATAACACTGTATTAATGCTGTGGATTTGTCAAGTTTGAAATCATCAATATCTTCTTGGTTATTCTATTTGAACACTCTTCTCCAATATACTGAACAGCCCATCTTCCCTACTCTTCAACGTAACATACTGGATAATGGAAATGCTCGGTCACTAGATTATAGTGCTGCTTGCACAACTCTGTAAATTCATTTTTTTAAAAAGCCACTTTATTGTACACTTAAAAATGGTATACTTTGTGGTAAATAAACTATACCTTAATAAAGCTGTTAAAAAAGAAAACAAAACTACAGCTGTCAGTGGATGGAACTGGAGGATATTATGCTGAGCGAAATAAGTCAATCAGAGAAAGACAAGTATCATGTGATCTCACCCATTGTGTGGAATTTAAAAAACAAAACACAGGATCATAAGGAAGGGAGGAAAAAATAAAACAAGATGAAACTAGAGAGGGAGAGAAAACCGTAACTGACTCTTAATCTCAGGAAACAAACTGAGGGTTACTCGAGGGGAGGAGGTGGGATGGATGGTGGATGGTGTGGCTGGGGGATGGACACTGGGGAGGGCATGTGATGCAATGAGCACTGGGTATTATACAAGACTAATGAATCTACTGACTTCTCCCTCTGAAACTAATCATACATTATAGGTTAATAAATTTAATTTAAATTTTAAAATGGAAGAGGAAAAAAACAACAATAACAACTATGGCTATCCGAAGTACCAGCCCTGGCAAATTATACCTCTGGGAAGATGCCATGCACTCTGCTCTCAGAACACCACCATCAACAAAAAAGGTAAAAGCACTTCAGAAAGAGCCTCAGGAGGAGGGCACAAATGAGACAAGGCCAACAGACAAAAAAGAGCGCAGGATGCCAAGGGCCCCCTCCATGTGCTACAGCTTTTCTCAAGATAGATTGGAAGTGGAAAAGGAATTCACCTCAAAATCACGATGAATTAAAATGCCCACAATGACCTACACAATCAGTATCTACCTCTTTACACACTTTAAAATGAGAGTGGGGATGATCAACAGATCATGGCACCATGCAACATAATTTGGACAGGTTCTCCATTACTACATAAATGTTACCCCAAGTAAAGAGACACAACACTAGCATAAAAGCTGCATTTTAAAGGTGTGACTTGGTTGCCAATCGGCCAGACATATCAACCTGGTTTTTTACCATATTCTTAAATAGAGTATTTTTACCCCCCCGCTTTAGTCCCATTCCTCACTGGTAGGAGAGCTGAGATACTTGGTAAATTATGTGTATGTGTGGAGCCGTTGCATAAAACACCTTGTGGGATATGAAAAACAAAGTTCTATTTCAGAATGATTAACCAGGAAAATTTCTAGAATGAAAACTCAAAGTATACAGGACTTTCTAGCATAGCATAACACATAGCTCAAGGGACTCCCCCCAACACTTATGTTATGCATACATTTTACTCTTGTGAGGATATTTTTATTTACCTAAACTTAGGATTGGCTTCTGCTGACTTGCTGGAGTCTGCAGCAGTAAGAAAGCTATTCCAACTGTGACCGGTTCAACAGGAAAATCCTAAAAGAAAAACAAAAAAGGAGTCGAAGAAGTTCCCAGAGCCATGGCTTTTTAATAGCATGTATCCAGGAAGAGTATATTTAACATGAAAGATCATCAACCTATTGTACAAAGCTATTTACAGTAAGCCAGCTCTACTACGGGAAGGATGGGGACTCCACAGCAATCACACATAAATTCAAAACGTTATCATATCTGGTTGAAGAGCAGAGGCTATCCACCAAATTAACTTGAAGAGAAAATGCCTGGGAACCTGGGTGGCTCAATTGGTTAAGCATCTGTCTTTGACTCAGGTCATGATCCCAGGGTCCTGGGATTGAGCCCCGCATCGGGCTCCCTGCTCTGCGGGGAGTCTGCTTCTCCCTCTACCCCTCCCCTCACTCGTTCTCTCTTTCCTTCTCTCTCTCAAATAAATAAAATCTTGAAAAACGAATTAAAAAGAGACAATGCCTTAACACAACAAACAGACCTATACATCTTCAAAAACAGTCTTTCAAATCACTGAAAAACTACCTGAAATACTAAAAGAATACTTCATTTTTAAAAAGTAGGTCAACTGTTTAATTACCTAATCCAGGCATGATTCATCTATATAACTTACATAAAGAACTACACATAACGATCTTAATAAATGATGCTATTTTGGGGTGCCTTGGTGGCTCAATTACACATCCCCACTCTTGGTTTAGACTCAGATTATGATCTCCAGGCAGGGAGATCGAGCCCCATGTTGGGCTCCACCTCAGTGGGGAGTCTTCTTTCCCTCTCTCTCTGCCACTCTCCACCTCCCCAACCTGCTCAAGTGTGCCTTCTCTCTCTCTCTGAAATAAATAAATCTTTAAAAAATAAATTCTGTTATTTTAATAAAGGAAACAGTAATACCGAGGGAGGCAGAGATTATTCTTAAATCACAGTAATCTATTAAGCATATATGAATGTAGTAAATCAATAATCACAGAAACTGAAAATCATTATTTTTCACCAAGTATATCAATCACATAGAAAGCAAAATGGAGGGCGCCGGGGTGGCTCAGTCGTTAAGCATCTGCCTTCAGCCCACTGGGATGGAGTCCCACATCAGGCTCCCTGCTCAGTGGAAAGCTTGCTTTTTCCTCTCCCACTGCCCTACTTGTGCTCCCCTCCTCACTCCCTAGTAAAATCTTTTAAAGAAAGAGCAAACTGGATGTGAACATTAAGTTCTTGTATCTCTTGCAATTTACTTACTAGATGTTATTTGAGCCTTCTAAATAAAGAAAATATTAACACATTCTGTAACTAAAGAAGAAAGGTCCAGCACACTTCACTAAAATTACTTCATTCTGAAATTTTGCAGATGCTATTGCAGAGCAGAAATAATATGAATCAGAGGACAGGCAAGGAGAAAAAAAAAAACCAAAAATGTGTGGTAGAAACACAGGTTAAGAAAACACTTGGAGAAAACTAACTAATCTGACAAACTCAGAAGTTATAATCTTGGAGGGCTATTAACTCTGGCACAAATAGATATATAATAAATAAATATATATATATATATATATATATATATATATATATATATATATCTTCATCTCAGTTTCACCATTTAAAAACTGAAAATAAGGGCACCTGGGTGGCTCAATGGGTTAAAGCCGCTGCCTTCGGCTCGGGTCATGATCTCAGGTCCTGGGATCGAGTCCCGCATCGGGCTCTCTGCTCGGCAGGGAGCCTGCTTCCCTCTCTCTCTCTCTCTCTGCCTGCCTCTCCATCTACTTGTGATTTCTCTCTGTCAAATAAATAAATAAAATCTTTAAAAATAAAAAAATAAGACACTTATTGTATATACCATCACACCATTCTTTGTCATGATCTTTTCCTCAATTTCTTTTCATATTCTGCATATCCATTTTAAAAAAGAGAAGAAAAACCAGCAAAGTCATTTAAATTTCAAATTTCCTGGCTACCAAGAAGATGAGAGACAAATTAAAGTATGCCTTTATACTAAGGCTACACTGGAAAGCTTTCTTCACAAAAGCTATCACCGCAAAGGCCACAAAGTAGCATTTTGGGGCTCTGACATGGACTAGAAACATGCTAAGTGGATGGAACTTTTTTAAAAGAGAGAGTTGCCGGGGTGGGGGGGTGTGCAGGACAGAGGGAGACAGCAGGCTCCATGTTCAACACAAAGCCTGACACAAGGCTCAATCTCAGGACCTTGATATAATGACTGAGCCAAAATTAAGAGTCGGATGCTTAACTGACTGAGCCCCTAGGTGGATAACTTAAAGGTGGGAAGGTCCAAGTAAAAATGGCATTCTCCAAGAAGAGGGAGACTTCAGAGTAGAAGGTGAAAGGAAATGAGCTGGAGAGCAAGGCACCACGACCAGGTAAGCTTAAATTGCTTACAGTTCTAAGAAATTTATTGTTTGATTGATCTTTAATGGAGACCAAATAACTTCATGAGGTCTCTTAACAGAAGACTGTATTAAACATCTCATATGCCACTTGAGATCCTATATGTACTGCTACTACAACTCATGCTTTCTGACCCAGGCTAGTGAAAGGTCCAGAGGACAGGACAGTTAAAGCCTCACAGGCTGATGCTTGACAAACTGACAAGGGAAGCCCATGGATAAATGCTTCCCTCCTTTATCTGGATCCTTCTGGGACATATTTCATAACACTTCTCAGAATATTCTGTGCGATCAAGCAATTGGTTGTTCCTAGCACTGGGCAACATGGAGATACTTGTATTCTCTCTCTCCCATTTCCAGTATTTCAGGGTCTTGGCCCTTTCCCACTTTCTTCCTGGCATCACCCTTGCAAATAAACTCCTGCTGCATACACCTTGGCTTTTATGGAAATATGGATTGTGCTCCTGACATTAAGGAAACTGAGGAACGACTTTTGGAGGAACCCAGGCTAATTCAGAGCCTATCTGAAGCAAAGAAGGAAAACACAAAAGAGGAGGAAATGCTTTTACACTGGGCCACAGAAGTCACAGGACTTTTAATAGCAGTGGACCTTAGAGTCCACACTTTTTGTCCTCAATTCAAATGAAATCCTATCACTGGGCATCACCAATGAAGCAACACTAAGTACACACACATACACACACACACACACAAACACACACACACACACACACACACACACACAGTGAAGAAAGGTGAGTGGAACTGAGTCAGCTGATGGCAAAGTGTTCCAGAATTCAGGTTCCTGGCCTTCTCAAAATTGGGCTGTTTAGCTCTTGCTTCACTCTGACAGCTACCCAGTCTCCTCACCATCAATATCATTTTTGCCTAATTTTGCTCTTGAGTGTAATGGAAAGGACCTTAGGTTATGATCATTCAAACAGTGCTACAAATAACCAAGACTAAATCCACGGCAACTAATATAGCATAAGGAATGCATCCATTTTCAGAACGCAATGAAACATCTCTGATAGAAGAACATAAAAATAACAAAGGGGAAAAGAAAAGTTAATGTAACACTTGAACTGCATATCCAGCTAATAAACTCAGTGATATAGGAACGATACAGCCTTAGCCTAGGTAATATGAATGTCTCTTTTTTTTTTTAATTTGAGGGTAAGAAATGGAGCAGGGGGAGGGGAAGACTCCCTGCTGAGCAGGGAACCCCACTTGGGGCTTGATCTGGGACTCTGGGATCATGATGATCTGAGCCAAAGGCAGATGCTTAACCAACTAAGCCACCTAGGTGCCCTAGTAATAAGAATGTCTTATTCTACTTTATTTTGTTTCAGATTACAGTGTACATAGCCCTAAAGGATATAGGTGTACAAATTAGTTTTCCTAGGCTTTTTCTTTCTTTCTTTTTTTTTTTTTTTGGTTAAACCTCAGAAACACTGGGCCAGAGTTGCGGGTAGAAAATTACAAAACACAAGTATTTTAACAGTTCTATTCATATTTACTTCCTTCTAAAATTGTTAAATATTGAGCAAAAGGAGGACACTATAAAAATGATTTTCACAGGCATCACTACTGTTTTAAATTAAAATACAGTGTAATTCCACAGGCCAATATTCCTAATGACACATACGCAAAAATCAACAAAGTATTAGCAAACCAAGTTCAATCACACATTGAAAGGATCACGTATCATAATCAAGTGAGATTTCCTCTAGGAATGCAAGGATGGTTCAACAACTGCAAATTAACATGATACAACACCTTCACAGAATGAAGAAAAATCATATGATCCCCTCAATAGACGCAGAAAAGCATTTGATAAAACTCAACAATCATTTATGTTAAGAATTGTCAACCAAGTGGGTAGGAAGTGAACATACTTCAACATTCTAAAGAACATATAGGAGAAACCCACACCTAAAATCATATTCATTGGTGAAAGCTGAAAGCTTTTCCTCTAAAATCAGTAATAAGATAAGTATGTCCACTCTCACTACTTTTATTCAACTTGATAGAGGATATCCTAGTCACAGCAATTAGGCAAGAAAAAAAGATAAAACACATCCAAATTAGAAAGAAAGGGAGAAAACTGTCACTATTTGCTGATAACATATATTATATGGAAAACCCTAAAACTTTAGGGTTACTATTAGGATCACTATTAGAATAAATGAATTCAGTAAAGTTTCAGGATATAAAAATCAACATACAGAAATCTGTTGTTTCTATACACTAATAAGCTATCAGAAAGAGAAAATTAAAAAGAAAATCCCATTTACAATTGTATCCCAAAAAAAAGGAGAAAGGAAAAACAAGCATAGGAATAAATTTAACCAAAGAGGGGGAAGAACTATACTGTGAAAACAATAAGACACTGATGAAAGAAACTAAAGAAGATACAAATAAATGGGAACATATTCCATGCTCATGGGCTATAAGAATCACTGTTAAAATGTCCCTAACACCCAGAACAACCTAAAGATTCAGTGCAATCCCTATCAAAATACCAACTGAATTTTTCACAGAACTAGAATAATCCTACAGAACCACAAAAGACCTCAAATAGCCAAGGTAATCGTGAGAAAGTAGAACAAAGCTGGAGGAAGTAGCACACTTCCAGATTCCAAATTATACTCAAAGCTACAGTGATCAAAACAGTATGATGCTGGGGCACCTGGGTGGCTCAGTCGATTAAGGGTCTGCCTTCAGCTCAGGTCATGAGCCCAGAGTCCTGGGATCAAGCCCCGCACCAGGCTCCCTGCTCAGCGGAGAGCCTGCCTCTCCCTCTCCCTCTACTATTCCCCTGCCTGTGTACTCTTTTTTTCTCTCTTTCTCTGTCAAATAAAATAAGCGAAATCTTAAGACAAAACAAAAAACACTATGGTACTGACACAAAGACAGACACACAGACCAAAACAGAACAGAGCTCAGAAATAAACCCACATGTATATGGACAATAAATCTTCAATGAAAAAGGAAATAATATACCAGGGGGAAAGGATAGCCCCTCAAAAAATGGTGTTGGGAAAACTGGACAGCTACTTGCAGAAGAATGAAACTGGACCACACATAAAGATAAACTCAAAATGGATTAAGGCCTTACTATAAGACCTGAAACCATAAAATTCCTATTAAAAAACATAGGCAGTAGGCAACCTGATGCTGGTCTTAGCAGGATCTTTTGAATGTCTCCTCAGACAAGGGCAACAAAAGCAAAAACAAACACATGAGACGATATCAGAATAAAAAGCTTTTGCACAGCCAAGGAAACCATTAACAAAATGAAAAAGCAACCTATGGAATGGAGAAGATGTTTGCTAGTGACATATCTGATGAGGAGTCAACACCCAAAATGGAAAAAGAACTATATTTTTTACAGGTTTTCTATATCTTATCTCTAAAATGTTACATATCATATACAACATATATTATGTATCTAATGAGTATGATTATATATAATAATTTTACATTAGAATAGGCATTGATATTTTATATATCAATGTTATTGCTATAATTATTTATCATGCTATATACTAGAGCTAACAGATACATATTACTGTGTAGTATGATATATAACATCAATATACCATTATATAATATATAACATAGTATTACCTATAAAGTCCCAGCAGATATAAAACCATACTGATCACAAGACTGACAAACAGGCAAATGACTTACCTGAGCTTCCTTGGCTCCCACTCTAATTTATATGTAGTTTGTTTCCTTCTACTCCTTTACTCTAATTTGGTTCCTACCACCATCCCTCCACTGACATGTTTTCCTCTAATGTAAACAAGAAACTTCTACTTATTGCACCCTAAGACTTCTTTCCATACCTTACTTAAAACACTCTGTCCATGAAAGTGTTGCCCATTCCCCTTTTTGAGATATTCCTTCCCTTGATTTTCACGTCCTCAGTCCCTTCTACTTATCATATATATCCTTCTGACCACACTTTCTTCTCGTTTTCAGCACACTCTAGCCCCTGGAGTTCCATAAAAACCCACGTAATGTAATCCCACAGGTAAAACTCCCATCCCAAAGAAGACATCTACAAATCTGTACCTTTAGCCTAAACTTCTATCCTAAATTTTCAGACCACATATCCAATTACCCATGATCCTTACACACCTCAAACCAAGCATATCTAAAGCTAAATTTATCCTCTGCCCTCCAACCTCAGTTGGAGGTAACATCAGTTACCATTTCTCAAAGTGAAGGGCACCATCCAGCTGCTCAAAAGAGACAGCTGAGACTTAGCCAAGGAACTTCTCCTTGACCATCTACTCAGCCACAAAGCCCTACTGATTTCATCTCCTCCCTCTCTCTATTCCCACTCTCTTTTCCTCCCTCTTCTACTCTTGCCTACTCTTTTCCCCTAATTAGTTCTTGCTGTGAACTGAGGTGTGCCCCTGCCACACAAATACATATGTTGAAGTAACCATACCCAGTTACTCCTTACCTGAAGTAAGAATACCTAACTACCAAGCTGACTATATTGGGAGTATGGAAGTAATTAAAAAATTAAATGAGGTCATGTCTGGAAGTCCCTTGAAGTCACAGAAAGTGTCTTTTTATGTATGTATTCTATAGGGTCTGGCATATAATAGGTATTAAAGAATTGGAGCACCTTAACTGGTGCTCCAAATGTAGTGATCGTTTTTATAACAGATGACAAAAGTAGACATTAACAGTATGATCTAATGGTATTTGACTAAACACCTTTGATACCAATAAAGTTAAAAGAGCACACTCACCCTGCTACTGAAAGACCCAATTAAGAGAACTGATGTATTAAAAAGTCATACTCTCAGGGCACCTGGGTGGCTCCGTAGGCTAAGCATCTATCTTCAGCTCAGGTCATATCCAGGGTCCCGGGATCAAGCCCCGCATCGAACCTCCCTCTCCCTCTGCCACTCAACCTGCTTATACTTGCTCGAGCTCTCTATCTCTTCCTGTCAAATAAATAAAATAAAATGTTTTAAAAAGGAGTGTGGTTTCATTGGTATTCTCCTTACCTCCTTCAAAAGTTCAACACTGTGCTCTAAAAGGTGAATTAAAGATGAGCATTCCCCAGTTATCGTTAGGCAGACTTCACAGACACACAGCAGCTGCAGGGTCAGCTGGGTAAGCTGAATTTTCCAGAAAATGGGATGACGCAGTAAGCTTAAATATACTTCCTCAATAAACAGCATCACTTCTGTTGTCTGGATCAAATCTTTTACCTGTTTAAAAAAAAGTCATTATAGGATATTAAAATAATATACAAGGGGGTACTCTGGATGGCTCAGTGGGTTAAAGCCTCCGCCTTCGGCTCAGGTCATGATCTCAGAGTCCTGGGATCAAGCCCCGAGCCGGGCTCTCTGCTCAGCGGGGAGCCTGCTTCCTCCTCTCTGTCTCTCTCTGTCTTTCTCTCTCTCTCTCTCTGCCTGCCTCTCTGCCTACTTGTGATCTGTCAAAAAAGAAAAAAAAAAGGGGTGGGGCGCTCCTGAGTGGCTCAGGTCATGATCTCAGGGTCCTGGGATCAAGCCTCACATCGGGCTCTCCGCTCAGCAGGGAGCATGCTCCCCCGCCCCCTGCCTGCCTCTCTGCCTACTTGTGACCTCTCTCTCTGTCAAATAAATAAATAAAATCTTTTTTTTTTTAAATCTTAAAATAAAATATACAAAACAAAAGATAATTTTAAACTATCTAAGAAGTTTTGGCAATCTTTTCTAAACCTATAAAGACTTAAAGAGATGAAAACATTTACATTAACTCAAAGAGAATTAAACCAGGTAAAAACTCTGCCTTATTGTTGCCACTAACCAAAATACAATTTGCTACTGTTTCTGTTACTGCTGGCTGACACAAATTCTTTTCGTTTATTTTTCTGACTTCTCTGAGTAAAGATTTTTCTATTTTAAGACAAACGACAAGACTGTGCCAACATGTTGAAGGAAATTAATCAAAGTTGGTTTTGAGCTCTCCAAATGAACTCTCCTTTCAATGATTCCAACACAGTTACCTGGAAGAAAAGGGTTGGCATGTTATTCTAATGTACTACTAAGCCCTTCATCTGGAAGATATTTGCTCAGACAACCTTAACTGAGAGCACCATTTCCACACTTGGCAGATACAATGAAAGACCATATTCAAATGGTAGGGTGTCTTCTCAACAGGCTAATGCATTAGATAGGAAGGACTTGGGTGCTCTTGAAAATCCCAATTCAATTCAAACCCAGCTGTTCCGATCAAAATTCTGGAGTTGGTATTAAGGATATGGTCCTGCTCACAGACACATTGGCATTTACCAGAGATTACAAACAATGAACCATCTGCTTCAATCAGAAGCCTTGTGTCTGTTAAATTTATCAAGAGGAAAGCCTACAGTTGACCAGCTGTACCTTTCACCAATCGTTACCACCATAATAACCCAAAAGGATTATAAGTTATACAAAAAGAAAATTTAATTCCTAGCAAATAAGAGGGAAAAAAGATATTAAAAGATCAAGGGAGAAGAGACAGAAAATGGTAATTTATAAAAAGATAAACAGTCAAGTAGCTAAATTATTTTACTCTTTTAAAAACCTACAATGGCAAAGGCAAAGGCCACCAAGAAAAGGGATTGACACCAAGACAAAGCCTCATGTTTACTGGACAATATATTTCCTTGAATGTATTTTTTGTGCATACTTGAAATTTTCCATAATAAAAAAAATTTTGGACAACCTCAGCAAGCTAGCATTAAAGGCTCTGCAATCTTTACCAATACTTTTAGCAATACTTTTAATGTTCTGTCTTGATGTAGCAATAGATTACGTGCAATGGATTACATGTGCCATGACAAGAGTCACAATTAAAAAGAAGGAACTATTAAGGATAGTCAACAGTGAAGTTTAAGGCAGGTAAATTAAAGACAAACAAATACGAATACTAAATGGAAGAGCAACTGGCATGAAAAGAAACTAGAAATTTCATGAACCATCGTTTCATCATGGGTCAACACGGCAGCAGGGTTATTTCTAAAATAACATTTTTTTAATTGATGAGAGTCTATTCATGTGCACAGTATGGGTCAGACCACAAATACAGGGGTGTATTCAGCTCTAAAAAGAACATTTCATCGTAACACGTTCTGAGCACGGATAAACTAGAGAACTCCTGGCAACAGAGTAAAGTCTGGAAACCCTAGTACGAAAAAGTGATGAAGGAAAGAAAGGAGGAAAGGATGGAAAGGAAGAAAGAGAAGGGAAAGAAATAAACAACACAAAACAGGATGTAGGTGGGTTTTTTTAAAGCCTATTTTGTTTCGTTCTATAAGGAACAGAAACTAATGAGTAAAAGGAAAATGCAGGTCAATTAGAAGAACTAAACAAAAAGGCTGCCTTGCAAAACAGCACACTTCTTATCCCTAAAAATTTAGTCATGGGATGGTTATCTCGGATAGTTTAAGAAATACCTGTAATCAAAAAAAAAAAAAAAAAAAAAAAAGAAATACCTGTAATCAGTGGGAAAATGGATTACGTTCCTACTAAACACTCAGATTCTTCATACTCTAATAAAGCCAATTTGTTAAGTGATTAAACGTATTTATGTTGCTAGTTCCATTAGTTCCAAATGATGTACCTACCTCCTTTTTTTTCTTCGCCTAGCTCAATTATAATTGGGGGAATGATATTCCCCCAAATACCTCTCAGAGCTCACAGATCCAGATTCATGGGGATGAAGGCAAACATCCAGCAGAGAGCACAGAACTGGGCGATGTAAGCACGAGCTGGAAGAGGTGTACCCCAGTCCAAGTTGTTCTGCTACACAGTGCTTTACTGCCCACACAAAACAAAAGCTTTGGAAAAGCCACAGGAGAATTCATTTTAATTAACTTTTCTCTGCCTTGATTACAGGAAAACCCATTTATGAGTCACAAAGGAAAGATTCAGTCCAGTCACTCTTTGCTAACACAAACTTAAAACAGGTCATCTGTGACCTCAAGTGATCACTCTGAAAAATCCTCACAGATTCCCACCATCAGCTAAGCAGCGTGGCACTCAGATTCTAGGCAAACGAGAAAACTCGACGATGAGAGGGACAGCCTGATAACTTAATCCTTACACTGACATCATAACCCAGTGGTAAGTGGCATTTTTTTTTAATCTGCAATTATAGAGACATTAGCTCAAAATTATTTCTCCCTCGAACATCCCCAGCATTTTCTCCATGCCTGTTCAACATCTTTGATCCATCCATACTTCGAATTATGAGAATTTACATACTTGTCTTAACTCCCTTCCTAGACTGTGGGCTTCTCAAATGCAGGAGACCGCAGGGTCACCGAGTACGTTGTCAGGAGATATGTGGAACCTGGACTCTAGCCAGCGCTCAGCTGGTCATGCCCTGCATTTCCAGGGCTATATCTGCCCAGAAGCACACCTTTTGCTAATTTGTAGAGAGTTTTATTTTTTTTTTTTTGTAACTCTTGTGTCTAGCATAAAGAGGAACTCAACTCAAAATTCTTTACCCTGCAAAGTCCTTCCTGAACAACAGAAACCTTTTATTTCTTACTAATCCTAAAATAGATTATATTGATTTACAGGTCTATGAACTTAGTTATAACAGGATATGTGTAAATGTTAAATCTATATTTGGTTCCTTCCTCATCTCCAAAAGTCTGCGAGCATTTCTAGAACCAGGCTTGTATCCAAGTTTGCAAATCATGCGTTCTACTCTATGCATGATGGGAACAACCAACACTGATTAAGGCTGCTGTTACATCAGTGGAGGAGGACGAGGGGCCTTACCTGCAAACACGGAACCATGTCACAACACAGCTGAAGTATCTGTTGTTCCAAGACTGATGGTTGCTCTGGGTCACCAGGAACCCGGGGTTGAAGTAAGACTTTCAGCAGCATTAGGCGCAGTTTAGCATATTCTTGTAACTGGGATGGTTCGCAATAGAGATACCATAGAAATGGTGCCATTATTTGGATACACGAAACTTCTGACCTGCAAATCATTTCATGCATAAGCCAGTCACCAAGTTCAACAGGGTACCAAGCAGTAATTGTCAAACATCAACTTATAGTTCATGACACACTAGGATACCACGGAATGTAACTTGTTTTTGTGATTCTTCAATTCCAACATGACTTACTGGGATCCATGCCTCCCAGGTCTTTGCACCCTGGGGAATATGACAACACCAGGAGCCCAGAAGCCTGATGCCCAGGACTACAAGAATGTTTACTCGCATACTAAAATATCATCTGCATCTGAAGGACCAGGCTTTGGTGGACATGAAAATGACCCTAGAGGGCGCCTGGGTGGCTCAGTGGGTTAAGCCGCTGCCTTCGGCTCAGGTCGTGATCTCAGGGTCCTGGGATCGTGTCCCACATCGGGCTCCCTGCTCGGCAGGGGGGCCTGCTTCCCTTCCTCTCTCTCTGCCTGCCTCTCTGCCTACTTGTGATCTCTCTCTGTCAAATAAATAAATAAAATCTTTAAAAAAAAAAAAAAAAAAGAAAAAAGAAAATGACCCTAGAGCCTTTTTGGAATTGCAGAAGTCAGGATGCATGCTCCAGGGATAGGACATTGACACGCATTTTTGGAAAAACTCCACAGGTGCAGTTCTATGGAAAACGAAACTATACGGGCATCCCAAGAAGACTACATGAACCATTAACATTTACTTGTCAAATGGTCAACACATGGGGTGTCCAAGCTATTGCACTTCATGCCTTTCAATCCATGTCCTCACCACAACCCTATGAAATAAAACCATCCCATTGCACAGTTGCAGCAATGAAAGAGGAGAAAGGTCATTTGCCAAGTCCTTCCTCTTAAATTCTTCCCACTCAAAGGAGGAAGGCTTTACATATCTTTCATATCTATTTAGATTTCAATATACCTCAATAACTCATCCGAAGTCACTAAAATTTAGCTAGAATTACCCTTGAGGTATATACATTTGATCAGGTCATTAACCAGCTTAAAAGAGCATGCCCCCTTAAGATAAAGTATTTAGCTCAAGTCACAAACCCTCCATAATCGAGCCTCTGCTTGTCTTTTCAGCCTCATTGCTCACTCCCCTTTGCTCTCCACTGAGCTACACTAAATGTCTTTCAGATGTTCAGTCAGGTTCTCTGAATGTTCTTCCCACCTGCTGTTCCCTCTACTTAGAACATTCTCCTCTTTTTTTCCTTTCCTGTTCCTGCCTCTGCTAATTCCTCTCACCTTCCAGTTCTTGCCTTTAAAATGACTCCCTTGGGGCGCCTGGGTGGCTCAGTGGGTTAAAACCTCTGCCTTTGGCTCAGGTCATGATCCCAGGGCCCTGGGATAGAGCCCCACATGGGGCTCTCTGCTCGGCAAGGAGCCTGCTTCCTCCTCTCTCTGCCTGCTTCTGCCTACTTGTGATCTCTGTCAAATAAATGAATAAAATCTTTAAAAAAATAAAATAAAATGACTCCCTGAGGGCCTTCCCTTAACCTAGTGAAAGCAGAGCCCCATTATGGGTTTCCACAGGACAATGAATATATTGTCATTATTTACTAAATACCTCTCTCTATCTTGGGCCATACTATAAGCCAAATGATAGCATGGATTTCTGTTTACTGCTGGATCACCGATAGTATATGTGCTGCCGAAGCGAGCACGCTGCTGGATCACCGATAATGACATAGTAGGCCTCCAAAGAGATATTCAATTACTAAATTAATCGATTCAGTTATACTACATCATAGAGTAGTACTACAATTAGCATGCAGATCATAATTTTATTTTATTGTTTCATATTTATTATACATAGGGAATTATTAGATAAGCTATAAAGGTGAATAGGCATTATCTTTTTTTTTTTAAGATTTTATTTATTTATTCATAAGAGACACAGAGAGAGTCGGAGGAGGAAGCAGACTTTCCAAGCAGCATGGAGCCTGATGTGGAACTCCATCACAGGACCCTGGGATCTGGATCTGAGCTGAAGGCAGGCGTTTAACCGACTGAGCCACCCAGGTGCCTAGCATTATCTATCCTTAAGAGGCATACAGCCTAGGGGCACCTGGGTGGCTCAGTCAGTTAAATGTCTTGGTGTGGGCTCAGGTCATGATCTCAGGGTCATGGGATCAAGCCCGAGCACAGAGCCTACTTGGGATTTTCTGTCTCCCTCACACACACAAAAAAGAGGTGCACAATCTAACAGTGGCAATTAGCTCTCTTCTTGGACTAGAGGACATAAAGTGAAAACTTCTAAAAGAAAGAGAGTACAGGGGCGCCTGGGTGGCTCAGTGGGTTGGGCCGCTGCCTTCGGCTCAGGTCATGATCTCAGGGTCCTGGGATCGAGTCCCGCATCGGGCTCTCTGCTCAGCAGGGAGCCTGCTTCCCTCTCTCTCTCTGCCCGCCTCTCCATCTACTTGTGATTTCTCTCTGTCAAATAAATAAATAAAATCTTTAAAAAAAAAAAAAAAAAAAAGAAAGAAAGAAAGAGAGTACAATACTTCAATACTTCATGGAAGAAATGCTATTTAAATTATCTTGACACATAATTTTATAAAACTATACATTAAACAGCAATGGGATTTCAAAACACCATTAGCATATTTTCAAGTTACCAAACTGGTAAGATTTACTTATTCATTTATTCTCTTGGCAAAATTTACTGAGTACCTCCAGTATCCCATTCACCCTTCTATGTGCTAGAAACAAAGCAAGAAACAGAAAAAATACTCAACCTGATGGTGCTCACAAGCTGGAGGGATTTTTTCCTCAAGAGACAAATATTTACACAATCTATAAAAAAAACTTCTGAGGATTTCTGAGTTCATAATTCTTACTAAAACATGCCTTTTATCAAACCATCCATTTTAGGAAACTAAAAAGATCTTCATAGATTAAGCAAGCAGACAACATATGTCTAGGTTAGAATACAAAGATGTTTCCAGAAGAAAGATTTAAGAAACATTGTTTCTGCATCTCTAATAACACCTTCCCCAAAGAATAAACACTATCCAGGTGTCAATAACACCCACAAACAGCTTATCAGTTTTCTCCTACTTTGAGATGCTAAAGGCAAACTGCAGGATTCATGTAAAGAAACGTATTTCCGGGCGCCTGGGTGGCTCAGTGGGCTAAGCCGCTGCCTTCGGCTCAGGTCATGATCTCAGGGTCCTGGGATCGAGTCCCACATCGGGCTCTCTGCTCAGCAGGGGCCTGCTTCCTTCCCTTCCCCTCTCTCTGCCTGCCTCTCTGCCTACTGTGATCTCTCTCTGTCAAATAAATAAATAAAATCTTTAAAAACAAAAAAAAGAAAGAAAGAAACGTATTTTTTTTTTTTTTAAGATTTTATTTATTTATTTGACAGAGAAATCACAAGTAGATGGAGAGGCAGACAGAGAGAGAGAGGGAAGCAGGCTCCCCGCTGAGCAGAGAGCCCAATGCGGGACTCGATCCCAGGACTCTGAGATCATGACCTGAGCCGAAGGCAGCGGCCCAACCCACTGAGCCACCCAGGCGCCCCAAGAAACGTATTTTCAAGAGGCTATTATTGTTTGACATCACGGACATAATGCTGAACTTCGTTAGGACAATATAATGTTTAAAAATCTCCTTGGCTTGGCACCTGGGTGGCTCAGTCAGTTAAGCATCTGCCTTCAGCTCACAGCAGGATCCCGGGGGGTCCTAGGATCACACCCCGTTTCGGGCTCCCTGCTCAGTGGGGAGCCTGCTTCTCCCTCTCCCTCTGCCTGCCACTCTCCCTGCTTGTGCTCTATCTCCCTATCAAATGAATAAATAAAATCTTTAAAATAAATAAATGACTAGGGGTTGCTTGGGTGGCTCAGTGGGTTAAGCTTCTGCCTTCGGCTCAGGTCGTGATCTCAGGGTCCTGGGATGGAGCCTCACACCGGGCTCTCTGCTCAGCGAGGAGCCTGCTTCCCGCCCCCACCCCCACCCCACCTGCCGGCCTCTCTGCTTACTTGTGATCTCTGTCAAATAAATAAAATCTTTTTATAAATAAATAAATAAATAAATGACCAAATTAAAAAAAAATTTTTTTAATTAAAATCTCTTTGGCTTGGGCGCCTGGGTGGCTCAGTAGGTTAAAGCCTCTGCCTTCGGCTCAGGTCATGATCCCAGGGTCCTGGGATCGAGTCCCACATCGGGCTCTCTGCTCAGCAGGGACCCTGCTTCCTCCTCTCTCTGACTGCCTCTCTGCCTACTTGTAATCTCTGTCTGTCAAATAAATAAACAAAATTAAAAAAAAAAAATCTCTTTGGCTTAATCTGTCCTGATTTTAGATTTTGTATTTCCTAGGCGGTATCTGATGACTGTCATTTCAGTGGGGTATGAAATTGAAAGGTTTGAAGGAGAAAAGAAATATAATAAAACAGACAACTTGAAATCCCAAAGTGATTAAGAATGTTTACAAATGTAATTAACTGTGTGTGCATCTATCTACACCCACGTGTCTCTTTATGTTAACAGAGGGAGAAGTGGTAGGGGAAAACTTGGAATGAAAGTCAGGAAACTGAGGCTTTGGGCCCATCTCAACCACTAATTAATCCTGTGACCCAGAGTCATTTGATGTTGCTCTCCTTCATTCCTTCATCTGAGAAATTATACGTGAGACCAGATAAACTTGGAAGTACCAGGCCTAGAGACAATGACGTCATTGACCATTAACGCAATTCTCAGGTCTTAACATCGCAGGCCTTCTATAAATGAATGCAGAATTTAATTAGAAAATAATGCTCATAAAAATCTAACATGAAGATACACTGTCATGTCAGGACATCTACATATTAAAAATGAACCCAGCTAATCAACAATTCCTAACACAGGAAGAACCAGAATACAAGCTCTCTTCACAACATTTTTCCTTCTTCCCCTAGTTGTGAATCACTGTTTATATTCTCAGCAAATTAAATCACCAACCTTCCTTCATTACCTTCCAAACTACTAAAGTTCCTAAGTTCCTAAGCTAACTTGCTCTAAAATTAAATCTCAGGAAACTAATGGTTGGTCTGCTGAAAAATGCAACCAGAAATGTCAATTTCATTCTGCAAAGAGTAACCCCCATAGTGTAAAAGTGGACACGAGGCAACTGAAATTATTCTTAGCAAATAAATTTAATTTAGAACTTCTGATGGGGCGCCTGGGTGGCTCAGTGGGTTAAAGCCTCTGCCTTCAACTCAGGTCATGATCCCGGGGTCCTGGGATCGAGCCCCTCATTGGGCTCCCCCTCTCTCTCTGCCTATCTGCCTCTCTGCCTACTTGTGATCTCTGTCTGTCAAAAAAAAAAAAAAAAGAAAGAAAGAAAAGAAAAAGAACTTCCAAAAGGCTCTTGATAGCATAATCTAACATGAGAGAACTTGAATGAAAAGAGTCAACAGAAGCTTATCAGTGAAAAACCAAAGTCAATTAATCTTTTTTACTTTATGAATATCTGGACATATTTCATTCTAATAACTACATCCAAATCCCAATATAATACTCTTTTGAAATGAAGATAACCAAAAGGTAATTAATTACACGATGGCTAACTCAAGAGTTGCAAAAGAAAGATATTCTTGAGGGTTACCCTAAAAACAAGCTTGGGGCATCTGGGTGGCTCAGTGGGTTAAAGCCTCTGTCTTCAGCTCGGGTCATGATCCCAGAGTCCTGGGATCGAGACCCGCATCGGGCTCTCTGATTGGCAGGGAGCCTGTTTCCTCCTCCCTCTCTCTGCCTACAAATAAATAAATAAAATCTTTAAAAAAAAAAAAAAAAAAGCTTAATAATAAATTTGGCACAACAGCAGCAGCATCTTTTATAAAAAATCCTAATCTATTTAAACAAGAGCAAGAAATCTTCTTTAAAAAAACGTATAAGTTTGGGGGGTGTGCCTGGGGGGTGTGCCTGGATGACTCAGTTGTTAAGTGTCTGCCTTCAGCTCAGGTCATGATCTCAGGGTCCTGGGATCAAGCCCCATATCAGGCTCCCTGATCATCAGGAAGCTGCTTCTCCCTCTCCCACTCCCCCTGTTGTGTTCCCTCTCTCCCTGGGTCTCCCTCTGTCAAATAAAATTTAAAAATTAAAAATTAAAATTAAAAATGTGTAAGTTTGTTATTTTTACTTTCTGATAAAGATGAACAAAAACTTATTTAGGAAACGTTAATATCTTACCAATGAAAATGCAATCTAGGTGAGGGAATAGAGTTAGTGATGTTTCTGTTGAGCTATCATCCAAATGTCACACTGATTTTTCTCATTGGCAGATGATCCAAGGTTCCCTATGTCCCTTAAAACTTCCTGTGGCAGTATACCGTGCCTAGAAATCCCATCTAACACTGAAATTATGGACTCAGAAATGGTTTTCTAAGAAACTGTATGGATAGGACATGGTAAGACCTTCAAGGGCAAGAAAATATGAATGAATGGCGCTAGTGTGGTGAATGTAACTCGGGCATTGGATTACCTGGGACAATGGTGTCCTATCATGACCTTGCATGATGGTACTAAGTATGCAGTGATACTATATATTATAAAGCCCTCTACAATGCACCTCATGTACATAAGTTCAATATTTATAGAGCAACTAGAAATGGGCCAGGCTTTATTAATACAAAGACTAATGAGGCACAGTCCCTGACCTCACAAAGTTTTCCCAGAGAAGAATTATAAGTACAATAATGTTACAAATCACAGCTGAAGTTACTATGAGACCACATAAAACAGATGCCTCATTAAGCTTGGTAAGCAAGGACTTCTGAGCAGAGAGATTTAAAAGAAAGAAATGAGTCAGGAAAGAGTAAATTCAAGAGTAAGGTAGGTACTGATAATTGGGGTAAAATTCAAGAGTAAGGTAGGTACTGATAAGCAAAGACACGGAGGAAAGGGAACAGCATGGCTCTCTATGTGGAATCAAAAGCAAGTCCAAGTACCACTGAATACACCATCCATAAACCAGTAAATCAAGAGAAAACTGGGGAAATAGATTGAAACTCTGAAGAGAGACTAGCATAACAAACTCGATTTTACCATCTAGTCCAGGGATTTTCCAACTATTTCAGAAGCCACACTATTGTTTGCCAGTAGAAGGCTGCCATAAGCTATCAACATGCAGGGTCTATAGAAAGAGCTAACAAGGTAAAGGGCAGTCCCCATCCTCAGCCCACATTATGCAAGTGCAGTTTGAAAACCACAACTGTGTTAACTTAAGCAAGGAAGTGATACAATAAGATTTACTCTCATCTTTTTTTTTTTTTTTTTTAAGATTTATTTATCTGAGGGGTGCCTGGGTGGCTCAGTCATTAAGCATCTGCCTTTGACTCAGGTCATGATCCCAGGGTCCTTCCCGAGATTGAGCCCCATATCAGGATCCCTGCTCAGCAGGAGGCCTGCTTCTCCCTCTCCCACTCCCCCTGCTTGTGTTCCCTCTCTCGCTGTGTCTATGTCAAACGAATAAATAAAATCTCTGAGAAAGAGAGTGCACGTACACAAAGAGGTACAGATAGTGGGAGAAGTAGACTCCCCCCTGAGCAGGGAGCCCGATGCAGAGCTCATTCCTAGGACCCTGAGATCATGGACCTGAGCTGAAGGCAGATGCTCAAGGGACTGACCCACCCAGACGTCCCAAGATCTACTCTCTTGATATAACACCCTGATGGATGTTAAGAGAATCGCTCTGGGCAGGACAGGACTGGAGGCACAGGTGGCAAAAGCCACAGAAAGAGATGAGGATATGAACCAGCATCATGGCAGTACAAATGGAAGAAGGGGGGTTAGTTTTGAGGACCATCAGAACACCCTGGTGAAGCTGAACTAAGCCCATGTATCACAGTATTACTTGATTCCAATTGGAAGATTTCCAGTATAGAGATCACTCACTCATCAATTTCTGAGGGAAGAAGCTATCTTTCCTATGTATTGTGTAGTAGCTTACCAAATATTTCCAGTCAACTTTCCTAAGTAACCAATGCTTAATGTTTTGTGTGTGTTTTTTTTAAGATTTTATTTATTTATTTGAGAAGGGCATGAGCAGGGAGGAGGGGGAGAGGGAGAAGCAGACTCCCAACTAAGCAGGGAAGCCTTAACTTCTTTAATAATAGCTTTTCTCATATTCAATATTTCAACCATCCATTAGATCTGGTAGGGCTTTTGAGGGATTTTTTGTTTGTTGGTGGGTTTTGTTTGGGTTTTTTTGCCTTTTACTATTAAAAAACACAACTATCTCCTATTCTAAAACACTTCTTTTCTTCAAGAGAAAACATAGTCAAAGAAGCTTTAAAAACAAAAAAAAAAAAAGCTCTAAAATAAGCATATGCCATTCCATATCCCTCATTTATTTCATTCTACATTACCTTTCAGGGCATTGCTGGAAAAATGACGTCAGCTGCTGCAAAAGTACCGGCCAGCAATCAGGTCTGTGTTCAAGCATAGTGATCAAAGGCTGAGGATGATTTCTGAAAAGCACAAAAAGTTACATAGGAAGCTGTGATTTCCAGATTGCAAATTCTCAATATCGAAATACAGCAACAAGAGCCAATGCCATCTAGAAACCTTTTTCCAGGATGCAAAACTACCATTTGTTGCAGAGTTGGGTGATTAGAACTAACATTCCTTTCCTCTACCTATTTTGCAGAAAAAAGAATCAACTTTGAGTCTCAGGGATCCAAATTAGAGCACAAAGTCGGCCACCCAGTAACCCTCGGACTTTGGTCAAGCTCTTGAATCCAGGAGCTCGGTCCTATCCATCTCCTTGGTTTCTCCATTCCTGGAAGGCTTGGGCCACCTCCTCTTCCTCTCTTTCCAAGTCTGGAAGGTTCTATTTCTTTTAACATTGCCTCAACTTATAAGCACTCTCTCCCTCCCAGTTCCTACTTACCCTGTTCTTCTGAGTGTGTGGCTCCATTCCCCCGCATATTTAAGGAAAAAGAAAACATTTCTCGGGGCGCCTGGGTGGCTCAGTGGTTTGGGCTGCTGCCTTCGGCTCGGGTCATGATCTCAGGGTCCTGGGATCGAGCCCCGCATCGGGCTCCCTGCTCCGCAGGAAGCCTGCTTCCCTCTCTCTCTCTCTCTCTCTGCCTGCCTCTCTGCCTACTTGTGATCTCTGTCTGTCAAATAAATAAATAAAATCTTTAAAAAAAAAAAAAAAAAGAAAACATTTCTCCCATCTCAAAATAAACTCTCCAAACTGAAAATTCTTAAAATTTCTATTGAACAAGAATGAGAATTTTTATTTGGGCTACATCCATTAAGATACCTAAAGAGGGGGTACCTGCATGACTCAGTTTGTTATGATCCCAGGATCCTGGGATTATTAGTCATTTTTAGTCATTAGTCATTTTTAAAAACTCTTCCAGCAATTCTAACATGTTGCCAGGGCTGAGAACCACTACAAGGAAAAAAAAAAAACAGAAGAGGGAGGTGAAGAGTCAGGAAGTTGTCGGATGTCTGGCTCTCTCTTAAACAGAAAAGCATAGCCCATCCTTCACATGGAAACTTTCACGGGAGGCACGGCTCTGACAAGACTCCACAGTTCCCGGGTATTACACCACCACCTCCTCCCACGCTCCTCAACCTCACCTGACCTACCAGGCACGAACGTCACTTCCTGCCACCCTCCTGTTTGTCACAGCACAGGCTATTTCTGACTGATCTGATGACTGCCATTGCTAAGGGATCACTCCAACGATTTCTGCCAACACTCAAAAATCCTATCAAAATCCTATTTCCAAGTTCCAAACTCTTTGGCACTGAAACCTACCTAGAATTGCTTCTACTCTAGTTGCCACAGATATTAACAAACAAATGTTACAGATCCTGACAGTCTCCCAGGAATGTCACATCAGTCAGACTTCAAAGGTTGAGACTTCAGTAGGTCATGTTCCAGGAAACACAAAGAAAAAGAAAAGAACAGCACCTGCTATCATTTTCGGTATAGGTTTGGCTCCTGCCAAGCACCACACTGAAAAAGTAACATCCCATAGGCCCATCCGTTAATCCTCCACTTAATGGTGGCATTTATGACTATTTAAGAAGAAAACCCAACAAGTTATCACATCATTATGTATTATCACACACTGTGTGTGATCATAAAGCACTTACATGCTTTCCAATACTCTTCCCTTGTAAGTCATTCCTTCCTCCAACTCGCTCCTCACCACCCACCTCCCTGCAAAAAAACCTCAAGTATCTACTGTTTTGGTGGGTTGTTTTGTTTTGTTTTCTATCTACAGTTTAAAAACTTTTGTCCAAATTAAATCAGGTCAACAGAAATAAGAGGTAGCAATTTTTTTTTTCAAGATTTTATTTATTTGTCAGAGAGAGAGGGAGAAAGAGAAAAAGCAGGGAGGGGCGCCTGGGTGGCTCAGTGGGTTAAAGCCTCTGCCTTCGGCTCAGGTCATGATCCCAAGGTCCTGGGATCGAGCCCCGCATCGGGCTGTCCGCTCCGCGGAGAGCCTGCTTCCTCCTCTCTCTCTTTCTGCCGGCCTCTCTGCCTACTTGTGATCTCTGTCTGTCAAATAAATAAATAAAATCTTTAAAAAAAAAATTTAAAAAAATAATAAAAGAAAAAGAAAAAGCAAGGAGAGTGGCAAGCAGAGGGAGAAGCAGGCTCCCCAATGAGCAAGAAGCCCAATACAGAACTTGATCCCAGGACCCTGGGATGATGACCTGAGCTAAAGGTAGATGCTTAACCACCTGAGCACCCAGGTGTCCCAGAGGGAGTAATCTTTTTTTTTTTTTTTTTTAAGGTTTTATTTATTTATTTATTTATTTGAGAGAGAGAGCATGAGAGAAGAGAAGGTCAAAGGGAGAAGCAGACTCCCCATGGAGCTGGGAACCTGATGCGGTACTCCAGGATCATGACCTGAGCCAAAGGCAGTCGCTTAACCAAATGTGCCACCCCTGCGGGAGTAATTTTAAAGTAGGATCAGAAATGCTGCACATACACCCAATATAATTTCACTTCTACTTCACTGGGATTGTGGGAACCACTCTAGCTTTGTTGCATGAAGCTGAAGACCTGTTTTGCTAAACACTGGATTCAAGAAAGTCTATTTAGTATCTCAGGCATAAACATTAAAGACAAGACAAAGTAGAATATAGGAGAATAGGGATTATCCAGATGAATTACTGATTTAGACTAATTTTTCCAAAAAATTGATTACATCAGATCCAAGTACAAATACTGCAGAGAATAATACAAAATACTGATTCCAAGAAACTCTCTTGAGGCAGAAGGGAAGTCCAAAATAAGAACACTGAATCTTACTAGCAATTAACATTGGATAATATTATACTATTTCAATTGAATACAACTAACCTAAAATCAATTTTAATTGGCAAGATTTTGTTTTACTACTTTGAGCATAATGAAGCAAAGAGCTAAATTCTCCCATGTGAATCATCAAATTGGTATGTGAATACAAATATAGAAAGCTTAACAGAATGAATGCATTTTCTAATTCAATATACTTTATGGTACAACTGCCATGCATGAAGTTTTCTCAATCTTCGCACTACCACTATTTGGGGTCAGAGAACTCTTTCGGGGGTTGTCCAGTGCACTGAAGGATATTTAGCGGCATTCTTGCCCTCTACCCACAAGATGTTAATAGCATTCAATGTAGTTATGACAGTCGAAAATGTCTCCAGACATTACCAAATGTCCCTGGGGGGAAAACTGCCCCCTGGTTAAGAACCACTGCATTACTGTAAAATGACAAGCACTTAGGAGAGGCACAAAACTGATTAAACCATGGTACCATCCCAGAGCTATTTAAAAAAAAAAAAGAAGACTTGATTCCACCTTCACCCTTCTTTGCAATGAACCAAAGCAATCGATCATACTCAAAATTGTAAGTTTCTTATGGAAATATAGTCCTCAAATATTAACATTAGGTGCACAAGGCTAACACAATACAGCAGAAACTCCAGAATTTTAAAGGGAAAACTAATGGAAAATTATTCCTTTGCAAAATACAGAATCATGTTCCAAAATAAACAATATTCAATAATATACCTACTAATTTGGGTATGATAGAAAATAGTTATTTTCCCATTTAAAATATTATCATTGGAACATTTAAGACGTCATAAGGGTAAGTGTAATTCATTCTTGATGCATGTGGGGATTATTAAATTTATGGATTATTCAAGATTTCTCTTTTCCTTCTCCTTCTCATTCACTGCTCCTTCTCATTCACTGCCACTCCACTTCATTCAAGTATATCCAACTGAGAAAGGTCAAGGTAAATGGAAGGGTCCATAGTTTAAATAAGTCACCTCTGCTCTTCATTAGAAGCACTGCTGATCAAAAAAAGAATGTGTACGAAAGAACATCAAGCAAAATTTCACTTCAATTAAGTGAAATTTTAAGGTTAAGCAGTTATAACTGCTACTCAAGTTATTTAAAAAGTTGACTATAATACTTTATTCAAAATGATAGATGGGTTGACCCTACAATCAACCTGATCACTTGTAAAATTAATAATGGCAGACAATAAGCTATGCAAGTTGTGAGTAACAAACGTAATAGTGGGACACAGTCATCATTATTATTTATAGAAGCAGTGCCTACCTAGCATCAGTGGAATCACTTACTGTTAGGCTGCCACAATCCTATCTCAGGAAAAACTGCCAGTAGAGAGGTAGAGGGAAAATAGTGAAGGGAAAGTAAGGAACTGAGAGGGTCAGGAGTTCCAGATTGACATTGAGGTTCTGCAACAAACCACGTGATCTCAGGCAAGAGAATTAACCTCTCTTGGGCAAAGTTCTTCATCTGTAAAATGAAGACATCAGACTAAGAACGTTCCAGTTCTAAAGATATACAACCCAAGGGACCCATTAAAGCCCTTACCTTCATACTGCTCCAGACTAGAGGTAGGGCCAAACCCTGGAAAGGCAGAAAGCAATACAGAAGACTCTCAACTGTTAATAATTCTAGGCCAAGTTTAGGTGGCTCTAAGCCCAATGTTCAATAAAATCTAAACCTCACAAAGGAGTCTACTTTTATTTTTAATTTTTTAAGATGCTATTTATTTGCTTGAGAGAGAGAGAAAGAGCATGCACACAGAGGGATAGGAAAAGTAGATTCCCCACTGAGCAGGAAGCCCGATGAGGGAATGGATCCCAGGACCCAGGGATCATGACCTGAACTGAAGGCAGATGCTTAACCCCCAGAAGGAGCACAAATTTTTAAGTCGGAATTTCCCAACTCCTGAGACTTCCAATAGATTCTGCCTTCCTCTTAAAAGAGAAGACCACTGTTTCTAAAGGTTAAAATCAATACAAACCAGGCTATCTGGTCACCCTTCATTGGCCTCAAGTGCCTCTGCTCTCTCCCTCACCGTGTGGTTTTTGTTTCTGCCATGGAGGAACCGATTTGTCCTCCGTTCTTTGGCACCTTCCCATTTCATGATTTATAAATGTCTTAAATGCCATTGTAAGTAACGCCTTTCCATTGTACTGAGCACACGGAATACTCCATCAACATGGTACTGTCCTGATTCTCTGGCAGGTGGGTCTGTTTCTTAAACCAGAGGAGAAGCTGTCTGAAAGCTGGATCTGTCTTACTCTTGTTAAGTTTCCCTCTTGCTGCTGAGGCACAACTACAATAAATGTAACACACACACACAGGCTCTCCCCAAAGCACCTTTTCAAACTCTTTGCCTGGATCGTGAAAAACCAACGTCTCACAGTGCCTCTAGTACGCGGTTTCTAAGTCCACATTGTTCAGGGATAAAACACACAGAGGAAGCTCGCAGAGTTGGTACCTAATACTCGAGTCCTCCCCACCCTTTAATAATATTGTCAACAACACAGCGCGGTACAGGCATCCTAACAGAACTGAGTCGGGGCAGGAAGGAATGATAAACGCGCGGTTCCGCTAGACTAGCACCGAGGCAATGACAGAATAAGGTATGTAACTAGATTCACCTTTCCAAGTATAAATACATCAATCTTAATAGAAAAGAGGGAGTAAAAAAAAAAAAAGTCATCTTGCGGTAGGCAAATCAAAAAGCAAAAGTTATTTGTAACCTTTAGGTCACCTCAACCTTTCTGCTCTGTCGCTGAATACAGGAACGGGAGGATTTGATTTACATCATAAATTCAGCGATAGACACAGATTGCCTTTTCTGTGTGAGGAAACAATGCCTACAGTCACCATGCATTTTCATGTATGCAGCTGTGACCCGGGCCCTTTCAGAAGCATAGCATAGCACTTACTACATCAAATATGCATTTTAAAAGCATTTCTCTACCTGCTCTGAATTTTGATTTGAAAGTGCTGGTTAGAAGCCAAAAAGGGATTAAAAAAAGTCCCACAGATTTTAAGATTAAAAAAAAAAAAAAGCCTAACAAGAATTTAAGATTCCACAATGAATGTGGACTAAAAAAGAAAAATTACACAATAATTGGGAATTATCCTGTCGCATTTTTAAGACACCTGTATTTTTCCTTTCCACATAAGCTACCAGGAAAAGAAAACTTCTGGAGCAAAAAGTATTTTAATGTGGACATGTGGATGAATTTTGACAAATCTATTTTCTTTGGGTCCATAAGGCAGAGGGGGAAAGTGTGAGATTTCTTCAAAAACATAGTTCATATTACAATTGATTCTGCCCTCATACTGAACCTTTTGCAGGATCCCTATTTTGAGAGGCAGGGTTTTAACAACAAAGGTGTGTGCCAACGTCAAAAGTTTAAAATTATTCTAGGTAGCAGAGTCGCGCAGCGGAAGCGTGCTGGGCCCATAAAATTATTCTAGGTAGAAGGTAATGACTGTGGGGAAACAAATACTTAGGGTTTCAAAACTTCTATTATTAAGTTAGCAGCCATGAGTGTAAAATATATATATATATATATTTATATATATATAAATATATAAAAATTTTTATATAATATATATATATAAATATATATAAATATATAAAAATAAATATATAAATATATATATATATGTATTTATGTATAAAAATAAAGTTGAATTAAATTTAAAAAATAGAGACAAGATAAATAGGCTGAGAAGGCCAGAAGGACATTTTATGCCCTTAAAGACAACGATCACCAAATTACCACAGCAATTTTTAAATTAAACATCTCACCTTTAGAAGAACTTAAAAGCACTTTCTAGGGGCAGTCGCTTAACTGGAAGACCATACAATATGTGTAGCTTATTCTTTAGGTGTGATTATAAATCCCAAGTGCAAACCCCAGGTGATTAGAACCATAAACTCTGAACAAAGACTTCCCTGGGTGGGAAAAAGGAGAGAAAAGAGGAAATGAAAACAGAAGCAAAACATGCAGTTCAACAGAAAGCATTAAACTGCAAAGAGCCAGATGGCCCTTGGAAAGTAATGGCTATGCTTCCCCTCTTACTGCCCTGGCTTCTTTCTTATCATTAACTCTGCTGGGCTTTCTCAGAGTCAGATCTAATGCTGATAATCCCTTCTTAACTTATATTCATTTTCATGATTTTTCTATAGAGATGTCCCTTTATCATTAAAGCAAGAATTCACAAGACGTCCGAAATGATACGCAAAATTTTAAGGACATGTATGTAGGTGTGTGTGTGGGTATATTTTCTAAGGAAGGATCAAAACTTTTATGAGATTCTCAAAGGTTCTTGCCTATACCCCCCCCTCCAAAAAATAGTAAATACCAGAGAATTAAAGTATAGGTAAGGTGATTACTGCAATTCAGGCTTGTTAAACTCCTGCTTTCAAAAAAACCTACAAAACACGATCTCCCCCCCCCCGCCAAAAAAAGGTTATATATGACATACCCCAAAATGGTAGTTCAGCAAGTACTGAAGTTTTTTGTAACTTCAGCAAAATTAAATATATTAATGTATTCTACTGGTTCCAATCCCTTATGGCAGCTAGACTTTGTAGTACAGATGATTTAATAATGGTGTCATGCTTATTTTATGCTAAATAAAACCAAACAGCTACATCTCAGGGGAATCCCTTTAGATAATATATTCACTTACTGAAATAATCAGCTCCCCCAAAAGCAAAATGTTCACTTTGACCCAAAAAAGAAAAAAAAAAGCTCCAGACGGTCAAGTTTTTAAAGAATTACAGGATTCCAAGCAACCTCATTAAGAAAAAGTAAATGTTAAAATAAAAAGAAAGAAAAGTAAATGTAATGTAATATAGAAACCTGCATAGAAATGAAAAACAAACACTACTCTTTAAAAAAATTTTTTTGTTTCAAGTTTTTATTTAAATTCTAGTTAACACATAGTGTAATATTCATTGCAGTAGAATTTAGTAATTCATAACTTGCATGTAACATTAATTACTCTTAAAGACTAAGGAGTTCATATCCATAACTTACGAAGAATAGCCTACCTCCTAAAATAAACGTAAAAGGCAAAAACACTAAAAATTCACTTGACTTGGTAAGCATACAAAAAGACTACAGAATAAATAAAATGTGGTATATCCATGCAATGGAATAATATTCAGCTATTCAATATAGATGAACCTTGAAAATATTATGCTAGGTGGAAAAAGAAAGGCATAAAAGGCCACATATCGTAGGGATTTCATTTATATAAAATGTCCAGAAGAGACAAATCCACAGATACAAAAAAAGTAGTGTTTTCCAGGGACTGGGTGTAAGGAATACTAGGGAATGACAGTTAATGAGGCTTCTTTTAGGGGGGGATGAACATGGGCTGGATTTAGATAGTGATCATTGTTAGACAACTTAGTGGATATAATATGAAACCGTATGGTTTAAAAAGATGAATTTTATGGTGTATAAATTATATCTCAAAAAAATGTATTAAAAAGTATTTCAGGAGTGCCTGACTGCCTCAGTTAGTGGGCAGATTAGATGCCTGATTTGGGGCTCATGAGTTCGAACTCCACATAGGGTATAGAGATTACTTAAATAAAACAAACATTAAAAAATTTTCAAATTTAATTCAGCCACATACTATCATAAATTTAGTTACCCTATTCTTGATTTTAGAAAAAAATTCATGTGTATCCTGTGAAGTACACCACCAACAGAAACAAACTAACCTGAATTTCCCTTACAAAAGAAGAAAGTTCAAATCAGAATCTCATTTATTATCTCAATACACCTGGTTGATTGCACCCATTTCTTTTTTAAGATTGTATTTATTTGGGGGGGGGGGGAACGACAAGCATGGGGAGTAGCAGAGGGAATGGGAGAAGCAGACTCCCCTCAAACAAGGAGCCCAATGTGGGACTCGATCCCAGAACCCCAGAATCATGACCCAAGCTGAAGGCAGACTCTGAACCGACTGAGCCACCCAGGTGCCACAATTACACTCATTCTTAAAAATGCAGATGTGGGAGGCAAGAGAGTTGTATCTTTTTCTAATCACTATGAAATACCATGATGTTGTTTGGTTATTTTAGCCTTTCATCCAATGATTCTTAAACCTATTTCCACATCTGAATCCCTGGAGACTTTTTAAAAAATATAGAGATTCTAGGTACGCACAGTGGATGACACCCAAGCTTTCTAAATCAGAATCTATACAACCAGTGCATTCCCGGGGATTCTTAGCATTTCCACCTCTCCATTGAAATCACCATTTTTTTTATTTTATTTATTTATTTGACAAAGAGAGAGATCACAAGCAGAGAGCCCGATGCGGGAATCAATCCCAGGACACTGGGATCATGACCCGAGCCAAAGGCAGCGGCCCAACTCACTGAGCCACCCAGGTGCCCTGAAATCACCATTTTGAAGGTATCACAGTGAAAATCAGTTGAGAGGTTGGGGGCGTAATGAGGAACAGTATATTTGCATGGTTCCAAGAGTCTTCTCCACAGATTGCATATTAGTTACAAGAGAAAAATGATTAACTCTACAGGAGAGAAACCATACATCACTCGGACGGGTAACCAAAACTAAAGTCACCACTGAAGGATACCTGGCTGGCTCAGTCAGTAGAGGCATGTGACTCTTGATTCTGGGGCCATGAGTTCAAGCCCCAAAATGGGCGTAGAGTTTATTTTTAAAAAATAATAATAATAATTTTTTTTTAATTAAAACCACCAGTTAGGGAGGAGATGAACATCAGTGCCTCCAGATATTCAGAGATGTTCAGAGATGGACACGGCATCACTTTTATAGATTTCTAAAATGTCAATGTCATGAAAAAGAAAGGAAGAGATTATTCCAAAATTTAAAAGACTAAAAAGATAGAACAACTAAAAGATCACAACATGTGATCCTAAATTAGATCTTACACACTAAAAATAAAAAGGTAAAATGTATAAAAGGATACTATGACAAAACTGGAATATGGACTATAGATTGCTATATAGATGTTAAATTTTTTCGGTATGATAACTATTCTCTGATTATATGAGAATACCCTTGTTCTTAGAAAATACACTGTTAAAGACATATAATCTACTCACCAATGTTTTTTAAGAATTATACAGAATAGACAGAATGATAAGGCAAATGTAGCAAAGTATTAAACTCATGAATCAGGGTAAATGGTATATGGGAGTCTTTTGTACTATTTGCACAATCTTTCTAGAACTTTGAAATTATTTCTAAAGAAGTTAAAAAGACAGACCTTCAAAACTTCCCACTACTCTTTAACTAAAACCCCAAGTCTTTGATGTGATCTTGTGTATCCTAGGCCACACCCCCTCTCCTGGCCTCCATCTTGGCCTCTCCCTCCCGTGAGCTCAGTCTCCAGCCACTGGGCCTCCCCTACACCAGCTCTCGCTCACAACAGCAGACAGCACGGAGGCACCTACCTCCACCCAGATCCGCAACACCCTTCCTGTGCTCTTCCCACAGCTGCCTCCATCTCATTCTTCAAAATGGGTAGAAGAGAAAACGCAGAAGGAGTTTCTTGCTGACAAAAAGCTAGTTATCAAAATTAAAACCAAGACTACATTTTGATGTCCTCAGCTACAAACTGGTCTTAGCCCACTGCGTCTCAGTCCTTCCCTGAGGACTCTCACTTTTCTTTGTTATGGACTGAGGGATGAATGTGTTTGCCTTAAGAACGGAGTGAAAAAGATCAGTATGAATTACAAAGTACTTCAGCTTTCAGGACACACATTTTTACGTTCTTAAAGTTAACTCTCCAGAGGCACCTGGGTGGCTCAGTTGGGTAGGTGTCTGCCTTCAGCTCGGGTCAGGATCCCGGGGAACTGGGATAGAGCCCCACATCGGGCTCCCTGCTCAGTGGGGAGCCTGCTTCTCCCTCTCTCTCTGCCTGCTGCTCCTCCTGCTTGTCCTCTCTCTCTCTCTCCTGTCAAAGGATAAATAAAATCTTTAAAAAAAAAAAAAAATGGGGGAGTCTGGGTGGCTCAGTGGGTTAAAACCTCTGCCTTCGGTTCAGGTTGTGATCCCAGGGTCCTGGGATCGAGCCCTATATCGGGCTCTCTACTCAGCGGGGAGCCTGTTTCCCCCCACTCACCTCTGCCTACTTGTGATCTCTCTCTCTGTCAAATAAATTTAAAAAAAAAAAATCTTTAAAAAAAAAATGAACTATCTAACTAAACTGAAGGACTAGAGTGTGCCTCACTAATCCGTTCAGGGTATAACCCTCCATTACCCTTGGCCTCTCCACCCATTCAGAGCACACCATCTGCCAAAAGCATTTAATATTCCCTCATTTCAGAAAGTACAGCTTGATGTTGATCAGACCAAACCTTTCCACAAATAAGATTCGTAACATTTGCTATGTGTACATGTCAGCCACCGTCTGGCACATCGGAATGGTGCACGCATTCCGGAACAAGCAGTCACTGCTCATGAATTCACAGCTCTTTCCTCACTTCAGCAAAAGGAAGAGAGATCTTGAAAAGATTGCCGTAATATGAATATGCAGAGGAAAAACGAAAGGCAGAAAAGCACATGATAAAATTGGGGGGACGGCATATTACAAAGCAACTAAGAAAATGAGCCTCCATGAATTGTAAAAACTCAGTTTAGTTATTCTTTCTCAAAACTGAAATCCTTGCTGCAGATCCATTCTCTGCTGTGCTTTCTCTATGGTCAATATTCGAGAATGGGTTTTGTTTTTTTTTTTAAGATTTTATTTATTTATTTGACAGACGGAGATCACAGAGAAGCAAGCAGAGAGAGAGTGGAGGAAGCAGGCTCCCATGACCCTGGGATCATGACCTGAACCAAAGGCAGAGGTTTTAATCCACTGAGCCACCCAGGTACCCCAATATTTGAGAATGTTTAAGTACCTTAAATATAACCGTGTTACAGGAAAATGGAGTTCAGGCTCCTGGGTGGCTCAGTTGGTTAAGCATCTGCCTTTGGCTCAGTTCAGGATCCCGGGGTCCTGGGATCAAGTCCCACATGGGGTTCCCTGCTCTGCAGGAAGTCTGCTTCTCCCTCTGACCCTCCCCCGTGTCATGCACGTGCTCTCTCTCTCTCTCTCTAATAAATAAAATCTTTAACAAAAAAGAAATAGAAAGAAAGAAAAGGAGGAAGAAAAATGGAGTTCAAGCTGACCAACAGAAAATCCAGACCAAACAAAAGGGGGAGAAGAAAGGTAAGCCTAAACTAGTGGATACATTAGCAGCAGTCTTTAAAAGGCAGGCTAGAGGGAGGGGCACCGGCTGGCTCAGTCAGTAGAGCATGCAACTCTTGATCTTGGGGTCGTGAGTTCAAGCCCCACATTGGGTGTACAGATTACAAAAATAAATAAATAAACCTTTAAAAAAGGCAATTATTATAAAAATTGTTCACAGGTAGAAAAGAGCTTCTAAGATTTTGAAAACGATTAAATGCCTAAAACAGGTCACAAAGCTGGTGCCCTTTGGATTGCCTCCTGTGAACAGATGTGTTTTGTCTGCCTACCCTGTATTTTTAAAAATCTGAATTGTTTTCCAGCATTCAGTGGTCAGGAGATTTCATATAAAATGTTATTAATACTGAAAGATCTGAAGGTCTAGCAACAATGAACCCCTATTGTCTCATTTCAACCACTGGCCAGCAGTTCTCCCTCCTACCAGCAGACTGGAAACCACCTACGAAGCTTTGAATAACCACCAATGCTTCAGGCAAACCCTCTAGTCCTTCTAGGAAAAGCCCAGGCACCTGTACATTTAAAAGCCCCTCAAGGCACCTGGGTGGTTCAGCCCTTGGGCATCTGCCTTCGGCTGGCATCATGATCCCAGGGTCCTGGGATCGAACCACTACGGGGGTTCCTGTTAGCGGAAGTCTGCTTCTCTTTCTGCCCTTCCCCTCCCCCCACCCCAGCAACCCCACCCGGCTTGTGTTCTCGCTCAAATAAATAAAATCTTAAAAAGATAATAATAATAAAATAAAACCCCTCAAAGGTCCTACTGTGAAGCCACAGTCAAGACTTGTGCACCTAGAGTTTCACACATGGCATATGCTAAGTATAAATGTGCTGTGGTGTTCCTCCAGCTAACCCCAACCTAAAAATCATCAGAGTTGAAGCCGCAGAGAGGCCCTCTGCCGGCTACTACTGCTCTTACTCTCTGTGTCAAATAAATAAGTAAAATCTTTTAAAAAAATAAAATAAACATCCCCATTTAATCTTAAGTCACAAAACTAAAGAAGGGTACAGCTGAGCAATATGAACTTTATCAGCCATACACACTCTAGTCAAACGTATCTCAAAGCACAGTCAGTTGACCACCTGTGCATCTCAATTTCGTTAAAAATGAAGGTTTCCGGTCATGTTCCAGACATACACATCATAAACTCTCAGCATGAGCTCCTGATGCACGGTAAACACTGAAAACCAGTGTTTCTTTTTTAAGAGAGCTGTGGAGGGCTCTCTTCCTTTCCTGCCTCAAATAAGCATCCACCATATGACCATGCAGAATAATCACTTGCAGGGGCCACAGAATTATTTCCTTGAACAGAGTGATGAAGTTTAAATCTCTTACATGGTCTCTTGCATTTGTACTTGGCTTGCCCTCCCTAGGCTATTTTTCCTTTAAAAATACTCTTTGGTTCTGATCTTGACCTCTCTATTGTCCGTGGCAGACATGGTTTGATGAACTCGGTGTCTTGGTGCTTAGTGGGAAACGGGCTTTTTGCCCCCCACCCCCACCCCGCAACAGGGAACAGAGGCAAGGAGACAGGATTAAGCCCCTCAATATCCCCCCTAGTGTATCCCCGAGGGGCTCCTTACGGCTTATATGTGGTACCTTTAAGCTCCCACAGCCCCAAGCAATATTTCTCAATTGTGAACCACAACTGACCTATATCCAGATCACTGAGCAGCTGGGTAAACATGCTGATTCCTAAGTCTGGTGCAAAGCCCACTGAATAAGATCTGTACTGTTAACAAGCTCCCTAGGCGCTTCTTTGGCACAGAACGTTTGAGAACCGCTGAGCTCTAGGCTCAACAAAGAGAATACCCTCTCTAGAGCTCCTTCCATGAAATTCACAGGAACCAGAGGAAGCCACGGGCTCAGGCTCTCATTTCCGGTCCTCACAGCACCCTCCCTTCCCTTCCACACTGGCATAACGTAAGCAAATTCAGCAACAATCCATTTAAAATAACTACATATTCTATTGTACTACAATTCAAATTAATTAGCTATCAGGCCAAAAAGAAGTGGAAAATGCGCAAACTCCAAAATTGTATGCAAACCAGGTCCTTAGTACCATAAAAAACACAGGGGAGTTTCATTCCCCAAAAGTTTGCAATTATTTGTCCTACTATTTCCATTGGAAATTTACCTTCTAGCATAATCAGAAAACGCCTCTCTGTGGAGTTCTGGGCTTCTCACAATCCTTTTATGCTTTCACACACAGCTCCTCAGTTGCTTCTCCAAAGCTGGAGGGTACTGCCAACCAACACGCCGCAAAGAAGGTTCGAAACAGCATGACAATTTCATGCCTGACTCAGGTAATCACAGCTCTCTTGAGGGGGGTCTGCTCTTCAGGCTCACCTCTCCTCTGTCCCCGGCATCCATGATCCCCCTCTTGGAGGAACTTAAGGCTCTTACACACTCAATTACACTCTCCTGATTTATAGTGCCAAACAGCCATTCACATAAGGGCTCTCCATAAACATTACCGGATTATGCCAACTCAGGTGATTGATTCTGGACCTCTCGGTGTGCCGCCACTCTAAAGACACAATTTATGTATCCAGTATGATTTTCAGCTCCTCAAACTGGGTTCCCTCTCCACACTTTGTACCCACTGTCTTCTAAAGAACTAGCAGAGAAAATGAATTATAAACCAGGAAAACAGGTGCAACGTGACAGCCGACTGAAGGCCTGGTCCTCACACAGGGTAAGAACAATCACTGGGAAAGGGAGGGTACCTCTAACCCTTCAGTTGGCAGAAAATCTCCCTTTACCGACATCTAAACCAGAGCTTCTTAAACGTTAAGGTGCCTGTGAATTACCTGCAAAATCTAAAAGGAACTCGGGTGCCGACACAGGTAGTCTGAGCTGGAGCTTGAGACCCCACTCTCCTACCAGGCTCCCAGGTACCGTCAACGCTGAGGCAGAGCTCCAATACCCATAATGTAGTGGGGGAAGGAAGGGTCAGCATCACCTGGGAGCTTGTTGCACGAGAATCCTGGGCCCACCTTAGCCCTAAAGAAAGAGAGTCGGCCATTCAACGAGGTCCCCCGCCATTAGCATGCACGTTAGAGCAGCAGACAGACCATCTTGCACTCACTGAATCAGAATCACTTGTGATCTTTTTAAGAACTACAAAAGCCCAGGCCTTAGGGCAGAGACTCTGATCCAGTTGATCTGGGGCATTTGATCATTCTGATGTTTGTTTTTAAGCACACCCAGGTGGTTCTAATAAGTGGCTAATGTTTGGAACCATTGAATTAAAAATACCCCACTGGGAGGACGGAAATAGGGAGTGACTAGAAGGGGCAAGGAATCTGGGGGGATGTGAAAGTGTCCTAAAATTGATTATGGCAATGGTTGCATAATTCTGTGAATATACAAAAAAGAAAACCCCACTGAGTTGTATACTTTGAATGGCTCAGTCCTGTGGTATGTGAATTATATCTCAATAAAACATATAAAATTTAAAACCTCAACGGTGTTCCTATTTTAAAATAAATAACTCCCACTAAACAATACAGTGAATTCTTTTCCCTCTCTTTTTTTGAAGATTTTATTTATTTATTTTTAGAGAGAGAGAGTGAACAAAAGCAAAGGGAGGGGCAGAGTGCGGGGAGAGAATCTTAAGTAAACTCCATGCTCAGCTGAACTCCAAGGGGAGCTCCATCTCAGGGCCCTGAGATCATGACCTGAGCCAACACCAAGAGTCGGACATTTACTCGACTTAGCCACCCAGACGACCCTGGATTTATCCTCTATCCTGGAACTCTGGCCCAAGAGTTTGAAATTCTTAAAACACACACACAGACACACACACACACACACGCACACAAATATTTCCATGATCTTTTTCTTAGGTTCAGTTCTGGTTAAGGCAATGGATGAGAGAGAAAGCTGAAATGAAAACCTTGTTATGTCACAGAGCACCACAATATGTAAGGGAAAAAAGGAAAGAAAAGCATATTTATAATTTTGGAAAAGTTTACTCCACATACCCTGAGTATCCAGGGTATTTTCTTTACTTTTCTTTTTTTAAATATTTTATTGATTTATAAAATATTTTATTTTATTTAACAGAGAGAGACAGAGAGATCACAAGTAGGCAGAGAGGTAGGCAGCGGGGTGGGGAAGCAGGCTCCCTGCTGAGCAGAGGACCAGATGTGGGGCTCAATCCCAGGACCCTGAGATCATGACCTGAGACGAAGGCAGAGGCTTAACGCACTGAGCCACCCAGGTGCCCCTCCAGGATATTTTCAAAAAAATAATTTTCATTTTGCTTCCCAATTCAAAAATAAATTAATTTTTGAATTAACTAATAAGTTAACAATGAATTAACTAATTCATTGTACTACATTCTTCCAAAATTTGTTTGAAGATATTCAAAAAAAGTTAAAAAAATACATAAAATGAAAATTTTCCCTTATTAAAAAGTCAGCTTCAACTCTCAATAATGTACTCAATAGGGACGACTGGGTGGCTCAGTTGGTTGGACGACTGCCTTCGGCTCAGGTCATGATCCTGGAGTCCCGGGATCGAGTCCCACATCGGGCTCCCAGCTCCACGGGGAGTCTGCTTCTCTCTCTGACCTTCTCCTCGTTCATGCTCTCTCTGTCTCTCTCTCAAATAAATAAATAAAAAATCTTTAAAAAAAATAATAATGTACTCAATAAAAAAGATCATAAATAGGGGCACCTGAGTGGCTCAGTTGGTTAAGTAGCTGCCTTCAGCTCAGGTCATGATCCCAGGGTAGAGGGATCGAGCCCCAAATCAGACTCCCTGCTCAGTGGGGAATTCACTTCTCCCTCTCCCTCTCCCCCCCGTTCATGTGCTCCCTCTCTCTAATAAATAAATAAAATCTTTTTTTTTTCTTTAAAGATTTTATTTATTTGCGAGAGAGAGCACTAGAGTGCACAAGCAGGGGGAGCAGCAGGCAGAGGGAAAAGCAGACTCCCCACTGAGCAGGGCTTGATCCCAGGATTCTACCACATACACCAGTTACATGGCATCTTCTGGGGCACTCTGCTCACTAAGTAGGAGCCCTTCTCTTAACAAACGGCTTTCTGGAACCTTCAAGGCAATGGTTAGGGTCAACTTCAAAAGAAAGTACAATGCCTTCCCTTGTCCAAACTTCTCAATAAAATCCAGTGTATTTAAAAAAAAATAAAATTGTTGCTATGGGTATTTTCTTTTTAACATAACTCTACCATGTTACATTATATAGATGACAAAGAAAAGACAAATCAATGCTCCTACCTACTAAGCTTGACGTGAGTATTAACCCTTAAATAGTCTATTACTATTTATAGTACCCTCCTACCTAACCTAAACCCCTCCTGCTTTCAGGATATCTGCTCTATTCACTCTTCAGTTTTCATAGTATTGGGAAGATGGTTATAAATATCCCAGAGCAGAAAGAATGTGGGGTAACAGATTCCAATTCCAAGGAAGCAACCCTGAAATCCATAATGGTGATATCAGCATGTTTTCAACTCTATCTCCATCTTCTATGTCTTTGAATTACTAACTTCCTGAGAGGTCCAACACCCACCATCACTGTTGAATTAAATAATTTGTCATTGATTAGCATATCTGTTCATAACTTCATTAATAATTCACACACACACACACACACAAATTGTTTTAAAGGAGAAACAGCATACCTAATAGTATACAAATTCCGAATATTCTTCTCCCCTCCTTGTCCTTCCTTAAAAGCTTGCATTTGTAATAATTTCATAATGGCTGTTATCAGGCCATGTGTATTCCTGTAAAGAAATACAACAACATGTTAAATGCTATAGATATAAAGTGAATATTCTAATCAGGTACTTACATCTACCATTTTTAAATAACTGAACACTTGCCACCCACACTGAACAGTAACCGCCCACATGCAGCCCCCTCATTCTACCACGCAGCCAAGAGGCCTGAAGGTAGATAGCTCTCAACCCACACATTTAAAAGAGAAGAAGTGGAACCAAGGAATCAAACCACCCACCTATCAATCACCTCTCTACACTTGGGGGGTATCAATCAGGAAAAAATAAACATTAGCCCACATAATTGCAGGTGGTGACCACATCAGTTACCCATACTGAATAATTAAGTCCTTCATTTATAAATATTAGTAGGCCATGAATAATAACCAGACATATGAAATGGATTCGCCACTCAAAAAAGTGGGCGAGGGGACCATTCAGAGCAAATAACCCCCAATAAAATAAAGTTAATGGGAGTAGGTAGAAAAACCTTAAATTTTTTCTTTATTCGCTGTAAGAAGTAGGAAGATAATATACAGAAAGAAAGAAAGAGACAAAAAGAAAAGAAAGAAAGATTGACTTCATTATTAATTTTTTTAAATTGTGACATGGAATTTTTTTCCTGAAGTAAAAGTGACAAATACAATTGCAGTATATTTTAGTGTGCAATATGATATATGCATGCATTAACTTAATTACAGGCAATCATTTTATAATTAACACATCCATCAACTCACATAATTTATTTCATTTTTTGGAGGTTGGGGGGGTTAAAATGCTAAAGATCTATCCACAGGAATTTCAAGTATATAACACAGTATTGTTAATGTTAGTCAACGTGCTACACATCAGAACTTGCTCATCTTCTAACTGGAAGTTTGTATCCTCTGATCCACCTCTCCCCATGTCTCCGACCCAGCCCCTGGCAACCACCATTCTACTCTGTTTTTGTGTTGTTGTTGTTGTTGTTTATTCCACATATAAGTGTGATCACTCATAATAACTCTGGGTTATTTCACTTAGCATCAGGCCCTCCAGGCTCAACCATATTGTCACAAATTAGCCTGCCCTTTTTATATAAGGTTCTCCCTGGGAACAGAAAAGAAATATTAGAAATAAAAAATATATATATTGCATGTTAAATGGGGGAAAAAAAAGAATTTTTTTTTAAAGATTTTATTTATTTATTTGACAGAGAGAAATCACAAGTAGATGGAGAGGCAGGCAGAGAGAGAGAGGGAAGCAGGCTCTCTGCTGAGCAGAGAGCCCGATGCGGGACTCGATCCCAGGACTCTGAGATCATGACCTGAGCCGAAGGCAGCGGCTTAACCCACTGAGCCACTCAGGCGCCCCATGGAATTATTTTTTAAATCATGATTGTTAATACATAAGGAGCATCCATTGTAAGCTATGCGCTTCCTTAAGTGCTTAACAGGTATTGTCATTTGCTATCCAAAATATAGTAAGTTACAAATCACTGATTATTTTTAGGCTAGGACAAGACTTGGACTTAATTCAGTGGTATCATTTGGAGCAGTTATGTGAAGTGTTATTTAGTGTATCTTTTACAATATTGGAAGTTTCCCAACTGACATTATGGTTTGCCCACGCTGTCCAATACAACAGCCAACAGCCACACGTGACCGCTAAGCACATGTAATATGGCTAATCTGAGATGTGCTAGAAGTGTACAACACACACTGGATTTTAAAGACTTAGGACACAAAAAACAATATTAAATATTATGTGTAATTTTTTATATTGATTGTATTTGGAAATACTATTTTCAATACAGAAGGCACATAATGGATATAATTAAAATCAACACCACCTGTTTAACTTTTTAATGTGACCATGAGAAAATTTTGAATTTTTGAATTATTTGAAATTATTTGAAAATTTGAAAATTTCAAATTATTAAATTACTTATTTATTTTGAATTATTTGTTTGTTTGTTTTAAGTTTATTTATTCTTAGCAATCTCTGCACCCAAGTGGGGCTTGAACTCACAACCCCAAGATCAAGAGCTGCATGCTCTACTGCTTAGCCAGCCAGGTGCCCCTAAACTCCCAGTTTTCTAAACTTTAAAGCCGGTCTTGTTTGGCCTTATTTGTGGACCAGATTTTAATGTGTAAATAATTAAGTGTACTATATTTTAAGTGAGAGTGCAGCATGAACAGATTATAAGTTTTGAAAAATGATGGCATCAATCAAATAACAAATCCATTCAGACAGCAGTTAAATTCAATTGAATAATTATTTAGATTATTTAAATATTTCAAGGGGGCTGAGAGGGACGGTTTCAGATTATTATTTAAACCCCTATTTTAATTCTAACTAGCTGGGGAATGTTGGCCAAGGCCCTTAATACCTAGGAGCCACAACATCCTCATCTATATAATCTAGAATCATGATAATAGCCCCACTTGTGTTGTTATAAAGAATAAATACAAATATGTCAGTAAAGCACCTGGTTATTTTTTCAATAAAGTTTGGTAATCTAAAACATGTAACTGTACCACCAAGATTATAATGTTTTTCCCTCTTTACAGATGAGGCTACTATGCAAACTTGTACAAGCATCAGAGTTCATAAATGCTCAGAACTAGAATGTCCCTGAACTACCTACAAACCCAAACTTATCCTAACTCCTAGTATTTTCCATCTCTCCTTGCAAACCCTTCTTTTTCTTGTTTTTAATCAACTGTTATTCAGTATCCAAGATCTGCTCTTAAAAAACTAAATTTCTAGGGCGCCTGGGTGGCTCAGCGGGTTAAGCCTCTGCCTTCGGCTCAGGTCATGATCTCAGGATCCTGAGATCGAGTCCCACATCAGGCTCTCTGCTTGGCAAGGAGCCTGCTTCCTCCTCTCTCTCTGCCTGCCTCTCTGCCTACTTGTGATCTCTCTCTGTCCAATAAATAAATAAAATATTTTTAAAAAAATTAAATTAAAAAAAACTAAATTTTTATTGAATTCTATATGATTCCAGAAAAAGGTTACAATAATAGTTTGATTGGGGGCACCCAGGTAGCTCAGTCAGTTAGGTATCCTGGGATCAAGCCCCAAATTGGCAGGGAATCTGCTTCTCCATCTCCCCCTGCCCCTCCCCCCTGCTTGTGCACTCGGTCTCGCTCTCTCTCTCAAATAAATAAATAAATAAATCTTTTTAAGATTTTTTAAAATAAATAAATAGTAGTTTGATTAGTCCTGAAATTAAAATGATGAAATACGAGAAAATTTTCTATCTTGTCAAGACAAGATAGAAAATTTTTCATTGAATCTATGTCTTCAAATTCAAAAGGCTACCAAGGGCTAGGCAAGATGTGAAAAAAATCGCTGACATTTCTCAAATCCAAAGATAAAAGGAAAATCCTATGACCTCTCAGATTTTATAAAATAAAATTTATAAAATAAAGACCATTAAAAATAATATGCAAATCACAGAAGAATAAGGTTCAAAATATCCAGTGTTGATGAGTGAATGGGGAAATAAACACTTTCAGGTTGAGTATACATTGGTTCAGTCTTTTTTTTTTTTTTTTTTTTTTAAGTGATCTCTACACCCAACACGGCACTTGAACTCACAACCCTGAAATCAAGAGTAACATGTTCTCCCAACTGAGCCAGCCAGGTACCCCCACAGGTTCAGTCTTTATGGAGTGCAAACAGCCGTATTCATAAATGTTTAAATCCATAAATTCAACTTCTAAGAACCCATCATACAGAAATACCCTTACATAGTCAAAAGAAGATCTCATGCTGTATTTGTTATCTTTAAAAATAGAAGAAAAACATGTTTGTCAATAGACAAGTGTTTAAAATATGATACATTTAGGGCACGTGAGTGGCTCTGTCAGTTAAACATCCAACTCTTGGTTTCAGCTCAGGTTATAGTCTCAGTCTTAATTAAGATCAAGCCTCACCTTGGGCTCCTGGCTCGGCAGGAGTCTGCTTGTCCCACTCTCCCCTCTGCCCCGTACCTCGTATGCACATGCCCTCCCATGTGTGCACACTCTCTCTCTCTCAAACAGATACAATCTTTAATAATAACAATAAAATAAACTATGATACATTCATAATAAAGAATACTCTGCAGCTGTTAACAAAGAGGCAATGGATGTATGGAAAGATATCCTATACCTATTAAGTGAAAAACGCAAGTTTTAGAACTATGCATATGACACAGGATTGGATTACCCAATTTTAAAACATTTGGAGTGTCCATAGTTATAAATACTTTCTTTATAGGTTTAGACATGGGGCTCCAACTTCACTGGAGTGAAGTGATTCCAAGTGCCTGGTCCTGACTACAGATCACCACTCCTGCTCCCTCTGTATTGCAGAGGGAACCAAGTGCAGATCTGAAGTTGCCTCTGAAACACACTAAGAGCCCTGAGTCTTCTAATTTCCAGTTTTCACCGGAGCCCAAAAAGACACTGAATTTTTAAAAAAGAAGAAAAAAGAGAGGATGCCTGGGTGGCTCAGTTGGTTGAGCGACTGCCTTTGGCTCAGATCAGGATCCCGGAGTCCTGGCATCGCGCTCCACATGAACTTCCCAGCTCCTCTGGGAGTCTGCTTTTCCCTCTGACCTTCTCCCCTCTCATGCGCGCTCTCTCTCTCTCTCTCTCTCTCTCTCGCAAATAAATTAAATCTTTTAAAAAATTAAAATAAGGGACGCCTGGGTAGCTTAGTTGGTTAAGCATACGCCTTCGGCTCAGGTCATGATCCCGGGGTCCTGGAATGGAGTCTGGCCTCGGCTCTTAGCTCAGCCGGGAGCCTGCTTCTCCCTCTGCTGGCCCCTCCCCCAGCTTGTGCTTGCTCACTCTCACTCTCTTGTGACAAACAAATTAATTAAATATTAAATAAATAAATAAATAAATTTTTAAAATAAAATAAAAAATAAAAAAGAAGAAAAGAGAAGATGACAAAAATGAAAAGTTATACCATTTACTACTTTCACTACCTACAAGTGCCATTGTTTGGGTTTTCAAAAAAGTATGCACCACTTTTATTTTTCTAATAGTAAAAAAAGGGTAAAAGAGATTTATAATCTCATGGTGAAGAAGGACTCACTGAACACAAATAGAAGAGGAAATCTGATCCCCTAGATGGGTAATAAGAGCAGAAATTTAAGTAAACAAATAATCACAGTATCTTTTATTTACAACCTATGGTTAGTCACAGTTTGGCACAGACACAGATACATGTTCATATGAAAAAGGAGACTTCTGAGGAACATTTTCAGATATTGGAATTAGCCCTTGGAAAAGCAGGTTTTCTATGTACATATATATACAGAAGAGTTCTTTAACGAGACCAAGTGAAGGCTTTAATCAGGACAGAAAAGATCTGGTTACATATTATAACTATGTGTTACTAGATATTCCCACATCAACATTGGAACTCTGTTTCAAAGTCAACATCTGTCTCAAAGTCAACACGTCTAAAATCTAACTCTTGTTCTTCCCACACACCTTTTCTCTAGTTGTTCCTTATCTACCTAGGCAAGTCAGAAATCAAGGCGTCACCTTTGACATATTCCATTCAGTCATCCTCATATGTAACTTACCTCAATGCTTCACCCCTTCTTTTCTTTTTGTTTTTTTTTGTTTGTTTGTTTGTTTTTTTAATTTATTTATGTGAGACAGAGGGAGAGTGCACCAGGTGGAGAAGCAGAGGAATAGAGTCCTCCTAAGCAGACATCACACTGAGCATGGAACCCAATACGGGGCTTGATCTAATGACCCTGAGCTCATGACCTAAGCTGAAACCAAGAGTCAGATGCTTGACTGACTGCATCACCCAAGTAGCCCAACTTCACCCCTTCTATAGCTTCCAAATCCACTTGTTTCCCTCCCTGGTGCAAGCAGGTATCTTCCTTCTCCTGATCTATACAGCAAGAGCCACCTAAACTCATCTCCTTATACCATTCTACCTGCCTACCCAAAACCCAACACTTTTTTTTTTTTTTTTAAGATTTTATTTCCTTGATGGAGAGAGAGTGAGAGAGCCCAAGCAGGGCGAGTGATAGAGGGAGAGGGAGAAACAGGCTCCCCACAGAGAAGAGCTCAATCCAAGGAGTCAGGAATCATGACCTGAACTGGAGGCAGATGGTTAACCAACTGGGCCACCCAGGTGCCTCCAACACTTTTAATATTACGTGCATATTGAAGCCAGAGAGGCCTTTTTGAAACGCCTGATACCCACGAGATAAATACTTGGGTAGATTCCCTGACACTCAGGATAAAGATGCAAATGCTCAAGATAAGCCATTGTGAACTGCCTTCTCTTGCCCCTACCTACCTTCCCAGCTTCATCTCAAACCACTCTCCCTTTGTTTTTAACACCCTTTTCTCTTTTTAGTAAAGATGTTATTAGTTTGAGAGAGAGAGAGAGAGCAGGAGCTGGGAAAGGTTGAGCATGGGGCTCAACCCCAGGTCCATGTGGGACTCGATCCCAGGACCCTGAGATCATGACCTGAGCCAAAGGCGACACTTAATCAACTAAGCAACCCAGGGGCCTCAGCTTTTGACATAGTTACTGCCATTGCTACTGTTTGGAGAGGTAATACAAAGTTTCAAAAGAACATTCCAGAACATGACAATGGAAAACATGGCAGCATCTCACCAGCACAGGAACATAGTTACATTACCTTTGACAATGACTCTCTATCCACTCAACTCTCTATCCACTCATCTGCCTAGCCCTGTCGGACCAACACCGGTCTGACATCAGTCACATAGGCATAGTTACAGTTCAAAGCTACAGCTGAGCTGAGGGGCTGAAAGATACCTATTTCCCAACTCACGGCTTTCCTCCAAGTTCAATCCCACTGCAGAAGACTCCTTGGAAATAGTGTTCCAGTCTCCTGCGTGGGGACTTGCTATTCTTTCCCCATTCATGTGGTTCATGTGTAACCTAGCACACATATATTCACACAGTGAAGACACAGCCTCTAGAGGGCTACACTGTGTCTCCCAAAAGGATACATCTAAGTCCTGTCCCCTGGGACCCATGAACATGACTTTATATGGAAATAGGGTCTCTGCAGATATGGTTAAGGATCCTGAGATCAGCTCATCCAGGATGGGCCTTAAATTCAATGACTGGTGTGCTTCTAAGAGAAAGGGAAGGGAGAGCATAGACAGACACCCAGACAAGGAGGGCCTGGAAAGACAGAGTTACGAAGCCACAAGCCAAGGAATATCAAGGATTGTAACAGCTAAGAGAAGAGCTAATAGAGAGAAATGGAACACGTGCTCCCAGCCTCCAGAAGGAACCAATCCTGCAGCGTCCTTGGTTTGGGATTTCTAGACCCCAGAATTGTGAAATAATAAATTTCTGTTATTTTAAGCCACAAAGTTTGTGGTCATTCTGTGGAAACAGCCCTAGGAAACTAACACATAGCCTCTGGCAGACCTGACTGGTCCAGAGTGAACATCTCACACATACACGGGTCCTTGGAAATCTGTAATCATGGCTAAGCTCAGTCTGGCTGTCCCTTAGATAGAAGAGCAATTAGCCCAGGTGCAGGTGGTGCCCTGTGGATTAGTAGCAGAAAGACTCAGTCTGCGGCAAGAGGGGAGAAACATGCAATCTGTATCCAATTCATTTCTGAGGCCTGGCTGCATCCCTGTTCTTGGGTCCTGGGGGACACCCATTTACCAAAAAAATAAAAAGCACCCTTTGAGGCTCAAATTAGTTCAAGTGGGTTTCTGTAACTCGTAGCCCAGAGAGTGCTAACACACTCAGTAACCTGCTGCCAAAAGTCCTTCAGTGAAGATCAGCTGGAACAAGTTCTTCCTTGGGAAGTTTCCAGAAAAAGCTGACTTGACTCGAGAAGCCTCTCAGTGAGAGCAGCAGAGACTTCAGGCCTCAGCTACAAGCAGAGCAGCAAGAGACAACGGAAAAAGAAACCTCAGTTTTCCCTGGGCCTAAGAGCCAAGACCCAGATCTTAACATGAAAGGGAGTTGCAGGTCAAAAATGATACTGAGTGTTCCAAGGAAATAAATAAATAAGGCCAAAGAGAAAACATTTTTGGTCAAGCTGTACAAACCCCAGTAATTAAAACCACACACGAAATTGCTTTTCTCTAGGTAAATATAGCACAGTCACTATTGTGCGTATGAATAGCACACGCCAGGTTTCCTTTGTTTGGGGGTGACTGGATTACAACATGAAACTCATGTATGCTCAGTCTCTTTTTGGAAAGACCTCAAATAATACTTGGCTCTTTGATTTTGAAATACTCCAAATATGAGGTACAAGGAAGTACCCATACTACTTTTTGGACCAGGGATGAGAATTACCAAGTGTCTGGGTTGAAGAGAATGACACAAATTATCTCTGGAGGGGGCATCCCTGGGTCTGATGGAAACAAATGGTATGAATGCGGCCAAGTCTTTTTTTCACCAGAAAGGATAATTGGTCAGCCTTAAGAACAGTAAGTCACCAGCAAACAAGGGAATGTTAAACACTAGATTAATGATCAAATCATTTTTGAAATTCATTATAAAATTATGAGAGAGAGAGAGAGAAAGAGAGAGACAAAAAAGACCAGGAAGAAAGGAAGGAAATCAAAAACAGTTCTGGGAAACCAGGCTTGCATAAATGACAAAAAAAAAATGCTTAAAAAAAAATCTAAGAAATATAATACTACTGACTGCTTGCTTGGGGAAGTTCTACATACTCATTTATCTTCTCAGTCCCAGAAAACAGCCTGATTTCTTCTGAAGCCTTTTCCCACTATAAAAGTAACATGGATTTCAGTAGTTGCTTTTCCTAAATCACCTAGAAACATCTTAGTACAAATACATGGCTCTTACAATGGAAGATTTTGAGACAAACAAAGCCTTCAATCAGATCAAGGAACTTGAAAAGAAATAGGGCAGAATGTCCTAGACGGCAAAAGTGCCTGGAATCACTTTTCTGGTTACGAGCTGCAAGCTGAAAGACATTCGGGGATTTGGGGGGAAAGAAAAAGGATTGGAGAAAAGAAAAGAACATTTGGAAACAAGCTAAACAGCTTATAGGAGTATTTAGAAGAGAAGATTGGGAAACTGACATGGTCTTAACAATTCTGTCACTCTCAGGTAAGAGTGAAATAAGCAATGATGCCCATGTAGATACGACCCTGAAACCATCTCTCAAGTTCAAGAAAAATACTGATGCCCCATGGGGCACCTGGGTGGTTCAGTCATTAAGCGTCTGCCTTCGGCTCAGGTCATGATCCCAGGGTCCTGGGATCCAGCCCCGCGTGGGGCTCCCTGCTCGGCGGGAAGCCTGTTTCTCCCTCTCCCACTCCCCGGCTTGTGTTTCCTCTCTCACTATGTCTCTTTAAAAAAGAAAAAAGTGGGGTGGGAAAAAAAAAAAAAAAGAAAAGAAAAAAGATACTGACACCCCAACTACAGATGAAAGCATGCTATGACCGGACCCCTTAAATCTTGGGGAAAACCTATGAAGCCATCCTTTCTTGACACTTCTTCTCCTGCCAAATAAAACAAAAATGGAGAAACTAAATAGTAAAGAAAAGCTTCAATAATACAAGATATGAATACTGTCTCCTCAGTTGCTAGCCATCGCCTACAAGAGAATGAAACAAGTCCACAAGGAACATAGTCATCAATAAAAGAGAAGAGCCTGAAATACAAAAACTTTTCTCATTAAATTACCCTAAATGTCAACTCCCAATAGTTCTTCAAGTCATTTTTAAACAACTTGGACCTTCATCAATTCACGATCAAAGACTCACTGAATCCATCAGCTTTAGTCAGGACCACTATGGGCATTTTTAATAGTCTATGCAAGATTTCATTAAAAAGCAGGCTTTAAGGGTGCCTGGGTGGCTCAGTCAGTTAAGCATCCGAATCTTGGATTCAGCTCATGTCATGTTCTCGGGGTTCTGGGATCGAGCCCCATCTGCACTGGGATCTGTGCTCAGTGTAGAGTCTGCTTAGCATTCTCTCTCTGCCACTCCCCTTGCCCCTTCTCTCTCTCAAACAAATAAAATCTTTTAAAAATAAAAATAAAAAGTAGGCTTTCCTTTAGGAATCTCAGAAAACAGACTTTAATCTCCCATACCTCAACACACATTATTTTCTCCAAATATATAAATCACAGGTCTCTCCCCTATTTAAAAGCAAAAAAGGCACACAAATCAGGAGCTAGTCTGGTTTATCTAGCACAGGACCATCTTCCCAAACACATTTTTAAAAGAAGGAAGGGGTTGGGGAAGCAGTTGAACTGAAATTACAGGCTGTCATGACATCTCAGTATTGAAAACGGAATACCTAGTTCTACAGGAGAGAACACTTTCTGTGCACAATCCCGTTACTAAGCAACTACAACAATGGCTGCACGAGCCTCCTAGAAGCAGGCACAGTAAAGGAGGGGAGGGGTGCGGAATCTAAGAACAGAAAAATGGAAAAACTTGCTTTGGGAATTATTATCTCAGGATAAATTCAATGTAAAAACAAAAATAAACAAAATCTAAAATAATCTAAACTTAAAACAAGCAGTTCCTTAAGAAACGAAAAAAGTACATGCTACCATGTATCATGCACTTGAATTTCAGTTTGTTTAATTTCAAAATTCACATTTTAACTGGTGATAATGATTTCCTTACTGTGTTTCCTTTGTGGTCCCCCTTCTTTCCTTCACCCTCCCTAGGGAATAATGTTTTTTCAAATTTCCTTACTGATTAAAAGAACATTTTAGACCTCTTAAATCCATTTCTTTGTTTACAGAAGCTATAAAAACTAGTTTACAATTGTTTCATGTTGCCTTTGAACCAAGAACACTCTTAGACATCAAACTATTCCTTTGAAGGGAACAGTCTCTCAAACAGAGCCAGACACTTTCCCAGCCACACCCTGAAGTTTAGACAACCAGAGCTTTGCAAATGTCAAGTCTTTTGCAAAGTTAGACTCTACAGTATAGCAGGCTCTAGACCACTATTTCTCAAATTGCAGGTTGAATGGCCCAGGCTGGGGAGAGGGCTCCCATACGCGTTCCAAGAGAATTTTAAAGACTAGATTTACAAAGGGCTGAGAAGCAGGTTATAAGGCTGGGGGAGATGACCTCACAGACCTTTCCTTCCATCTTTCCTTGTTCCTTTCAACATTTCCTGCAATGCTGAGAAAGCTCCCGAAGCTACATTCTCCATTCTACAGAAGGCTGCTTCTCACTAAGGCTACCTCCCTCCCTCTCTCAATCTCTCCCTCAGTTCCTGAAAGATGCTATGCTAGTAGGTAGGCAAAACGAAAAGATTACACTTTAGAATTATTGTTCTACGTCAAAGCTGAGCAATTACTGTATGGCTCTGTTCCCAGGGTGCCTCTACATCCTGATAAATCTCTCTTTGAAGAGAAATCCAGAGATAAGTAGAAACTTAAATGCTGGAAACTGAAGATGCAAAATATCTCAGTCAAGAAGCACAGGGAAATGACAAGTCATTCCTGCTTTTATATCCCAAAGATAAAGATGGGGGGAGTGGGGGAGGAGGGAATGTTTGCTTGATTTTTATCTCTAGTTTTATACTTTTGTGGACAGAAAAGATGCAAGATGTGATTCCAATCTCTTTTAAATTTATTGAGGGGCGCCTGGGTGGCTCAGTGGATTAAATTTATTGAGATTTGTTTTGTGGCCTAGCATGTAAGGTATTCAGGACAACGTTCCATGTACACTTGAAAAGAAATGTGTATTCCATTATTTGGGGATGGAATGTTCTGGATATATCCTGTTAGGTCCATCTGGTCCAACACATCATTCAAAACCACTGTTTCCTTGTTGAGTTTCTGTCTGGATGTTCTGTCCATTGATATAAGTGGGGTGTTACAGTCTTCTATTATTGTATTACAGTTTTCTTCCTTTATGTCTATCAATAGTTGTTTTATATATTGCTCCCATGTTGGGTGCATAAATATTTAAAATTGTCATATCCTCCTGTTAGATTGTCTCCTTTATCATTATATAGTGTTCTTCTCTGTTTCTTGTTACAGTCTTTGTTTCAAAGGCTATTTTGTGCAATGTAAGGACTGGTGCCCCAGTTTTCTTTCTTCTTCCATCTGCATGGTGAAAAGATGGTTTTGTGTGTCAGAAAATTCCCTGCACAGCATTTGAAGGAGAAGGCTGTTTGGGCCTCCTGTTTTTAATTAAATTAAATTAAATTTCTTAAATTTGATTCTCATTTTGTTTTTTTTCTAATGACAGAAACAATGCAAAGTATAGTCTTGGTAATCCTTACAAACCACAAAGCTCTGCTACTTGAAGTCAAGCAAATGAAAAAATTCTTCACACATAATTATTATCTTTACTGGCAACAATAAAGAAAAATGTCACACTTATATAACACATTTCATCATCAAATTGATTCAAAAATTAAACTGGTTCGCTTCAAGGTCTACCCTGTCTCCATCTCCCTGAGGCTTGTAAGTTAGTCAAGAACATTCTCAGACAGGAAACTTGAAAAAAAAATTTTCCCCCAGGATCTTCCAATCACTAAAATTCCTATATAGGTGGGATGCCTGGGTGGCTCAGCGAGTTAAGCAGCTGCCTTTGGCTCAGGTCATGATCCCAGGGTCCTAGGATCAAGTCCAGCATCAGGCTCCTTGCTCAGCAGGGAGCCTGCTTCTCTCTGCCTTTGCCTGCTTGTGCTCTCCTGACAAATAAATAAATAAAATCTTTTAAAAAAAAATTCCTATATAGGTTTACTATATAGGAATAAATAAAATAAAATACAAGGCTTTCTTCTATATCGTGACCATGTTTCTGATGACCCTTGAAAACTAACAGTCACCTGTATGTATCAGATTACTCATTGAAGCACTACCTATACTTGCAAAAAAAGAAATTGAGGGGTGCCTGGGTGGCTCAGAGGGTTGAGCCTCTGCCTTCGGCTAAGGTCATGGTCCCAGGGTTCTGGGATCAAGTCCCACATCAGGCTCTCTTCTTGGCCGGAGCCTGCTTCTTTCTCTTCCTCTGCCTGTCATTTCCTCTGTTTGTGCGCTCTCTCTCTCTCTCTGGCAAATAAATAAATAAAATCTAAAAAAAAAAAAAAATTTGAAAACAACAGGGAATTGGGTAAATTATGGCACATTCATACAATGGAATATTATGCAGCTCCAAAAAAATCAGAAAGCACTTTATTTTTGTTAAAGAACAGTCTCCAAGATACATATTTTCACTTAAGAATGAAAAATAAACCGTGTGCCTAATAGGCTATTTCTTTTCTTAAGGAAAAATAAACAGGTAAATTGTCAGTTATATGTACAAAAACACATTTATAAGAAAAATAAGACCGTGTAAGACTTTTGCCTCTGAGGAAAAAAACTGAAATATAGGAGTAAGACAGACACCTTGCCTCATATACCCTTTTGGAATTTTTCCATATGATTGTGTTGCTTATTTGAAAAATACATTTTTTTACTTTAATTTTTTAGACAGTGAGCAGAAAGAGAGAGAGAGAATCTTAAGCTAGGCAAAGAGCCTGATGCAGGGCTCAATCTTACAACCCTGAGATCATGACCTGAGCTGAAATCAAGAGTCAGACACTTAATCAACTGAGCCACCCAGCCACCTCCAAAATATATGCATTTTTTAAAAGATTTTATTTATTTATTTGACAGAGAGAGATCACAAGTAGGCAGAGAGGCAGACAAAGAGAGAGGAGGAAGCAGGCTCCGCACTGAGCAGAGAGCCCAATGCGGGGCTTGATTCCAGGACCCTAGGGTCATGACCTGAGCTGAAGGCAGAGGCTTTAACCCACTGAGCCACCCAGGCACCCATCCAAAATATATGCTTTTAAATTTTAAAAAATCTAAGGTTACTGACAAATTGTAACGTATACAAATGACATGCTGATTCACTCTCCACAAGGCTCATGCTTTTCACTCTTTTTTGTTTTTTTAATTTATCTGACAGAGAGAATAGAAGCAGAGGGGAGTGGCAGAGGGAGAAGCAGGCTCCCCACTGAGCCAAGAGCCAGACACAGGGATCCAGGACCCAGAGATCATGACCTGAGCCAAAGGTAGCCGCCTAACTGACTGAGCCACCCAGGTGCTCCAGCCTGTTTTTCAGTTTACAATAGTAATGACAGACTTATACTGATGTGTGAAGGACATCCTACACAGCAAAATTTTCTAACACTACCTTCTGGAATTAAAAGATATAATCTGGGGCACCTGGCTGGCTCAGCTGGTAGAGCATGCAACTCTTGATCTCAGGGCTATATTAAGTTCAAGCCCCATGTAGAGTGTGAAAATTACACAAAAATAGCATCTTTTTTTTTTTTTTAAGATTTTATTTATTTATTTGACAGACTGAGATCACAAGTAGGCAGAAAGGCAGGCAGAAGGAGAGGAGGAAGCAGGCTCCCTGCAGAACAGACAGCCCAACGTGGGGCTCGATCCCAGGACCCTGGGATCATGACCTGAGCCAAAGGCAGAGGCTTAACCCACTGAGCCACCCAGGCGCCCCCAAAAATAAAATCTTAAAAAAAAAAAAAAAAGGTATAATATAACCTGCTCTAATTATTCCTTACATAGACAGAGACATCACCCGCTGATACTTACTTCTGAATATAAACAATACAACTCCACAGTGCAAGTAGATTTTATGTTTATGTTTATGAATTCTAAGGCATCTGAAAACTAGTTAGGGGGACACAAATACTAATACCTGCATCTGAAAAAAGGGCAGAAGGCAAAATCTACACGGCCTGCTTAAAATCAACCAATAAGTTAAAAGAGAAACACATTAAAACTTAACATTTTAAAAGCCTCTTCAAAATTACTTTTTTAAAAGTATGTGTACACACATGTGCACATGTGAACAGGTACACAAGTGTGGGTCTGCACACAAAGAAAATGATTAAGTTTTTAGACATGATCAAATTCTTACTTATTCAGAAATATTTGGTCATCTAATTACTGTCCAAAAATGTGCTCAATATGAAAATATAGGTTTAAAAAAAATACTGTGAAAGATCAAGTAGCCCAGCTGGGAAGAGAGATATTATCTGGCCAGGAGAGGTGACATGGAGCTGAACCTTGAAGAATGAAGGAGATTGTGTCAGAAAACAGGAAGAAACCCTCCATGCAGAAGTGGAGCTCACGCACAGGCTCAGGAACAGGGAAGGGCTGTGTATGGCTGGAGAAGAGGGTTCATGGCAGAAAACTCAGGCTGAACAAAAAGCTGGAGCTAGTCTGGGAAAGGGCAAGTATACCACGCTAAAGGGTTTGAGTTTCTGACTAGAGACAGCACACTACAAAGAAAACTCAAGGTTCCTAAAAAATACACAAAGAGGATCTAAAAGAACAAAATAAGATTTGTGAAGAAAGATGAAAAGGCCAGAGGTTATTCAACCTAGCCAACTCTAAGCCCAGGATGCCATCTTCCACAGATAGGACAATGACAGCTGTATTCCTTCTCCATGGAAAGCAGAAAAAAAAAGATTAGGTGTCCACCTCTGAGGACACTATGATTAAAAAAAAAAAAAAAAACAACAACACAAGGAGAGGGACACCTGGGGGGCTTGGTCGGTTCAGCGTCTGCCTTCGGCTCAGGTCATAATCTCAGGGTCCTGGGATCAAGTCTCGCATGGGGCTCTTGGCTCCGTGGGGAACCTGCTTCTCCCTCTCCCTGCCGATCTGCCCACTTACACTCTCTCTCTCTCTCTGTCAAATAAATAAATAAAATCTTAAGGGGGGAAAAAAAAGAATGGTGCCTCAGAAAGCACTGGAGGCTTAACTACAGCAAATGACCACAAATTCCAAGACTATAGCGTTTAAATTGGCACATACGAAATATCAACTGCGTGACATCGTAAGGGAAAGAAAAACAACTGGCAAGTAGAGTGAATGTTGACATTTAATGGCAAATCAGTGACTTTTTTTCCTAAAAATGTGTTTTACTGATTAAACATGAAGGAAAGAATACCTGGTCGATGGCATCAGGTTGAGTATCCCATTGAGCACATAGTCAAACTCTGCATGATCCTGAGCGACAAGGGCCACCAGGCCTTCACAGCAGCCCGTTCGAACCACCACATTATCACTGCAACACTTCTCCCAAAGCAAGTTCAAAGCTGGAGTCTGAAAACAAACCAGTGATCAAAAGACACAACCAATGAGCAGCAAAGGCATGGACAACCCAGACATTCATCGAAGCGTAATTTGTTCACAGTGGGCTAGCTTTCCCATACAAAGATGATGCTGTTGTCCCACCATTTGTAGAATAAACTAGAGTCGGTTCTCTGGGAGAGATAATGGATGTGTTCTGATACAGCCACTCTCGCCCATCTGGTGTCCCGGCTGCAGAATAAGGCTGGCTGCAAACAGGGGTATAACTTGAGTTTAAGCAACCCAAGGAAACTGACAGGGGATCAAAACAAAGGCCTGGCTCTCACACAGAGCTCCAACCAAGCCCTTGAACCAGACACCATCAATATCAGCTTAGCAGTTAGTCTAGGCTGAACTTCGTCCCAATCATGCCTGTGGTTTAAGCCCAAAATGCAACAACATTTTCAGAAAGTGTTTCTGCTCTCCTACCAGCAATCTTTACCACTTACATGCACCCCACATCCCCGACAATGCACCTGCCTCAATTTACTGAAGTCTAACGTGAGTCCAGAGGAAAGATAGTAAAGGGGGGAACAACAAGCTGCTATTTCCATGGTTTCCAACAAATGCCTAGAAAACTGCTGTGGTCAAGAAAGAAACTGACTTGGGACACCTGGGTGGCTCAGTCAGGTAAGCTTCTGCCTTCAGCTCAGGTCATGATCCCAGGGTCCTGGGATCGAGCCCCGCATCGGGCTCCCTGCTCAGCAGGAAGCCTGCTTCTCCCTCTCCCACTCCCCCTGCTTGTGTTCCCTCTCTCACTGTGTCTCTCTCTGTCAAATAAATAAATAAAAATCTTAAAAAAAAAAAAGAAAAGAAAGAAAGAAAGAAACTTGACTTTTTGCCCCCTCAGACCATAAATCTGTCATGTTTGATAGAGAAGTACCAGAAGGGAACATAAGTAAATGTAAGATCTTTATTTTGAAAAATCCTATGAAAGCAGAGCTTCTACCTTTCAGAACATCCTCAAGAATCCATGACCCACCCCACCAGAAGAGCATGACTAATGATAAACCATATTTGAATGTATTGTGGGTTAGTAAAGTCCATTTATATTTACATGCGGTTTGGGTTTTGTTTTGCTTTCTTTTGTTTTTTTAAAGAACATCATGAAGCTATTTTTCCCTCTTCCTGACATAAGTTACTAGAAAAATATATAATTTGAGGGAAAAAAACAAGGTTCCTCATCTCCCACAGAATAAAGAGTGAAAATCAACATCATATTGTGCTCACTTGCCCACAGTAGCTGGCTCTGAGAGCCTTTTCAGTCTTAGGATCGCACTATAACAGAATACAGTTAACAGTCAGTACAGGAAATAAATATTTATATTTCTGTTCTTTTACTCAGAAGGAAATTTTATTCACCTGTATGGCCAATATCAAAGGGTTCCATATGTCATTACTCCATTATAAACCAGAAAAATAGGGGCGCCTGGGTGGCTCAGTGGGTTAAAGCCTCTGCCTTCAGCTCAGGTCATGATCCCAGGGTTCTGGGATCAAGCCCTGCATTGGGCTCTCTGCTCAGCAGTGAGCCTGCTTCCTCCTCTCTCTCTGCTTGCCTCTCCGCCTACTTATGATTTCTATCTGTCAAATAAATGAATAAAATCTTAAAAAAAAGAAAAACAGAAAAATAAAGGAATAAAAAAACCCTTGCTTCAGGTATTACTATGCCCTCATGGAAGTGTGCATACATTTACTAATAGAAGAGAAAACAGTTAAGTCATAGGGATTTGACATTCAGTAAATCCCAGCTGTTTAAGTAAAACCATTAGATCACCTCTGAGTACATAATGTGATTATAGACAGGATTAAGATGAGGGTTCTCAGAAAACCTAATTTATATGACTACATACAAATACCAGATAAATGCCAATTAGTGAAATTTGCCTCTACACTGATTTCAACATGGCAGCAGAAGCTGGAAAGAGATGTGACTTGGGAGTAGCTAATCAAAAGCAATGTGAAGGGGTTAAAAAAAAAAAAAAAAGCAATGTGAGAGAAAGGAAATCAATTATTTCTGTTGGGAAAAAAAAAATCTTATTTCCATCATCTACATTCTCCACAGAGTTTACCTGAGAGCACCCACTCAAGTGGAGTCTCCAACCAGCAGGTCAAAATCTACAACACTGGCTGACCAAAACCCAAGTGGTCTGCATCTCAGGAAGTGGAGTACTGCTTCAATCCTAGCATTCTCTGTCCTATGCACGGTAATTTTCCTTCAGCTCCAAGTTCCAAAGCATGACCTTTCCAACTCAGAACTCATACTTGGGCCATCTGAAAGTAGGAGAAATCTCCTCCATAGCAGAAAGCTGCTATGTTCACTTTCTCCATTAAACAAAAAGATTCCCTCAGAGGTAATGCTAACTACCTTGTCTAAGGCATGCCTACCTCATCCCACCCATGCTCCTTTTCACTAAAGTCACAGAATACTCCCCTTCCTCACCCCCTCCATATCTCACTCCCCAAATCTGCTGTAACCAATTTTAAATTATAAAGAATTCAGAAGAAGAACTTAGCAAACCAAAAAACAAACAAACAAACAAACAAAACCAGTTCAAGATCATTTCTACAGTGACCTGAAACAGAAGGCATGCCTATGTGCAGCTGGGAGCAGTTATCTGAAGAGAACTCAAGCACGAAGGTGAATACAGACCTGGTTTGTCGATTGGTGGATCTTTTCTGAAAACCCATTTTCCTTCAGGACTGCAGCAATAAGATGACCCACAGCCTTAAAAAAAAAAAAAAAAAAAAAAAAAAAATCAACAGATCTCTCCAGTTAGTGCATTTGAAGGTAACTCCTGTCAATACAAGTTGATATGGGAAAAAAAAAGAATACTAGGTGATTGGAGTATGAGTGTGCCAACCAGTCAAGTGGTAATAAAATTCCCATTCATTTGAGAGTGTGCTCTGTGGAAGGCACTGAATTAGGCATTCTACATACATAATTTCTTAGCTTCATAACAACTCTCAAGGTAGGCATTTTTATCCCAATAAGCAAACTACAGTTCATAGATGTTAAGAAAATTGCCAGATTTTCAGTACAAATTGCTGTCACTTAGCATTAGAAGATAATGTGAGATTGCTTCATCCATTAAACTGGGAGACAAATGAGAAACTCCACAGCTTTTAAAATCATTTTTTCATCTAAATGAAATCCATCATGCTTCATCATGCCCTTAATGAAGATGGAGAAAACTCATCCCCATTTTTATGACCATAGCCCATACAGATCTGAGCCAGTACCACAACCCTTCTCTTTCGCTTAGGCCTATGATTTAATTTCTTTATTATTTTCTTATAGGTTTTAGCCCTTGCAAAAGCTTTTAGTCTCATAAATTTCTAATATGTTCCCATATCCTGCTTTGGTCAAAAAGCCCAAAATTAAATCTAAGACTCTATTTCTAGAGGACTGTTGATGACAAATACATAAGTATCATTCCTTCCTACCACCTCAACTCCATTCCCCTGGTTCTTCACCCCTCCCCAGCACTGCTCTGCTGCCTTACAGCCATAGGCCAGCAACAATGACAGTCCTCCTACGTATGGGCTGGAAAAAACTCTCCAACTGCACCAAGTGTTGATCCTGCACTTGGACTGACATATGATACATCTGGGGGTTGCTGTCAGTCTTGAAGTCTCCAGAAAAGCTCACACAAAAACAAAGCATCTCCCCCACTTCATTTCTTTTCGTATTTCACACCTTGGAAATGCTTTAAGACCTCGATGCTTGATGATCTCAGTTTTGTAATATAAATCACTCAATGACATGAATATTACGTTTAGATCAATTAACTGTCTCTTACCTCCTAGTTCAAGGGAAATTAACAAGAACTGAAGACCAGTGAACAGCTTTGGTGGCTGTTTACAAAATACACCATATTTCATTGAATGCAACCATCCATCAACAGCGAGAGGCACCATTATTTTATTTCTACTACTAAGGAAGAAAGGCTGCCCATTAACCTATGTTACATAATGTGCCTTATGATTTAGAGTTTTGATTTTATATTAGCGAAAGAGTTCCTTTAGAAAAATCACGGCCAAGTTCACAATGGTGCGGGCAAGACCAGCTGTGTAAAAACTGCTGCCACAAATTACTAGATGCAACCCAATTTCCAAGATGCTAAAATGTGGAAAAAATGTGTGTGAATCAATGAAATATGGTGCTAACACTGAGCAACAGTTACAAAAGAACAATAAGTATTCAGAGAGAACAGGGCACAATTGCACATAAAACCACAACAGGGACCAAAAAAAAAAAAAAAAAGAAAGAAAAGCTCCCATTCATGTTTAGAAAAAAAAGGACTAAAAGAAGATCAGCTTACTGACAAACATCCCCCCACCAGATCCAACTTCTCTAGTTTGCCTTTCTGTGTATCCTACTAACAAATCAGAGAATACAGGCTAAACTGATTTTAAAGCACAAAGTCCAAGGATAAGTGACCCTGTATTGCTACTTAAGTTTTCCATAATACAATAGCTGAAAGAGACATTCTCCATCCATGAACTCATACATATACACTTCTCACTTAATTTAACAGTAACACACACACAGGCACTTCTCAGTTATCTATGCTAATGAAGGGACTCCAGGCACAGAAAATAGAAACTGTGGACAGTATCCTCTTCATCCTCCTCTTCACGGTAAGGACCTGTGCTGTACAGGACAGGACTCCAACCCAGTCAGGTAGAAGGGAATCTTGCATAAGGAGTGTTCTACTCCTCATGGAAGGGTTCCCCACTACCCAGCTAGGTCAATTCCCACAGCAGGCATCTCCGGAGAAAACTTGCTGAAAGCGTCCAACAGGCTGTATACGCTGTTCGGTCTTGGAGCTGGCTTCTGCTGGTCGCCTGGTTTCACTCTCGCAAGAAAAGACAGCAAGCTATTACGGCACCTTGACCAACCAAAATGCTTCTAGTTAGTGCAAGGCCAACCAGAAAACCACTTTTGGTTGAATCCTAATAACAAAAAATCTCTCAAAATAAATTATCACCAAGCCCTGCCTGTATTACTACATACATCAATTTTTTTTTTTTTTTAAATCCAGGGTATCTTACTTACTGAATGTTGGTTATTACAGTAAAAATCCCTTACTCTTTATAGTTGTACAGGGATAAAATAGACCATTTTAAGTATCAATCTCTCATACTCCATAGATGTGTAACCATTTATTTCTATTCCCCAAAATTCATTGTAGACTTAAAAAAAAATACAGATCTAAGGGCCTCCTAAATAATCAAGGTTTTATTATGTCTAAGAAGAAAAGTATGATATAAACAGAAACCGAAACTGGGGGCACCCGGGTGGCTCAGTCAGGTAAGTGTCTGCCTTCAGCTCAGGTCATGATCTCCGGGTCCTGGAACAAGCCCCACGTCAGGCTCTCTACTCAGCGGGAAGACTGCTTCTCCCTCTATGCTCTCCCCCTCTCTCTCTTTCTCTCAAATAAATAAATAAAATCTCTTAAAAAAAAAAGAAGAAGAAGAAGCTGAGATTGGTCAATTTCAAATATTCACCTTCCTATGTCACATATAAATTTTCAGCGTTTTTTATTTAATTTTTTAATATAATCTTTACAAGATATGAGGGCACTTGGGTGGCTCAGTCGGTTAAGCAGACAACTCTTGGTTTCCACTTGGGTCATGGGACCGAGCCCCATGTCGGGCTCTGTGTTCAGTGCAGAGTCTGCTTCAGATTCTCTGTCCCTCTCCCTCTCAAACAAATAAGTAAAATCTAAAAAAATAATAATAATAAAATAAAGTAACCTCTGCACCCAAAGTGAGGCTCAAACTTATAACCCTAAGATCAAGATTAGCATGCACACCAACATGAGGAGCCAGCCAGGTGCCCCTCAAACATAAATTTTCAAATTAACTAATATAAAAGTTAATAAAGCAATAAGTATGTAGAATCCTTTATGTAGAATAAAATACTTAATGTTAAAACTGTGAAGTTCTACTAACAATCCACCAAAGCATTGCATTTGTTACCATGAAGCAAAAATAATTAAATATATAAAAATTACCTGTGATTGGATAAGAGAATTTGGAAATTCAAACCTTTTCCTGATATCGTCTGACATTTTTGCTCCTCTTACATGTATATAAGACGACTCTGTAATCAAAAGAAAAGATTTGTTAGTCTGGAAAAGGCTTTCAAACCAATTATTCCTCAAATAACATAAAAGTAATTCATTCCAAAGACACCAACGGAAATAAAGCATAGGGCTCTGCACCATAATTGCTGGCGTACGATCACCAACCACTCCTGCCCACAAATGCCATGACTGATACATAAACTAAAATGCTCAACCACTCTTGGTTTTTCCCATTAGAGCAAATTCTGGAACAGATTAATTCACACTATGGAAACACCCAAAAAAATCCCAAAAGCTCCAGCCTAAATAACAGGATTTTAAAAGTTCAACCACATGTTTGAAATAGAAACTCTTTCAAAGATCAAAACTTCTAAGAGAGAAAGAATCACATTTTTGCAAAATTATTTAAACTCTACCACGGTCTGGGTACAAGGTTTCATTTAAACACTCATCTAACTGCTGGTGACAAGTGTGAAGCCTAGGTGAGCTTTTTTCAGGGGGTAGAGAAATGACCTAGAAACTCACACACTGAAACAGATTGCTTGTCTGCTAAAAGAGGAAGCAATTAGCACCAACTTTTAATATTTCCATCACACCTCTCATTCCTACTGGGCTGTCAAGAAAGGAAAGAAAAGAAAAGGAAAGGAAAAGAAAGAAAAGAAAAAGAAAGGAAAAGGAAAAGAAAAGGAAATGGGAAAGGCAAGGCAAGAGAAAAGACAAGAGAAGAAAAGAGAAAGAAAGAAAAATGTTTTCAAGTATGCAAAATGGATGGAGGAGGGCAAGGTCAAGAGAAGGCTCTGAAGTACTGAAAGGATTTCCTAAGGACCTCAATTCATCCAGTCCATGCAGTCCTGAACCCACCAAACTACACTACTTTGAAAAAATAGGTGCTATTAGTGGGTTAAGCATCCCACTCTTAATCGCTTGATCTCAGGGAGTTCAAGCCCTGTGTTGGGCTTCATACTGGGTATGGAGTCTACTTAAAAATATTTACATATATATTAAAAAAAAATTCCAGGTAGTCCAGGTTACCCTATATAAATAATACACAGCGAAAAAAAGTTCTCCTGCTCTCACAAACGGAGGTGCCTTGTGTTGAACGCAAGGCTCTACTACTTTCCTCCCTTTCCTCCAAAACTACACTCTCTGAATGGATGGATCATTCATCCTAGCCTTCTTCTTCAATATCTAGGGCCAACTTTACGCCCCTGAATTTGACACCTCGTAGCACTGAAACAGCTTCAAAGACTGCAAATTATGTCTGCTAGCAAAATCTACTCGGTAGTTTATGAAGGTCAAAATTTGCTCAACTTTCCAGATGTGTCCATCTCCTCCTTCTTGGAATTTTCTGCTCCCTGGAATTCTGTAAGATATCAGAACACCATTTCCCAAAGTGTGTCCCCAGGAAACCTAGGATGAAGACATCCAGGTTTTTTTTTTTGTTTTTTTTTTTTTTTAAAGATTTTATTTATTTATTTGACAGACAGAGATCACAAGCAGGCAGAGAGGCAGGCAGAGAGAGAGGAGGAAGCAGGCTCCCTGCTGAGCAGAGAGCCCGATGTGGGGCTCGATCCCAGGACTCTGAGATCATGACCTGAGCCGAAGGCAGCGGCTTAACCCACTGAGCCACCCAGGCGCCCCGACATCCAGGTTTTGTAGGGAATATATATTAGCACCTTAATGTTCATTCACTCATTCACTCAAATACTTACTAGCTGCCTATTGGGTGTCAGGCACTGCTCAGTGTGCTTAGGCAACTTCCAGAAACAGAACAGACAAAAATCCCTCCACTCATGGAGCTTAGGATATTACAGAAACGCTTTCTGTTTTAAATATGGCAACCAGGGTCAGTCTCTTCTGCAGAGGATGACATTTGGTGAGTCGCCATACAGATGTCTGGGGGAAGATATCACAGACACAGTGAACAGTGAGTGAAAAACCCAAAGCGCATCAAGTGCTTAAGGCCAGGGCTTGAAAAGAACAAAGAAAGGAGCCAAGAGTGAAAGAGGCACCTGGGCAACTTAGTCATTAAACGTCTGCCTTTGGCTCAGGTCATGATCCTGGGGTCCTAGGATGGAGTCCCATGTCGGGCTCCCAGCTCCTCGGGAAGCCTGCTTCTCCCTCTCCCTCTACTCCTCCCCCTTCACTCATGCTCTCTCTCTCTCTCTCATAAATGAATAAAGGCTTTAAAAAAAATTGAATGAAGGAAGAACAAAATGGAAAATCAGAAAGTCAGTAAGAGGTCAGATCACAGGGACACCTGGGTGGCTCAGAGGTCAAGCATCTGCCTTCAGCTCAGGTCATGATCCCAGTGTCCCAGCACTGAGTTGCTCCAAATATGGTTCCTTGTTCAGCAGGGAGCCTGCATCTCCCTCTGCCTGCCACTCCCCCGGCTTAATGCCCTCTCTCCGACTCACATATAAATAAATCAAATCTAAAAAAAAAAAAAAGAAGCAGAAGAAGAAGTCAGTTTATAAAATGCCATGCAGGTCACCAGAAGGACTAATGTATCTGTCCCCAGTGACATGGTAAGCTGGTACTGAAAAAGAGTGGTAAGATTTTAACAGAATCACCTGAGATGAAGAGTGCTCAGATTCTAGATACATTTGAAGGTAGAGTCAATGTGGTAGCTGATGACTGGTTGAAAGTATAGAAGAAAGGGTCAGAGATGACTCCAAAGTGTTTGATCTGAGCACCTTTAATTTTAATGTTAATTCCTTTGGGCATTTTATACATTAAACAAAACAATTTATATATCACTTACCATGGATGTTTTACTAAGAGAAAAAGACGGAGTTGCCATCAACTGAGAGAGGGAAACCAGTTTTGTGGGGGAAAGCTGGGAAACTTGCCAGTTTCAGATGTCTAACAGATATCCAAAAGGAGAGGTCAGGTAGAAAGCTGAATACATGAATCTACAATTGAAGAGACAGATCTTAGCTAAAGATATAAATGATGATGCACATTAATTATAGAATCTGAGAGGTATTAAAGCAAGAAGTCTGATTAACTTTGCTTAACTCAGAGTTTACCAAATTTATCTGATCATGGCACCCTTTTTTCTAGAAATATCTGGTAACAGTCTATACAACCAGCCCTTCCTGGGACACACACTGGGAAACTGTTCTACCAACTCCAACTCCTCTGTCCATTCCACTTCCTGCACCCCATCTTCCTTACTGCTGCCAAGTTCCCTGCCTTGTGCTCTCTCCCCTCATGGAAACTCTCCCAGAGCCCAGCCCATACCCCCAAACCCATCCCTGCTCTCTTTTATAAAGCCAGCAATTGGAGATGTCAAAAAGGAAGCGCATATTGGGGTACCTGGCTGGCTCAGTCGGAAGAGCACACAACTCCTGATCTCAGAATTGTGAGTTCGAGCCCCATGTTAGATACAGAAAGTGCTTAAAAAAAAAAACAAAAAACACTTCATGAAAATGTGCTCAACATCACTCAGCACCAGGGAAATACAAATCAAAACCACAGTGAGATACCACCTCACACCAGTCAGAAAGGCTAAAATTAACCAGTCAGGAAACAACAGGTGTTGGCGAGGATGCAGAGAAAGGGGAACCCTCCTACACTGTTGGTGGGAATGCAAGCTGGTGTGTCCACTCTGGAAAACAGTGCCGAGGTTCCTCAAAATGCTGAAACTACTACTAGGTATTTACCCAAAGAATACAGACATTGTGATCTGCACCTGCACCCCAATGTTCATAGCAGCAATATCCACAACAGCCAAACTGTGGGAAGAGCCCAGATGCCCATCCACAATGAATGGATAAAGAAGATGTGGTATGTACATACAATGGAATATTACTCAGCCATCTAAAAAGATGAAATCTTACCATTTACATCAGTGTGGATGGAACTGGAGGGTATTACGCTGAGGGAAATAAGTCAATCAGAGAAAGACAATTATCACATGGTACCACCCATATGTGGAATTTAAGAAACAAAACAGAGGATCATTAGGGGAAGGGAGGGGAAAAATAAGACAAGATCAGAGAGGGAGACAAACACTTTTAACTATAGGAAACAAACTAAGTTGCTGGAGAGGGGTAGATGGGGAAACTGGGTGATGGGCATTAAGGAGGGCACATGATGTAAAGAACATTGGGTGTTATATAAGACTGATGAATCACTGACCTAAACTTCTGAAAGTAATGATATACTATATGTTAACCAATTGAATTTAAATAAGTTTTAAAAAGATCTTTAAATAGGAAGAAAGGAAGGGAGTTGGGGAAGGAAGGAGAACCTATCTTCTCTCACAAACACATTTGGCATTTCGGTTCCACTGCTCCCAGTTCTCTCAAGAGTTCCTTGCTTCCTCTGCAGCCATTCAGTCACAAAGTCGCTTTCATCCCTCCCCGCACCTGAGAGCCTACCTCTCCTCCCCATTTCTACCCTCCCCAGACCAGCTCCTCCACTCAGCTCACTTCAGTAACTGCTTAGTCCCGGGGACCTCCACGCATGAGCAGATCCCTACACTGCCGTCAGACTAATTGTCCTAAAGCACAATTTCCATCACATTGTTTCCCTGCGAAGACTTCAGAGGTTTCACTAGCCCGTCAGATTAAAGGCACATTCTGATTCCTCACCTTTAAGCCCTCCATCAAGCATTCTCTCCCAGTCGGCTTCATCGTCACCGCTGTCTGATTTCAGCTGGGCTACAATGGCTTTCAAATTAGTCCCCTGTTGCTCAAAATGTACTCATTCCTAAGGAATTTTGCTTATGCTGTTTTTGCCCCCATAAAATGCCCTTCTATGTTCCCTCTATTTAAAGATGAAATTTCCTTCATAGACCATCTTGGCTGCTAAGCCTTTTCCAAGTAGCCACATGTTCTAGAAGTCACCTTGTTTTACATTATTTCAGTGCTTTGACTGGCACATACCATCCTGTAACTGTTTGCATTGGGAATGGAACTACTTCTTTTTCTAAAGAGTCAGACAGCAAACTACTCAATCTACTACCGTAGCATACATGCAGCCATAGCTGTGCCCTGATAAAACTTTTCTGAAAAGCAGAGGAGGAGGCTGGGCAGTAGTTTGCTGACTCCTGGTTTAATTTGTGACTATTTTTTAAATTAATTTATAAAATGTGTTGACACAATTGCTAACACTGACATCCAAATTTGGCCCCGTGCTCCCAAGCAAAGTAAATAAATAAATATACATATTATTATACTATTATATTATGTGGTATAGTTTATATGTTATATTATTCATAACATATGTTATATATGATATTTATAACATATATTACATGACATATATATATATAGTAAATAATACATCTTTTATTATCTAATAAAAATGGGAGGGTGCAGGGAGAAGCACCTTTCATCAAAGAAAACAAGCTTTTTGTGCCCCTAACCTCTGAAGGAAATTTCTCAGATTAGCCTTTACATATGGAATACAGAGTGTATAATAAGCAACATTCTCAATAACGTAAGCTAAAGGGAATTTCATACAACTTTTTTAAACAAACCCTGGGATAAAGTCCTGGGTATAACATACCATGTAATTTCAGCAAAAGAGCCTCAGCGAATGGAGTGCAAGGACAGTTTTCTGATGATCTAATCTAACTCAGTAAAAAGGAGACTTCAGATTCTCCAGGGTAGCAGATGCTTATAAACATATCACAGGAGAGACTCACTCAAATGTCAACAGTGATAGAGAGAAAGAGAAGAAAATGCGAGGTTATGCTCTCGGATCCAGGCCCAGAATGGTGGAATTCCAAAATACTTTGGGGACAGATGAGCAGCTGGTTAGGCTAATAGCTTACTGTGCAGTGAAAAAGCCAAACCATACAGAAAGAATGAATTTGGGTGCCTGGGTGGCTCATTGGGTTAAGCGATTGCCTTCTGCTGAGATCATGATCCTGGAGTCCTGCATCGGGCTCCCAGCTCAGCAGGGATTCTGTTTCTCCCTCTCACCTTTTCCCTCTCAAATAAATAAATACATAAAATCTTTTTAAAATGTTAATAAAAAAGAAAAAGAAAAAAAGAATAACTTTGTCTCGAAGAAGGAGGCCAATGGAGTAAGAGAGTACCATTTTCATCAAAACTACCTGAGTACAGGGGCGCCTGGGTGGCTCAGTGGGTTAAGCCGCTGCCTTCGGCTCAGGTCATGGTCTCAGGGTCCTGGGATCGAGCCCCACATCGGGCTCTCTGCTCAGCAGGGAGCCTGCTTCCCTCTCTCTCTCTCTGCCTGCCTCTCTGCCTACTTGTGATCTCTGTCAAATAAATAAATAAAATCTTTAAAAAAAAAAAAAAACTACCTGAGTACAGGTGACAAACACCTAAGTTTACAAAAGACAGCCCCAAGATCCATGTGACACTTTAGAGAATGAATACATTTTTAAGTACATTTTTTCAAGTAAAACCACTCAACCTTTCAAATAAGTGGCCACAAAGCATTCTAAAAACCACTCCCCAAGCTGCGTTAGGATTTGATATCACCCTTGATTTGCTATCCTTGGGCTACAAACTGCAACTGTCTTTCATCTACTGGAGACTTAAACTGCAAGGTTAATCACAACTATTTGGCCTTTCAAGGTATCAGAACATCATATTCTCTTAGGGAATTTCAAAAAAAAAAAAAAAGAATCCATAATGCTTGCTTTAGCATTGGCAGTCTAGCTTCTGTCCTACTTTATTTCTAATCTCAACTTCCCTTGGGCATTTCATGCATTAAAGAAAACAATTTATGTATTACTTCTTCCCATGACATTTTTTACAAAAGAATGAGAACACTCACAATACGCTCCATAAACCGCTTGTTACAAAAAAGTGTTTGATTTTTAAAGATTTATTTCCAACCTGTCACGGTGCCTTTTTTGGCTGTCTACACCTAAATCAGAAAGGGAATTTTTAATGAGGACTTTAAGTTCCAAGGAAATCAAAGCATTTGTTTAACTTGAGCAATTATCACCTTATCTGCCAAGATGCTCCAGCACCCTAAGAATATTTCCAAGAAAATAAACCTATCACCTGCATTCTAGAGATAATAAAGGAGCAGCAGATAGATAGCACGCTTCCGTTTTTCAGCTTTCTCTGGGATATGGAAATACACAACCATACATCACACAAAAGCATTTAGTGTCAAACTTCCAACGAAGTGCACGATCTGGAAAACAAGAGATCCATCTACTCACTCACATTCCCGCTCACTCCGTGACCCCAGCACAGGATTATGTGGGGTAGATGGGGATGGGATGTTGGAGGGAGTGTCTGATAATCACAGAGAAAGTGGGACTTGGAGCACCCTTGACCACCAAATCCCTTTATAGGAAGGACTCGGGGAAGCAATCTACAGCCGCTAAGTCAAAGCTATGAAGAACTTACATTAGCAGACTGATAAAAATATATACCTCATTCACTAACGGGGACTTCCGTTTCAGAAACACAAAAGCTGATGGTGTCATCAATAACTTTGAGCCGATCTTGTAAGTTTATCAAGACTGTGGCTTATGGGTATATTCTTGTCTCTCCTAGTTACTTTGTCCAGCTTCTTAAAGGAGGGAAAGAAACAGAGCACCTGGGTAGCTCAATCGTTAAGCTGCTGCCTTCGAGGTCATGATCTCAGGGTCCTGGGATTGAGACCCGAATCACCCCCGTTTGTGTTTCATCTCTTTCACTGTGTCTCTCTCCATCAAATAAATAAATAAAACCTTAAAAAAAAAGGCAAGGGGAACCCATCTATTCTTTTCAACCACCCACCCTGCTCTGCAATCCAGTACTTATGTCTTCCTTGTCCTTCTGCCTGCACAGCTTCTCACCTACCACTTCCTGGACCCTAACTGCTTTTCCACATGCTCTCCAGAATCTGGCAGCTGGAGTCCGTTTCATTCACCCTGTACCAAATCCTGATACCTGCTAAAAATCAAGCTTGGTCCCAGTTCTTGCTTCAAAAGCTCTGAAATCCAACCGCCACCTGCACTCTCAAATTAGCAGGACAAGACAATTAGGGCCCTCCTCAAGGTAAGATCCTTAAAAATGACAAGATCATGGGGAAATCACAATGGAAGTCTGTAATACTACAGAGCAAGTATAAAAAAAAAAAAAAGAGAGAGAGACCACTAAGTCATCAAAAAATTAAGCAAAGAATAGAAAATACTTTCAGATTAATGAATAATTTCAAAATCAACCCAAGGTAGAGGGCAACTAGGTGGTGTGATGAAGACACGTTGTCAACATTATAATCAGAGGGGCGCCTGGGTGGCTCAATCAGTTAAACGTCTGCTTTCAGCTCAGGTCATGATCCCAGAGTCCTGGGATCGAGTCCTGCAAATAAACAAATAAAAATCTTTAAAAAAGAAAAAAATTATAATCAGAGAAAGCAGGAACTGCATAGATGTGGTGGAGATAGCTAACTATCCTTCACTCTCTGTGTTCTCCTTCTTCTGTATCAATAAAATGGTAGCCTGACCAGCTCCATCACATTTCCTAGCCTCAAGCACGCTTAAGTATGACCACGTGTGTGATCAAATTCTCTCCAGAGAGTTTTAGCAAACATGACTTGGCCCTTCCAGGCTACCGCCTGCTTCCTCCACTCTTCTGCATGAAGATGATGCCACTAGCTCACCATTGAAGAAACCACATGGAAGGAACCAGATCCCTAGATAATAACATGAAGCAGAACTACATCCCTGGAACTCCAGCTATTATATGAGAAAGAATTTTCTACTTTGTACAAACTAGGGTATTCTGGGATTTCTTTGTTACAGTAGATAAGACTTCCTTAATAATACAGTAGTATTATTATACAATAATATCTCCCTTCCATATCTTTTTTTCACTAGAGAAATGAAGAAACTGAATGTCAAGGAAGTTAAGCAACTTGCCACAAAGGCTAACCAGCCTGGCAGTTCAGGTGAAAAGGGAGGTTTTTCACTTCAGACCCAGCGTATCCCTGGACCACCAGTAGTAACATAAGGCATGACCAGCACATTCCAATACTGGCCATGCCCCAGGAGTTTTAGGATCTAGAATTCAAGCGCTGACCAAATTCAGGTGACTGTGAGTTCTGATGATCTCACCGGTTGCAATGTACTGAAATATATCCAGCTGCAATCAAATTCCTGCCTTTATAGTTTAGTTCTTTCTGAACTTATGTCACATGCTACTTACTCACAGATTTTGAAATGGGAGTCTAAAATAAGACCAAAGGCAGGAAATTCCAAGTTAGAACTGACTGCTGTCCAGGAGAACCAGGCATTAAAGTAAAAAAACAAAACTACCTCCTTGAATAATGCCTAACTTTTTACAATTTTTTCTCCAATTATTCTCGAATAATCTTTTTTAAGTGTCATATATGTGTATGCATATATGTGTTAAATATAATAGGGAATATAGATGAAAAGCTATTTTTAAAAATCTAAAGATTTACTTATCTAGAATTTTTACAGTATCCAATCTAAGTCTTCAAAAGTCTTCGAATTAGCTCCTTTTTGAGATTATTTTTTTAAAAGATTTTATTTATTTATTTGACAGAGAGATCACAAGTAGGCAGAGAGGGGGTGGGGGGGGAAGCAGGCTCCCTGCTGAGGGGCTCGATCCCAGGACCCTGAGATCATGACCTGAGCTGAAGGCAAAGGCTTATTAACCCACTGAGCCACCCAGGTGCCCCCAGATGATTTTTTTCTATTATAATTTTTAAATATCTCTCCATCAAAGAATACTTGAATTGCTCTCTACATTTTTAAAATAAATGTTTTATGTTGATATAAAATAATCAAAATAATCCTAACGGTACATTTGTAATAAAACAGAGACCAATCATTATAAAGTCTCACTAAATAAATGTCTAATCTAAATAGCTAAAATCTCCATAGTCATAATCTTACTTCAAATACCATTCAGTTAACTAGAATTTATTAAAGCACCATCACAGAATGTATTTTGTAGGTATTTTACTTGAATCTCCTCCCCTCAAAAATGACTCTTAATTTTGTGCACTGGTTCTCTAAAATAATTTACTTCTTAACAAATATCAACATGGAACAAAGTGAAGTATTTAGGAATACTGATATTAGGGATTTTCTGTAAAATACTTCACTTACCCTCAAAAGGGCACAAAAATGTCTAAAGGTTGATAACAGACAAGTACATTCAAGTTCATAATACTATTCTACTTTTATGTATGTTTGAAAATTTCCATAAGTTTTTGAGGCCTGGGACGCCTGGGTGGCTCAGTGGGTTAAAGCCTCTGCTTTCGGCTCAGGTGAAGATCCCAGAGTCCTGGGATTGAGCCCCACATCGAGCTCTCTGCTCAGCAGGGAGCCTGCTTCCTCCTCTCTCTCTGCCTGCCTCTCTGCCTACTTGTGATCTCTGTCAAATAAATAAATAAAATCTTAAAACAAAAAAAAGTTTTTGAGGCCTACCACCCTATAAGGACACCAGGAGAAGTCACTGTCTATGAACCAAGGAAAAGGGTCCTCATTCAATCACGCTGACACCCTAATCTCAGACTGTCAGACTCCAGAACTATGAGAATTAAATTTCTGTTTTGTTTTGATTTGGTTTTGGTTTTTATTAGAGAGCAAGCGAGCATGAACAGGAGGAGCAAAGGGAGAGGGAGCAAGAATCTTCAGCAGGCTCCATGCTAAGTGCAGAGCCCCATGTACCTCTCAGTGAAAGGCCAACTCTTTGCAGGCAGGGACCTGGTCTCTCTTTGGACCTCTGTAACCTCAGCACCTAAGAACCTGTTCGATAAAGATGCACTGACTAACCACAGCCAGACCTAGGATTCAGAAGGACAAGTGCTTGCTAGGGGTCAAGCACTCCACAAAACACTTTAAAAATAACTAATCCCCTTGGCTCTTCCCAGTAACTCTGAGGTAGTTATTACTACCTCCCACTTCCCACAGGAGAAAACAGGAGCTCAGAGAGAGAGCCTCTTGCCCAGGGTTATACAGCCGCATTAACAGCCGGGATTTCTTGAGCTTTACCATGTGCCAGGCAGGCACTGTCGAAGCTCTTTCCGTGTCTTCTCGCTCCCAATATTCAAAACAACCCCATGACATGAGTACTATTATTATCCTCATTTTCATGTGAAAAACCAAAGGAGGCAAAGAGAGGTCAAAATTAATTGCCTAATTATGTAAGAAGCAGAGCACGAGCATGAACCGTGCAATCTGCCTCCAGAGCTCACATTCTTAACTGCTACTCGAGAAAAGAGCGTTGACACAGAGTTTTTGTAAAACTAAGCGTCCATTAGAGCGCTTCCCTCATAACCAGGCACATAACAAACACTTTTAAAATGTTATCCATTACAATTCTGAGTCTGAATCCAACACCATGCTTTTTCTATTACATCTTGCTGCACCCCAGGGAATCAAATCACATGCAAAAGTTCCATATTAAAGGGATGTCCCAGGGGCACCTGCGTGGCTCAATGGGTTAAGCCTCTGCCTTCAGCTATTCAGCTCAGGTCATGATCTCAGGGTCCTGGGATCAAGCCCCACATCGGGCTCTCCGCTCAGCGAGGAGCCTGCTTCCCACCCCACCCCCACGCCCCACCCCCGCCTGCCTCTCTGCCTACTTTTGATATCTCTCTGTCAAATAAATAAATAAATTATTTTTAAAAAATAATTTTTTTTTTTTAAAAAAAGGGTGTCCCAGGGCGCCTGGCAGGCTCAATCGGTGGAGCACACAACTCTCAGTCTCAGGGTTGTGGGTTTGAGCCCACACTGGGTGTGGAGATGGCTTAAAAATAAAATCTTTTTAAAAAGAGGGGAGGGAGAGTCCAATGCCGACCACAAAAAACAAAAATGATCCACCTAAGCCTACCCTCTCCTGTGGTATATCACCTGCAATCCATCTCCCTCGTTTGTATATGTTCTTGATTTTATATTTTCATTTCATCAATGCCCACTGACTTTAAGTACAATGGGCAACAAATGAAGAATAAAGATTGGCTCTTTTTGTCACTATAATTAGTGTAGATCTTCTTTAGTTCAGTCCATGCTTCCTGCCGCTGATAACAACACTTCTCTAGTTACTTCTCCCCCCACTTTCTTCGGCATGCACAATTTGTTAAAAAACCATTTTCCGGGGCGCCTGGGTGGCTCAGTGGGTTAAAGCCTCTGCCTTCAGCTCGGGTCATGATCCCAGGGTCCTGGATCAAGCCCCACATCCTATCCCATCTCATCGGGCTCTCTGCTCAGCGGGGAGCCTGCTTCCCTTCCTCTCTCTCTGCCTGCTTGTGATCCCTGCCTATCTGATAAATAAATAAAATCTTTAAAAAAAAATTTTTCCATTTTTTAAAAATAAGTCAATATTCATTTAAATAGATGAAAGCACTTATTTGTCCAAATGAGTGCTCAAACACTACCACACAGACACAGATGGCCACCGTTCCACAACTGAATGCTTGGCTGGCAGCCGCTCCACAAGACATGGAAAGTTCTGTGCAGATGAGTTCACTTGTAAAAACACAGAGTTTGAAATAATGGTGGAATGTTCTAAAAAGATCAAACGGAAACCACTGTGTATTCCTTCTCAGTTCCCATAGCTGTCTCACAAAACAGGGCTTGAAGTACAAGTTGGCATCATCTTCCAGGCAAGGAGAAGAGGATAAGGTAGAGTGGGGGCCACGTGGCAGAGCTAGACTCGGACAATTTCTATGTGCCTTCCAGCCCTGCGAAGATCGTCAGCCATCCTCAAGATGTAGATCTCATCACAGAGGGGTTTAGCTTCCACGCCCACAGCAGCTGGACCTGCTCACACACTAGTGAAGAAGTCAGGCAGGAAGGGTTCCTCACTGACCAAGCCTGCTGCCTTTTTTTCCCCCGGACTTTTGGGTTTCTTGAGGGAAACAGCTGGGTCTTGTTCACTACCTCTGGGCCCAGAGTGCAATAAGCAGTTAGTCAGTGTTTTTGAGTTGCTGTGTTGAGCACAGTAGCGAATACACAACAGACTCAAAAAATGTTAGAATCAGAATTCTGCTGTTTCTTTTGCTTTCCAATCAACTTTCCGAAACAGAAACTGAGAAACAAAGAATCTGCAATCTTGGGGTGCCTGGGTGGCTCAGTGGGTTAAGCCGCTGCCTTCGCCTCAGGTCATGATCTCAGGGTCCTGGGATCAAGCCCCGCATCGGGCTCTCTGCTCAGCGGGGAGCCTGCTTCCTCCTCTCTCTCTGCCTGCCTCTCTGCCTACTTGTGGTCTCTGTCAAATAAATAAATAAAATCTTTAAAAAAAAAAAAAAAAAGAATCTGCAATCTTTCCCACTAATGAAGACTCCCCAAACAAAGACCCTAAGTAAATTAATAAGAACCAGAAGGAGAAAAATAAATATGTAAACAACTTTATTGTCAAATTAACACAGTAACCTGAATTCACTTACCATCACATTCAGGATTTGAAAATAATTCATTCCTTTTAGACACAGCCCTTCCACTCAGCTTTTTTTTTTTTTTTTTAACTGAGCAAATAACTTTTGTATAGGTAGTATAAAGATATATCAGGTCCAAACCTTAAATCAGCAGAATCCAGATTAGTGAGCTTTTATTACACTGTTATTCATTTTGGTACATTTTCTTTTAAAAATGGGGGGAAGGTCAAAGACCAGATGCAAAAGCTCACAAGACTCGTTCTTCACTGTTTACAGCTGAATCTAATAGAGATGGAAAATGGGTCTTTGTTACTTGAATACATCATAAGTTTTACATGAACGCTTCGGTTGACAGCTATTATTTATCATAGCTACGCTCGTAATCTGCTATGTATTACAACCCGTTAGAAACCCACAGTATCACCTCTGTGGATTTCCCACTGGGGCAAAAGGCATTTTAAGCATGTAATTACCCAACGAAGTAACATTTACTAATTTTCTCTTACATAGCCAGCATTATTCATGGCTGTTTTTATTTGTAGGGTGCTTAATAATCAGAGACTAGTTAACCTTCACAACCGTCCTGGGCAGAAGCCCATTAAATCATTTCATGTTAGCACGGAGACACCAAGCAGCATATGAAAGAATTAGAAGAGGCTCCTGGAAAATGCTGATATCCAGCTGGCAGAGTATAGTGCAGGGAACGTCTTTCAGAGAGTTAATTTTAAGATCATATTTAAACAAAGAAAAGGAGGAGGAGAGCAGGTGGAGGAGGAGGAAGAGGAACATGTAGCTCCTTGTGAGATTTCTTTTTCAATTTGTCAAGTTTTAAAACTAATACCTACAATTTTTTCTGTACAGGTGGAGGAGGAGGAAGAGGAACATGTAGCTCCTTGTGAGTTTTTTTTTCAATTTCTCAAGTTTTAAAACCAATACCTACAATTTTTTCTGTACAGTTTCAATGGAACTTTCCAACACTGTGTTGGACATGTATGATTGACTATGTGAACAGCAGCAGCCGCTCTTACAGACCACAGCTCACAAGAAAGCCAATGTTCAAAGAGCTTCATTTTAACCTCAAAGACGACTTTTTTTTTTTTTTTTAATTGGACAGAAAGGGACATACCGAGAGAGAGCACAAGCAAGAGGAATAGCAGGCAGAAGGAAAAGCAGGCTTCCCGCCGGGCAGGGAGCCCGATGTGGGGCTCGATCCCAGGACCCTGGGATCATACCTGAGCCAAAGGCAGATGGTTAACCCACTGAGCCTCCCAGGTGCCCCTCAACCTTGAAGACTACTTCTGCCTCCCAGCCCAAATGCAAAAACTATGAAATTGCTCCCAACCAGGCTTACCTCCAAACTGATGCCAAAGTCCTCAAAGCCAAAGAAATACGGGAGAACTAGCACAGAGCCCAGGACCAGAAAAGTCTCCTTAAGTCCCACCCAGCAAACTCAATTCCAGAGGAACTTAGCACAGTGAAGCTGAAAGTCTGAGGTGGGTGGAAACTAACCCACTCTGTATGGAAGTCTGGAAGTGGAAGTGGGCAGCCCAGGTACCACCTGCTGAGTATCCTATCTGGCATTTCTCGGCTACGACCCAAAGTGTGGCACAGAGTTGTCAAGTCCTATTCGCTTCCCATTTCAAAAGTAGGAGAATACAAAAGGCTTAAAAGCAACCACCTTTTGTGTAAAATTATTCACTGATCAAAAAAGTAAGCTAAGAAACATGCAGATAAAATACCGATCAGTTATGAAAAATACATTTACAAGGAGTTTTACTAAAGGAATGCTTACCATAGAGAAAAAGAAATTATTACACGCAATCATGAACACAACCAAATTTAAACCATATATATAAAGACCTAAGATTAAGAAAAAAAAGTGAATGTGGAAAGTATTAACAAGTTCCTCTCCAGAGAATAGGATGATACGAGATCACAACCTATCACATCCCTCCTTATATCTGCTACATTTAATTCTGCCCCCACCCCCGGCAATGGGCATCCATTACTTTTTTGACACCAAGTAAAAATTATTAATCCTCTTCAAATAAAACCATACAGTCAATTTTGGGGTTGCAATAAAAAAAAATCAGTGATCTTATTTATTCACTTGCACCCATGGTCTTTTATCACTGTCTAAAGAGTCGGTTTCGCCACAGCACACACCAAGATAAAAGTCTCACTTGATCCGATTACACTGCTTATTAAGAGCTATTTAATGAGAAAGTCACACCTTTGAGTTATTAGAAGCTGTAATGGTCCTACAGAGTTCCAAATAAGTAAGCTAACAGAATTACCTTGATTCTAAATTGTTTGCCAGCAAATTAATCCATCTGTCCCTGAAAAAAATTACATGTCCTCCATTGTGTTCGACTTTCTCCCATCTCATTTCAATCAAGTACGTTAGCTTCAGTTGAGAGAGCAGGTATTTTTTTTTTTTTTAACAATTATTGTATAGTAATAGATATACAAAGAAATGTACAATGTGATGAGGGTGGACATACGGAAACACCTCCATGATACCCTCAGCAACCTCAAGGCAATACATATGCAACACCTTCCAGAGTTTTCTTGTGTCTTTTGGTTTGGGTTTTGTAGTAAGAAAACTTTACATGATATCTACTCTATTAACAAACTTTGAAGTGCACAATACCATATTATTGTACAGTAGATCTCTAGAACTTACTCATTCTAGTGTAACTGAAAGTTTATAAAAGTTAGGTATTTTTAATTGCTTCAACTATAGTACAGAGTTTATTTTCTTTTAATTTTCCAAATGCATATACAACCTTATTAACCGCCCCCCAAAATGACATCATCCATAGATAAACTTTAGGGCAGTCTTATGTTTTGGCACCTGCCAAAGAATAAAGAAAAGCCTTTTTAAAAGAATAGGCTTTTAGACAGAGACCAGAAGGAAAAGACCACTCCAGACAGAAGAAATACTCAAGGCAACAATGTTGAGGGAGAAGCAAGCTTAGCAAATTCAGGGAAGACCAAGGACACCAGCATGGTTGGTGCATGTTAGCAAGCTGTGCCGGGGGACAGAGGACAGTGACCAGGGGGGCAGATCACTTAAATCTCTGTAGGATACTATAAGCCTATGGGGTTCCTGAGTTAAGACCGGAAGCCTAGAGGGTTTGGGACAGATGGATGGCCGACTTGACTACCATTTGAAAGATCATTCTGGCTTCTCTGAAGAACAGACCAAGAATAGGCAAGGATGGAAAAAGAGAGACCAGTGAGGTAGTTACAGCAATAATCTGAGACAGAAACCATGTTGCCTTAAAGAAGAACAGCAGCAGAAATGGTGAGACTAGGTCAGACTTTCTTTCTTTTTTTTTTTTTTTTAAAGATTTTATTTATTTGACAGACGGAGATCACAAGTAGACAGAGAGGCAGGCAGAGAGAGAGGAAGGGAAGCAGGCTCCGGCTGAGCAGAGAGCCTCATGCGGGGCTCGATCCCAGGACTCTGGGATCATGACCTGAGCCGAAGGCAGAGGCTTTAACCCACTGAGCCACTCAGGAGTCCCTAGGTCAGACTTTCTTGACAACACTTGCTAATGGATAGAATGTGGAAGGCAAGAAGAGCAGAGGATGACACCAATGTTTTTAGTTCAGACAACCGAAAGAAAGAAGCAGTCAGGGACGCCTGGGTGGCTCAGTGGGTTGGGGCCTCCCTCTGCCTTCGGCTCAGGTCATTATCTCAGGGTCCTGGGATCGAGCCCTGCATTGGGCTCTCTGCTCAGTGGAGAGCCTGCTTCCTCCTCTCTCTCTGCCTGCCTCTCTGCCTACTTGTGATCTCTGTCAAATAAATAAATAAAATCTTTTTAAAAAAATAAAATAATAAAAAATAATAATAATAAAACAATACAGCAGGAGCACCCAGGTGGTTCAGTCAGTTAAATGTCTGCCTTTGGCCGGGCCAGGATCCTGAGATCCTGGGATGGAGCCCAATAGGGGCTCTCTGCTCACCGGGGAGCCTGCTTCTCCCTCCCTGTCTGCCTCTCCCCCTACTCATGCCTCTCATGTGCTCTCTCTCAAATAAATAAATAAAATATTTTCAAATAAATAAATAAATAAAACAAGGCAGCCATGCACAAGTCTCCTGCGTCCTTGAGGATACCATTTCTGTCCATCCCAGCAAGGAAAGGCTACATGATAAAGGGTGCAAAATACAAAGTAGAAGCTTTGTATACGTCTCAATTTTATCTGAGGCCAATCTTGACTATACACAGTAAATGTTAAAATGTGTATGCTTTAAGAAATAACACGAAGGACATGGGGAGATGGAGAGGAGAAGTGAGTTAGGGGAAATTGGAGGGGGAGATGAACCATGAGAGGCTGTGGACTCTGAACACAAACTGAGGGTTTTGGAGAGGGGAGGATGGGGGTTTGGGTGAGCTTGGTGGTGGGTATTATGGAGGGCACGTATGGCATGGAGCACTGGGTGTGGTGCATCAGCAATGAATTCTGGGACACTGAAATTTTAAAAAATAAGTAAAAATTAATAAGCAACAACAACAACTAATGTGTATGCTTAGCTCCAGCTTCTATTTACACTTGGCTCATATCCAATACCAAGGCTGCTGTCCACACTGCCCCAGTCGCGCCCACTCTCCAAACCCCATTAGGCCTCTGTGGCCTGCCAGGCCCAAAGGAGAGAGTGAAGACAGGTTATCCAGCAGGTAGGTGGGCAGAGAACCCTTACTTTCCCATCCCCCAGCCTTCCCTGTCCCTTCTACTTTATATCTCCTTCCGAGCTTTATGTTAAATGTCCTAGACATTCTAAAACCATGGCGAATGGGAATAAATTTAGAATCGAGGGAGGGAAAATTTTGGTTGTAAAGTGATACTGTGAACAGAAATGTAAGAAAATTTGGAAGTATTCATTTCTTCAAAGAAAAAAAAATTTTAAAGATATGAAGTCACTTTAATAGATAATTGATCTGTGATAGAAACATCAATCATTGCTGAAACTCCTAGGTTAAAGGAGGATGGGAACTTCATTATTAAAGGGATCAGGATGACCCCACCGGCATCCATTCATTCATCTCAGCATCACTCGAAGTAAGAAAACCAGATGCTGCGTCCTCCCGTTGTGACAGGATAAGAAGACATACATGGAACCCTCTAAGAATACTCCCGCCTAAAGCATTTCAAAAATCACCCCATACAGCTTTCCATATTTAACCACCAATTTATAGAAAACTCAAGACATAGAGGAAAAAAGTAAACAAAAACCAGGGGATTTTGACAATAAGCTCAGAATTTGGGACATTTAATTGGACAAGTGACTGATTCTCCAACAACTCAATGACATACGACAAAGAAAGGCTGGAGGGACTATTACAGGTTAAGTGATTAAGAGACTTAATCACCAAATACAATCTGGGGGCATTATTTGGATTTTGATTCCAACAAAACAACTGTAATAAGACATTCTTGGCATAACCAGGAAATTCTGAAATAGGGAGGGACTGGGTATCAGATAATCTTGAGAAAGTGGGGTATGATAATGGCACAGAAATTATGTTTAAAATAAAACAGTAAAATTAAATTGTTACACTTAATAGTAATTTTTAATTAACTTAAGATATCAATTAAAAATAATCACTTTTGGGGCGCCTGGGTGGCTCAGTGGGTTAAGCCGCTGCCTTCGGCTCAGGTCATGATCTCAGGGTCCTGGGATCGAGTCCCGCATCGGGCTCTCTGCTCAGCAGGGAGCCTGTTTCCTCCTCCTCTCTCTCTCTGCCTGCCTCTCTACCTACTTGTGATCTCTCTCCGTCAAATAAATAAATAAAATCTTAAAAAAAAAAAAAATAATAATCACTTTTGCAGAAAATGCTGAAGGAGGAAAAATGTTAGAGAAACAAAACAAGATCAACAAAATATTAATTTCATTTAAGTTCATTTATTATAGTCCCTATTTATGTGTGTGTTCAGAATTTTCCACAGGAAAACTAGGTAACCAGAGACTGTAAGATTACAATGAACTGAAGAGAAAAAAGATTATTATTGCTTGCAATGGCCAATCAATGTGAATGAAGATTTCCTTGACAATATGCAACAAAACCAAAATACAAAAATAACCTGGAGGTTGAGGCACTTAAGAGATTATCATTTTCATTCATAATCACTAATTTCAAAGGTTATGCTCATGCTTCCCAGGTCAGAATGATTTAAGACTATGTTATAAATTAGAATTTAATGCAACGCTGTTTCAACTGAAAAAATACCTCTTTTTCCTGAAGATATCAAAAGAAAAAGGTCCAACAGTTCAAGAAAAGGTTTGAAAATTTTCTATCTCAGACTGTCTCTTTCACATACAATGTTTCAGCTTCACTTTGAACAAAAATGTTATGGATTTACAACTCAAAGTGAAGAGGCAGCTAGAAAGTACCTAAAGAACAGGTGTTCTGGGGGCACCTGGGTGGCTCAGTGGGTTAAGCCTCTGCCTTCGGTTCAGGTCGTGATCCCTGGGATTGAGCCCCACATCCGGCTCTCTGCTCAGCGAGGAGCCTGCTTCCCCCTCCCCCTCCACCTGCCTCTCTACTTGTGATCTCTGTCTGTCGAATAAATAAATAAATAAATAAATAAATAAAATCTTTAAAAAAAAAAAAAAAAAGAACAGGTATTCTGTGCAGCTGATTCGAGAAAAAGACACTCTTCTTCCAAAGAATAAAGAGCTTGGATGTGGAAAAACAATTTGGCTCTTAAAAAAACAGGATCAAAAAAGTACTTGCAAAAATAAATACATACATACATACATACATACATACATACTTGCAAGAAGAGGCCACAAATTTCCTTGGGTAATAGCCAGAATCTGTTTCAAGAGCTCTTCCATAAAACATGGAAGAGATACCCAGATAACTGAAAAAAGTTCAGTAACAAAACCTACATTTCGGGGGCCTGGGTGGCTCAGTGAGTTAAAGCCCCTGCCTTCGGCTCAGGTCATGATCCCAGGGTCCTGGGATCAAGCCCCACATCGGGCTCTCTGCTCAGCAGGGAGCCTGCTTCCTCCTCTCTCTCTCTGCCTGCCTCTCTGCCTGCTTGTGATATCTGTCTGTCAAATAAATAAATAAAATATTTTTTAAAAAAAAACCTACATTTCATTCATTTGACAAATATTTACTAGATGCTACCTTGTGTCAGATGCTGTCCTAAGTACTGGAGATACAAACGTCCCTGCCTTGGGGCACCCAGGTGGCTTAGTTGGTTAAGCATCTGCCTTCAGCTCAGGTCATGATCCTGGGGTCCTGGGATCAAGCCCCACATTGGGCTCCCTGCTCAGTGGGGAGTCTGATTCTCCCTCTCCCTCCTCCACCCCATGCACTCTCTCTCCCTCTCTTTATCCTCTCTCTAAAATTAAAAAAAATAATAATTAAAAATAAAAAACAAAAGCCCCTACCTTTATAAGGGATTACATTCCTAACAGAGGCAAAACAAAAATAAGGAAAACAGTAATGATATAGCATCTTATAAGATAAGGTCTATACACAAAAGTAAAGCAGGAAAGGGGGACAGATAGAAAGGGGTTCTAATTTTACAAAAAGGGCCAGTGAGAAGCTCACACATAAGCAAAGATTTAACTGAAGTAAAGGAGTCCCATCTCTAAGAAAAGGATTCCAGGCAGAAGGAGCAGCAGTACAAAAATCACCATGGGAAAATGTATCCTTAAGGTCTGGGGAACAGCAATGAGGCTAATAGAGAAGGTTTACTGACTGGGGGCAGAGTAGCTGGAAATGAAGTTAGGGAAGCAACAAAGGAGTCAGATGGCGGAAGCCCTCAAAGACCACTGCAAAGACTTTGTCTTTTACTTTGGTAAGCCATTAGAGGTTTCTGGAAAAGTGATGAGAGGAGAAATCGATTTTGGGGTGGGGGAGTCAGAGAGAGAGCATGAGCACAGCAGGGGGAGCACCAGGCAGAGGGAGGAGAAGCAGGCTCCCTGAAGAGCGAGGAGCCCAAAACAGGACTCCATTCCAGGACCCTGGAATCATCGCCTGAGCCGAAGGCACACACTTAACTGACTGAGCCACCCAAGCATCCCAAGAGGAGAAATCTTTATGTATGTTTTAAAAATAATCACTTTGGGTATTCTGCTGACAGTATTTCAGGGGCAAAGAGAGAATAGAGCAATTAGAGGACTACAGTAGATTGCAAAAAATGCCCCCACATTCTTCCCAATCCCTGTGTGCACATTTCTTTACAAAGTGACTTCACTGCTCCCCTCATAATCAAGTCATCTATTTCTCCATCCCCTGAATCTGGGCTTCCTTGTGACTGCTTTAATCAGCAGCAGAGGAAGTGACGTTGTGGGCTTTTAGTCCCAACGCCATGCTGCTTCCTCTTGCTTTCTTGTTTCCTCCATTAGACCACCATGTTAAGAAGCATGGGGCAGGGGTGTCTGGGTGGCTCAGTGGGTTAAGCCTCTGCCTTCGGCTCAGGTCATGATCTCAGGGTCCTGGGATCGAGCCCCACAAGCAGCAGGGGCTGCTTGCTGGAAGCCCATGCAGCAGAGACGCGCCATCCCAGACAAAGCCTCCAAACCTAGTCCCCATTTGCTACATGAGCGACCCCAGGTGAGACTAACAAAAGAAGTGTCCCCTCCCCCACCTCAAACCCAACCCAAATTGCCAACCCCAGAATCATAAGCTAAAAAATGATAGTGGCTTTACCACACTAGATTTTGAAGGCGGGTCATAACAGCTAACCAATATAGAGGCTATTAAAACCTCACACACAGAGACTGAGAGCAGCAGGTGAGAAGTACTCAGATTCTAGACATTCTGAAGGTACAGTCAACAGGCTTTCCTAATAGTTTATGTGAGGATTGTGAAAGGGAAAAGTCATAGAAATGAAGGAGTTTCCATGAACTGAGGTGAGAAAGTCCACAGATGAAGCAGGTACAGGGCAGATCTCAGGAGCTAAGTTTGAGATTTCTACTGATCATCCAAATAGAAATGCAGAGTAGGTATCCAGATACGCAGAGTCTGGATTTCAAAGGACAAGGCCCAGGCTAAAAATATAAATTGAGCAGCTAACAGAGTATTACCAGTATTTTAAGACTGATTTAAGATATGATTGAGGGACTGTGAGGTCTAATGACCGAGCCCAGCAGCACTCTTAACGTTAAGAGGTCAGAGAGGTAAGAAAAAAAACCAGTGAGGGACCTGAAAGGGGGCAGTCAGGTAAAAGAAAGACTAGGAATTGTGGCACCTTTGAGAAATACGGGAAGAAAGTGTTTCAAGAAGCAGAACACGATCAACAGTTTCCAAAAATGCTGACAGAAAATGGTAACTATATGACAGGTTAAAGGAGGCATCTAGTCATGGTGCTAACGATTCTGCAATTTACAAATGTATGAAATCAACACATTGCATAGCTTAAACTTTCACAATGTCATGGGTCAATTATATCTCAAGAAAATTGGGGTGGAAATGCTGATTGGCCAGGTAAGAGATGAGGATTGAAAACCAGACCTTTGGATTCTGCATGATCAAAGTCATTAGTCACTTTAAGAAGAGTACATTTTTTCGGAGTGGTGAGGGAAGCCAAGTAGAGAGGGTCTGAGGAAGAATGAGAAGAAAATCACTGGACACATGAGTATAAGCTTTGCCACAAAGTGGAAAACAGAAATTGTGCAGTGTCATAAGGAGGATATGGCGTAAAGACAGGAAATTTTGTTTTTAAAGATTTTATACTTTTAAGTTTTTATTTAAGTAATCTCTAAACCCAAGAAGATTCAAACTCACGACTCTGAGATCAAAAGTCACATGCTCATGGATGCCTGGGTGAGTCAGTGGGTTAGGCATCTGCCTTCAGCTTGGGTCGCAATCCCAGTCCTGGGATTGAATTCCACCGTCCTGACATCAAGTTCCACATAGGGCTTCCTGCTCAGTGAGGAGCCTGTTACTACCTCAGCCTGCCATTTCCCCCTGCTTATGAGCTCCCTCCCTCTCTCTCTCTTTCTAACAAACGGGTAACTAAAATCTTAAAAAAAAAAAAAAAAAAATTAAGAAAGAAAGAAAGAAAAAAAAGGGGGGGATTCCTGGGTGGCTCAGTCAGTTAAGCTGCCTTCGGCTCAGGTCATGATCTCGGGGTTTTGGGATCGAATCCCACAAAGGGCTCCTTGCTCCGCAGGGAACCTGCTTCTCCCTCTGCCCCTACCTGCCATTCTGCCTGCCTGTACCTCTTTATCTCTCTGACAAATAAATAAATAAATCTAAAAATAAATAAATAAATATTTAAAAATTTTTTTTAAAAATAAAAAGTCACATTCTCCTCTGAGTAAGCCTCCCAAACCTTTAAATATTTTTTTTAAGATTTTATTTATTTATTTGACAGTGATCACAAGTAGGCAGGGAGGCAGGCAGAGAGAAAGGGAGGAGCAGGCTCCCTGCTGAGCAGAGAGCTCGATGTGGGGCTTGATCCCAGGACCCTGGGATCATGACCCGAGCCGAAAGCAGAGGCTTAACCCACTGAGCCACCCAGGCACCCTTAAAGATTTTATTTTTAAATAATCTCTACATCCAACGTGGGACTCAAACTTATAACCCCAAGATCAAGAGCTGTATGCTTTACGTTCTGAGCCAGCAAGGGGCTTCAAAAGCTAATTACTATTAGTAGGCTCTACACCCAGCATGGAGCCCAATGTGGGACTTGAACTCATGGCCCTGAGACTAAGATCTGAGCTGAGGTCAAGACTCAGACACTTGATCAACCTAGCCACTCAGGCACCCCCATCAAAAGGTAATTATTTTTAAAAAAAAATTTTAAGATTTTATTTATTTATTTGACAGAGAGAGACACAGTGAGAGAGAGAACATAAGCAGGAGGAAGTGGGAGAGGGAGAAGCAGGCTTCCCCCTGAGCAGGGAACCCAATGCAGGGCTCGATCCCAGGATGCTAGGATCATGACCTGAGCCATAGGCAGACGCTTAACAATGGAGCCACCGAGGTGCCCCAAAAGGTAATTATTTTAAGATAGGAGAAATAAGCACATGTTTACATACTGAAGGGAATAATCTAGTAATAAGGAAATGCAATCTTGCAGGAGAGCTACTGGAGCCAAAGCCTTGAGTAGGTGAAAGGAATATGATTTTATTATGCATGAGTGAGGAGCTGTCCTTGAAACAAAGAGACTCAGTAGTGGGGAGTGGGGGGCTCAGTCATTAAGCCTCTGCCTACGGCTCAGGTCATGATCCCAGGGTCTTGGGATCAAATCCCACATCAGCATCCCTCGGAGGGAAGCCTGCTTCTCCCTCTCCCACTCCCCCTGTTTGTGTTCCCTCTCTCACAGTGTCTCTGTCAAAGAAATAAAGTTTTTTTTTTTTTAAGATTTATTTATTTATTTATTTGATAGAGAGAGGGAGAGAGAAAGAGAAAGAGAGAGCATGAGAGGGGAGAAGGTCAGAGGGAGAAGCAGACTCCCCATGGAGTGGGGAGCCCAATGTGGGACTTGATCCCAGGACTCCGGGATCATGACCTGAGCCGAAGGCAGTCGCTTAATCAACTGAGCCACCCAGGTGCCCCATAAATAAAGTATTAAAAAAAAAAGAGAGAGAGAGAGAGAAAGAGAGCCTCTTCAATGTGACTCTAAGTCCTAAAATAATAGGAGGGAAACCACAGAAAATACAGGTATGCCCACCTACCACTAATAATACATGAGAGCCAGCCCATGTGATGAAAAGTATTTTGGAAGTCCAAAGTTCAAAAAGAAGTCCAAAAAGCAAAAAGGCCATTGCCTCTCCTCTGACAAATAACAAACATTCAATGGTGACAGGTTTTTATTCTTAAATTTAAAAGAGAACTCTAGGGGCACCTGGGTGGCTCAATGGGTTAAGCCTCTGCCTTCTGCTCGGGTCATGATTCCAGGGTCCTGGGATCAAGCCCCCATCGGGCTCTCTGCCTGCCTCTCTGCCTACTTGTGATCTCTGTCTGACTTGTGATCTCTGTCTGTGAAATAAATAAATAAAATCTTAAAAAAAAAAAAAAGAGAACTCTATCTGCTGTCCTACTAAACAGAAACTAGTACAATTTGATGGGTGAAAGCTGACAAGCTTCAGCTGAACTTGACATGCAAACTATTTTTTTTTTAAGATTTAATTTATTTATTTGACAGACAGAGATTACAAGTAGACAGAGAGGCAGACAGAGAGAAAGAGGGAGGGGGAAGCAGGCTCACCGCTGAGCAAAGAGCCCGATGCGGGGCTCAATCCCAGGACCCTGAGATCATGATCTGAGCAGAAGGCAGAGGCTTTAACCCACTGAGCCACCCAGGCACCCCAACATGCAAACTATCTGTAACTCTAAAATTTTCATACGCTTCAGCCTTGCTCACACCCAAGTCTAACCTCTTCCTCATCTGCCTTCCTCTTCAGTAAACACTAACCAGTCCTCACCTCTTGCACTCTGATACCATGATCACCAAACTTTCTTATTAGATGCTCAGCGTCTTCATTAGGTGTCCCCCTACGTGTTAGACCTAATGAAAACTATACTCTACTTCTTTGGTGGCCACTTCAATGAAAGTCAATCATCCTTCCAAGCTCCAGTGCCCAGAAGAACATTTCTTTACCATTTACCCTCATACTTCTGAGGGCATACCACCCAAGTATCTTTATCTCCCATATATACTGATGACTACTATCCATGATCTAAAACCTCAGAAACCATTGTCTACCTCTCTGCTCTGGGTACCAAGATCTTCTGAGGTCCATGTCCAAGGTGAGTGATTCATCCAACACACCAGTCTCACTGCTCTTGAATATATCCTTGTTGCCTCCATTTTAGCAATCTACATCCATGGGTAAACCCTACATTCCATTAGCACCTTAAAACTTTAAACTCCAATCTTCTTCTTTGAATCCAGAATATTCAAACAGCTATCTCCCTTATGCCTACATACACTTATGTATTTACTTTGCCCAGACTTCTAATCTCTTGAACCAATTTTTTTTTCAATTTATTTATCTTTTTAGTAATCTCTACACCCAACATGGAGCTTGAACTCATGACCCTGATATCAAGAGTTGCATGCTCTTCTGACTGGGCCAGCCAAGAACCCCAGTACCAATTACTTTCTTTCACTCTTTCAGCCTCCTCCTGCTTGGTCCCCAACCTCCATTCAGTCCAAACCTCACATTCCATCACTTCAACCATTGTCTTGCTAATCCTTTGAGCTCAAAGTACTTAACAAAATCCAAATACTGGATCATTCCAACTATTTAAAATCTTTGGATCTACTGACTTTTGCTAAAGAAAGTCACACAATTAAACAAGCTAGTAAAATTACAAACCAATGATAATTTTTGTTAAGATTTATTTATGAGAGAGCGAGCTTGGATGGGGGAGGGGCAGAGGAAAAGCAAGAGAATCCTCCAGCAGACTCCCTTCTTCTAAGCACAGAACCCAAATGGGGCTTTATCCCAGGACCTGAGTGGAAATCAAGAGTCAGATGCTTAACCGACTGAGCCACCCAGGCACCCCTAAACTAATGATTCTTGCCTATCTGGTAGACCTTCCTAAAACCTCTAGTGAGCTCTCTCTTCAATTCTCCATGGTGTTAAACAGTTCACCATTCTCCCCTAAAATTCCCCACCTCCTTGTCTTCTAGAGCTCCAATGTCCATTAGGCTGTTCCCTCTCATTCTTTTTCACTGGACCATCTTCCTTACGTGATGGTGCTTCCCAGAGTTTCTCTTGCTTTTTGTCTTTTAAGATCTTATCTATTTATTTATTTATTTGACACACACACAGAGAGAGAGAGAGAGAGAGAGAGAGGCAGGCAGAGGGAAAAGAAGAAGCAGGCTCTCTGCTGAGCGGAGGGCCATACATGGGACTCCATCCCAGGACCTGAGCCAAAGGCAGTCATTTAACTGACTGAGCCACCCAGGCATCCCTGTTTTATTCTTTCTTATTCTAGAAACTCTCTTAGGTTATCTATAGCCATATACACCCTGTTCCAACTATCACCTACAGTGCTAAGAGCATCCTAATCTCTATACTGCATAAAAATCCTCTCCTCCGGGTGCTTCAGTTGCTCAGCTGGTTAAGCACGGGACTCTTGATTTCAGCTCAGGTCACAATCTTAGGGTCATGGGATCAAGCCCCAAGTCAGGCTCCAGGATCCGCTCAAGATTCTCTCTCCCCCTCTTCCTCTCTCCCAACTCCCAACCCTTTATCTCACATGCTCTCTAAAATAAATAAATAAATAAATAAATAAACTTAAAAAAAAAAATCCTGTTCTCATCACCAGAGCAGTGCGGTTAGTTACCCACGGAATAGTACCAACTGTGTGACCCAAAGGCATATCCAAGACTGATCTTAGTCACCTGCTAACCCAGATGGGATTCCTATTGTGGGAAGTCATAAAGTTGGGAAGCATCTTGACTCCACCTTTTCCTCAACCCACATATCAAACTGGACACCAGTTTCATCATCTTGACATTTTCTTGGATCCATCCTATTCTCTCAAGTCCCACTGCTAATTTGGAGCTTTATCAAGCAGGCCTCACTCCACCACAATTCATTCCTCACCTTGCCACATGAAACTGATCTTCAACTTAAAATCTCTTACCCATAGATCACCACAGCCTCAAGGGTCAAGTTCAAAACCTTTAACACAGAAGAAAGAGGGCCTTTCATTGTGGGCCCTTTGTTTACATATTCAACCTCATCTCTCTGTCTTCCCCTTAATACATTAAGAATCTGTTTTGTCTCACATCTGTTGATTTAGCCTCATGGCTTTCTTGTGCCTAGAATGCCTTATCCTCCATCCTCACCAGCTAACTTCTACTTGCTCTCAAAATTCCTTTCAAGCAAACACTCCAACAAAAAGCCTTCTCTGAATTCCCTGAAATCTGACACACATACAGTTCTCCTCTGTCCCCACAGTACTCGAAGCATGCATCTAACTATAATAATTTATTTCTTTGTATTTTGGCCTTCTCCGGGGCTTCCATTCAATAGTGTAACTTCCTCAAAGGAAAGTTAGGGCCTGGACCAGAGCAGATACTCTTTATCGAATGAAAAATATAAAATAAAATACATACAGTATTTAATATCTATGACTCTTAAAATTCAATTTACTTATAGGTTTCTAGAATTCAAATTTTAATACAAAGTTTCCTCCACTCCCTCCCTGTGTCCTAATATATACTAAAACCTAATGGTTTCATTACCTAAACCAACCTGTTCAATGATGGTTAAATAGAGTAAAATTTACAGTAAATTCTGAAAGTTAGGGCACCTGAGTGGCTCAATTAAGCATCTGTCTTAGGCGCAGGTTGTGATCACAGGGTCCTGGGATGGAGCCCTGCAGCCGGCTCCCTGCTCAGCGGGAGTCTGCTTCTCCCTCTCCCTCTGCCCCTCCCCGCTTCCTGTGGGCACTTGCTGTCTCTCCCTCTCTCTCTCAAATAAATAAATAAAATCTTTCTTTTTTTTTTTTAAATTCTGAGAGCAGCTAAGCCAAAGGAAAAAGATTTTTAAAGAGACAAAAGTACACGCTGGCAGCCAGAAAACTTAAAACTACAGTTACAACATCCACAATTTTAACATTTGTTCAACATGCTTATCAGCCAAATTAGCATACAGTCATTTGTTTGACCAAAATACAAAATAAAGATACAGTTTAATGCACTGAAATCTCCAATTTAGAAGCCTGGGTGGACTGCTTCATTGGTTCCCCAGGCAAATGAAAAGATAAATCTCTAAATAAATAATAATAATAACTGACTATCTATGCAGCTTGTATTTTCAAATTCCTTGGGCCTAAAGTTTTCTCTTCATGAACAATGGAAAACTGTATGGTATTTAATATCAAAGCTTTTAAACATCTTCAAATATGAAAACTAAAATAATTCTAACTGAACTAAAGCAAATATAAATTTAACAAAATTTCAAAATCAGAAATGCAATGTTATTACTGCCAATGTGACTTGAAATAGGATAAAAAATTATGAAGCCAGGAGTGCCTTGGGGACCCAAGTTATAAAAACAACAATGTTCAATCTGTTGTTTGAAAATAGATGGGACCGGGGCGCCTGGGTGGCTCAGTGGGTTAAAGCCTCTGCCTTCAGCTCAGGTCATGATCCCAGGGTCCTGGGATCAAGCCCCACATTTGGCTCTCTGCCCGGCAGGGAGCCTGCTTCCTCCTCTTTCTCTGCCTGCCTCTCTGCCTACTTGTGATCTGTCAAATAAATAAATAAAATCTTTTAAAAAAAGAAAGAAAATAGATGGGATCTTTCCCATTGCTTCAAAGTTTGTTTCAAATAATTTAAATGGGAGAAAAACCAATAAACATCCTTTGTCCCATAAGCTTAGCAAATCTTGTTTCCTATCATGTGGAGATAGTATACAGAGTGGGGCATCTGGGTGGCTCAGTTGGTTAAGCATCTGCCTTCAGCTTGGGTTGTGATCTCAGGATCCTGGGATCGAGCCCCGTGTTGGGCTCCTTATTCAATGAAGAGCCTGCTTCTCCCTCTCCCTCTGTCACTCCCCCTGCTTGTGCTCACTGGTACTCTCTCTCTGCCCTCTCTCTCAAATAAACAAATAAAATATTGGGAAAAAAAAGTATACACTACCTCGATCCAATTTATCATGAATTATGAATCACAGACTTATACTTACGTAACTATACCATATTTTATTATACTACTCATCTCTAGAGCTGTAGTACTTCTTAAAAATATATCCAGTATAGGGGTTCCTGGCCAGCTCAGTCGGAGAAGCATGCAACTTGATCTCAGGGTCATGAGTTCCTGCCCCACGTTGGCTATAGAGATTACTTAAATACAAGTTAAAAACATATATTCATGTACATACACACACAATATAGATTTCTCATCTCCTAAAAAAAAAAATGTATTACCCACATGTAATGTGATCGAAGTTTAAATTATCACACTGGGTTTCTTTTTTTAAGAACCATTAATAGATGTCCATTGATAGATGAATGGATAAACAGAATGTGGTACATTTACACAGATACACACACGTAGGAATACTAGTCAGCCGTAAAAAAGAAAGAAACCTTGCCATCTGCGACATGGACGAACCTAGAGGGTATTTTGCTAAGTGAAATAAGTCAGACAGAGAAAGACACTATATGATTTCACCTATAGGTGGAATCCGAAAAACAAGACAAACAAAACAGAAACAAAGTCACAGATACAGTAAACAGTTAGTTACCAGAGGGGTAGTATCTGAAAGGCACACAATATAGGTGAAAGGGATTAAGAGGTACAAACTTCCAGATACATAATCAGTTAAGTCATGGGAATGTAAAGTAAAGCCTAGGGAATATAGCAAATAAGATTGTAAGAATTTTCAATGGTGACAGATGATAACTAGACTTATAGGGATTTTATAACGTATAAAAATATCAAATCACTATGATATGCCCCTGAATCTAATAGGGATACTGTACACCAATTATACTTCAATTAAAAAAAAATCAAGTTGTGCTATAGACCTACCAATAATCCTGACACTATTAGTTCCTTACTTTTCTTCTAAATATAGTTATAATTGTATTTTTCATTGTGTTTTTTCTCCTCCAATTTTAAAAAAAAAAGCCTCCTCTTGGATTTTTTCCCTCAATTTTTGCATTTCTATTCAATCTTCCCATCTCGATCTGGTCCATCTCTGGAACTAGAAAGGTACAGCAAAAGAAAAATTTTGAAAAGCTGTATTTCCTTAAACTTTCCAAACCCCTAATTGTGACATAAACAATTCACATAATGGTTTGTGGGTAACATCCAAAAACTATCACAAGTCTATGAATATTATGCCTCAGAAGTATTTTAGAAATTATTTTACACCCGCAGGAAGGCCAAACAATTTATTTGCAAGTCCCATCAACCAAACAGCAAGTGAAAAACTATTGTTACTGGGTGCCTGGGTAGCTCAGATAGTTAAACATCTGACTTCAGTTCAAACCCTGATCTCAGGGTCTTGCGATCCAGCTCACGCCCAGCAGTGAGTCCTTATCGAATAACCACTGCCCCTCCCCCTGCTCCTGCTGGCTCTCTCTCTTTCACATAAATAAATAAAATCTTAAAAAAAAAAAAAAGAAAGAAAGAAAAGAAAAGTTATTAGTATATCTCTATGGACATTTTCATTCTCAAACTAATGATTTACTTATGGTTATCAATAACCATGAGTATTCCACTTTCTCAAGTGGAAGTAGCAAGTCAACTGAAATCCAGTAAATTTTAGCTTGATAAAATAAATGCTAACATAGACATGATATTGATAGGTATTAGCCAGGTGATGGTAACTACCTAACATTTTACCAAAGTATAAGCATGATAACCAAGGCAGAGGTTTTGGCTACCACTAACCTACCATTGCAACTCAAAATACTTTGAAAATTGTATACTTACCCAATTTTTTAAAGATTTATTTCTTGTAGAAAGAGCAAGAGACCATGAGCACACGTGGGGGGGAGGGGGGCAATGGAAGGGGGAGAGAATCTCAAACAGGCTCCCCCCAGAGCACGATGACCTGAGCCAAACCAACGGCGGGACGCTTAACAAACTGAGCCACCCAAGTGCCCCCAATAGTTTTTACATCATACCTTTAAACATAACACTAAAACGGTTTGGATTATTACATTTCCAAATTTAGATGAGTCATAGTGCTTTGTATGCAGGAACTGAATGTAAATCAAAATTGTAAATTTGCACTTGCTTGCTAGTCAAAGAGACATGTAGACAGATTCAGAAAGATTAAAACGTATAATCATAATACACATTGTGTTTTTAAAACGGTCACTTCCCAACTGTTAACCCAGTTCAGTAAACGTGCCAATTGCCCTCCCTCTTCTTGAATATCTAAAAGTTACGGAATACTTCTAATCCTATTCCTTCACTTTACAGATAGGCACCTGAGACCTGGGGTCTTTCATTGTACGCTTAGTTAGCAGAATTACAAAACCTCTAGTCATCATGGTCTGAAGCTTACTAGAGGTGAGAGTAAGAAAAACCGAATGAGGTCTCAGAACAGCTCTATATTATGATATAGAATCATAAGCTTCTGTACCTAAATCTGGAACCTGAAATTGAACCATCACTAACAACAACAAAATTACATCTCAAATCTAGACAATAAAACTGGCAGATAAAATGAGAGAAAAAGCAGGGAATGTCCTTTTTAGTTTCTGACCTAAGACCCTGACCATCAAGGAATTCATCCAAAAAGTTTGTTGAACGGATGAATGAATGATTGCATGATACCTGATAGGATGACTTCACTGATTTTAGAAGCTCCAATTTCAGGAGCTAAACTGGAGGATCATGATGCCACAGCCGAAATTAAAACTCACGGTGCAACAAACAACTCCTATGTGAAATATAACAACCAGGTCTCTGCAAATCTCTGCAGAGCTGTTGCAGGTGTATCAAAACATACATTCATACACAGATGCCATTTTTGTCAGGTAATTCCCGCAAGGGAGGATAGAGCCAGAGAATCGAGAAGTCTGAAAACAGGCCCTGCTCACCCATAAGCCTTTGCATTCATGGGGACAAGATCTGAGTGAGTCACTGGAGATAAGACGGTCTCCCCAGCCAGCCAGAAACCGGCCCGGAATCTCCTGCACTCCTTTTAACTAGGGAACGGGTCAGGGAAGAGTGGAGGAACTGCAACCTGCAGCAGGTTAATATGCAAGGATCGCGCTGATCCGTTTCCGAGTCAAGATTCCACTGAGCCCCACCGCAGGCACGGGAGCCGGCCCCACCCGGCATCGCGGAGCGGTCCTACGCAGAAGGCCTCGTCCTGCAGGAGAGTTCAGAGCCCAGACACACAGGACGCGGGCAAAGAGCAAGACCTATCCCCTTCCTGGCCACCCACGCCACAGCGCGGCCCTGCCACCACATGCTCCCCTTCCCGCTTTCCCAGCACAGCCCTAGGTCCGCAGGGCCTCAGCCGCCCTCCACGTCAAGCTGAGACAGGCCACAGGCGAATGCGATCCAGCGGCCTCTAAGCAGGGGACAGCGGCCCCCAGCTCGCCGCCTGCCACCCCTCATCGCTTACCTCCCTTCTGCCACAAGCTCAGCCCCGCGCCGGCTGCCTGACGTGGCCCGCCCCGCCGTCTCGAACGCCTGGGGCGGAGACTACGGTGATAGAACCAATGAACTGCAGACTGCAAGCGCGTGCCCCGCCTCCTCCGGCTTCGGCCCGCCCCTCTCTGCTTTCGCGCGCGCGCACGGCCAAGGCCAAGGCCGCGCACTGCGGCTAGAGGGTGGCGTGCACTGCTGAGCGCTTCTCTGCAGGGACCCGGGGGCAGGAAGAGAGGCGCGCGCAGGTGAGGGTTGTGGAGTTGCACCGCAGTGGGGATTAGCCCAGGAGACAGCCGATTGAAGGAACTTGTTTGGGAATGCCACTGCGCCGTGCTTGGGTAGTCCTGTTGGCAGCCTGACCTTATGCAGCTTTTGGCGATGCAAAGCAGCTTCTTGGTGTTTGGAGATTTTGTTTCCCCGAAAACAATAATCCCGATAACGTTAAGGATTCAGAAAATGTAATGCAGACAGTCGACCTGCCACTTCGTTCTTCCCCTTGCCCCTTGTAGTTGCTGCTTCGTACTTTTGGCCAACACAGAGCACTGCAGCTCTCAATGCTACCTACACGGGTACATCCACCTGTTGGACAGTCCTACAGGACGTTATAGGCTGGATATTTCTGCTCAGTTAATCTGGGGACAGCAGGCACATATCATTGTTACTTTTTTTTTTTTTTTTTTGGTCTAATACTTACTGCGTGTCCACCTGTGCACACTCATTTCCACAGGAAAGCTGTAAAGTACGGGTCACGGTAAAACAAGCTAAAGGAGACAGCAGAAAGAAAAAGAAATGAACAAGTAAAAAAGGAATGGAGTTCAAGTTGTGTAAAAATTATATACAAGAGTTAAGACACGTCGCTCTAGAGAACTTGACTTATCCAGCCCTTTCCAAACTCTGGTATATCTTTAGAAGTATGTATATATAGAAGTGGGGAATTTAAAAAAAAAAAAAAAATACTGGTCCCTGGGCTCCTCTCTAGAGATTCTCAATTTAGTTGCTCTGCTGTGAGTCCTTGGCATTGGTACTCTTAAGTTTCCAAAGTCATTTTAATGTGCTGACAAGAGTTCTACTTCTCATATGTAGGAAGGATTTGGTTCCCTATACTCTACTTTAGAAAAACAATTACATGCCACAGGCCATTTCAGCTCTCAATAACCTATTATGCATTCATTCTGTAGGAATTTATCTAAATTAATTTTGAACCTACTTTTATATTCACTCTCTGTTATCCTTTGAGAGAAAGTAGTATTAGAAGGTTTATAATGGCCTTCTTGATTTTATGGAATTTGATGTGTTAACCTTAAAAATAAACTGCCAGTTAAATTTTACCAGCAAAATGTGGGTTTAAACAGGAATGACAGAGAATGGCAATCAAGGACAATCAAGCTACAGCAAAACCATAGGCAAGTCCAACAAAGAAGAGGAATATTTTTCTATGGAGAAGAAGAATGAAGTTGAGAGGGGTTGTTTTGAATGAAAACCCATTGGAGAAAAGCAAGGAGTTGTGAGTGATGTTGGTTTCTCCTTGCTGAGTTTCAGGGGTAGTCAATTTCTTGTAGGAGATGCAAAGATACATCTTTCCCTATTGGAGCCTGTAATTGATGATCCTGTCCTGTTGAAGATTTTTCTGTTAGGTCTGTAATTGCTATTAAGGGGTATGGCTTTTCCTACCAGCTTCCCCTTCAAGCATCTCAAGTCCAGTATAGTGAAGTTTTCCTGAATTAATTTTCACAGATGATAGTCCCCTTCGGTATTCATAATTCTAAATGCATCAGAACTTCTTTTAGGACCATTTTAAGATTTTATTTATTTATTTGTCAGAGAGAGAGCGCGAGCGAAAGCGAACACAGGCAGACAGAGTGGAAGGCAGAATCAGAGGGAGAAGCAGGCTTCCCGCGGAGCAAGGAGCCCGATGTGGGACTCGATCCCAGGACGCTGGGATCATGACCTGAGCCGAAGGCAGCTGCTTAACCAACTGAGCCACCCAGGCGTCCCTAGGACCATTTTAATTCTTTTTTAAAATTCATCTTCTAGGGGCACCTGGGTGGCTCAGTGGGTTAAAGCCTCTGCCTTCGGCTCAGGTCAGGGTCTCAGGGTTCTGGGATCGAACCCCGCATTGGGCTCCTTGCTCAGCAGGGAGCCTGTTTTCCCCTCCCTCTGCCTGCCTCTCTGCCTACTTGTGATCTCTGTCTGTCAAATAAGTAAATAAAATCTTTAAAAAATGTTTAAAAACAAAATTCATCTTCCATTCCCTTGGGGGTACTTGACTGACTCAGTAGGTAGAGCCTGCAACTCTTGATCTCAGGGTCATGAGTTCAAGCCCAACATTGGGTGTAGAGATTACTTTTAAAAACCTTAAAGGGCATCTGAGTGGCTCAGTTGGTTAAATGCCTGACTTTGGCTCAGGTCAAGAGCTCAGGATTCTGTGCTTAAACACGAGGTAGGGCTCCACGCTAGCAGGGAGTCTGCTTCTCCTTCTCCCCTCTCCCCTGCCCTTTACCCTACTTGTGCACACTCTCTCTCATAAATAAATACAACTAAAAGCTCTACTATCTCCATTTCTTGAGACACATTAGTCAAAATTTTAATTGTACACTTAACTATATGAATACTACTGTTCTAAGAACATCGATACACTTAATCAAGAAAACAACTTATGAAGCTGTTACAGTTATTACCTACATTTTCTAAGTAAGGAATCCTAGCCACAGAATGGGAAGCATCTTGACCAAGCACATGTACCTTGTTAGTGGCAAAACCAAAATTTGAATCCAGGCACCCTGGCTCTCAATAAATAACTTTACTGCCTCTGTTATAGAAGGGGTGGCTTTTAGGAATATGTGAGGAAATGTCCTTTTGAAGAATGCTGTTTACTCTGTGATTTTTTACCTTTTTTTTTTTTTTTTTTTTTTTTTTAAATAAGCTCTATGCCCAACAAGGGACTTAAACTCACAATCCCAAGTTGAAGAGTCTCATACACTACCAACTGAGCCAGCTAGGTGCCCCTGTGATTTTTCACTTTTGAAACTTCAGATTCAGGGCACCTAGGTGGTTCAGTCAAGCCTCTGCCCTCAGCTCAGATCACGATCCTGTGGTCCTGGGACTGAGCCTTGCTTTGGGATACCTGCTCAGTAGGAGCCTGCTTCTCCCTCTCCTTTCTGCCACTCCCTGTTTATGCTTTCTGTCTCTCTCTCTCTCTCTCTCTCTCTCTGTGTCAAATGGATAAATAAAATCTTCAAAAAAAGAAAGAAAATTTAGATTCAAATTTGGGGCTGGAATGAAAGACTTAGGTTGTTAATTCTAGAGCCTAGAACTAATCTGACTGCTTGCTACAAATCTTAGACTAGGCTGGAAGTACACCTCACCCCCTTCTGGGATATACTCTACCCTACTTCTAGGATATACTCCTTCCACACATGAGTATAGTTCAGCAGGGATCATTTCAAATTTTAAATTATTTCATCTATCCCAGGAACTGTGCTAGATATGAGTGAGGATGAAAGACACAATCAGAGCCTCAGGAAGCCAGCTCATCCTGGAGGCCAAGTCAGATTTACGTGGACAATACTAGAGGTATAGATTTGTTTTTTGTTTTAGAGGTACAGACTTCTAGAACTAGAAGAGGTCTCAGAAGCTGCTAGCCTATGCCAAAGTTTTCACTAACAAGTGCTGAGATGAAAAACAGATAAATAAGGACGTGTACTGAATTTTCATAAAAATAGATTCAGTGTAAAGAATTGTTCTTTTTCTGAGATTATGCTGTGGTGGTGGTGGTAAAGTTCTCTTGTATGAAATAATGAATAGATTATATTTGTTGGGGGCTTTTTAATGATCTTAAAGCCCTATGTTGTTTCTCAAAATTTTTTGATCTTTCATGTATTTCTTTTAACCCTGTTAATGTACAGAGAGGGAAACAAAGATTCCAGAGGAACAAAGCCCAGTCCTCTTTCTCCTAGGTACCCCGAAAAACAGCCCATTTTGTGTCCAGGGCTAGAAATTTTTTTAAGTGTTAACAAACTGAAAAAGAAATCAAGGTCAAGGTTAGACAACAAAGATTAGAACTGGTTCGGATAGGCCAGCTGTGTTGTTAGCCGGGAGGAAAAGGCTCCTGCCTGCTTAATTAATCAGATTAGCTAAGTAGATTGGTTTCCTTCTGAGTTGAAAGCAAAAGATGAGGCCTGAGGGAATACAGCTACTACAGGCAGTTACATTTTGATTGAGGTAAGACCTAAGAAGGTCTGCTTGATGGAGTAGGCCACACCCACATCTGATGGGAATTTTTGGAGCCCTATGCAAGTGTTTCACTGAGAGAGAGATTTTTTGAGAAAGGGCAGGGAGAGGCAGGACGCTCACAGGAGCAAGGGAATGAGGGTCGACTTCATTCACCCTGTACTCACAGAGGCTGATCTAGATTTAATAACAAAAGCCCCAGGACAGATGGAATTTTCAATTGAAGGATTAAAACGGGCTTCAAATTTGTACATTATTTTTCTGGAAAGGCTTAAAATGTAAATGCAAATGAATTCTTTGCCTTCTAACTATCCCAGACAAACCACTGTCTTTAAGAGGTAAGCAGGCAGACAGCATTTCTCTGTTAACCTTCGTATATTATTTCCCCTGAAGTAGTTAGGCAGTTCTCTATTGTACCAGAACCTTTAGATAAGTACACTTTTTGAAGTCAGTATAGAAGGGCCTATTGACTTTAACAACAACAAAAGAAAGAGAGTAAGAAAAATGTGTCCACTCCCAAATCATTAACTGAACTGAAAAGAATATGCTAACAAAGAAAGACACTGTAGTCCGAATCCTGTACTGTAAGGGAAGGTCATGTCACCCACAGCATCAGGAGAGGCACAAAGCCTTGAACTCAGGCCCAAGCATGCTGGGCTAGCTTAACACACCCACGCATTCATCAGCAGCCACGAAACTGGGAGGAGAAATTGAAAACGGAGTCGCCCGGCTCCACTGTCGACACATTAACAGAAAGTAATGTTGTTAGATTTAATTAGATGTGAGTATGTGGCTCTAATGGCTTCCCATTTCTTTCAGAGCAGAAGCCAAATTCCTTACAAAAGCCAACAAGCCCATACACGATTTGCCTCTCCTGTACCATGTTCTTCCATATGCATACCATTTCCATCTTTGACCTTGCCTTCCACATTCCTCCTCCACTCATTTTACTCCCATCACCCTGCCCTCCTTGCTGCCGTAGGATCTCGGTACTTCTACATACTGTCCCGACTCATTCGGTTGGATCACTCAAGTCTGCCAAGATGTTACCTTCTGGGTAAGTCCCACTCTGTCAGCCAAGGTCCTTGGAAGAGACTTCAGCAAGAACTTATACATAAAGGTGTGGTCAAGAAATAAAGAAGTGATAAGGGAGACTCAGTAATAAGGGGACTCCAAAATCACCCTTGTACTTCAAAGAGCGAGGGGGGAAGGAGTTAACAAACATGGAGAAGGCTGTGGGACTTACTGACAGGAACTGGGACCATTGGCCAAGGAACACAGCCACTCCACAGTGACCCAAAAGGGAGAGAGACCAGGAATTTATCCCATAACCTCTGTCATTCTCATTTCTCCTTCTGGATCTTTTGAAGCAAGGGAACCTCACACAATTCATATAGGTCAGCCTTCTGGGGAACAGTAAAGAGGTAAATAGATGATATCTAGCACATTTATCTCAGTGAGCCATACAGTCAGCTTCTGCTGTGTAACAAACCATCCCAGAACTTAGTGGCTTTAAAATCACAGACGTCTATCTCTTCTCAGAATTGTGTAAGTTGCCAAGGCAGTTTTGATATAGGCTGGCTTTGCGGGCCCCTCCTGAAATTACTTGTATGTCTGCAGTTAGCTGGCAGCTTGGCTGGTCTAGAATGGCCTCATTCACATGGCTGGGAGTTTGCTCCATGTCAGGTGGGATGATAGGGATGATGTGACCGTGTATCTCTACTGACCGCCAGCAGTCACTTTTCTTCCTTGTCAGACACTATTGTTCGAGTAGGCAGTTAGTAAGGCTCTATCACGTATCTGAAGGCCCACAAAGAGGAAGTCATGGCCAGCTATTGAGAAAGTCAGAGGAAGCCAGATCAAACTCAGTAGGCCCAAGATGGTCGGCAAAGTTGGCCAGAAACCCAACCAAAGAGGAAAAGGCATAAAACTCTGCTTTCAAGAATTCCCCACACCAAGTAATTACTATTCCATCCCCGTGTTAAGAACTATCAATAAAAGAATCCCAAACTTGGGGCACCTGGGTGGCTCAGTGGGTTAAAGCCTCTGCCTTCGGCTCAGGTCATGATCCCAGGGTCCTGGGATTGAGCCCTGCATTGGGCTCTCTGCTCGGCAAGGAGGCTGCTTCCTCCTCTCTCTCTGCCTGCTTCTCTGCCTACTTGTGATCTCTGTCTGTCAAATAAATAAATAAAATCTTTAAAAAAAAAAATCCCAAACCTCAGGGCACAGCAGAAGCTCACCCGCACTCAGGCTCTGTGCACTCACGCGTGCACTGTACACATGCACTTACTTACTCTCCCTCTTCTCTTTCTCTCCCCCACCCAGTTTCACATCTCCAGAGTACACTTTCACTTTAATAAACTTTCCTGCTGTGTCACTTGTCCACTGCATTGTATGTCATTGAATTCTTTCTTTTGATGAGACCCAGAACCTTTGGCAACATCTTTGGGATGGGCTGGATCAAGGCTTCTGGGCCCAGAGTCTCCCCAATTCACCTGGTAACACTATCAAATCCTTGCTAATATCAAGACACATTATTTCAATGGAATTCCCATGTTAAAACAATCCCAATTTTTATTTGATTCTGTAATATTCCCAGCCCCAGTGGATGGAACGTGATTAATCTGCAGCAAAGGTCAACGCATTTTTTCTATAATGAACCAGAAAGTAAATATTTTAGGTTTGGGAGTCAAGAGGCAAAACTGAGTACAATATACAGAAACTTGAATAACAAGAAAAAAATTACACAGAGTTTTTATTGATGAAATCCAAAGTATAATAATTGAGTACAATCATTTCCAATATAGATCTACTAAGAAGAAGAACAGAATTCTTTGCTAGGGGATAATAGTTCATTAAATTGGAGTTCAAAGTTAGTACTCTATCACCAAAATCAATTGCAAATGTTCACCTCTGAAAGCTGATCTATGAGACTTTATGCATTTCATCTTTGAGAGCATCTTTTCACACAGAAATGGCCAAATAAGTATATCAGCCTATGAGAGTATGATTTTAATTGAGCATATTTATCACTTGGAAGTAATTTACAAAATCCTGTTAGATTCTTCTCTTGATATTTGCCAATTACCATGTCATTATATTGCAGATTAATCACTTCCAATTGAAAAGTTAAATGCATTTTGAAATATGGAAAATTCCTTTACACGTACCCTGAGATCCAAAAATGCCATTGGAACTGCAATTTGAGCTTAGAAAGTATATCCCCTGCAGATTTTTTTAGGAATGGAGATGTGTTTCTTTGCTTTTTTTTAACTTTTTAAAAAAATTTATTTATTTGAGAGAGAGAAAGAGACATAGATAAAGCAAGCAGGTGCAGGGGCAGTGGGAGAGAGAGAAACAGACTCCCCACTGAGCAGGGAGCCCGATACAGGACCCAATCCCAGAACCCTGAACCCTGATGGTCTGAAGAGAAGGCAGCCATTTAACTGACTGAGGCACCCAGGCACCCCGGAGATTTGCTTTGATAGCAAAGGGGAAAAAAAAAAAAAGCCTTGATAGCACAGGAAATATATTATTAAACAGCTTGACATCACTTGCATTTCAAGCAACTTTAATTGTTGTTAAAATGACTTACCAGAGTGTAACGTTTACATATAAGCACTGTTTGCCTTGTAATTTTATATTGGGACACATGATCAAGTCGGCAGCTAAAGCTAATTTCCAAGGCCATTCAGTGTTTAATAAATGTGACTGAAAGAAGTTCTCATTCCAAAACATTCAGGTTCAACCCTGAGTTCAAAAACTGCAATAAAACTTCACCACCACTAAGCGATCAAACCTCTTTGGGTTCAGGCAAGTTAGGATATCCAGCTCCTGTCTTTGACAAAAGTTCACAGAATTGATGATCCTTAAATCCATGAGAGCACATGAAGTTCACCGGGGAGACTACTGGGTCAAAAGCAGAACCAGTTCAAATGCTTTCTGCAAATTACCTGCTGAGGAACAGCACAGTGATAAATTACAGGCTGTAAATACCTACATTTTCACAAGCTCTATAAATGTGTTCAACTAAGCATTTTCTGCTCCATGTATATGTTTATCCCCATCAGTTCTAAAGCATCTTAGCAGATTCCACTTCAGGTTGTACTGAATGAAAGTTTTCTCAATTTCTCTGAAAATCTACTCACCTATGGTTGTTTTGGGCAAAAAAATTCATAGAGGTTGCTTCTTCAGTCCCTTCAAACTCAGTACTGACTCGCTGAATACAACTGATCAGTCCTGGGAACATCTGTCAAATCATCAAGAGCTAAGGAAAACCACTCCAAATCATTTACTTCGTTTCTTAATTAACTATTGATGGTGCTCCCAGTGTCCTCAACTCTTTAAGCAACTGTTCTCACTGAAAGGCTAATGGTCTTGAACAAGTGTGTTTTCTGCAGAAACATTTCTTTAGCGGCTGCAATCAAACATGATTTAATTAACTCACCGACAGCAAACAGCTTTCCTTGCTTGACAAACGAACTCCTCAGAAACTTACCCTGGTTAAAGCTTTTTCATTTTTTGTAAAGAAATTCTGCTGTGATGAGATATTCTATCTTAAATCATATTTTTCTTATCATTGCTTTCCTATGAGTTTGGGATATTGTGATGAGTCGGGGAACCTTAACGTATATTGTGTTATATAACCTTTTAGCACAGGTACCATTCATGCATACTTTGCCATCTAATTGGATAACAAAGTAATCCACACTTCATTGCGCCTTAAAACCGTGATGTGAAAGGGGGGTGATGTCACCAAAATGTCAGGGAAGGCAAGCCCAGCTTCTGCTCCCCGACAGAAATCAACAATTAGCTATCCATTAACAAAAGTGGTTCTGGGACAGCTCTGGAGTCCACTTAAGAAACGTTGGCAAGGGGCACCTGGGTGGCTCAGTGCATTAAAGCCTCTGCCTTGGGCTCAGGTCATGATCCCAGGGTCCTGGGATCGAGCCCCTCATTGGATTCTCTGCTCAGGGGGGAGCCTGCTTCCTCCTCCCTCTCTCTCTGCCTGCCTCTCTGCCTACTTGTGATCTTTATCTGTCAAATATAAATAAATAAAGTCTAAAAAAAGAAAAAACAAAGAAACGTTGGCAATACAGAACAAAAAAAGCAACAATGAGTACCCACAAAGGGGGAAGACTAACTGTACTTTCCCGGCATCATCCCATCCCGCAGGCTGGCGTTTCTCCCTGCGGAGAGGACATTTCCCAATTAGAAAGAGTTCTCCCCAGGAAAGGAAGAGCAGGGTGAGCACCCAACTGTCTCGGCCTTTTGGGACCAGGGCAAAAACGTTCCACCTCATTTTCACTCAACCCAGACGAGCAAAGATGGCCACCTCAAGATGGCCAGAGACAAAGTAGAAAAGCAGGGGTTGCCAGCAGCCGCCGCCACGTAGCCGGATCAATTACAGTTCCAAGTGACCTACTTCGCAAAGTGAGCAGGTTCCAATACTGAAGAAACCAACAGCCGGCACAGCCTCGGCAGAGCCCTGCAGACTTCCCCCTGATTTTGATGAAGTCCCAGAACCTAAGTCAGGTTCGGTGGGGTGAGGTTCGGAGCTGATGACTAAAGAAAGAATTCTTAAGACGTCGTTGGTGCAAAAGGTGATTTATTAGAGCCCGGGGACAGGGCCCGTGGGCAGGCAGAGATGCGGCTGCCCCGGGTTGTGAGGGGTGGTTGGTTATATACACAGGAGTTGGGTAGGTGAGGACAAAGGGGTGTTCAGAAGGGCTATTGGGGCAAAGAATACTATCAGGATATTGAAGGCTTAGTTGCTATCAAGTAAAGACAATTGAGAGTCTCCTGGTGGAATGTTACATTCCTGCTATCAAGCATCCTTGTTAATGAGATTTAGGTTTAGAAGAAATTTAACTTTATTTACTTTTCCTTCTACCTCTGCCTCCTTCGGTTTTTTATGGAGGGGATGGTGACATTAGGCTTGAGGAACTGAGTTCTGTGTCTTTGGAAATTGGGCTATTGATAAGGTAACTTCTTTGTTGTAATCTCAAGGACATTTGCAAACCAAGGGAGACTCCTGTCTTGCAGAATTGTGATCTCAGCAAGTTAACTATTTATCATTTTATGGCAGTCAAGGGTGCCTGAGGAATGCTACACCTATGGAGGGGAGCGGATGAAGGGGGGGGTGCAAGGCGCCAGCTCTTGCTTTGTCCTCAGCCAGCCTCCTGCTCCTTCATCAATTTCACCCCGCAGGTTTTTGTGGTCACAGAGGCCAGTCACCTGGGTCCCTCCCAGCTCCCTTCCTCACCCCCCATACCCACCAGAGCCAGGGAACTGCCCTGCGAGCCGTCACCAGACTCCACAGAAGGACACACCTGCAGGAGAAGACTGTGCATGTGTAGAGAGGTGGCACATGCACCCCTTGCCAGACCCACGCAGCTGCTTGTGGGACCACATCAGCCCCCATCTTTAGTCACTGGAAGGCACCACTTTGTTCATCTAAGTACATGTGAGCCCCAGCCCAGCCCACTGCACCAGCCTCCACTGCTGTGGGTCTATGGTAAGCCCCAGCCTCCATGTACCACACTCTGCGGTGGAGTTCATGCCCACACACAGGGTTCCCACAGCGGCCAGTGATTTCACACCAGCCCTCGCTGCCTCCGTGGCCCCTACCGCGAAATCTGTGGTTGCATTTGTAACTAGACTTTGCCACCGCACAGGCACCTATAGCTGACCCTCGTGGTCGAGTGTATGCACACCACTGGCTCCAGCCACCACCACTGCCTGTCCAGGTCCCTAGGAATACAATATACCAAAATTTACGGGATACAGCAAAAGCATTTCCAAGAAGGATGTTTCTAGTAAATGTCTACATTAAGAAAATATAAAGGGGGTGCTGGGCTGGCTCAGTTGATAGAACATAGACCTTTTTTTTTTTTTTTAAATATTCTACTTATTTATTCATGAGAGTGAGAGAGAGAGAGAGAGGCAGCCGAGAAGCAGACTCCCCAAGAAGCAGAGAGCCCGATGTGGGACTTGATCTCAGAACCCCGGGTTCATGACCCCAGCAGGCGGTAGCCGCCTAACCATCTGAGCCACCCAGGAGCCCAGGACATGTGACTCTTGATCGCAGCGCTGTGAGTTCAAGGCCCACCTTGGGTGTAGAGACTTCTTAAAAACGAAATCTGAAAAAAAAGAAAGAAAGAAAGATGCCAAATAAACAATTTGGTATCAAGGAACTGGATACCTCAAGGAACTGGAAAAACATAAACTATTTATACCTCAAGGAACTGGAAAAACATAAACTAAGCTGGAAATTAGCAGAAGGAAGAAAATAACAAAGATCAGAGCAGAAATCTAAAAAAGAAGAAAAGCAATACAAAAGATTAATGAAATTAAGAACTGATTTAAAAAAGAAAAAATAAAAGAAATAAAATTGAGAAATCTTTAGCCAATAGATTAGGGAAAAATAGAAGACTCAAATAAACAAAATCAGAAATAAAAGAGAAGACATTACAATCAATACCACAGAAATGCAAAACATTATAAGAAAATACTATCAACAATTATATTCTGACAAATTGAATAACATAAAGAAATGGAAAAATTCCTATAACATACTACCTGTAAGAATGAATCATGCTCTGAACAGACCAGTAATAATGAGTAAGGAGGTTGAACCAATTATCAAAAATATCACCAAAAGACAAGCCCAGGAGCACTGGTTTCACTGATGAATTCTACCAAACACATAAACTAAAATTAATGCCAATCTTTCTCAAACTCTTTCCAAAATTTAATAAAGGAGGAACACTAAGAAATACAGCATTACCGTGCAACAAAGCCAAATAGAGACATTATGAGAAAACTACAGACCACTATCCCTGGTGAATATAAAAGCAAAAATTCTCAACAAAATATTACCAAACTAAAATCAACAGCACATTAAAAGTATTTTACAGCAGGATGCCTGGGTGGCTCAGTCAGTTAAGTGTCTGCCTTCGGCTTGGGTTGTGACCCCAGGGTCCTAGGACTGAGTTCCTCATTGGGCTCCTTGCTCAGCAGGGAACCCGCTTCTCCCTCTGCCTCCCCCGCTTGGTTCCTCAGTTGGTTAAGTGTCTGACTCTTGATCTGTCCTCAAACCCCACATTAGGCTATAGAAGATCAGGGCATGGAGTCTACTTTAAAAAAAAAAAAAAAAGAAAAGAAGTAAAATCATCATTGCAGATGAGATGGTCTTTCTTTTTAAACAAATAAATAAATAAATAAAATCTTCTCCTTTTTTCTACTTTTCTTTTTTAATTTAAATTAAATTCAATTGGGCGCCTGGGTGGCTCAGTGGGTTAAGCTGCTGCCTTCGGCTCAGGTCATGATCTCAGGGTCCTGGGATCGAGTCCCGAATCGGGCTCTCTGCTCAGCAGGGAGCCTGCTGCCTCCTCTCTCTCTCTCTGCCTGCTTCTCTGCCTACTTGTGATGTCTCTCTGTCAAATAAATAAAATAAAATAAAAATCTTTAAATTCAATTCAATTAATTGGCATATAATGTATTATTATATGGTAGAGGTCAGTGATTCATCAGTCTTATATACTACCCAATGCTCATTATATCATGTGCCTTCCTTAATGTCCATTACCCAGTTACTCCATCCTCTCACCTCCCTCCCGTCCAGAACCCCTCAGTTTGTTTCCTGTGATTAAGCATCTCTGGTGTGCCTGGGTGGCTCAGTCAGTTCAGGGTCTCCCTTCAGCTCCGGTCATGATCCCAGGACCTGGAATCAAGTCCTGCATCAGGCTCCTTGGCCAGTGGAGAGTCTGCTTCTCTCTCTCCCTCTGCCCCTCCCCACATGCTCGCTTGCTCTCTATCTCAAATAAATAAATAAATAAAATCTTTAAAAAATGAAAAATAGGGATGTCTGGGTGGCTTAGTCAGTTAAGCATCTGCCCTTGGTTCAGGTCATGATCCCAGGGTCCTGGGAGTCCTGCATGGGGCTCTCTGGTCAGCAGGGAGCCTGCTTCTCCCTCTGCCTGCCACTCTCTCAAATAAGTAAAATCTTTTTTAAAAAATTATAGAAAGAGTCTCTTATGGTTTGTCTCCCTCTCTGATTTCATCTTGTTTTATTTTCCCCCTCCTTCCCCTATGGTGCTCCGTCTTGTTTCTTAAATTCCACATATGAGTGAGATTATATGATAATTGTCTTTCTCTGATTGATATATTTTGTTTGGCATAATACCCTCTAGTTCTATCCACATCGTTGCAAATGGCAAGATTTCATTTTTTGATGGCTGAGTAGTATTCTAGTGGGGGGGGGCACCTCTTCTTTATCCATTCATCTGTCAATGGACATCTAGGTTCTTTCCATAATTTGGCTATTGTGGACGTTGCTGCTATAAACACTGGGGTGTGTGTGCCTCTTCAAACCACCAGGTTTGTTTCCCTTGAACTGCTTCTGTGAATGAGTGGTTCTTCTCTTACAAGGATGGCCAATAGATGGGAAACTGAGCAGTCACCATACCCATGAATTCAAAGATATGCTCTTCTGCTGTGTACATGGAGGTGCTCAGAGATAGTTGCATCTGCCTAAGAGGAGGCTTGTCCTGCTACTCCGAGACTTGGAGCCATTCCTATAGCCTGTGGATTTTAGAAGACTGGTACTGGAGGATAAGGTTTTCCATAACATGATGCGACAAGTAAAGATTTGCTTTCACCAATATTAAAGTGTATTTCATTCTTTTTTAAAAAGATTTTATTCATTTATTTGACAGAGAGAGACACAGTGAGAGAGAGATCAGAAGCAGGTGGAGTGGGAGAGGGATTTGCAGGCCTCCCATGGAGCAGGGAGCCCAGTGCAGGGCTTGATCCCAGGACCCCGGGATGATGACCTGAGCTGAAGGCAGGTGCTTAACAACGGAGCCACCTAGGCGCCCCAGGTGTATTTCATTCTTTTTTTTTTTTTTTAAGATTTTATTTATTTATTTGACAGACAGAGATCACAAGTAGGCAGAGAGGCAGGCAGAGAGAGAGGAGGAAGCAGGCTCCCTGCTGAGCAGAGAGTCCGATGTGGGGCTCTATCCCAGGACCCTGGGATCATGACCTGAGCCGAAGGCAGAGGCTTTAACCCACTGAGCCACCCAGGTGCCCCGGTGTATTTCATTCTTAAGAGTTTCTTCTTCTTTATTTTAAGATGTCTACTCTTTGAAATCTATCACCAAGAATTGGGATGTGTGGCTTTTTGTATCTATGTAATTTATCTTCACATGTATTTCGAGATAAGAGTAGAGTTCTAATTGGCCTGACACACTTGTAAGATTGTAAGTATCCATGATACAGTGTAACATATATATCATATTCATGACATAATAATTTCATTGCCCTCTGACAGAAGATCAGAAGGCTAATGAAAAATAAGTTTGTAAATCTAGCTACTTGAGCAAGCCCTGTGTATAAGCAGAGTCCTTTGTATAGTTGGTTGGAATTTTTTTTTAAAGATTTTATTTATTTATTTGACAGAGACCACAAGTAGGCAGAGAGGCAGGCAGAGAGAGAGGAGGAAGCAGGCTCCCCGCTGAGCAGAGAGCCCAATGTGGGGCTCGATCCCAGGACCCCGGGATCATGACCTGAGCCGAAGGCAGAGGCTTCAACCCACTGAGCCACCCAGGTGCCCACTAGTTGGAATTTTTAAGGTTTTTGAATAATCATTATTTTCTGGTATCAAGTTAATAAAGTTGCTAGAGTTATGCCTTTATTAATACCAAAGATAATACCAAAACCAATCTGTGATTCCAAAGGGCCTACTATGGGCATAGTAGTTCAGACTTTGAAATGAGAGAAATTATTGGTGCCAATCCCAGAGGCTAACCACCTGTGTGATCTTGGGCAAATTGTTCTGACTCTCTCGGTATCATTTCCTTTGCTGTAAAATGGGGAAACTATTATCATCTTTTAACAGTTGCTTGAGGATTAAGTGAGATCATTCATGTAGGACCCTTACCCAAGGTCACCTGGGTGGCTTAGTCGGTTAAACATCCAACTCTTGGGGCACCTGGGTGGCTTGGTGGGTTGGGCCGCTGCCTTCGGCTCAGGTCATGGCCTCGGGGTCCTGGGATGGAGTCCTGCATCGGGCTCTCTCCTCACCGGGAGCCTGCTTCCCTCTCTCTCTCTCTGCCTGCCTCTCCGTTTACTTGTGATTTTTCTCTGTCAGGTACATAAATAAAATCTTTATTTTATTTTATTTATTTATTTATCATAGAGAGAGAAGCTAGAGCAAGCACAGGCAGACAGAGTGGCAGGCAGAGGCAGAGGGAGAAGCAGGCTCCCCGCCAAGCAAGGAGCCCGATGTGGGACTCGATCCCAGGACGCTGGGATCATGACCTGAGCGGAAGGCAGCCGCTTAACAAACTGAGCCACCCAGGCGTCCCAATAAATAAAATCTTAAAAAAAAAAAATCCAACTCTTGTTTCGGCTCAGATTATGATCTCAAGGTTGTGGGATCGAGCCCCTTGCCAGGCTCTGCATTCAGCTTAGAGTCTGCTTGTCCTTCTTTCTATGTCCTCCTTGGGGCTTGCGGTGCACGTGCGTGTGCTCTCTCTCTCTAAAATAAAATAAAAGATAATAAATAAATAAATAAATGAAATCTTTTAAAAAACCCACAAAACCCTTAGCTAATTTCTAAATTGTATGTATCCATCCATTGCACCAAGAAGTATAAATACTTACTATGCATCAGGCCTTGGGTCCATCATAAGAGCTCAATAAATATTGGTTATTAGTGTTGCTGTTAGGTTCTCATTACGTGTCTAACAAACACCATAGGCTGGAGAGGTGCACAAGAAACCCATGAAGCCATCACAGGCCTTGCAAGATTTTTCAGATGACTTTTAACTTTATTTTCTAATATTTTTCCAAGTCTCCACAGTTCCATAAAGGCTAACCATTTTATTGGCAGATAGCCCAGCCCTGCAGAGTCACACAGGGCCTCACTCTCAGGGAAGTACTTGTATTTGGTTTAATGCTTTGCTCTTGCTTTCTTGAAATTTGCAGTAATTTCTCAAGAAGGGCTCTGCATTTGGTTCTTGGTTTTGTATTCTACCTTTCTGCCCACTACCACTAGGCGTTATAAATTATGTAGCTAGTGCCGCCCAGGGCCCTACAACCCAGAATTCATTTAGAACAACTAGGTGTTCTCCAGCTCCTGTTCACTTTATTATTTTAATCTATGTTGCTTTGACTAAGGAATAGAACTGTCTCAAACCAGCTCAGTTAAAGGAAGGCTTAAGGGGCTCCTGGGTGGCTCAGTGGGTTAAAGCCTCTGCCTTCGGCTCAGGTCATGATCTCAGGGTCCTGGGATCGAGCCCCACATCAGGCTCTCTGCTTGGCAGGAAGCCTGCTTCCCCCCTTCTCTCTCTGCCTGCCTCTCAGGCTACTTGTGATCTCTGTCTGTCAAATAAATAAATAAATAAATAAATCTTAAAAAAATAAAAAATAAAAAAAAAATAAAGGAAGGCTTAATGTAAGGAATTGTTCATCAAAATTTAAGGAGGGCACTCTGCCTTGTACAAACCTGAGAGTGGGTATCTCCCTAAATTTTGTACCCCAAAGGCTTCACTTATCTTAGACCTATTTGACCCTGCTGTGGTCTTTGATGGAGCACAAAACCCAAGAAGGAAGATACCAGGGAATTAATAAATATACAAGAGTAGGGAATTAAAAATGCAATCTCTTTCATCCTCTAGTCGCAATAGGACATCCCACTGACTGAGTCCAAATGGAAATCAGAAAGTAAGGAATCCCTTCCAATGCACCCACTAGAGGTCAACCCAATCAGAAGGCTAAGAGAGGCAAACAGAGACAACCTAGCACAGGTTGGGACCAGGACAGGCAGACAAGTGATTTATCTATTGATTACCACTATGTTTGCTATATACTATGACTAAAGTCTAGTCCAGAAACGCTAAATTACTTTTGAGCCTTGTTTTTTTATTCCTATAATAAAAACAAAACAAAACAAAACAAAGCATTTTTTTAAGGTCTGTCCAGATGAGTCAGGATTCAACCTCCTGACAAGCCTAACGCTCAGTGTAAGCCAGCTTGTGTGTGGAAGGTGACCTCCTCAGAGACAGCCATTTAACTGGTTCCTGACAGCTTCAATTATGACTAATGGATCTATTCAATGGCCATCATGCCCTGTAATCACACCAGTTAGGATTTTTACAACCTTTATAGCCTAGCCTAATATTTCTCCTTTTCCTTCCCCTGTATTTTTGTTCTATGGATGTTGCTTCATATCAGAACATAAAAAATAGAAATATGAAAGCAATAGTTAGCTGTTAACAATTACTCATCACCAAGAGTATTTTCTTGCAGAGTGTAATAATGCTGCCTGGCACATAAGGCAATTTTGTTTGTATCAATGAACATTAATAAAATGTTTCCTTTTGATTCATATTTCCATCTGAATAGGTTGAGAGGACGTCCTTCATCTTGCTTCCCTTTTTGTATGTAGTTGTTAAAATGAAGTCATTAAAGATCAGATAATTCTGATCTTTAAATCATATTTTCCCCTTATGATTAAATATTGTAAGTATTCAGTAACAAACTCTCAAATGAGAGAAAACAAAGGGAACTTGGTGATTATGATTTAATGTTTAATTCTAAAAAACACTAAAAAGGGATGTAAATAAAAATGAATTTCCTACCATGTTGAATAAGGAAATGTATTTATTTACAAAAAATACACAATTAAATTATATTTCAGTCAGAAGTTATTAGAGAGATTTGGCTCTCCCAGGAAGAGATACAGAAGAAAAAGTTACACTTCCTTTTCCCTGTCTAAACACACTTAAACCTTCTTACTGGCATTTATAAACATCTGAAAAATATTAACAATTTAGCCCTGTTACCTCTGTCTACAACAGAATGGCCATTTTGATGAATGCAATTAAGAAAGAATTCCTTTTTTATTAGGAAGATGCATAGTTTGGTTTTTATTCTGGTTTGATTGTTACTGTTGTTCAGAGGGTTTTTTTGATTTATTTACTCTTTGGAAGTCCAAGGTTTTCCACATGCACATTTTCCTTAGCCCGACCCTGAAGCAGTACTTTCTATCACAACAGTGACCATGTGCAAAATGTCTTCCGTAGTCCATTGTAAAGCACCTAAAACATACTCAGAATTTCTGTAGTGGTTTCCTAGGTGATTCCTTTTTGTCCTCTCAGGGATGTTCCTGGACCCCAGGCTAGCATTGTGGAACTAGAATGAAAGACTCCATTGTCAGGGAAGTGGCCAAAAGGATGGGATTAATTTTGATGGGGTTAAAACTCAGGAGATGAGCCATTTATTGAGTACTTTTTCTTTTACAATTTAAATTCTCAATTATAAAATTATATAACACACATTTAGTTTCTCCATTCTGGGTCAATAAATATGTAGATCTTTCTTTAGCCTTAAGCACTTATCAATGAGAATTATGTAAGACAATTTCAATCTCAAATGAACAAGTGAATATTTTTAGACATGGCACATGTCCATTTCACATAAACGTGTCTTCAGGGACTGTATAGGATGGACAAAGAAAGAGAAACTAATTATTTGTAGAGTATGTTGATTTCAATGGAATTATCGGTAACTGCAGAGAACCACGGAGGAAATAACTACCAAATTTGCCTAGACATAAAGTGATCTCACATTTAAGTCAAAATCCTATTTTCCTAATGAGAAGATAAAAAAGTAGTGGTGTAGCCAGGCACAGGAATGCGAGAGCACCTGCCTCAGGTGGGCGTGCAGTGGCGGGTGTTCCAAACAGATGAGGTTACGCTGCTTGCCACTGACAAAATCCAAGGGCAGAGGCGATTGGTGGGGAAACAAGAAAAGAATTTATTTCAGTGAGACTAACACTGGGAAGACAGTGGACTAGCATCTCAAAGACTGTTTCCAAAGTGTTGAAAACACATCCGGTTTGGGGCGCCTACGTGGCCCAGTCCGTAAAGTGTCTGCCTTTGGCTCATGTTATGATCTCGGGGTCTTGGGATGGAGTCCCACAAGGTTCTTCCTGCGCAGCGGGGAGCCTGTTTCTCCCTCTCCCTCTGCCGCTTCCCCTGCTTGTGCTCGCTCACTCTCTAAGTAAAGTCTGAAAAAAGAAAAGAAAAGAAAAGACTTCCAGGTTTGCATAAAGAAAATGTGGTACAAAGATCAGTGGGTACATGTGGATGGGCAGTAAATATCAGGTCGATCATTGTCTTGGAGTTAACCACAGAAGGGGGGTCTTGCTGGCTCAGGGCAGTCCTTATTGCCTGAGGGGGTAATTTTGGTTCCATCAGGGGATGCTTTGCCCACAGGGTCTTTTGCCTGAGTTCAGAGATAAACAGGAAAGAAGACTTAATCAATTAGAAAGTTTGAGGTCAAAATGGAGATAGTTGAAGTCCTCTTTCAGTGGAATATATATATATTCTTTATTTGTTTTGCCAAATAGAATGCATATTATTTAAGGAACGTTGAAGAAATAGTTTAAAAATACTCAAATTTTTACACATACATATTTAAAATGTTATCCAGTATTATTTTATATGTTTTCCTATTTGCATATATTCATTACAGTTTTATTCAAAGTCTTCATGGGTATCTGCAACATCAATTTTTTTTCTTAAGATTTTGTTTATTTTTTTTTTTTTAGAGAAAGAGAGAGAGCACATATGCGAGCAGATGGAGGGGCAGAAGGAAAGAGAATCTGAAGCAGGCTCCATGCTGAGAATAGAGCCCCACGTGGGGCTCCATCTCACAACCCTGAGACCATGACCTTGGCTGAAATCAAGAGTTGGAGGCTTACCTGACTAAGCCAACAAGCACCCCTATTTGTTTTTTCAAAGTAATCGCTACCCAATGTGAGGCTCAAACTCACAACCCTGAGACCAAGAGTCGCACACTCTACCAACTGAGACAGCCAGGCACCCCTCCAACATCAGTATTTTTGTCACCACTAAAACCACTTTTTACAAAGATTTTATTTATTTATTTATTTATTTATCAGAGAAAGAGAGAGAGAGAGTGACCACAGGCAGACAGAATGGCAGTCAGAAGCAGAGGGAGAAGCAGGCTCCCTGCTGAGCAAGGAGCCCGAAGTGGGACTCGATCCCAGGATGCTGGGATAATGACCTGAGCCGAAGGCAGCTGCTTAACCAACTGAGCCACCCAGGTGTCCCTAAAACCACTTTTTAAAATCATAACAATTTTCAGCACACCATCTTTACTTTCATCTAGGTTGCTCAAGACTAAGTATTTACTGAATCTCTATATGAGCTCTAACTGGAAATTTTCTTCTAAGCCATAAGTATTTAAGTACGATTAAATCTGTTATTTTTATTCATGCTCTATGTAATATTCATGATCTCCACCAAGTAATCACTTAAAAGTTTAATAGTACAGGTAAACAATTTAAACACAAAGTAAATAGTGCAGGTTTTTTTAACAACAGAAATAGCAGCCTGGGGCACCTGGGTGGTTCAGTGGATTAAAGCCTCTGCCTTGGGCTCAGGTCATGATCCCAGGGTACTGGAATCGAGCCCCACATCAGGCTCTCTGCTGAGCAGGGAGCCTGCTTCTCTCTCTCTCTCTCTCTCTCTGCCTCCCTCTCTGCCTACTTGTGATCTCTCTCTCTCTGTGTCAAATAAATAAATAAAATCTTAAAAAAAAAAAAAAAAAGTAGCAGCCTTTTGACCTAACCGTCCTTACCTCTGATTCCAGATCTTTACTCACCACCATGTTCAAATCTGTTAGGTTTTTTCCTCCTACTGTTTACCTTCCAAATATTAAATAGGTTATACCAATATTTCTTGATTTTTGAAAAGATAAGTTTTAGATCATATCCATGGACATCCTACTTTGAAAAATGAGGATTAATCTCTCTTATATATGTCTCCTCCTTCAAATGTTCTTTTTCTCTTTCTCTCTTATCTCCATCTTTACAATGTAATTGTATCCCAATTTAGGGGTAAATCAACATTCAGTTTTTATATTAATCCAATTTTACTAACATCATTCACAGCTGACTCTATATAGAATATACTGTATGCACTAGAGCAACAATTTCATTATTGTGTAATATTTACATTTTTCCTGGCACTAATGATTGACTCATTTCTTTTCATTTGCTCAATTTTCCTTGTATCTATTACTAATCCATCCTCAAACTCTCAAAGAAAACTGTAAATCTTTTCTTAGAAAATTGTAAATCCTTGTTTAGTATATCCAAATGTGTCAGGTAATCTATAGTTGCCATTTTTTATGGGGACAAATCCCTCCTGAATCTCTTTATTGTCCTGATTTCTCTCTATACCAGTTGTACAATGTCATCCTGGGAACTGCTGCCATCCAGAATCATTAACATTATCATCATCATCATCAAAAGCCTCTCACTTCTTTCTTCCTGGGGATCATCTTTTTTCTTGCTCCCACATGCTCTTTCTCAGTCTCCATTCTCACCAGCTTTCTTCAGAAAGAAAGATTGGGGGAACTTGGGTGGCTCATTTGGTTAAGTGTCTGCCTTTGGCTCAGGTCATGACCCAGGGTCCTGGGATCGAGTCCTGCATTGGGCTCCCCACTCCTTGGAGAGCCTGCTTCTCCCTCTTCCTCTGCCTGCCACTCTGCCTACTTGTGCTCTCTCTCTTTCTGTCAAATAAATAAATAAAATCTTTTAAAAAAGAAAGAAAGAAAGATTCAGAGGTAAATTCTTTGCAATCTTGCATTCTGGAAATATTACATATTATTTTTCTTATATTGACTGATAGTTTAGCTAGGTATAGAACTTTGGGAGCCTACAGATAGGCTTATCAATTTCTGCTTTGATATTTTCACTTTTAGAGTCTATTTTCTTATTCTCTCAGTATTTTTATGATACCCTGTTTGTATTTTATGAACACAATAATTTATCTCTCTGAAATGTTTCTTATTGCATGATTGTTTTTATCATTCTTTCTGAATTATCTTTAGTTCTCTCAGCTATTTTTTGTTTTTGTTTGTTTGTTCCAATGTACAACTGCCTCCAGCTTCTGAATAACTCTGGAGTTTTCTGTCTTTGGGGTGGTTTTCTTCTTTTTTCTTTTTTGGCTTATCCACTTACATGTTGGCATTCTCGGTTCAGTTCTGTTGTATGAGATAATACTCACCCATTTTTCAGTGCTCAAAATGTTATTGCTATCACTGATCTGTTGTCCTCACCTCTCCTGTGTTTTGCCCTTGTGGTTTTTATATACCATTTTATTCCTTTACTGCCATTTCCATTGGTGTTTTCTGGAAATGGCATAGAAAAATTCATGTCTTTGCTCCCTCAAATTGAACAGGAAACCTGTAATTTTTTTTTTTTAAAGGAGATCTTATTTTAAAAAGTCTGTTTTAAATGACAGTGATTTCAATTTGGGGTCATGCCCTCCCACACCAGGAATAATGACTTTGGCAAATCTGGTTACGTTTCTTGGTCTCTCTCTTTTTTTTTTTTTTTTTTAACTTTAAGCTTACCCTGGTACTGACTTCTTTAAGGATCCCAAATTAGCATTTACTTAAGTAACTATAAGCCAATGGCTCTTCAAAAAACATGCACACTTGGGTAGCTCAATTGGTTGAGTGTCTGACCCAGTTTTGGCTCAGTTATAATCTCATGGTTTGTAAGATTGAGCCATATGTTGGGCTTCACACTCAGTGGGGAGTCTACTTAAAGATTCTTTCCCTCTCCCTCCCCCACTTGTGAGCATGCACTCTCTCTCTCTCTCTCTCTTTTTTTTTTTTTAAGATTTTATTTATTTATTTGACAGAGAGAAATCACAAGTAGATGGAGAGGTAGGCAGAGAGAGAGAGACGGAAGCAGGCTCCCTGCCGAGCAGAGAGCCCGATGCGGGACTCGATCCCAGGACCCTGCGATCATGACCTGAGCCGAAGGCAGAGGCTTAATCCTCTGAGCCACCCAGGCGCCCCTCAAATAAATAAATAAATCTTTTTTTAAAAAGTGCTTTTTAATTCAAGTGACATGATTGAGACATGTTTTATATAACACAATATATTCTCAGTCTCAATAAAACTACAGGTAAGGGTTTTCTTTTTTCTTTAACAGTCCCTAAGCCAGTAACTCAAGGTGTACTGAACCTTTAGCAATCAATATGCCTACCTAATCTAGCAGAATACCTCATATTGGGATACTCTGCCAGGCTTTATCACTTTCCTTTTGTAATTTAGTTAACTAACATTGTCACCAGTTCACACTTCATAAAGCAGAGTATCAGTTTTATCATTTTTCTGCTTTAAAAAAAAATGCAGTATTCTACATTATGCATAGCATCATGTAAAATCTTCTCATATTGGTGTTTTAAAAATAGCTCTGGGGTGTCTGGCTGGCTCAGTCAGGACAGCATGTGACTCTTGATCTTGAGATCATGAGTCTGAGCCCCTCATTGGAGGCAAAGTTTACTTAAAAGCAAATAAGGGGCGCCCGGGTGGCTCAGTGGGTTAAAGCCTCTGCCTTTGGCTCAGGTCGTGATCCCAGGGTCCTGGGATCGAGCCCCACATTGGACTCTCTGCTCAGCAGGGAGCCTGCTTCTTCCTCTCTCTCTGCCTGCCTCTCTGCCTACTTGTGATCTCTGTCTGTCAAATAAAGAAAGAAAATAAGATTTTTTTAAAAATCTTTTTTTAAAACAAGTAAATAAATGAAAAGTAAATAAAAATAGCTTTATTAGGATAGATGTCATATACAATAAACAGTATATACTTAAAGTGTCCAATTCAGTAAGTTTTCACATACACATACACTCTTGAATCCATCATCACAATTCAGATATTATCTTGGCATTTGAAGCTTAGTACTATATGACCTCATCTTTATGGGATTTGACTCTTAGTGCTTATTTGCCTTATTCTTCTTGAATATATTATAAACTATTTTTTAAAGATTTTATTTATCTGAAAGAGACAGAGTGAGAGAGCAAGAGAAGGGTGAGGGACAGAGAGAGAGGCAGACTCCCCACAGAGCAGGGAGCCCTACGTGGGGCTTGATCTGGAAACTCCAAGATCATTACCTGAGCTGAAGGCAGACACTTAATCAACTGAGCCACCCAAGTGCCCATATTATAAACTCTTTAGAAAGACAGAGGGAGTCTTACTTGTCTTTGGAATGCTCAAAGTACTTTATAAATAATACACACTCAAAAAGAATAACTGTTTTTATTGAGGCCTGATCTTCTGAATCTTTAAATAGAATTTGTACTAATTGTGCTATTGTTATTTTTTCCTCATTTAATAAAGTAGATATTTCTATGATCATCATAGATGAATGTAATATGATAAAATAAATAAAATTTCATTTCATATTCCTAGGACTATACATAAATAAAAAAGAATTTATTTTATTTTATTAAGTAATCTCTACACCCAAAATGGGGCTCAAATTCATGACCCCCAGATCAAGAGTCATATGCTTTTCATACTGAGGCATCCAGGTGTCCCTAAAAGAACTTTTAGAAAAGAAAACAGGGGCGCCTGTGTGGCTTGGTCATTAGGGTCTGCCTTTGGCTGGGACATGATCCCGGGGTCCTGGAATCAAGCCCAGCATTAGGCTCCCTGCTCAGAGGGAGGCCTGCTTCTCCCTCTCCCATGGCCCCTGCTGTGTTCCCTTTCTCGCGATCTCTCTCTGTCAAATAAATAAATAAAATCTTTAAAAAAAGAAAAAAGAAAAGAAAAGAAAACATACTTCTGTGGAATTTAAATTACATTTTCTTCAGAATCTCAAAGGAAAAAACAAAGTTTCATATCTTATTTCATTAATAATTAATAATAAAAGCAATGATCATATTTTTACTGCTTGAGAAGTACTTTGAATTTATTGTCTCATCTGATCTCATCAAGATAAAATAACAACACAAAGAGGTAACTACGAAATTTTAAAAAAACATAATCCACAACTGATTTACTTTATGATGTCAATGAAAATTAGAAAGATATATAATTCCTATATGTTTATTTTCCAGTATGAAGCTTAGGGGAAAATATCATACAAAATAAATTTGGTAAGAATACTTGAGATGATTTTTAACATTAAATGTGTTTTAGAAAAATAGAAAATATGGAAGCCTGAATGAAAACTTTTTCCGTAAATGCTGATAGCTAAGGGATTTTCAGGTTTGAGGTTACTCATTGCTCTCTTCAAAACCACAATTTCATGTGGTCTTTTCTTTTCTTTCTTTTCTCCTTAAGTAAGATCTAAGCCCAGCAAAGCCTAACATAGGGCTTGAACTCACCAACCTGAGATGAGGTTGACCTGAGCTGAGGTCAAGAGTGGGATGCCTAACCAACTGAGATGCCCCCAAACCACAATTTTAAAAGCATTCTGGTAATACTGTTCAAATGCTGATTAGACTGTGAGTTCTTAGAAAACAGGACCTGTGTCTTAAAATAGTTCTGACACAAAACATTTAATCAATTTTTATTGAATGATTAAGGCCATGGTGGATGAGAGATTTCAAACCAAGGGATCAATTTAGTGTTTGTGTCTGTGTGCATACTCACGTATGAACATGTGATAAGTAAGGTAGACTGTTGGTATAATATTTCATCAAGTGAAGGAGTTCCTTTTAATTTACTTTCATTTGTAAGCAGCCATTGTTCCAACAACAAAACAACAACAAAAAACTTTTCGTTACATGGTTATTTTGCTTGCTGAGAACAAGATACATTGTATGTGCTGTTATTAGAATAGTTACAATAAAAGGTTATGTTCAGGATGTTGGGGATGTAATGTAGAGGGTGGTGACTATTATTGCATATTTGGAAGTGTATTAATCCATATTAGGAAGTTGCAAAGTCCTTATCACAAGAAAAAAATTATATAACTATACATGTGGTCAGTTGTTAATTAGATTATCGTGTTAATCATTTTGCAATAGATATAAATACTGAACCATCTTGTACACCTGAAACTAATACTAAATCAAATTGAAAGGGAGGAGAGGTTATGTTGAAATATGATGGGTTACAAATATGATGCTATTTTAATTATTCCTTTAAGTGTAAACTTCTTGGGTTTGCTGTTACGTATCATTCCCGTTGGAAATAAAATCTTTGGATGTTACCAAATACATGTGCTTCACAGATTAGGATCTCCAAGGGCTGACTCTGAGATGTTCACAGTGCAAAAGGTTTATAAAGGATAAACTCTGGTCAAAAGTCAGGGCAGGAAGCGGAATTGAACAGAGGGAAGAGTGGAACCCAAAGCTAGCCCGCCGAAATCTCCTGGAGCTCAGGAGCCAAAGCTGCCCTTTAGAGCTGTTCCTCATAGGGCTCTGCTTGGCTCTGATTTCACTCTCCTCACATCACAGTTATTGGATAACTACCTGCTTACTTCTTAGAGAAGACCAAGAGCATCAAGCTTTACTCCACCAACTTCCAGCGGCTATTGTCAGACTCTCCAGCTGTGCTCTGAATAGGACTTCTTCTTTTTAAAAAATATTTTATTTATTTAATTAACAGAGAAAGAGAGAGCACAAGCAAAGGAAGAAGCAGACAGAGGGAGAAGCAGTCTCCCCACTGAGCAAGAAGTCCGATGCGGGATTCGATCCCAGGACCGCAGGACCCAGAACCATGACCTGAGCCGAAGACAGCTGCTTAACCAGCTGGGCCACCAAGGTGTTCCTGAATTTTCCTTCTCTAGTCTCTTCAAACACATCTCTGCTATGGAATTTTCCCTCATTGTCTTAAACCTTCCCCCTTCTGCTGATTCATCTCCCAAGGTCTATCTATGAACATGTTCAACCACTTCATTCTTGATGTCGCCTTTTTTTCACATGTCCCTGGAGTCTGTTCTGAACCCTTTCATAGTCTGCCCAGCCACGATTCTTCACTTTTTGCTCTGCATGCTCTTCTTCAGGCTTACTTCTCAAATCACAGACTTCTGACCACTCTCCCCCAAAACTCCACTGAAAGGACCTGAAAGGACCTTAGCTGGGGCTGTTGATTACCTCTTGCTTTTTGCGTGCAGCAAACACTTTTCTGTCTCTGTTAATTGACATCCTGTGGCAGTGACACTATTGACCACATGGTCTTACCCTGGTCTCCCTTCTCCCATTCTGAACAAACTGTTACTGCCTGCTTGGGATCTTCTTTTTCATTTCTTTCTTTCTTTCTTTCTTTCTTTCTTTCTTTCTTTCTTTCTTTCTTTCTTTCTTTTAATGAGAGAGAGAGAGAGCACACAAGAAGGGGGAGGGTTAGAGGGAGAAGCAGACTCCTCGCTGAGCAGGGAGCCCAAGTCGGGACTCCATCCTAGGACTCCAGAATCATGACATGAGCGAAAGGCAGATGCTCAAACAAGGTGAAACAGCCAGGTGCCCCTGGGTTTTCTTTCTCTGCTAATGCCCTACTTGTTAGTGTTTTATCAGACTTTATCCTTACCTCTTCGCTTCTAACTCTATAGAGATCTTCTCTACAAGGGATTTCAATGTTCTTCTCTAATTTTAACTACCGACTATATGAAAAGGCAATTAATCCAGTTGTCAAGATACACACTCTAAAAACCTGACTGCGTGGGTTCAATGGCCTGGCTTTACCACTTCCTAGCTGAGAATAACCTTGGACAGTATCTCTGTGCCCCCACCTTTAAGATGAGCATAATAATAGTATCTACGGCATAGGGTCATTGTAAGGATATGGTGTTAATATATGCAAAGTGTTTGCAACATTGCCTGGCCCAGGACCACAAACCCATCCGTGCTTTCAGGATGTATGCTTTCAATCACACCTTCATTTTTCAAACGTGGTGTTTGCGCATGAATTTAAACCAGTGCGTTACAACCCAATTCTCTCATTCCGCTTTAGATTCAAGGTCTACTGTTCCAACTCATTGAGGGAACGGTCTGATGCCTAAAGAAAGAAAGTCTTACGAGAAAACATACTTGGTTTCCTATGTACCTAAGTCCACAAAGGGATTAATTTGGGGACCTCTACAGACCTGAGAAATCTATTTCTTACTTACCAGCATCCTTAGTAACCAGAAACCCACAAGACACAATTTTACCCCAGTCTGACCAAGTGCCCAATTTGATTCAGACACAATAATCTTCGAGGTTTTCATTAGTCGTAAACGTAGGTGGGTCTGATTGCCTTGTGATTACTAGGAGATCTCTCCAGGAGGAACTTTCAGAATGTTTATTTTGTTACCAGTATGAGTTTCTCTTACCCTGCTGTGTCCTTCTCAGGAACAGGTTATGTCATATTTCTTTTTTTTTTTCTAAATCAGAGTACCTTAGGGATGGTCAGAATCATCTTTTGAGGCATCTCCCCACCCTAATCTCTTAGTCCAGGGTCCCTGAGTGGTGACTTCTTCCTCTGTAGCATGAAGCTGTTGAACACACTGGTCTCTCACCATTGGAAAAGGCAGCGGGATGCTTGCCTCAGGATGGGGGGTCGGGGGGGATGCCACAGCCTGCAGACCCAGCAAGGGACCTGGGAGACCTAGACCATGCTGACAGTGGCAGGGCCGGTTCCCAAAGCCCTAATCCTAGGTCTTTTTGTGACATCAGAAAACTCTCAGAGACCTGAATATTATCTGGTTGCTCAGTTTCTGAGGAGACTGGTTCTGAGGGCCAGTCCCAGTCTTTTCCTAGAAGAGCAAAATCCATAGGTCTAACAGAGAAGAGACAATTATCTTTCCTTTACCTACCTCCCTCTTTTTTTTTTTTTTTGCTAATGAGACTGGATCTGGAAAAAGAAAAGAGACTTAAATCATACCCCTGTGGTTCTTTCTGAAGTTGAGTTTACAGTTGGTTTACTACTAAGAAGTATAATTTTTTAAGCAGCAAAACTTTTTTCTTTCAAGAAAGATACCCAATTCTGACTTGATTAAAAAAAAAAAAGTTTATTTATTTATTTGAGAGTGAGAGATTATAAGATGGGGGGAAGGGTAGAGGGAGAAGGGGATTCCCTACTAGGCAAGGAGCCCCATGCAGGACTCGATCCCAGGACCTTGGGATCATGACCTGAGCTGAAGGCAGACACCTATGACTGAGCCATGCGGGCACCTCTAACTTGATTTTTTTTTTTTAAGATTTTATTTATTTATTTGACAGACAGAGATCACAAGTAGGCAGAGAGGCAGGCAGAGAGAGAGAGAGAGGGAAGCAGGCTCCTTGCTGAGCAGAGAGCCCCATGCGGGGCTCGATCCTGGACCCTGAGATCATGACCTGAGCCGAAGGCAGCGGCTTAACCCACTGAGCCACCCAAGAGCCCCTTCTAACTTGATTTTAACAGAACTTTATTTTGTAAACCTTCTGACCACTGCCACACCCTCAATATCTGAAAGGGTTACTTGCTCATTCCCTTTTATTATTTGTGTACATTCCATAGAGTCCTTTTCCAGACTGCAATCTATCTCCCTAATAACTGAAAGCTAGTTTGTTTCCTGTCCTACCATAGCCTCGATGCGGGGCATGGCATTTAGTGATAGCTGGTACTCTTAATAAATTTTGATCAAAATGCATTAAGTAATAGAATCAAGCTCAGATATTCTGGTCCAAAAAAATGAAGGAAGGAGAAAAGCAGGTAATCCGCCAAAAAGGTAAACCATCAGAATAAAAAATAAAATTTTAGGGGCGCCTGAGTGGCTCAGTGGGTTAAAGCCTCTGCCTTTGGCTCAGGTCATGATCCCAGGGTCCTGGGATCGAGCCCCCACATCGGGCTCTCTGCTCAGTGGGGAGCCTGTTTCCCCCTCTCTCTCTGCCTACCTCTCGACCTACTTGTGATCTCTCTGTTAAATAAACAAATAAAATCTTTGAAAAAAAATAAATAAAATTTTAGAGGTTTCCCAAGGTTCCTATGTTGAAAGTAATAATGAATGTGAAACAATACTAATTCTCTTCTCTATAGACTGTTGTATCTCACCTACAGGTTCTGTGTAACCAGAACCCCGCAAATTTAAAACATTTCTTCAAGAGCAGAATTTCACTGCTAATAGAGCCAGTTCTAGAACCCGGCCTCACCTGTGGTAGCCCGTTGGTGTATACCTCATCATTAACACTATAATAATTTATTCAATGCTATCACTAATAAAAAGATTAATGAATGTCCTTGATAGAACATAAGAAATATGTGATTCTTATTTTACTTCACCAATAGAAATAATAATATAGTGGATGTAAAATAGTGAGATATCCAACAGAAGATAACTAATATATGTAAAATGGTAGTGGGGAGTGCCTGGGTGGGTTTTTCATATATTCTCAGAGCCCAGAAATGAAAACAAATGACATGTTAAATCAAAGAATTACCAACTATAGGACCAGCTATGTCCACATAGGAACTGACGAGTGCCAGTCAGGAGAGAAACAGAACTGGGGTGAGGGGGGCAGTGACCATGCCTTCTCCCTTCTGCATCCTCACCTTGGTGGAGATGCGGTAGATGTTCCAGGCCAGATGTTGCTGGAACAGGAAGAAAAGTGTCAGAGGGAGGGAGGTGCATAGCTGAAAGCAGGGGTGACAGAAAGGCTGACTGCTTTCTCACCATTTGAAAACTCACTATCTAAATAAATAGTATTTACAGCTGTGCAATGTAATAATATTTTATCATTAAAAAGAGAAGGCAGGGCCGCCTGAATGGCTCAGTCAGTTAAGCATCTGCCTTTTGGCTCAGGTCCTGGGATAGAGTCCCACATCAGGTTCCCTGCTCAGAGGAGTGCCTGCTTCTCACTCTCCCTCTGCCCCCCCACCCTTGGCTTATGCACTCTCTCTCAAATAAATGGATAAAACTTTTTTAAAAAGAGAGAGAGAGAGAAAGAAGGCAGTTTTATGTGTACTGATAGGCTTCAAGACATAGTAAGTTTGGGGGGAAGACAACATATGGAACATATAGAATGATGTATGTAAAACACTATCATTTCCCTCAAAAATTATATTTATGCTTGCATACATATACAGCATATCTAGAAGGATATTTTTAAATTGGGAACCTTAGGGGAAATGGACAATGCAAGGCTTCTAGGTGATGCCACACAGGTTATATATCTGGGGCATCAATCACATAAGACCTTGCTGTTCAGATGCCTGAGTGGCTCAGTCATTAAGCGTCTGCCTCTGGCTCAGGTCATGATCCCAGGGTCCTGGGATCGAGTCCCAAGGCGGGCTCGCTGCTCCGAGGAAGGCCTGCTTCTCCCTCTCCCAAGCCCCCTGCTTGTGTTCCCTCACCTGCCGTGTCTCTCTCTATCAAATAAATAAATATTAAAAAAAAAAAAGTGTTCAGAACAAAACTCAAACTATATTAAAAAAAAAAAAAAGACCATGCTGTTCAAAATGTGGTTCACAGACCAGCAGCATCAGCATCACCTGGGAACCTGTTGGAAAGGCAGAATCTCAGTTCCTACCCTGCTCTTCCTGAATGGTGACCTTCGGCTAAGGAAGACCTCCAGGTGTTTCCTAATGCGTTAAATCCTGAGAGATACTGATCTAAATGACAGAGACTAGAGACGGCTAGAATGGTGTAGTATATAACCTGCATAATAACCAAGAGGGAAGGAAGGTCCCGGGTGTAAGAGGTGGAAAGAAGTCTCTTTATTCCAGAGTCTTTAGGTACGAGTCATGTGGTACAAAAAGATTTCTAGATACTGTACAATAAATAAAGTGAGCAGGACTTTTCATCCTCAAGGGACTGGTTTTAGTAATTGAAAGTGACTGGAAATGATGGTTATGAAATCTGATACTGTTGAGGAAATTTGCTGTGACGAACAGCAGTTCAGCTTAGCACAGTGGTGGCAGATGTGGGAAGATAGAACCGTATCATGTTTCTATTTCAGGGATGTGACAACAGTCATGCAAGGCATTAATTTAGCTTAGAACCTTTTTTTTTTTTCAAGAAGGCACCATACTTTGGGTGAAGCCCCTCGAGGGGCTTGAACTCACAACCTTGAGATCCAGACCTAGAGCAGAGATGAAGAGTCAGATGCTTAACCGACTGAGCCACCTGGGTGCCCCAGTTAAACAACTTCTGAAGATAAACTAATATTTGGAACATTCAGGTAATGTGTTAGACTTTCTAAACAGGAGACGAATGTCTAAAGCCTTTTGTTCTACCCACCAGTTGCCTCAACTCCTGCTCTCCAGGACTAGACTTTTCTTTTTCTTTTCTTTCTTTCTTTCTTTCTTTCTTTCTTTCTTTCTTTCTTTCTTTCTTTCTTCCTTACTTCTTTCCTTCCTTCCTTCCTTCTTTCCTTTTCTTTCTTTCTCTTAAAGACTTTTATTATTTATTTATTTGACACAGAGAGAGACGGTGAGAGAGGGAACAGAAGCAGAAGGAGAGGGAGAGGGAGAAGCAGACTCCCACTGAGCAGGGAGCCCGATATGGGGCTCGATCCCAGACCCCAGGATCATGACCTGAGCTGAAGGCAGTGGCTTAATGGCTCAGCCACCTAGACGCCCTTCTCTGGAACTTTTTACCTGCACTGCCAATTTGTGAGTCTACACGAGGTTCAAATATGCCTTCAGAAAAGAATCATAATTGAGTCTTGGACTTATTTTGTCAGTTCAACAGCAACCAAATACTGCTATATAAGTGAGAAATGGGAAATAACATTTTGAAATCTAGTTGTGGTGACACTTTAGAATTGGTGGTATATTCACATGACACAGAAAGTATGAAGGGGTACGCAAGAGAAAGCTCTCTCGACATCTACTTCCCAGCTATGCTGTTTCATTTTCTAGAGGCACGCAGTACAAAGAGCGTTTGGGTATCTTTCTGGAGATCATTCCTACGTGAAAAGACAATTTGCATTTATTTTTTCCTCCTGTTTTTGCCAAAGGATAGCAAGCTATGCGTGCCATAGCCTGATTTCTCTGAACAACACTGGGTCATGGAGCTCAGTTCGTATCACATAGAGAGCATCATCATAGCTGCTGTATCCCAACAGAGAGATGAGTCATCAGGTATACCATCTATTGATTTCATCATCTGGTTTTGCAAACAATGCTCTAATGAGTAATCTATTTCATATATCATTTCATACATGAGTGCATAAAGTCTGGGATAAATTCCCAGAGGAAGACCTGTTGGGTTGCACTGTTAATTCAGTGAGATAGTGCCAAATTGTCAATTTATACTCAACTAGAAATATATGAGAGCAAATTGTCTAAACTCACCTTTAGATCTTTGCTAATATGATAATTTAGAAGTGATGTTTTCATTTGCATTTCTGTTTTTGTGAATAAGATGAAGCAAGCATTATTTTATATGTTTAGGGGTCATTTGCCTAGGATCTTACTATCTGGAACAGTGGGCAAAAACATCCTCTTTTCTTTTAGAAGATGGAAATCTGTGAGGTCAAAATACACAGATGTGTAGAGATGAGAGACAAGCAATGGTGAGAGAGAGAGCCTGAAAGAAGCATGGGTGTCTCAGCCCAGGGATCCCGTCATCCCCGATATCAGCCCTGTCTCCTTTTCCTGAAACTTAATTCTCTTCTTTTAATTCTATAAGTTTCCTCAATGTCCTTCCAATAATTTCTACTGCTTCCCTCTTTTTTTTTTTAGTAACGAAAGAATTAAGATTAATAGGTATAAGTCAGATTGTAATTGGTTTAAAAATGAATGATATAAAACACCTCAGAATAACCATAATAAGAAATGGACAGGAACGATATAAATAAAACTACAAAATTTTACTGAAGAACATAAAAGAAGACTTGAATAAATTGGAAGTCCTACCATGTTCCTAGGTAACAATGACTATTATAAAGATGTCAGTTCTTTTCAAATTAATTTATAGGTTTAATGCAACTCCAATCAAAATCCAAATAGGAATATCTTTTGGAGCTTGAAACGGTGATTCTAAAATTGATTAGCTAGAAAAAATAGAGAAGAGCCAAGACATTTTTTTAAAAAGAAAATGGATGAGGGGAACAATGAGTACCTACAGAGTGCCCTCCCCAGCTGAAAGGATTTAATAACGGTGGCTCAGTGTCTGCCTTTCCTGTTCAAAGTAATCCTGACCTCTGAGCCCAGTTGATTGGTCCATAGATATTCTCCCTTCTTCTTAAAGTAATTTTAATATACTTTTGTTAGTTTTTTTAAGGTTTTATTTATTTGTCAGAGAGAGAGAGAGAAAGTGAGCACAAGAAGAGAGAACAGTAGAGGCAGAAGCAGGATCTTCGCTGAGCAAGAAACCCAATGTGGGATTTGATCCCAGGACCTGGAGATCACAACCAGAGCCAAAGGCAGACGCTTAACTAACTCAGCCACCCAGGAGTCCCAGACTTCTGTTTGTTGTAACCAGAAGTCTCCTAATGCAAGGATTTGCACCACAATGTATCAAAAGATATTAAAACAACACATGAGGGGCATCTGGGTGGCTCAGTGGGTAAAGCGTCTGCCTTTGGCTCAGGTCATGATCTCGGAGCCCTGGGATGGTGCCAAAGAGCATTTAGGAAACTATTTACTTGTTCTTGAGTTGAGGGGAAAATTGTCTAAGCATAAAATCAATTGAAATAAAAAAGAATCCAAGACTTAACTCCATGAGAAATTTAAAAGAAATCGTCAGAAATTGAAAAGTAAATTATAAAGGAAAAACATCTAACAAAAAGCAAGTAGTAGTTTATTTATTTGACACAGAGAGAGATTGCAAGTAGTCAGAGAGGCAGGCAGAGAGAGAGAGGAGGAAGCAGGCTCCCCGCTGAGCAGAGAGCCCAATGCGGGGCTCGATCCCAGGGCCCTGAGATCATGACCTGAGCCGAAGGCAGAGGCTTTAACCCACTGAGCCACCCAGGCGCCCCTTGCAAGTAGTAGTTTAAATCAATAATGAAAATGCTGAAACTTCAATGGGATAAAGTGCAATGACAATGTATAGACAAATCTCAGAAGCAGAGATATCAAGTGAAACAATTCACAGTTAACAGTTATAAAACAAGGTATCAAGGACATATCATTGTATATCATCAAAAAATGAAAACTGTAAAATTGATAAAGTTTGAAGCTGATGAAGTTGTTTCAGAAATAAGCCAAATCATACACTCCTATTATAAGTCTAAATTGATTTATCTATATAGATATATAGATATACAATATCTATTTACAAAATGTAATTGGCAACATCCAACAAGAAATTTATAAAAGGTCCATACTCTTTATTCCAAATTCCCTTTCTAGGGATCCAGCCTACTATGATTATTTTTCTTTAGCCCACTATGATTACTAAAAGCACAAACTGTAAAAATAAAATAAAATAAAATAAAATCACAAAATGTAGCTCTTGCCTTCGAAGATGTAAGCATAAAACCGACAGCCAGGGGGGATAGAGGAAGGAGGGAAAGAAAGGAGTGGCATTGAGCCCTTCGGTTCCCGGTGAGACTCCTAGAACAGCTCTGTTCCCTTCAGAACCTGTAAACCATTTCAGGACACTTGCACTGAATTCTTCCCTGACCCATCTCCCCCACCTCCCACCTTAGTTTCTGTTCCTTGCAAGAAGACTATTGACTAACTTAACTACTTTGGCAGAAGTGGATATAGCTTCTTTCTGCTAGATTAATATTCCATATAATTTTTGGTAAGAGTACTGATTTCTTTGAGTCATGGTAATTGGTTCTGGCCCAAGATTAATTAGTTTGAAATCAAAATGGATCCAATATTGGCACTTTCCAGAGTGTCTACCTAAACACAATATTAGATTGACAAAATCCTTCATGGATGAGAAGTGTTGGTGAGATTTTTAACAGAGACAAAGCAATGTTTACTAGACCAAGTAGAACAGAAGCAAAAATTAGAAGAAATTTACTGGATTTAGTTCCAGTTAGAGAGATAAGACTTGTTCATAGGGGTGCTGTGGATAAGTGATTACATTAACATTTATTGAAACACAATCCATTCCTTGCCATATGTATAAAGGCCTTTGACACAATTGACCTCTCCTTTCTTTTTTCTTTTTTTTTTAAATAAATTTTAAAAGAGGGCCACCTGGGTGGCTCAGTGGGTTAAAGTCTCTGCCTTCAGCTCAGGTCATGATCCCGGGGTCCCGGAATCGAGCCCCGCATTGGGCTTTCTGCTCAGCAGGGAGCCTGCTTCCTCCTCTCTCTCTCTGCCTGACTCTCTGCCTGCTTGTGATCTGTCAAATAAATAAATACAATCTTTAAAAAAAATTTTTTTTAATTATTTAAAATTAAAAAAAATTTTTTTTAAAGATTGTATTTATTTATTTGACAGAGAGAGAGACACAGAGAGAGAGGGAACACCAGCAGGGGGAGTAGGAGAGGGAGAAGCTGGTTTCCTGCCAAGCAGGGAGCCTTATGGAGAGCTCCATTCCAGGACCTTAGGATCATGACCTGAACTGAAGGCAGACGCTTAAGGACTGAGCCATGCAGGCGCCCCTGACCACTCCTTTCTTGTCTCTTGCCTCAGTCTTCACAATTCCACTCTCTTGGCACTTCTTACTTTTTGCCTTCTCCCCTGGGCTTAAGTAATAGTTGGGTTAGTTCAAATAAAGGCTAGAGTCTTGTAACAAGAGATGAAAATTACTTAAACAAGATAATTATTTCTCATGTAATATTTTGCATATGTGCTCCAGGAATAATATGGTGGTCTGGTGGTTAGAGAACCCATTATCCTTTTAACTTATGACATCTGTTTGGATATGACCCTCATCCATGTGGTCTCAGTTACTTTACTACCATACCAACATTCAAGTTCATGGAAATGGGGGACATGCTTCTTTCCTATAAAGAGCATGGCTAGAAGTTGCAAACATCATTTCCGCTAAATGTCAGAAAGAGAACCCAATCACATGGCCACAGTTAACTCTAAGGGAGGCTGAGACATAGAGTTTCTATCTGGGGAGCCATGTATCCATTTAGACCTGTATTATACAGAAAGATAGCACTCTCTAACACACCTTCTATATACATCAATGTTTACTAAATATTTCTTTAGCCTAGGTTTCTCTTCTGAAATTCAGAACTGATGAGTAAACAGTTGAATAAATATTATGTGTGTGTGTATGTGTGTGTGTATATATAATATGACATCTTTTATTTTTTGATTTTTTAAAAAAATATTTTATTTATTTATTTGACAGAGATCACAAGTAGGCAGAGAGGCAGGCATAGAAAGAGGGGGAAGCAAGTTCCCCACAGAGCAGAGAGCCTGATGCAGGGCTCCACCCCAGGACTCCAGGATCACGACTCAAGATAAGGGCAGAGGCTTAACCCACTGAGCCACCCAGGTGCCCCCGAAATAAACGAAGTCTTTAAAAAAAAAAAAATCAAGCGGCGCCCGGGTGGCTCAGTGGGTTAAGGCTCTGCCTTCGTCTCAGGTCATGATCCCAGGGTCCTGGGGTTGAGCCCTGCATCAGGCTCTCTGTTCGGTGGGGAGCCTGCTTCCCCCTCTCTCTCTACTGGCCTGCCTCTCTGTGTACTTGTGATCTCTGCCTATCAAATAAATAAATAAAATCTTAAAAGAAAAAAAAAAGACTTTGTTTATTTCAGAGAGAGAGCAAGCCCAGGAGCAGGGGGAGGGGCAGAGGGAGAAGCAGACTGCCCTCAGGAAGCCCAAATCTGGGCTCCATCCCAGGACCCAGAGATCATAACCTGAGCTGAAGGCAGATGCTTAACCGACTGAGCCACCTGGTGCACTACGCAAATATCTTTTAAACTGAGGTATAACATATTTGCAGTGAAGTATGTAAAAGTATGTATGTAAAGTGCACTAATATACATGTTAAACCTTAATGAATTTTACATATGTACTGACCTATTGAAGCACCATCTAGATTCAGACATCCTTCAAAATTCTGTGTCTTTTCCCAGTCAACTATTATTTCTTCTGCTTAGATAATTATATCAGCCTTCTCAAGGGCTGCATGTGTTGCAATAAATTCACTGATGATTTTTCAATTTTTCTCTATCTCTATGTTGTATGTATACACATATGTATGTATATATGTATACTTATATGTACAACCATATTTTTTTTTCTTGCCTCTGGAACCTCACCTCCCCTTTTTCCCTCTTTTTTTCCTTGCTCTTCCTGCTGTGATTCTGATCTCAGTTGAGCCATCACTTTTTATCAAGAAACCCTCTTAGTTGCTGTTATGGGGATTTGCCTAAAAATGTTTGTTAGAGTTATTTTAGCATGGGAAAAGGAGGAAGAAAACTCATGTTGAATATGTTTTTATTTGGAATATATTGTTTTGGGTAAGTGAATTAGAAATAGTATTTACTGGTAAATGAGACCTGGTCACAAAAATATTTTCATTCCTAATATTAGTTTAAACAATGCTACTGTAAATTAGCTCTAGAAGCAAATCAAAAATATTGAAGCCTTAGCTCTTCTGAGTGGTTCTTAGGAGTAAATAAACAATTGCAAGGCAAGCTCCTATTTATTTTTGAACATTTTGAAGTGTATGACATAAAGTAAATAGACACACCTTAGTAACGTGTGCAGTTTGATGAGTTTTGACAACTGAATATACCTGGGTAACTAATTCCCCAGTTGAAATGCAGAACTTTTCTTTCTTTAATGTCTCTGATTTCTCGAGTCAATTTCTTTATGTCTGTAGTCAGTCTCCTCATGAGGCGGCCACTGTTGTGATTTCTATCACAGTCCATTCATCTACACGTTCTTAAATGTCATATAAGTACAATCATATACATATACTTATAAAAGTTTGGCTTCTTTGGCTCAATCTATGTTTTCAGAACTTTTAAAAAAATATTTTATTTATTTATTCGACAGATAGAGAGCACAGGTAGGCAGAGAGGCAGGCAGAGAGGAGGAAGGAGGCTCCCCGCTGAGCAGAGAGCCCGATGTGGGGCTCAATCCCAGGACCCTGGGATCATGACCTGAGCAGAAGGCAGAGGCTTTAAGCCACTGAGCCACCCAGGCGCCCTCAATCTATGTTTTTGAGATTCTCCCACATTGTTGCATATATGAGTCACTTTTTTTTCCTTTTCTTTTGCCAAATAGTATTCCCAAGTAGCATATATATTGTAACTTGTTTATCCATTTTATCAATTTAATTGATGAACTTATGGATTGTTTCCTATTTCTGGCTATTTGGAACATTCCTACATATGTCTTTTTATAAATGTATATTTCATATCTTGAATGTAATAAAAACCTAAATTTAATAAAATCCAGTTGAATAGATGGATCATAGAATAGGTGTTTTTTTTACTTTTGTTGTAAACTGCTAATTAGTTTTCAAAAGTGCTGGTAACCACTTCACGCACCGACTAGAAATGCCTCTGGTTGTTCTAGTTCACACCCAAATCTGGCATTTGTCAGTCTTTTTAATGTTCGTCATTTTTCTTTTAAGGATTTTATTTATTTACTTGACAGACAGAGATCACAAGTAGGCAGAGAGGCAGGCAGAGAGAGAGGAGGAAGCAGGCTCCCTGCTGAGCAGAGAGCCTGATGTGGGGCTCGATCCCAGGACCCTGAGGTCATGACCTGAGCCGAAGGCAGAGGCTTTAACCCACTGAGCCACCCAGGTGCCCCAATGTTGATCATTTTATTTTATTTTTAAAAAAGACTTTATTTATTTGAGAGAGAGAGAGTTGAGCACATGAGCAGTGGGGAGAGGCAGAGGGAGAGGGAGAAGTAGACTCCCTCCTGAGCAGGGAGCCTGATGTGGGACTTGATCCCAGGATTCTGGGATCATGACCTGACCTGAAAGCAGATGCTTACCCGACTGAGCCACCCAGACACCCCAGATGTTTGTCATTTTAGAGGTGTGGAATGGTATCTCATGGTAGTTTTAAATTACATTGCCTAAAAATGCTGAACAGCATTTCTAGTTTTTTTTTTTTTTTTAAAGATGTTATTTATTTATTTGACAGAGAGCGATCACAACTAGAGAGGCAGGCAGAGAGAGAAAGAGAGAAGCAGGCTCCCTGCTGAGCAGAGAGCTCGATGCGGGACTTGATCCCAGGACCCTGAGATCATGACCCAAGCCAAAGGCAGCGGCTTAACCCACTGAGCCACCCAGGCGCCCCCATTTCTAGTTTTCTATTCTGGAATCCTTAGGGTGTGGCCCTCATTCTCATTCTTACAAAATGGCTGCTGGAGCTCTAGCTGTCACCCTGGCAGAAGGAAGAGCTAAAGATCCAGGTCCTGAAGTTATGCATCTGTTGAGTCTCTTTCTCCACATCCTGTGGCTTACAATTTAGTGGAAAGGATTATGTCATGTGGCCACTTTAATCTACCTGGAAGACCGTGGCTTACAGTTTTTAAAGTTGGTGCGCGGGGTATCCACTGCTGTTTAACAAACTGACGCAAAACTCAGTGGCTTAAATAAAAACATGTTGTTGTTGTTGTTTGTTCTTCACAAATATGCAATTTGGGCAAAGCTCAAGAGGAACCTCCTGTGTTGCCCTTGACATCAATACAGGAGCAGCTGATGCTGGCTGCCGGCCAAGAAGATTCACATGGTTGGAACTGTGGTTAGGACACCTACACATGACCTTTTCTTGTGGCTGCCTGGTTTCCCACACCACGGTGGCTGAGTCCCAAGGGTGAGGGTCTCAAGAGAGACCAGGTGGACACCATGTAGTCTTTTATGACCAAGGCCTAGAAGTCATACATCATCACTTGAGCTGTACACAATGACTCTGGTCATTGTGGCAAACACAAAGACACACCCCTGGTTAAAAGGAAGGGGAAATCAATTCTACTTTTTGATGTGGCAGTGACAAGATTTGGGAAGAGCATGTAGGATCAAGATATTGGTGTGGCCATTTGGGGTAAATATAATCACCTGCAACTGGGCATGTTGCCTGGCCCTAACAGAAGTGGGGTTCTCTAAGCAGGAAAGATATGGTAAATAGATATTAGGTAGGCAAAGTGAGTTTCTGCCATATTCCTAGTACATATCAACATTTTTTTTTTTTTTTTTTTTTTTGCTTTGCCGCTAGACAGCAATTATCTCCACAAGGGCAGCAGCCAGATTTGTCCATCTTGTCAATCATTGGTTCCTCATGGTCTAAGGGGGGAAAAAGCCATTTAAAAAAAGTCAGTGAATGATTTTTTTTTTTTTTTTTGAGTAGGCTCCATACCCAACATGGGGCTTGAACTCATGACCCTGAAATCAAGTATTAGATGTTCCACTGACTGAGCTAGGCAGGTGCCCCTGTCAATGAATGATTATTAAACCAAATAAAACTCTATAGAAAATATCAGTCACTTAAAAAAAAAAAAAAGAGGAGGGGAGTGATGCCTGGCTGGCTCAGGTGGTAGAGCATACAACTCTTGATCTTGGGGTCATGAGTTTGAGTCCCACATTAGGTGTAGAACTCATTTAAAAAAGAAAAGAAAGGAAAAGAGAAGAAGAGAAAAGAAGAAAAGAGAAGAGAAAAGATAAGTTTTGGAGAAGAAACTGTTGGGGGCGTTGCCTGGCTGGCTTAGTCAGTGGAACATGTGACTCTTGATCTCAGAGTTGTAAATTCAAGCCCCACATTGGGTGGAGAAATTACTTAAAGAAAGAAAGAAATCAAGAAATCTAAAAAAGAAAAGAATAAGAAAAAGAAACCATGACATAAGCAGTAGGAAAGAATGAGAAGATTGAAATTTGAAAGTCAATAACCTACAAAATGTCTAATAAAATATATACTGAGGATTAAAACAAATTTCCTCCCTCTACATTTTAAAATTGAAAACAAAACAAAATATTACCTCCTCAGAAATCTATGTACACAGGGTGCACCTGGGTAGCTCAGCCATTCAGCAGCCCACTCTTGGTTTTGGCTCAGGGTTGTGAGACTGAGTTCCACTTCAAGCTGCATTGCACAGAACCTGCTTGGGATTCTTTCTCTCTCTGCCCCTCCCTCTCATGCTCTTTTTCCCTAAAATAAATAAATAAATCTTAAAAAAAAAAAAAACAAAAAAGGAAGAAGAAAGGTGAGGGGGGCACCTGGGTGGCTCAGTTGTTGTCTGTCTTCAGCTCAGATCCTGGGATTGAGCCTCTCATCGGGCTCCCCGCTCAGCAGGAGGCCTACTTCTCCCTCTCCCATTCCCCTTGCTTGTGTTTCCTCTCTCGCTGTCCCTGTCTTTGTCAAATAAATAAATAAAATCTTTAAAAAATTTTTTTAAATCATATATTAAAAAAGAGAAAGAAATTCATGGACACACATTCACAAAGAAACCTATATGCAAATAAATGGCTGTGTGATTATTATGTGGAAAGAAAGATCTCTTAAAAAGGATAAAGCATGCTTCAGTGAGATGCTCAAAGGCTACTAAGCAGTTCTCTTGATTTTTGTATGTATTATAAAAAACTGGTTTACAATGCCCAGGTGTTGCCCATTACTTGCTGTTTCTGGAGACTGAGTGGAAACTGCAACTTCCGTAATCTTGCCTGGATCAGGGATGAGATCAAGAAGTTCTTCCATAGGTAAGCTTTCTCTTCTTCATCTTTAAATACAGTGCTGGTTCAAGTGGCTTAAAATCTTTCTATCTTCTTTGATAAGTTAAATCTTTGCATCATTATGATCTTCCACTCTTTTTTCTTCTTCTGATCCATTTAATGAGTAGTTTACCATTCGTCCTGTCTTCTCCTGCACATTCCTTAAGACTAAGGGACAAATATTCTCCTCCTGCAATCCTTTTAATATGCAAATTTGATTTTGCTACTCCTTTCCTCGCACAGTACATGGTCAGCACTGAGGAAGGCAAACTTCTTAGCTTGACACTCAGGGCCCTTCAGGAACTGGCTCCTCATCACTTTTCACTCTTCCCTCAGGCTACTGAGCTCTCTCCAGTACCTGCTGCCCCACCCTGCCTTGTGTCTGCCCTGAAAGAGGAAAAGACTTCTCTGTTAAATCTTTCCTCCCAATGTCCTGTGTCCTTGTCCCTTTGACAAACTCTGTCATCTTTCCGTCTCATCTCAAGCATGAACTGCTTGTTCACCCCTTCCCTGAGCTCCTTTCACAGACTGGGTGTGTCTCTTGTGTCTTGGGTTTGAATTTCTAAAACTGGATTACGCCTATTTTTTTTTAAAGGTTTTATTTATGTATTAGAGAAAGAGACAGCACAAGCATGGGGAGCAGCAGGCAGAGGGAGAAGCAGGCTCCCCTTGGAGCAAGGAGCCTGATGTGGGGCTCGATCCCAGGACCCCAGGATCATGACTGGAGCCAAAGGCAGATGCCTCACCAACTGAGCCACGCAGGTGCCCCAAGCCCATTTTTTCCTAAACTTTTCTTCATATCAAGCAATTTTATACACAATCTCATTGGAAGAAACCAAACACAATAGTTATTTTTTTTTTTAAACTGGCATTTATGATTCCTTCCTCTCCCTGTATTTTTGTGTAGGAGTACAGGGATGCCAGGAAAGAGAAAAGCATCCTACTCCTTTTTTTACTCTTTCTGTACTTGGTTTTGGCCAAAGAAGGAGCAGACAAGAGAGTGGGGACATTCCTCTTGGAATGCCAGAGTAGAAAAAGACACTGCTTGGAAGTTCTTCTGAAACAAGAAAAGAATCCCACTCAGCTGAGTGTGGGATTGATTGGGAAGCTGAAGTTTGGACTAGTGCTCTGCTGATGGTGCTTCCTATCTTCTACCAGCATCCTTCCCCAGGTGAAGGAGCTTTTGGGCATATCTTTCCCCATCTGTCTGCGGGACAACCCACTCCTCTTCTCTGTCCTCTGGTCCCCCTGCCCTGACAGAAGTTCTTTTTTAGTGTAATGCTTCCACAATAAGGCTGTTAGGATGATTGAAAGGAAAAGGCCGACAGACGCAGACAAAAGAAAGTTTCCTGAATGACCACGGCTACAGAAACTTAAGAAAACAGTCAGACAAAGCAGGAAACAATACAGGGTGCTCCCAGTTGGATTTACGGACTTTTCAAGGTCTCCATCGAGCTCATTTGCAAAGCAGGAGACTCTTCTCCTTTACCATTTCCACAGAGAGCTTCCCGAGCTTCCCAATCTTCCCCTGCCTCATTTTCTGGAGACTCAGCAATTGTCATATCTGTTCTCCATCACAAGCCACAGATGTGAACAACCCCAGCTCACTCTGGAGTGTTAAGCGGCCGACTAGATGAAGTGCAGGCAAATTTTCCATGAAGAGCATCTTGTAGTGGGCCCAGATTTCAGGGTTGCTTTTGTAGGGTCTACTTCTACACATGGTGCTTCCATGTGGCTAACACCTGTACCCTTCCACCACAAATGACATGACTGTGAGTGTCAGACTCGCACCCATGAGAAGGGCCACTTCTCCTCCACTACAGGGGAACAAGAGGTGTTCATTCCCATATTCTACGGAAATGAAAAGAGGACCGGATTCTAGATTTTTCTTCTCACCTTCAGTCTTTTGACTAAAAACTCCCCTCCTTCAAAATATTGGTTAAGGTTTTGAAGCTTTAACCCTTGGAGTTCAAATCTAGAACAGTGCTCTTGGCAAAAAGTTAATGCACTCTTAAATATTTAAGAATAACAAGATCTCGGGGACCCTGGTGGTTCAGTTCAGTGTCTCTTGATTTCCATCCAGGTCGTGAACTCCGTGTTGTGAGATCGAGCTCTGCGAGGGGCTCCATGCTCAGGAGGAAGTCAGCTTCAGATTCTCTCTCTGCCCATCCCCCACCAAAATAAATAAGTCTTTAAAAAAAATGCAGCTATTTTTTTTTTTTTTAAAGATTTTATTTATTTATTTGTCAGAGAGAGAGAGCGAGAGCGAGCACAGGCAGACTTAGTGGAAGGCAGAGTCAGAGGGAGAAGCAGGCTCCCTGCGGAGCAAGGAGCCCGATGTGGGACTCGATCCCAGGATGCTGGGATCATGACCTGAGCCGAAGGCAGCTGCTCAACCAACTGAGCCACCCAGGCGTCCCAAATGCAGCTATTTGAACATTTAAAATGACATAGGTGGCTCCCATTACCTTTCCATTGGAGAGTACTAATGGAAAATAGTGGGGAGAAAGGCAGGCGGGGGCAAGGGACCCCTGACCTAAGAGGAAATTATCCTTGCAAGGAAAAGACTCCACCCAGTTCTGGGCTTTACAGAAAGTAAAGGAATGGCCTTGGGCAACCCAGGCCCAAGGGGCTGGCTCAAGGGTCGGTGGGATTTTAAACAAAGAGCTTATCTGGTGGCCTCCAGCGTGCTTTAGGGCTATGACAGCCACTGCCCTCCTGCTTCCAGAAGCTAGGAAAGGAGTCCTGGAAGGATCCCTTCCGCCCTGTCCCACGTGAACAGCTACCTGATAGGTAGATGAGTGAGTGGACAAAAACCTGATTGGCTCACCGACTGGTGGAGAGTTAATCAGAGTAAACAGCCCAGCTCTCCCGGCTGATCTCATAAAACCCCCGGGGCTTAGAAACTGCGAGGCCCACCCTCCCAGGGGTCCTTGCGTGCTGTTGGGCAACAAACCTTTCTTTGCTGCCCACCACTTCGTGGGTCTACCTCTTCATTCCTCGAAGGGGCGTGACCAAGAACCGTGGACGCTAAGAGAAGAGCGATCCTGAAACAGTCCTGTTCCACATCAGGGGTCCGCAACTGTCTCGGGTAAAGGGCCAGATGGAAAATATTTTAGGCTTCATGAGTCATATGGTCTCTGTCACAGTAACTCCGTTCTGCCCTTGTAGCCCAAAAACAAAATTAATGAGCTTTGCCCTGTTCCAATAAAACTTTGTTTCTAAGCACGGGCAGAACTATATATAAGTAATTGAACAATGATTACCTAGTCTAACGGAGCAGTCTGGATTCTGCGTCAGCGGAGGTGGCACTCAGGTATGTGAGCATTGTGTACCCAGGTCTTCTGACCTTTCTTTTTCCTTTTTTCTTTTTTTTTTTAACAGAAGAAGAGGGAGTTCAAATTTTTATTTTAAAATTTCCAATTAAAAAAATAAAAAAAATTCTAATTACTGGGGCTCCTGGGTGGCCCAGTCATTTGAGAATCTAACTCTTAGTCTGGGTTTGGGTCCTGATCTCCTAAGCCCGAAAAGGGCTCCGCATTTGGTGTGGAGTAGGCTTGAGAGTCTTTCCCTCTGTCCCTCTTGCTCATGCTCAACTGATTGCTCGCTCTCTCTCTCACTAAAAAAATAATCTAAAAAATTTCAATTACTAATTCTTTTTTCCCTACTTTTTATATAATTCTCCCATTTTTTGGTGGTTTTGTTATTTGTGAAAACGTATTTCCTGAAAATGGCTTTTAAGTAACTGGTGGATGAGAATTATCATGACTCAACAAGGCCAGACTTATTTTCGTTTTACTGTGATTTTTTTTTTCAGGGAGAATGAGTACTTGGAAAACTACATGTACTCACTGGAAAACAAAATGTGAACTGATTTGGGGGTTTTAAGAATACTACTTTCACCTTTGGTTTAACAGTTACTTTGGGGCCACCTTTATTCCTAATTTAAATATATTTTATATATTATTAATGAAATGTTATTTTTCTCTTGCTACAATAGAATAAGATGTCTCAAATTTGTTATTTTGGGAAAGTCTGCTGTTCCTGAACTCTGCCAGTTGGAGACAACTTCTCCATGTCAAAGAACTTCCTTTTTGAGAAATGTGCTTGGCTCACAATTTCTTATGCTCCTCGGTTTTGCCAAGTGGGCTTGCTTATACCCAAGAGTTAAATCATCTTATCTTTGACATTAAGGAATGGTTTAGCCAATTTACATTTAGGTCAACACTTTTAAAAGGCAAAAAGTCTGCTGAGATTGATTTAGTACTGCTTTGTAGCATTTTTCATATATATTCATATGAGTTCAATAAACTCTTGACTCCAAACATGTAAAATTAAATAATGAGGCCTCAGCAATTACCTTCAGACCTAATTTTTCAAGGTTTTTGCCCATACACAAAGCAGCTTTTCAAAAGTGACCAATATAATCAAGTACTGGAGTACGGGGAAGAAAGGAAGTTAAAGATAGCTGCTGTATACTGGGGCGCCTGGGTGGCTCAGTGGGTTAAGCCTCTGCCTTCGCTCAGGTCATGATCCCAGGGTCATGGGATGGAGCCCCGCATTGGGCTCTCTGCTCAGCAGGGAGCCTGTTTCCTCCTCTCTCTCTCTCTGTCTGCCTCTGCCTACTTGGGATCTATGTCTGTCAAATAAATAAATAAAATCTTAAAAAAAAAAAAAAAAAGATAGCTGCTGTATTAAAGGGCCAGGAATGTTCTCATATACTCCAACTGGAAGAATGAAGTTGATGCACCTTAACTCTGATGGTATTTGTTCATAAGAACAGAACTGGGATCAATGATAAATGCCCTGGTTTCTCCATTTCAAAATTGTTATGAAATTCTAACTATGTTTATGTTATATATATAATATTTGATTTTATTCATTTATTTGACAGAGAGAGAGAGAGAGAGATCACAAGTAGGAGGCAGGCAGAGAGTGAGGGGGAAAGCAGGCTCCCCGTTGAGCAGAGAGCCCGATGCGGGGCTTGATCCCAGGCCCCTGAGATCATGACCTGAGCCAAAGGCAGTGGCTTAACCCACTGAGCCACCCAGACGCCCCTATATTATTTCTTATTATTTAACAAATAGACTTGGAAAAAAACACAAACAAACAAGTAGACTTGTTCCAGGAAGTATACCATCCCAAGGAACTTTTTAAAGTTTTCAGCGATCTTTTTGCAGATTTTCTTATTTTTCTACATAATTCCAAGTATTTCTTTCTATGCCTTCTTCTTCTACTTGTTTCTCTCCTCTTTAACCAACATCACCCCAACCAAATTGCCTTTCCATTGAATTTTATCTAAGAGGCAAAATGTAATTCTGTACGTGTTTTAACATATAATAGGTGTGCAGTAAATATTTGCTAAGTGTATAATGTTAAGGAGATGGTTAGTTTCAGTTTCATATTCTTTTTTTAAAATTTTATTTTTAAAAAATTTTATTTATTTACTTAACAGAGCTCATAAGCAGGAAGAGCAGCAGAGGGAGAGGGAGAAGCAGGCTCCCTACTGAGCAGGGAGTCTGACACCAGACTCTATCCCAGGATCCCGCGATCATGACCTGAGCCGAAGGCAGACGTCTCACTTACTGACTGAGCCACCCAGGTGCCCCTGTTTCACATTCTTTAAGTGTATTCCATTAAAAGTTTTACAGATGGGCGAATGTAGGAGCAGAATCAATTTCATATATTACTGTAGTGATTGCCAGTTTTACTTTTAATTAGGACTGGAAGAATCACAACTACTTCCTATTCTTCCTGGAATAAGAACAATGAAAAATCAAAGCCTGAGTATCTAGCTTAAATACTCTGCACCAAGTTGGTGAACCAAGGAAAACAAAAATGGTTTGGGATATTTTATGTTGTGACCTGGAAACTTTCTATACATCTTTTTCCTGCTATTTTCCAAATGATCACCTCCTTAAGCTCAACTTAGGTTTTTGCTTACAGTAAGACCGTTGCCATTAGCTCTCTGATCGAAATGTTGGGCATATAGTCGGACCAGGACAGAGTTGTAAATATAGGTTTGTGTGAGAGAAGTAAAGGTCTTTGACTAAAGGAAAGGTTAAGAGATCTGACATCTCCAAAAGACATCTCCCTTGCTCAGCAGGGAGCCCACTTCTCCCTCTGCCTGCTGCTCCCCCTGCTTATTCTCTCTCTCTGACAAACAAATAAAAAAATACAATCTTAAAAAAAAAAAAAAAAGACTTCATGGACTGTGTTATATGCAATTATGGCTATCATGTTGGTGTTGCTGAATAAAATCCAAAACCCTCTAAAAGCTCTGCCTTTTCAGCACAAGAATTTTTCCATAGTATGGATATTACATTTATAATTCCCATACATTTTATTTTGTGGTCTACTTTGGACATTTTTGTTCTCAGAGTGGTTTGAATTTACTTTATTAGTTCTTTATTTGGGGCCTGATTTTTTTTTTTCCCTCCACTTATTTAACTCACCGACCTTTTCTACCGCTGACCAACATTTTAAGGAATGAGTGGTGCTTTTGTGCATTCTTTCAAGTTTGGAAAGGAAACACAGAGCCCTCTACCTTATTCCTATTTTGTCTACTCTTACACATTCCTCTCTTTGGTACATGGTTGGCAAAAACAAAACAAAACAAAACAACAAAAAAAAACCCTAAAGATTCTGGCTGTAAAACAAGAACCTGAAGAACAATGCGTTAATCCGTTATTTAATACTGCCGGCCTGTCTTTAGATTTTGCATTGTCTACTTGATCAAGAAAAGGTCCTATTCCTGATTCTGGGAAGTGCTAACCTGACAGGTGTCAGATGTAGGTGACCTTTTAAAAAAATATTAACCGAGAACAAAAGCCTTGGATGATTTCTAAATGAGTCAAGGTTACTCATCCAACTGTCCTTGAGCAATAAAAAAGGAAAGTCAGTGCATTATATACAGGGTCAGTGATAAAAGCCATGAGAAAAATAATCTTTCTAAGTTAGACAATGCTGATATTGGCAGTCCTTGAATGCTATTAAAATACACACACACTTCTTTTTTAGAGAAATGCTTAATGGGGCACAATTAAGCGGTCTGTAGAATTGAATGACCTTTATATTGCTGTAATCTCATGAAGGAAACCTTTCACACACAGCATCCACTTTTGAAAGAACATTCACAAGAAAATATTGTCACTAATTCAGCAGACTATGCCAGACCTATGTTCTGTGTCTTGCCCCTTTTGGAGTCCTTCATTGCCAGAGAAAAGCTAAGATCACCAAAGATGCTGACATCAACCATGTCAGTCAACCAAAATCCATCAAACTATTATAATTCAGAAGTAAATTTGGTGGTGAGCAGAAAAGGGAAATTATAAAGCCTCAAATGGCCAAACAAAGATTCTCACCCTCTAGCTTTTCTTTCACATAGAATACTTTAGATTATAACATTTTCCATTTGAGTCTTGAGGATCACTTTTCCCCTTAAAATTTGTATTTTGAAAAACAAACAAACTACGGAAAGACAGTGTGATGATCACCTCAATTCATTTGTTTTCTCTACCTCAATTTATATCTCTATATAATCTTATATATTTATTTATGACTTTGACTGATCTACTTGAGAGTAAGTTACAGACAACATGGCACTTTCCTGAACATTTCAGGGGTGCCTGGCTGGTTCGGTCAGTAGAGGACACAACTCTTGATCTGGGGTTTGTAAATTTGAGCCTCATGTTAGGTATAGAGATTACTTAAAAATAGAATCTAATTGAAGGAGGAGTCAAGATGGCGGAGAAGTAGCAAGCTGAGACTGCTTCAGCTAGCCGGAGATCAGCTAGATAGCTTATCTAAAGATTGCAAACACCTGAAAATCCATCGGCAGATCGAAGAGAAGAAGAACAGCAATTCTGGAAACAGAAAAACAACCACTTTCTGAAAGGTAGGACCGGCGGAGAAGTGAATCCAAAGCGACGGGAAGATAGACCCCGGGGGGAGGGGCCGGCTCCCGGCAAGCGGCGGAGCAACCGCGCACAAAATCAGGACTTTTAAAAGTCTGTTCCGCGGAGGGACATCGCTCCAGAGGCTAAACCGGAGCGAAGCCCACGCGGGGTCAGCGTGGCCTCAGGTCCCGCAGGGTCACAGAAGGATCGGGGGTGTCTGAGTGTCGCAGAGCTTGCGGGTATTGGAACGGGAAAGCCGGCTACAGAGACAGAGCCGACAGTAAGCTCGCAGCTCCGTGTTACCTTGAACCGGTCGCAGGCTCGGTGAGCTCGGAGCGCGGCCGGAGGTCAGGCAGACGGGAGTAACTGGGCGCTGTTCTCTGAGGGCGCACTGAGGAGTGGGGCCCTGGGCTCTCGGCTCCTCCGGGCCGGAGACCAGGAGGCCGCCATTTGTATTCCCGTCCTCTGGAACTCTACGGAAAGCGCTCAGGGAACAAAAGCTCCTGAAAGCAAACCCGAGCTGATTACTCACCCCGGCCCCGGGTAAGGGCGGTGTAATTCCGCCTGGGGCAAAGACACTTGAAAATCACTACAACAGGCCCCTCCCCCAGAAGATCAACAAGAAATCCAGCCGAGACCAAGCTCACCTACCAAGGAGTGCGGTTTCAATACCAAGGAGAGCAGCAGAATTCCAGAGGAGGAGAAAGCCAAGCACGGAACTCATGGCTTTTTTCCTGTGATTTTTTTTAGTCTTGCAGTTAATTTAATTTTTTCTTTTTCATTTTTTTTTTTTTTTTTCTTTTTCTCGCCTTCGGGTAAAATTTTTTTTTTTTTTTTAACTGTTACCTTTTTCTTTTTTAACGATTTTTTACTAGTTTATCTAATATATATATATTTTTTTTTACATTTTTCTTAGGTGTTTTCTTTTTTAAAAAAAAATTCTTTTCTTTTTTTTTTTTTTTTTTTTTTTTTTTTTTTTTTTTTTCTTTTTTCTTTCTTCCTTTTTGAACCTCTTTTTATCCCCTTTCTCCCCACTCACGATTTTGGATCTCTTCTAATTTGGCTAAAGGATATTTTCCTGGGGTTGTTGCCACCCTTTTAGTATTTTACTTGCCCCTTCATTTACTCTTATCTGGACAAAATGACAAGACGTAAAAATTCACCACAAAAAAAAGAACAAGAGGCAGTACCGAAGGCTAGGGACCTAATCAATACAGACATCGGTAATATGTCAGATCTAGAGTTCAGAATGACAATTCTCAAGGTTCTAGCCGGGCTCGAAAAAGGCATGGAAGATATTAGAGAAACCCTCTCGAGAGATATAAAAGCCCTTTCTGGAGAAATAAAAGAACTAAAATCTAACCAAGTTGAAATCAAAAAAGCTATTAATGAGGTGCAATAAAAAATGGAGGCTCTCACTGCTAGGATAAATGAGGCAGAAGAAAGAATTAGTGATATAGAAGACCAAATGACAGAGAATAAAGAAGCTGATCAAAAGAGGGACAAACAGCTACTGGACCACGAGGGGAGAATTCGAGAAATAAGTGACACCATAAGACGAAACAACATTAGAATAATTGGGATTCCAGAAGAAGAAGAAAGTGAGAGGGGAGCAGAAGGTATACTGGAGAGAATTATTGGGGAGAATTTCCCCAATATGGCAAAGGGAACAAGCATCAAAATTCAGGAGGTTCAGAGAATGCCCCTCAAAATAAATAAGAATAGGCCCACACCCCGTCACATAATAGTAAAATTTACAAGTCTCAATGACAAAGAGAAAATCCTGAAAGCAGCCCGGGAAAAGAAGTCTGTAACATACAATGGTAAAAATATTAGATTGGCAGCTGACTTATCCACAGAGACCTGGCAGGCCAGAAAGAGCTGGCATGATATTTTCAGAGCACTAAACGAGAAAAACATGCAGCCAAGAATACTATATCCAGCTAGGCTATCATTGAAAATAGAAGGAGAGATTAAAAGCTTCCAGGACAAACAACAACTGAAAGAATTTGCAAATACCAAACCAGCTCTACAGGAAATATTGAAAGGGGTCCTCTAAGCAAAGAGAGAGCCTACAAGTGGTAGATCAGAAAGGAACAGAGACCATATACAGTAACAGTCACCTTACAGGCAATACAATGGCACTAAATTCATATCTCTCAATAGTTACCCTGAATGTGAATGGGCTAAATGCCCCTGTCAAAAGACACAGGGTATCAGAATGGATAAAAAAACAAAACCCATCTATATGTTGCCTCCAAGAAACACATTTTAAGCCCGAAGACACCTCCAGATTTAAAGTGAGGGGGTGGAAAAGAATTTACCATGCTAATGGACATCAGAAGAAAGCAGGAGTGGCAATCCTTATATCAGATCAATTAGATTTTAAGCCAAAGACTGTAATAAGAGATGAGGAAGGACACTATATCATACTCAAAGGGTCTGTCCAACAAGAAGATTTAACAATTTTAAATATCTATGCCCCCAACGTGGGAGCAGCCAACTATATAAACCAATTAATAACAAAATCAAAGAAACACATAAACAACAATACAATAATAGTAGGGGACTTTAATATTCCCCTCACTGAAATGGACAGGTCATCCAAGCAAAAGATCAGCAAGGAAATAAAGGCCTTAAATGACACACTGGACCAGATGGACATCACAGATATATTCAGAATATTTCATCCCAAAGCAACAGAATACACATTCTTCTCTAGTGCACATGGTACATTCTCCAGAATAGATCACATCCTCGGTCCTAAATCAGGACTCAACCGGTATCAAAAGATTGGGATCATTCCCTGCATATTTTCAGACCACAATGCTCTAAAGCTAGAACTCAACCACAAAAGGAAGTTTGGAAAGAACCCAAATACATGGAGACTAAACAGTATCCTTCTAAAGAATGAATGGGTCAACCGGGAAATTAAAGAAGAATTGAAAAAAATCATGGAAACAAATGATAATGAAAATACAACGGTTCAAAATCTGTGGGACACAACAAAGGCAGTCCTGAGAGGAAAATATATAGCGGTACAAGCCTTTCTCAAGAAACAAGAAAGGTCTCAGGTACACAACCTAACCCTACACCTAAAGGAGCTGGAGAAGGAACAAGAAAGAAACCCTAAGCCCAGCAGGAGAAGAGAAATCATAAAGATCAGAGCAGAAATCAATGAAATAGAAACCAAAAAAACAATAGAACAAATCAACGAAACTAGGAGCTGGTTCTTTGAAAGAATTAATAAAATTGATAAACCCCTGGCCCGACTTATCAAAAAGAAAAGAGAAAGGACCCAAATAAATAAAATAATGAATGAAAGAGGAGAGATCACAACTAACACCAAGGAAATACAAACTATTATAAGAACATACTATGAGCAACTCTACGGCAATAAATTTGACAATCTGGAAGAAATGGATGCATTCCTAGAAACATATAAACTACCACAACTGAACCATGAAGAAATAGAAAGCCTGAACAGACCCATAACCAGTAAGGAGATTGAAACAGTCATTAAAAATCTCCAAACAAACAAAAGCCCAGGGCCAGACGGCTTCCCGGGGGAATTCTACCAAACATTTAAAGAAGAACTAATTCCTATTCTCCTGAAACTGTTCCAAAAAATAGAAATGGAAGGAAAACTTCCAAACTCATTTTATGAGGCCAGCATCACCTTGATCCCAAAACCAGACAAGGATCCCACCAAAAAAGAGAGCTATAGACCGATATCCTTGATGAACACAGATGCGAAAATACTCAACAAAATACTAGCCAATCGGATTCAACAGTACATTAAAAAGATTATTCACCACGACCAAGTGGGATTTATTCCAGGGCTGCAAGGTTGGTTCAACATCCGCAAATCAGTCAATGTGATACAACACATCAATAAAAGTAAGAACAAGAACCATATGATACTCTCAATAGATGCTGAAAAAGCATTTGACAAAGTACAACATCCCTTCCTGATCAAAACTCTTCAAAGTGTAGGGATAGAGGGCACATACCTCAATATCATCAAAGCCATCTATGAAAAACCCACCGCAAATATCATTCTCAATGGAGAAAAACTGAAAGCTTTTCCGCTAAGGTCAGGAACACGGCAGGGATGTCCATTATCACCACTGCTATTCAACATCGTACTAGAGGTCCTAGCCTCAGCAATCAGACAACAAAAGGAAATTAAAGGCATCCAAATCGGCAAAGAAGAAGTCAAATTATCACTCTTCGCAGATGATATGATACTATATGTGGAAAACCCAAAAGACTCCACTCCAAAACTGCTAGAACTTATACAGGAATTCAGTAAAGTGTCAGGATATAAAATCAATGCACAGAAATCAGTTGCATTTCTCTACACCAACAGCAAGACAGAAGAAAGAGATATTAAGGAGTCAATCCCATTTACAATTGCATCCAAAACCATAAGATACCTAGGAATAAACCTAACCAAAGAGACACAGAATCTATACTCAGAAAACTATAAAGTACTCATGAAAGAAATTGAGGAAGACACAAAGAAATGGAAAAATGTTCCATGCTCCTGGATTGGAAGAATAAATATTGTGAAAATGTCTATGCTACCTAAAGCAATCTACACATTTAATGCAATTCCTATCAAAGTACCATCCATCTTTTTCAAAGAAATGGAACAAATAATTCTAAAATTTATATGGAACCAGAAAAGACCTCGAATAGCCAAAGGGATATTGAAAAAGAAAGCCAACGTTGGTGGCATCACAATTCCGGACTTCAAGCTCTATTACAAAGCTGTCATCATCAAGACAGCATGGTACTGGCACAAAAACAGACACATAGATCAATGGAACAGAATAGAGAGCCCAGAAATAGACCCTCAACTCTATGGTCAACTAATCTTCGACAAAGCAGGAAAGAATGTCCAATGGAAAAAAGACAGCCTTTTCAATAAATGGTGCTGGGAAAATTGGACAGCCACATGCAGAAAAATGAAATTGGACCATTTCCTTACACCACACACAAAAATAGACTCAAAATGGATGAAGGACCTCAATGTACGAAAGGAATCCATCAAAATCCTTGAGGAGAACACGGGCAGCAACCTCTTCGACCTCTGCCGCAGCAACATCTTCCTAGGAACAACGCAAAAGGCAAGGGAAGCAAGGGAAAAAATGAACTACTGGGATTTCATCAAGATCAAAAGCTTTTGCACAGCAAAGGAAACAGTTAACAAAATCAAAAGACAACTGACAGAATGGGAGAAGATATTTGCAAACGACATATCAGATAAAGGACTAGTGTCCAGAATCTATAAAGAACTTAGCAAACTCAACACCCAAAGAACAAATAATCCAATCAAGAAATGGGCAGAAGACATGAACAGACATTTCTGCAAAGAAGACATCCAGATGGCCAACAGACACATGAAAAAGTGCTCCATATCACTTGGCATCAGGGAAATACAAATCAAAACCACAATGAGATATCACCTCACACCAGTCAGAATGGCTAAAATCAACAAGTCAGGAAATGACAGATGCTGGCGAGGATGCGGAGAAAGGGGAACCCTCCTACACTGTTGGTGGGAATGCAAGCTGGTGCAGCCACTCTGGAAAACAGCATGGAGGTTCCTCAAAATGTTGAAAATAGAACTGCCCTATGACCCAGCAATTGCACTATTGGGTATTTACCCTAAAGATACAAATGTAGTGATCCAAAGGGACACATGCACCCGAATGTTTATAGCAGCAATGTCCACAATAGCCAAACTATGGAAAGAACCTAGATGTCCATCAACAGATGAATGGATCAAGAAGATGTGGTATATATACACAATGGAATACTATGCAGCCATCAAAAGAAATGAAATCTTGCCATTTGCAACAACATGGATGGAACTAGAGCGTATCATGCTTAGCGAAATAAGTCAAGCAGAGAAAGACAACTATCATATGATCTCCCTGATATGAGGAAGTGGTGATGCAACATGGAGGCTTAAGTGGGTAGAAGAATAAATGAAACAAGATGGGATTGGGAGGGAGACAAACCATAAGTGACTCTTAATCTCACAAAACAAACTGAGGGTTGCCGGGGGGAGGGGGTTGGGGAGAAGGGGGTGGGATTATGGACATTGGGGAGGGTATGTGATTTGGTGAGTGCTGTGAAGTGTGTAAACCTGGTGATTCACAGACCTGGGGATAAAAATATATGTATATAAAAAATATATGTTTATAAAAAAAAAAAAAAAAAAATAGAATCTAATTAATTATTAGGAATTGTATTCAGTTGTCATGCTTCTTTAGTTGTCTTTAATCTAGAACACTTCCTCACTTTTTGGTGGTGGCAAAGGGGGTCTTTTAAGATACTGATTTTTTTCAAGAATTTAGGCCAATGGGGTACTGCCCTGGCTCAGTAGATAGAACATGTGACTCTTGAGCTGAGGGTCAAGAGTTCAAGCCCCAAGTTGGGCCTAATGGTTACTTAAAAAAAAAAAAAAAAAAAAAATCTGTATGCTCATGTAAATTAATGCGTGAATTATTTGGGGTGGTTTGCTGGCTCAGACATTAGAGCATGCAACTCAATCTTGGGATCCTGAGTTCAAGCCCCACATTGGGCATGGAGATTACTAAAATAACAACAATAATAATAATAACAAAAAAACAGAACTTGTTTTTAAAAATAACAACAAAAAATGGCCAGTTATCTTGTAAAATGTCCCACACCATCTTGATGGGTCTGATTTCTTCCTCACAGATTCAAACATTTTGGCAGAAATAATACATCCATGATGTTAGATGTTAGATGCTTTTTATCATACCACATCAAGAGGCACATGATGTCAGCTCTTCTCATTATTGGTGATGTCAAATTTGGTCACTTCATTAAGTGGTGTCCACCAGATTTCTTCATTGTAAAAGAAGAATACGTAATCTGTGGAGTAATACTATAGGGCATCGTAGCATTGTGAATAATGTATTTTCCAAAAATTTTCACTCCAAACTTCCAGCATATATTGATGAGCCTTGACTAGATCTGTTAGAGCTTTGGTGCCTGCAAAATGATGATTTTTCTAATTCTAACATTCCTCTTACATTTATTAATTAGCTAGTATCCTTCTGTATGGAGAAGCTTTTGCTTTTACCTGTTTGTTATATTGTTTTAAATTATCATTGTGAGCTCGTAGGTTCTTTTTTGAGACTCAGATTGTCTCAAATTTGACCAACTGGAGCCTTGAAAACGAAATTTTGATTTGGAAGTACTGTTAGTACTTGTTTGTGACCTTAGTAAAAGGTCACAAAGATTTATTTATTTATTTAAGGGGAGGGGCAGAGGGGAAGGGAGAGAGAGAATCTTAAGATTCCCCCAACATAGTGCTTGTCCCATGACCCTGAGATCATGACCTGAGCCAAAATCAACAGTCAAAATCAGGAGTGGATGATGCTTACCTGACTGAGGCTACCCAGGCACCCCTCAATTATGTTTTTCTAAGAATTACTGCCAATGTTATGATTAAATATTTTTCGATTTAAATCCTTCTTAAATAGAGATACAAGTCAATAACAAGTGTTTATTGGTATGTGCTCAACAACATCATTATTTGTGGGATGCATGGATGTCACAGTTGGTTAAGCAACTGATTCTTGGTTTCAGCTCAGGTTGTGATCTCTGAGTGCAGAGATGGAGCCCCAAGGATAGGCCTCTGTGACCTGTGTGGCATTTGCTTAAGACTCTCCCTGGTACCCTTGGGTGGGCCTGCCATTTAAGCATCTGCCTTCGGCTCAGGTCATGATCCCAAGATCCTGGGACCAAGTGCTGCACTGCGCTCCTTGCTCAGTAGGGAGCCTACTTCTCCCTCTCCCTCTGCTCCTCCCTTCTCTACTCTCTTTCTCTCTTAAATAAATAAATCTTTTTATTTTTAAAGATTTTTATTTATTTATTTGACAGACAAAGATCACAAGTAGGCAGAGAGTGGGGTGGGGGAAGCAGGCTCCCTGCTGAGCAGAGAGCCCCATGCAGGGCTTGATCCCAGGACCCTGAGATCATGCCTGAGCTGAAGGCAGAGGCTTAACCCACTGAGCCACCCAGGCGCCCCTTAAATAAATAAATAAATCTTTAAAAAAAGAGAAATAACACTTTGGTTGTTGTAACAACCTATCAACTCTAAGGCAATTATGAAATGCCTTGAGATAAATGAGAATGTTAGAGGTATCTTGTATCTCTGATTTCAAAGGACCAAGTACAGGGGCTGACATTCAGTGGACAACCAATACAAGTTAACAGAATGCATTGAATTAATAATAAAACCAAAATGTCAAAGTCATGAAACATAAGACAAAAGACTGAAATAATACATATTGAAGTTCTAATTATATAGAAATAAGTAAAGTTTTTTGGCTATTCATAAGTGATTTTTAACTTCCTGTTACATCTTGAGATTTCCCAATTGCTATCACGACCCTTGAGAAGATAGTCCTTCATTACCTTTTCCTTATCTGGTTTCACAGAGGGTACATAATAGAACTATAATTAGCCATAACCTCTAGGAGTTCTTTTGATTCAGCACACTGGCGAATGAATGAATATTCCTTCTTTCCTATCAATTTGTATTCCTTCCTAGATCAATAGGTTGTTTGCAAAGCATTCTATCCCTGGATGACAAATTGCTTAATAACAGTCAGAAAATGGGGTCTAAAAGAGATAGAATGGACTAGTAGCCATGCTCTCCTGTGAGAAAAAAGTATGAATTGAAACTGGCAATTAGAAAAAAAAAAAAAAAAAGAAAAAAAGAAAGAAACTGGCAGTTAGATACAGTCATGTGCATTTTGTACAGTTAAAAAAAAGACTAACATAAATTAACATTAAAAAAACCCCTACACATAAATTGTGTCATTGTAGATTAGCTACAAAGTGGATAATATAATCATGGATTATTCAGAGCTGACTGTAAATAGTTTAACCCAACTGGGATACTTGATCCTACCAGAAGGTGGTAAATCATTCACTTCTTAGAGGCTTAGTACTATTTTCAAACCACTGTCAGACCGTTTAATACATGGGAGGGAGTAATTTCTTCTTCCTAAAATTTTTTTTTGCAGTTTTGTAGTTCTTTTCTCTTTTTTAAAGATTTTAGTTATTTATCTGAGAGAGACAGAAAGAGCAGGAGTGGGGGGAGGGGCAGAGGGGCAAGCCAGCAGATTCCCCACTGAGCAGGGAGCCCTGGAGCCTGGGTCAGGGCTCCAGCCCAGGACCCCTGAGATCATGACCTGAGCCAGAGTCAGAGGCCCAACAGACTGACCCACCCAAGTGCCCTCTTTTGCAATCCTTTTTTTTTTTTTTTTTTTTTTTTAAGATCTAATTTATGTATTTGTCAGAGAGAGAGAGAGAGAGCACAGCAGGAAGAGTGGCAGGCAGAGAGAGAAGCAGGCTCCCCATGGAGCAAGGAGCCTGATGCAGGACTGGATCCCAGGACTCTGGGATCAAGACCTGAGCTGAAGGCCGATGCTTAATGACTGAACCACCCAGGCGTCCCCCTCTTTTGCAGTTTTAATTGAAGTTTGACTTGTCTACATTAATTTATAACCCTGATATGTTATTTTTTCCACTTTTATCAAATAAGACAAAGTATAGTTTATGATTTTTGGACAAAGTGATTATTTTCACTCTCCATTCATAATACGTGACTGGGAGAAGTAAAATCATATATAAAAACAGAATTTCCACTGAAAACCAAGGAGGTCAAATCATTACGTAAAGAAAGTTAGGAAGTTACGCGGTAGCCTTTGAAGAGATGCCAGAAATACATGAAGAGATACTCAAATAATCTACTTTTTAGATTGTTTTATAGCAAGCAGTTTCAAATTAATCTGTATTTTACCTATAAATATTCCACTGGGGTTCTTGTATATATTAGGAAGTCGTTTTCAATCATACTACATCAACTGACCTCCAATATTTATCTTGTTTCATATTGTTGGTCTTACATAACATCCTTGATTAAATTTCAGGCCTTGAGGTGCTATACTTTGAATTAGGAATACAGCCCACTAAATTAATAAATTATCACTGTGGAGGCACTCTTGTCTTCTGAATGTATAAGTGCATTGCTTAAATTACTCTCAGGGAATAATTTACACATGAAGAGGCTCTGGTGGTTAAAAAAATCTTTGTATATTTCTTATCACTGGAAATAGTCCTAGACTAGGTGCTTAAATGGATATCAAAGCAATTGTTTTTTCAAAGCAGTAATGATTTGTACTATTCTGGGGTTCCCAATACACTATCCTAGAATCATGAATTAAATATAATGTTAAAAATGTAACATTTTGAACCAAAAATTTCCATAAGAAACAGGGAGACTGTTTCAACTGAGAAAATATGCTCATGGATCTTGAAAAGGCTTAGTAAGCTTTCTTTCATTGTGAATTTGTTTCTTAAAAGAGCTGCAATGAGGTGAACATAGAGAACACTTCAGATCAAGGAAAGGAAATTAGGACTTGGCTGTTGCAAAAAGATATCAACGCCCCTCCCACCTTATCTGAGTATTAACCAGTGGAATTGAAGGCAACGAATCCCGACTTCCAGTCCTGTGCTACTATTTTTCTTGTCCTTGGGATGTTCAGGACAAATCTGTATGCTGCTTGCTTATGTGTGACACAGATCTCTATCCCAAATTTAGGTAAGAAGAAATTTAAAAAAAGCATTTGGTGAAACTTCTCCCCTGTCATTCTTATTTTCTTACAGTCTAACTCTCTGGCTGGCCCATGGAATGAGCAAAATATGATTTTGGTGAATGAACACATGAATAAAGTATACAGAAAAAGTGCACTAGTATTTAAAAAAATCCTTAATTATTCTGAGTCTAATATTTGTCAGATGTCTGGTGAGTGTCTGTCCCCCCCCCCCATATATCTTCTTCCCTTTTCCCCCAAATCCCATACGGCAAAGGATGAACAGTGGTTAATTTTTTTTTTTTTTTTGACAGAGAGAAATCACAAGTAGATGGAGAGGCGGGCAGAGAGAGAGAGAGAGGGAAGCAGGCTCCCTGCTGAGCAGAGAGCCCGATGCGGGACTCGATCCCAGGACCCTAAGATCATGACCTGAGCTGAAGGCAGCGGCTTAACCCACTGAGCCACCCAGGCGCCCCGAACAGTGGTTAATTTTTATTGATTTGATTATTGGAGCTTATGCATGAATAATCTATCACAACAAATAAATAGGTAAAATCCTATTAAGAAGAAATAACTGCTCCTTAACAACCTAATTACTCTTTACAGTACCTCTTTATTTTGTGCCGGAAACAACCAAACTGGCCTCAACATCCACAGTAAACAGAACTATTGTAAATAAAAGTGCTGGAGCCAAAATAATGGTTGAAGAGCTACGTTGATGATCAAGAATTAAGATCTGTCCCAGACACTCTCCTTTTTTTATTCTTCGTCACATATTTAATTTGAAACGATGATGTCAATTGCTTTTCTTGTCTGCTCCTCAAAACTAACGCCACAGTGTTGCATATTGTGCTATATACTAAGTATGAATTTCAATAAAGTCGTTGCTTTTTGGATATTTTTATCCCTAAGCATTACCACTAGAAAATTTTTTTTGGGGGGGGGGATATTTAGTACTGGAGAAAATTATCTTAAAATTGATTTGCAAAATATCTTCTACTATTGCACTGTTAAGTATTCAAAAGCTTTCTCAGGTTTTTACCTTAGAGCGCAAAGATCTCCAGTTATGCTGGACAAAATTAATTTGCTGTTATTCCTGTTTTGATAGCTTTTAATTAATAGCCAACTTGTTAAAACAGCTTATGAATGATACATTGAAAGACTGGCATAAATTCCTTTGCCCAAAAGTTGAATCTAGAGTATTTAGGATTGTGTTTTCTTTCTTTTTCTCCTCCTTCTGGTCTTTTTGTTGTAAAGAGGTCACGTAAGGACGTTGGTGGAAGGGCTCCATGCGCCATCTACTGACCGAATTTATGTTTTCAGTGCCTAGGGAATGAAATTTACCCCCACGGTGGGTTTTTAAAGGAGTCTGAGAGAGGAGGGGTAATGGGAAAAGACCGTCTCTGACTCTAAGGGTTATTGGTGCCTCCTGGAATAAATTTTAATCCAACAAACACATAATTCAAAAAAGAGATACCAGTCCCTCAGCACGGGGACAAGTTACAGAGAGAATCACAGGAAAGTCCAGCTGGCATTGGAAGAGGTTAGTCAAACTCTAAAGTCACCTCAAACTTATAATCAGATTGTTGTTTTCCACCTATGTGTTGAGCTACACTCACTGCCCGGTGCTTGCTGCCTTAAAGGAAACGGCTTTATTGTAATGGCACATCCAGATAATCATCAGTTCCCTATCTTATTATTCTGAAGGATTTCTAATTATCTTCATCAAAAAGTGAATAATGCATAGCAAGAAGGTCCACCCTTCATGTGGATGCCAACACACAGCTTGTCTACTTAAACTTAGTTCTGATACACACACACACACACACACACCTATTTGTACAGATATGCAAGATAATATGCATCTGTGTACATGTGGGTCAGTAGAGAAATAGCACTTGGATTTGGATTAAAATGTTTCTCCCCTCAAGCCAAAGAAGTTTTCTAGCTTGTAGCTGGGGAGAGGTCAGAGTGTCAATTTTAGTAGTTCAAACCACTGGATTTAGAGTAATGGATTGGAAATTAAAGTTGGCCCGAAGTGCACGGATCTGATTTGGGTTCTCTTTCTGTGAGCAGCTGGGAGAACTGAAAACTAGCAAGTAGGACTGCAGATGCTTCAGGTAACCTCCTTCCCCCTTTACTGCTCTCTTTAATCCAAGGGCTGAGACAACTTGCTTTCGTGGTTTTAAGAAAAGACGAAAACCAGAAAGTTGAGCCAGAAAGAGGAAAAGAGGCAAATAAAGACAGGAAAGCAGGGAGAAGAGAATGAAGCCAAAGGAAAATTCAGGGGAAAAAAAAAAAAAAAAAAGATGGGAGGCGAGGGAAGGGGAGGAAAGAAAACAAAGACGGGCAAAAAAGGAATAAGGGCTAGGAAGATGCAAGGATCTTTCTTTAACCAACCGGAGTTACACCCATCTTTCACTTTCAAAGCAATTGTCTAGATCTTATCCGTTTCCTTTGTGAAGGTTGTCGGCGTTGCTGAAGGAAGCTAGTCAGTACTCCTCCCCACCACCCCACGCGTGACTGCGCTGCTGAATCCTCGGCCACTGAGACCTAATACCCGAGTGGGAACGTTTGCAGGAGCGCAACTCTGGGAACACTCTTGAGACGGTTTGTCACCTGGGAGCATAACCGGATTAATACCCAGAGTTGGATTACGCTGGCTGTCACCAATACGCCTAAAGATTATAATCCAATTTATGCACATTACAGCCAGTATTAACTTTATCTGCTATTTTAAGACTCCCAGTTGCCCCGCGTGTCCTCGGAGGACAATTCTCCAGGTTCTGATGCAACCCACCAGGCTGTCAGGAGGGGAAACCTCCCGAAGAAAACAACTCTAAGCTTGGTCCCTGAGGGTCTGCACCCGGTACTCCCAGGTGTCTCACCTTCACCTGGGCACCGCTTTGTGATGCCTCCCAGCCGGGGATTACCAAGCGGGAGGAGTTCCCTTGGAAGGAAATAGCATTTTTGTTCATTTCATTTTCGAATTTTCTGTGGCGGTGGCAGAAGGGCGGGGAGTGGAGCCGGTGGGCGGGTGCCTGGGAGTAGGTGGGGAAGGGGGCCGGGAGATTGTTGCGGGTTATAACAGTCTCAGCGACTGCTTTTTGATGTTTGTTTGTAGACTGCCATTGCTCTCGCTCAGTCCTTAAGTAAGTTTGTTTGGGCGTGAGTTCTTGCCTTTTCAGCACAAAACCACAAAAAGACGCGGTGGAAAGTAAAAGAAAGCCCCTCCTTCTCCTCCTCGCCCCCCCCCCCCCCAGCCTGCTAACGCCGAAGACTTGATTTAACACCCCTTCTTCGGCTGCTGGGGGCTCTAGGCAGTGGCTACATTCCAGCAGTTTTAATCCGTTTTTTATTGTAGGGCGAGAGGAGTTTACATAGGGGCTGGGATGGCTCCCCAGCTGGCCGCTCTCCCCACTAGCGCCCCTACTCCGCCCTCTGCTCCACCTCCCCCCCCTCCCCAGTAGGAACCTGTTACTTTAAGCAGGGCGTTCCAGTGTGGCGGTGCGGGCCGCCGGGGTTTCGGGAGGTGGCCGGTGATTGGCTCCTTCGAGCTCCCCCTGGCTCGCTCGCTCGGCCTCCCCGCGCGCTCCGCCCCGCCCGCGCGCCCTCCCTCCGCCCCGTAAGGCTCTGAGCCCCGGTGTCAGGCGCCACGGCGCATGCTCCGGAATCTCATCCTCTGGCCCTGGAGCTGCTGCTGCTGCTGCTGCTGCTGCTGCTTTTGCTTTTGGGGCTGAGTTTAATAAGCGAGCGAGCGAGCGAGCAAGCGAACGCGGGGGGAAAAAGGCAGAGAATGTCCGCCATCTACCCTCCGCTCCCGGGCGCGCTCTCATTCATAGCAGCCTCTTCATGAATTACAGCTGAGGGGGGCGGGGGAGGGGGGTACCACACAACACCCCAGCAAACCTCCGGGCCCCCAGGCATGGCTAGCTCGGTAAGTACATGCAAAAATAATAATAAAAGATTCCCCCCTCCCCGCCTTTCCTCCCTCGCCCTGCGCCGCCGCCGCCGCCCAGACAGCGCCAGCGCTCCGCGGTTCCAATTAGAGAAAGGTTGGTACGGCTTGCCGGGAGCTGCTGCCTCTCCCTCAGCCTCCGCTCCCCTCCCTCTCTCCACCCCCCCTCCCGGGGCGCGCGCGCGCGCGCGCGCGCACACACACACACACACACACACACACACGCACACAGACACTCACACACTCGCCCCTCCACCACCCCCCCCGCGCCTCCCTCTCTCCTCGCCTCTCTTTGCAATCGCAAGAAGCGCACTCTCGCTCACACGCGCGCACTCACACACTCACACGGTGGAAGGAGGCGAATAATAACTCAGCCATATTTCAGCCGCCGCCGCCGCCGGGAGCCGCGGGCACAGTCCGGGGACGCGGCGAGCAGCCTCGGCGGCCGCTACGATGGTGCGTTCTCCGCGGCGCGCGTGTGTGAGCCGGAGTGTGCGGGCTGACAGCGGCGGGGCCGCACGCAACTTTGCCCCCGCGCTGGGCTGTGCGCAGTCGAGCCTCAGCGGCTGTCCGCCCGCCGCCCTGCCTTTTTGAATTTTATTTTTTGGGGGAGGTGGGAGCTACTTTGGGGCCACTTTGGCTCTTGGAAGTGTGTTTCGGGGGGGCTCGGTGAGGCTGGCCTCGCCGATCGCGTGGGGGGTTTTTGCCGGGGGGTGCGGGGTGCCTTAAGTTATGGATGCCTCGGCGTGTTTTGCTGCGGGCGTGTGTGTGTGTGTGTGTGTGTGTGTGACGACGTCTCATTTTTGTTGTGCACGAAACCAGTGCTAAGAGCACGGGAGTTTGTACCCATCAGCAGAGGCTGCCTGTAGTTTCCATTCCGCCTGGCACAGCGCTCCACACGCACGCACACACACACGTACACAAAGACTTCCTCGGCGTGTGCCTGTCGCCGCGGTACTTTCAGGGAGGGGGCTCACCAGAATCCCCCCACCTCGGGGTCCCGACTGCCTCCCTTCCCACACCGGGAAACCGCCCTGGCATCGCCTCCTAATTGTCTTCTAATTTGTTTCCGATGCATTTGTTGTCGTGCTTGTAGTGGCTGAGTGTGCTTTCCCTCTTCCACCCCCACCCCCGACCCCCGGACCCCCTTCCCGACTGGGGGCAACATTCCGTTACAATCCCTGCGGGTGTGGATGCGGGGCCCCGGGCGCCGGGATCCGGGCCGGCCGAGTGGGGTGTATTTGGGGGTGTGGGGTGTGCGCGCCCACGCGCGTGAAACGTGGATGCAGAGGGCACCGCCGTTTCCTTTTATGTGCGTTTCAAGAAGGAGGAAAAAAAATGTCAGGCGCAATGTTCAGTGTCGAACGGTCGCCTTCCTGTTGTTCACGGCTGTCTCTCCTCCCCCTGCCCGCAGTGTGCCGTGCAGGTGAAGCTGGAGCTGGGGCACCGCGCCCAGGTGAGGAAAAAACCCACCGTGGAGGGCTTCACCCACGACTGGATGGTGTTCGTGCGCGGCCCGGAGCACAGTAACATACAGCACTTTGTGGAGAAAGTCGTCTTCCACTTGCACGAAAGCTTTCCTAGGCCAAAAAGAGGTAGGGCTCGAATACAAAAGGAGCTTGATAAAAAATGTCTTTGCTCGCGGAGGAAACAATCGCTTGGCCCGGGCGGTCCCCCTGCCCCTCTCCCCGCCCCCCGCGTCGCGCTCGCCGGCGTCGCCTCGGGACTAGGGTGCGCGGCGCCGCGCTGGCCAGGTCCGGGCTCCCGCCCGCGCGCGCGCCACTTCGGCTTCGGGAAAGTCACCGCCAAGAAAGGACCGTCAGGTGTCGAGTGTTTATTCATCCCAAGCCAGCCCTCACCGGTCCTCTGGGGTTAGCCGCGGGTTCTGTGGGGAAGGTGCAATTAGTTGTTGGGTTTGGAAGTGTCGGGGGTGGGGGGGAGCTGGAGGGAATAAACAGCTTGCGCCTTTTTTTTTTTTTTTTAACCTGGAGAAATTGAGATTTACCTGCGTTATTAGCAAGGAATGCATGGGATGTAGTTATTGTTCCGTCTCGAGAAGTCGCCTCTCTTTAGGGTCTTCTCGGTCTTCCTGCCTGTGTATTCGGCACTAGGTGCTGGTTGTCAGATTTTCCTTTCAGTGGGTTAGCCACCCCTACCCGGCGCCGTCAGCATTTTCTGTTTAGTCGGGGGTGGGGGGCTTACTCGTCCCTAGCGCCCCCCCCCCCCATAGCACTTGATTGCCCCTTTGATTTTTGAGCAGCGTCCCGAAGTCTCTTACCCATGGAATCTCCGGGGGAAAGAGGGTCCCTGCAAAGGTTGAAGCTAAGTTTCAGAGGAACGATGTGTTCCTGCCTTCTGTTTCAGTCCTTCCCCACCTTGGTTTTTAGCCTGGGTCTCTAGTTTGCATAATCCAGCTCAGCCCCTCCGATCCCAAACATTTCCCATAAAGCGCAGGACGGCTTTGAAAAAAAGAAACGGGGTGTTATTTTGGAGGAAAAGAGGGTTTAAGAAATCTGATTTCTGTTCCCTTCAGCCTCCGGAAAGCTAGTGTCTGGTTGTTTTAGTTGGATTAGTGGAGGTAACAGTACAAATACAATAAGGTGCTTTGTTTGTGAGCAGGTTTATTTATCTAACTCAACACAATGGTTAGTAGTTATCTTCCATTTGATCCGTAATCTTTATTGGCATCTAGAACTCCTGCAGTTTCTTAGAGTAACATCATAATAAATCCATTCTGCTTAGAGCTACTGGAAATTATTGAGCATTGAGGAGCTGAATAAAGAAAGGCGAAATGCTGTGTGCCTCTGAGGTGGCAGAGGTTTGTGCTGATGCTTATTTTTGTTTCCAGAGCTCATGTGATGGGTTGTAGGATTGTATATTTTGCCTTTAGTGGTTTGTTTTAGAGCTCCTCATGAGAACTTGAACAGTTGAATTTGATGGGCTTTGCTGGATGGTTAATAAATGAATCCAGCCTCTAATAGAGGGGTAGCAATATGCGTGGCCTCTAGGAAATTGCATTTTGATTTTTTTAGCATTTTAGATCAAAATATAGCCAGAGAGCTTTTACTTCGTATTTCCTCAGTATTGTAATTAGGATGAGTATTGTCAAGTTTTCTGTCACTGTGTGAGGTTGGGTTTGATGCTTGCTTCTCCCTCTCCCTTTTCCATGTGTCTATAGAGCCACTGCAGAGGAGTTTAAACAAAAGAAACCACCTTCTAAGATCCTTGGTATCCACTGTTAGGACCATTTGGCTGCTACTCACTTCAAAATGAAATACATTGAACAACAACAACAAAAAGCAGTATTTGTTGTATTAGGAAAATGAAGACAGTTGGCAGAAGATGTAGCTCTTAAGATAACTTTGTTTAGGCTCTTTAACAATCAAGCAATTGGCATTATGAAATGAAAGATGACCAGCCTCCCCAGATTTCAGCACTGTTTCTGTGCTTCAGTGTGTCTGTGGCAATGTTCCCCTGCTTGTCCCCTACTTAATGATTTTCTGTCCAGCCAAGGGAACGGGAGGGTGCTGGCCTGCACAGCCCACACCTGGGAGTTGTTGCTAGGCGTGGTAAGCTGCTTGATAACACTGATGTCTTAGCCATCTCTAGTGAGAGATGCCTGCTTGCTGAATGGGCTCTTCAATTTTTTATTTTCAGCTGTGGACTTTCTTTATGTAGTCTATACGCCATTGTTTTAAAATGTTTATTTTTGGATTTTTATTTGTATGTGTGCTTCCCATGTGACAAGTCCTGGGAAAAATGCCAGCTTACATAGCCCAGGAGAGACCTTGTCATACTGTAATTACACATGATTCAGATTGCAAGAGAAGGTTTCTCTGTTTATTGGGAATAGTTAGTTGTAAATTTCAAGTAACACCAAACATGCCACTTAATCCTGGGACTTACTTTGGGCTTATAAAGTCTTTGAAAGTGGTAAGAATAAATACAGAATAAGGATGCCAATCATTGTAGCGTCTACTTCAGTACCTTTTAAGGTGTTATATTTGCCATTTTATAGATCTGTAAGTGAGAAATTGGAAATGGGGAGAAACTGCAAGAAGGGCTTTGTGAAAAATCTTAGTTACAAGATATTTAAAAGAAATGCACATATGCCCAGCTGTAAGTGGCTATTGATAATGACAGGCTAAATTACTTTCACCGTATACAGTAACTGATAATCAGAAGTGGACCTTCCCACTGAGGATGAACTGCTCAGCCACGAAGGTGGATGAGTCCTTAGTTTTACGAATCTTTGGTTTGGAAAAGCAAATTGATTTTCAGCTTGATTTCCTTTATTTCACAGTAGTATTATGAGAACTTATAGAGGAAGAAATTACAGTATTTTCAACTTGTTGCCTAATGAGAATTACATGTACCATTTCAGAATTGAGCTAATTGGACTTGAATTAATGAAGGTTTACTCTGTCCTGAAGATGGGTTGGAGACTTAAACTTAAAATTACTAGCACAGAGTACTAGAAGAGAGATTTTGATGAAATAGTGAAGCCTGGAATATCCATTAGCTGGTACAGAATAGGCAGGTCAGAGTATAATGCATTTTAAAACTATCTACTTGCAAAAAAAGACCGTATCTTATTTGTTAGTACCAAAGATTTATAATAGTCTGATATGACTGAAATGAATGGTCACATTCAAAACATTTCATTTAAAATATTAATGTTTTCATCTTCAGTATGATGTGAGTTTGAGTGAACTTTCTTTCCAATTATAGCCATTCTTAACTCTTGCAGTCTGTTCCATTGACATTTATGATATGAAATCTGTTGCTTATTATTTTATGTCAGCTAATTTGGCCATTGGTATGATTTGATAGCTTTTTATTTCTAGCCCTAGTCCTTTGAGTGGGCAGATAAAGCATAATAAATCCACACTTAGAACTTTCCTTTGATTTAAATGGTTGAGCCCAGCATTACTGTGTAGTTCTGATTTGTGTTAAGGAGTCTTCTGAAATAATTTGGGTAACTTTTTATCAGGGTTCCTAAAATTTGAGACCAACCAGTTGCAGATACTGCACGTACCTGGTGTGTTTTCTCTTCTGAGGTGTTTAAAGGGTTTCAGGAAAAAGTAAAAATGTATAGCTAGCTATTCTGATACATTCATCGAGTGTTAGAAGATTTATGTAGAGTTCTGTATGGAATTCAAATGACCATTGAGAGCAGTTCTACTACTTGGCATTTTGAAGCAACATACAGCATAATTTTCCAAGGCACTTAAAAGCTGAATTATTGAAGGAAATCTCCTGCTTTTAGTGGGAATGTAAATTGGGCACGGACATTTTGGAGGGCATTTGGCAACATCTATTAAGATTTTAAATGTTTACACCCTTTGACCCAGCAGTTTTACTTCCAGGGATTTTCCAGCAGATCCAGCTTCACAGCTACACAAAGTTACAGCATATTGCTTGTGACTTTTTTAAACAGCAGAAATTTGGAGGCAAGCCATATAGGGGACCCCCAGCTGGGTACAGTTAAATGATGGGTGGTCTGTTAAAAGGGGGTAAATCTATTCGTAGACGCAGGATGATCGGCAAGAGATACTAAGTGAAATAAGTTGCTAAATCAGTGTGATCCCGTTTAAAAAAATATGCTTATACAACTAAAAAGTGCATGTGTGTATGTGTATAAGTAAATGAATTTTGGTTGAATGGGAACCCAGCTCCTACCAGTAGTTTTTCTAATGCGTGCTCATGGTGTTGGCAGTGATAGGTTGATAGGTGTTTTTGTACTGTTTGATTTTTTTTTTAAAGTTAATTCTGTGTATTTAAAACATTCCAGTGAGCATTCATTACTTTTTAAGACTAAAAGTCAAAGAGTAAAGGCACAACATAGAACTATCTTGGGTAGATACTGTTGCTCAGTGGTGAGAAGTTATGGTTAGGAATTACAGACTTATATTCAAATACTGGCTTAAGAGACTCCTAGTGTGATCTTTTTAATTCTCCCCCCTTAAGATTTTATTTATTATTTGAGAGAAAGAATGAGAAAGAGAGCAGAAGCAGGAGGAGGGTGAGGGAGGAACAGACTCCCCACTGATCAGGGAGCCCCAACACGGGGCTCCATCCCAGAGCCCTGAGGTCATGACCTGAGCTGAAGGCAGATGCTTAACCAACTGAGCCACCCAGGCGCTTCCCCAGCTCCTTCTGTGATCTTGAGCAAGTCATTTCTCTCTCTGTTTTCTCACTTGGGTTCTCATCTATGTTCCTGGAATGATGAAAGAATACAACCATTACCTCATAAATTGAGGATTAAATATGAATCAGCTGTTCTCAAATTTATTTGCCTTAAGACTGCTTTACACTCTCAAAACATAGACTCCACAGAGCTTTTCCTATGTAAGTTATATCTACCGATATATACAGTATTAGAAATGAAACCTGAGACATTTAAGAAGTTATTTATTAATTTGTTTAAAGATAATAATCAACCCGTTAAAGGTAGCATGTGAAAAGTATCTTAATGAAACATGAGTATTTTCAAGAAAAAAGAGTGAGAAGTGTGGTATTAATTTTTGTGTGTACAGATCTTTTTGATGTTTTGGAATAATTGGATCAGCTTACGTGCTTCTGCATTCATTCTGTTGCATTACCACACATCAGGTAGCCTCTGGAAACCTCCACAGTACTCTTCTGAGAGAAGGAGTGAAGGAGGCAAATAATGTCTTAGAGTCGTTGAAAAAATAGGTTTTCCCTGGGAAAGGTTTTGGGGATCCTGGGATCCCTGAATACACTCAGAGAACCTCTGGTATAAAATATTCAACACAGAACCTGACACAGATCAACTCCTTTATTAATATGTGGAAGCTGAGTTTTTAAAGCCATTACTATCGTTGCTAATAAAAACATTTAATGGAAAGAGGAAAGATAAGTCTTCCAAGGTATTTGACATGGTTAAATTCCATTATAACAATTATCTAACAATTTTTTTTTTTCCCAGAAAAGGAAAATCCAAACTTGGGTTTTGGTGGATATATTTTATAGTTAATATCCTTGTCCAGTTTATGGCATATTATTTGTATAAGCAGAAGCCTTTTACATCTGTTATTTTAAGTGACCCTCTGTAGGGTCCCTCTGGGAGCAGGGCAGGGGTATCAATCGGTTTCATAATTTTACCTTAAAGATTCTTTGTTCTTTCTCGTTTTTTTTCAAGTTTCCTTCCAGTGGTCTTCCATGGGCCAACCTTCGCCCTTTAGTTGTTTTTCTGGTAAACTATTACAGATAACCCTCTGCTACTTAACACAGCTTTTACAGTTCTAAGATGTAGAATTTTTTTTTCTTCTTTCTTTCTTTCTTTCTTTTTTTTTTTTTTTAAACTTAGTGACTTAGGGGCGCCTAGGTGGCTCAGTGGGTTAAGCCTCTGCCTTCGGCTCAGGTCATGATCTCAGGGTCCTGGGATCGAGCCCCGCATTGGGCTCTCTGCTCAGCAGGGAGCCTGCTTCATCCTCTCTCTCTCTGCCTGCCTCTCTGCCTGCTTATGATCTCTGTCAAATAAATAAAATCTAAAAAAAAACAAACAAAAAAACTTAGTGACTTAAATCTTCAGAAGGTAACTTGGAAAGCTTAGATAGGTAGGAGAGGAGGAGATGTGAAACACCATTGTCCCAATTACATGATTAAGCAAGGACTTACTGTATTACTGAACTTTAGTCTCTAATATTTATTGGAGAGATTTTCAAACATTTTGGATCCCTGATCTCAGGGTTTCTCACTGTCCGGTTGGAAGTAATACAGAATTCTATAATTTTTTCCCTTGGCTTTTATACTTGCTTGATTCTATGTTTCATTCCTCAAGCAAGAAGCTACCATGTAGAAAGAGAAATTCTCATCTCAGTGATACATATTAATATTCTTTTGAAACATTTTGCTTTGTGTGTGTGGCCAGAGTCTGTAGTTCATTCTCTTCCTTGTAACATACATTTTCATGCTTTAATCTTTTATTCTTTTGTATTTTGTGGTTCTCCGCATTCTTGTTTATAGTGCTGTATTCATTTCTGAGAATACAGTTTGTCTGGAAAAAGAGTCCATTGGTATTACAGGTATCTCATTAGTATTTTTAAATTTACAGATGTAGAACTTTGACAGTGTACAATCCAGCTTTTATGAGGAACCCATGTATTTTTTACATTGTTATTTTATTAATTTATAGGTGTGTGTTCATTGTGAAAAATCAAACTATAGAAATATGAAGAAAAGGGTTACCTGAGAATTCTTTATAGAAAGCCATAATTCATATTTTAGTAGATATCTGTATCTATATATACAAACACACACACACACACACATACACATTAACTGTAAATTACCTGAATTCATTCAATAGGTAATTTTTTGAGGTCCTGTGTGGCTAGAACACTTCCAGGAGCTGGGGCTATAGCATAAATGAACATTTCTGCCCTCCTGGTATATGGTGAAATAGCATCTTTTTAGGGCTGGATTTTATGGTATTACATCAAATATACATTTATTACAACTTCACATAGACATTTAGATTGCTCTTAGTTTTAATTTGTTAGGATTAATGCTATGATGAACATCTGAGGCATTCATTTTTACATTTTTTCCTGTAATTTCCTTGTGTTATATTTACCAGAAGGGAGGTAGCTGAGACAAGGTGTATAGATTTTAAATTTTGATAGATGCATTACCAAACTTTCCTCCAAAAAGATTGGTTTATGTTTCCCCAGGGATCGGATGAATTCCCTTTTCCCTATGTGGTTGCCAATACTGGGAATTAACAGTTTGTTGTTGTTTTTTTTTTTTTTCGTTGTTGTTGTTGTTGTTGTTGTTTTGGTAACTCTTCATCAATTTGCTGGATGAAGCAGAACTTCATTTTTATTTTCATTTATTTGATTAATAGCGCTGCATGTCTTCACGTGTCTATATATTTACTATTTGTCGTTTATGATATGCCTATTTTGTGCCATTGTTCTAGTTCTCAAAAAAACAAAACAAAAAAACCCCAATGAAAATACAAAGGAAAGAATGATATAACAAACATTCACATCCCCACTACCAAGGCTGGATAAATGCTTACATTTTATCGTATTCGAATCTTTGTTTTGATTTTAGGGAATTAGATATTATAGCTAGGCAGCTAAAGTTTTTAGATGCTTCCCCATCCTTTCTTTCAACTCTTCAGACTTTCTTTCTTTCTGTTTATGTACATTTGCACATTTATACTGCTGCAAGTAATAGTATATTATGTTATAAAATCTCTATAAAGAGTATCATACTAGATGAGTCCTTTTTAAAAATCGAGATGTAATTTGCATACTGTAAAATTCACCCCTTTAAAGTGTAGCGTTCAGTGGCTTTTAGTATATTCACACGGTTGTGGGACAATTGCCACCCTTTAATTCCAGAACATTTTCATGAGTGAATAATTTTGTAGCTTACAGTTCCCCCCTCCCCCACGTATTTTAGCCTTTTCACACACAGTTCATCAGTAGAGAGCCAATTCATTTCTTTTAATTTCTTCTGTTCACTATTTTCATGGTAGGAAGAGGTTCTATGCTTACTTTTCTGTTCCCCTACTAAAGAATATATAGGTCATTGTCTGCTCTGTGCGGTGAGCATCTTTGAATGTGTTACCTTGTACAGATGAACAAGATTTTAGATATAGGCCTGGAATTTGAGTTGTGTGTGCGTTTTCATTTGTATTAGACATTGTCAGATTGCTCTACAAAGTGGCCGTGACGGTTTATACTCTGTCAGGGAATAAGGTCCATTTTCTGTACAGCTTGGCCAACGTTGGATATTTTCAGATTTCTTATTTTTATACTTAGTTGAAATATGGTATCCTTTGTTTTCATCTGCATTTCTCTGGTTTTTTGTGGGGTTAAGCATTTTCTGTATGTTTACTGACCATTTGGATTTCCTCTTTATTGACTTTTAAAAATGTCCTTTGTCTTTTTTAAAAAAGAAACTTGGGATCTTTGTCTTTTTCTTATCTGTAGGATGTTAATCCTTTGTTGTTTGCCTTGAAAATATCTTGCCTCATTTTTATTTCTTTTTCTTGTAACCTAATGTATGGTATCTCTTTGTCATACACAAGTTTTTAATTTTGCCAAATTGACCTATTTTATTTTGTTTTGTTTTCCTGTGTGGTTTTGGGGTTTTGTTTAAGAATATAATTTGTGGACTTAGTAATATGCTTAACCAACAGACTTTCTACATGCAGGATACAGGGAAAGGACTGCTGAGAAGTAGGAGAAACAGGAGGTTCCTGCCTTCAACATGCTTGTATCTTGTAGAGCTGGGAAGGACATTTGAGATTCTGCATCCTTGTTTATCCTCTTTTTATTTTGAATTGGAGCCTAGATGTGAAGTGATCTTGTATGTAGACACAACGAGTCACAGGTGTGCTGGTGCCAAAAGAGAGCTGGTAATAAATGGTGGTAAATGCTTACTTTTAAAATGTTGAATAATTGTTCACTTATATTAGCAGACAAATATTCAGCAATACCTGCTTTTGTAGACATGATCTAGGATTTAATTAAGTGGTGGTAACCATGGTAGATACTGCTTAAGAGGGGAAAGTTCTACAGCTACTTTCAGGCAAAATCAAATTTATTGGGTGGATTAATTTAAGGTTCTCCTTTGAGATGAAATCATTAGGAAAATTTGATACTGAATGGTAGATATCCCCTGATATTTTGCCTTCCCACTGTGGTGGGATTGCAATTCACAAATGATCCAGAACATAGTTTTTTTTTTTTTTTTTTAAGATTTTATTTATTTATTTGACAGAGAGAGATCACAAGTAGGCAGAGAGGCAGGCAGAGAGAGAGAGAGAGGAGGAAGCAGGCTCCCTGCCAAGCAGAGAGCCCGATGCGGGACTCGATCCCGGGACGTGAGATCCTGACCTGAGCCGGATGCAGCGGCTTAACCCACTGAGTTACCCAGGCTCTCCTCATCTTTTTTTTTTTTTTTTTTTAAAGAAAATTATGGCTTGGGGCGCCTGGGTGGCTCAGTGGGTTAAAGCCTCTGCCTTCTGCTTGGGTCATGATCCCAGGGTCCTGGGATTGAGCCCCACATCGGGCTCTCTGCTCAGCAGGGAGCCTACTTCCTCCTCTCTCTCTCTGCCTGCCTTTCTGCCTACTTGTGATCTCTGTTTGTCAAATAAATAAATAAAATCTTTTAAAAAAAGTAAAGAAAATTATGGCTTATCTTGAACTTAATCGTGAGGTCCATTTATTTAAAATAATGTTCATAAGTGATTATAAAGATGATCAGTTGGATTTAATTAGAGTTATTATCCATGTCAGAAGATTGATATTCTCTGAACCAAATAAATTTTAAAATATTTGATTTTGCCAAAAGTAAATTTTTTCTTTGTTTTCAGCAGAAATTATTAGTTATTTCCCCATCAGTACCAGGCCAAATCCTGTGTGTATGTATTGATTTTAAAAAGCAAACTATACATTAGCAATTTCCTAAAATATTAATAACAACAGTGGCCTACACAGTAGGGAGAGTTGCTTGCCTCTTAATGTATCTGGATATAAATTTAGTCTGCATGATACCTTTAATCTTTGAAGATAGGTTTTATGCCCTTACATCTACTCTCTCCCCCAGAGTGGTGTTGGGAGAGATTACAATCAGATTATTCTATGTCCCTATTTATTTTGACATAGATTTGTAACATTTTGGATGTTTAAAAGTAAGGTTCATTGGCCTTTTTGTTATACCCATAACTTTTACCCCAAATACTTCATTAACATGAGTTGCTGCATAATGAAAGCTTTCTTTGTATTGAAGAAGTCTTTTTTTATTTTACAAAATTTTTCTCTTGTTCAATTTCTTTCCCTGTTCTGTTTTACAAGCAGTTGTTTTGTAGTGACTACGTGAAAAACAGTTTAGGCTGTTGGGATTTGGTTGCTTTTAGTGGGATAGTTTATTCAAAATGTTGACGTAGCTCCAGATTGCCTTATTAAAGATGCTTGTTGTAGGACTTTTCCTACCTGTGCGCAGAAATAGTAAGGAGCAGTGGGAAACTTCTTCCTCATCATATAAACACTGAGCAGGAGCTCGTGTTCTATGCTCCATCAGTCCTGCACTGGCCTCCCCTCGTATGTCTGCTGTTACTCATTCGATGAGATGGGACCTGTATTATCACTGCGGATAGCACTCATACCTTCCATCAGTGTAGTCTGGATGCTGGAAGTTTCTGGCAGCAGTATAACATAAATGCAGATAGGTATTGCTAGTAGGTAAGAGTTTTAGAATCCTGACTTCAGCCTCCACTCCCCTAAGTGGTAAATTTTTGCTCCATGTTCAGAAACTGATTTCTTCTGTACCTCTAATAATTGACTTTGTGTAAACAGAACCACCACCTGAATTTAGCAGGAAGCATTGTGTCAGCTGAGAATCACATTTTCTAGAAGGAGTTTTAGCCTATGTTATAGGCAAAAATGAATGTTTCTCCTTTTCTGTCTTTTCTTCCTTCATCTTTTTTTCACCTACTTTGGTGCTTTTTAAAAAGCTAGCCACAAATTTTAGAGACTTGGCTAGGTCTATCACTTAAAAAAAATTTTTTTTAAAGCTACTTAATTCATGAAATACAACTAGCCTTTTAGCTGTAAAAATAGGAGTCAGGTGGGGGTGCCTGGGTGGCTCAGTGGGTTGGGCCTCTGCCTTCCACTCAGGTCCTGGTCTTGGCGTCCTAGGATCTAGCCTCACATCTCACGTTGGGCTCTCTGCTCTGTGGGGGGCCTGCTTCCCCCCCCCCCCCCGCCCCCCTGCTCTCTCTGCCTGCCTCTCTGCCTCCTTGTGATCTCTCTCTGTCAAATAACTAAATAAAATCTTAAAAAAAAAAAAAAAGGAGTCAGATATATTCCAGAAACTTGTAGAGCAGGATTTAGCAATGCAGTAGAAAAGGCCCTGTCCTGGGAGGCAGAAGGGATATGTTTGGACTGAATAAGCTCTGTGGTCTTTTTAGCTCTGAAATACTATTTTTCCTTAGTTTTTTTTTTTTTTCTTTTAAGGGTAAGTTCTGAGCATATCCTTCCTTTGTCTAGTGTTTCCTAATGAAATAACTACCATTTATTAGACCAACTATGTATTGGTTATCATGTTGTGGATAGACATGTGTTACTGTATTTAATTTCTTATGCTTTATATTGTGGTAGTTTGGAGAATAATTTTTTTTGAAAATAGAAAATTATTGATATGAACGTCAGCATATTGCAATTTTACCTTTTTTAATGGTGAGTGAACAGTAAGCTGGGTCATCTACCCTAACAGGGAAGTAGGGGAATTAACCAGATAGGTGATTACGGTTTTGTTACGAAAAGTTACTTTCTCATAATCTCAGTGCCATTTATGCCAGCCATCAACACTACTTGTAGGTTGGAACATTCCAAGAACTCAGGATACCATATGTTTATTTGAAACTTCTGCTTCAAATATGGCTCTTGACCAGGTCATTAGACCATTGAATTTTTCATGAAAATTAACTGAATTTTTTTTTCTCTTTCATATAATGTAGGCCAGACCTTGAAATTTTGTCCTTGTGTTTTTCTGAAGCATCATGTTTCAGATAACTGCTTGTGTTTCTCCTATCAACAGAATAGTTGGGGACTTTGACTTACCATGTAAACAGGTTAAAAAAGTATGGTATTTCAAATATTTGATCATTCATGTTACTTTCAGGGTTTTTCTATTTAATAATTCAGATGCTTAATTGAAGTTGATTTGAAAAGCAGTTACTCTTCCAACTTTTTACATGTGACTTGCTGCTAATGTAAAAAACAATTCTAGTTATCATTCCAACTAGTTAAAGGGAATTGTGAATGATGCTAGAGCAAAGGATTTATTTACACAAATATGCAAAAATATAGAAATGCAGACAATTTAAAGAGAGCAGCAAATAAATGAGAATTATGTTTAAAGGCCACTTAGTAGCTTGAAGTTAGTGTTACTTGACATAGTAGCTTTCTGTAGAGGCTTTTTTTTTTTTTTTTTTATGGTTTATTTTTATCATTGATTGTAGTACTTGATTCAGTCCATTATCTTTGTATGAGAATGGCCAGAATTGTTCATTACTCACATTTTGAGAATTGTGTGAGAGATAAAAATACATCAGTGAAAAGATGGAAAGAACATACTTAGCAAAATGTTAATCAAGTTATCTCTAGGAGATGGGATATCAGGAATTAAAAAATATATATTAAATTGGCTTTATTCCAAAATTCAGTACCCCCATCCAGCAAATAGAAAGAGTTCAGGAAATGCTTATACTGGGTTTTTTGAGCTTTCTTGAATAAGGCATAATTATCTTGTGTGAAGGTAAAACTAGATACTTAAATGTACATATGGACATGTTTACAATAAGATTTTATTTTTTTTAAGTTTAATCTCATTTAGAATATAAAAATGTCTTTCCCAAGGAACACTTTCATATTTTGTTATTTGGAATTTTAGTCACCTTGTCATTTTGAGTGTTTCTTTTAATAGCACTTATATATGCACAGATGTTTCAAAAGTTGATTGTAAACTTTAAGAAAAACATCTAAATGATATTCTCACCTTTCTTAACAAAGTTGCTGTGTTGAAGTTGTAAAATGAATCAGATTAGCCTGATTTATGAGTACATGATTCATAGACGATGTTCTTTGTAGCAGAAAGACAACCGTTGTTTAGTATTTCAGTACAGTGTACATTTTTGAAGCACTTAAGAATGTTTTGAAAAGTTTCGATTTCTTTTTTCCTGTTGAGTTTGATAAGCTTGTTAATTAGTGTGTTTATCTTGATGTGTATAGTATTGGAAAATTTTCCAGAGCCTAAATCTGACTTTAAAAATTGACACCAAATGAAAAGGCATCAATCATGCTTAGATGTCATAGTGGCAGGAATAGATGGGATCTGTAGTTGCAAATAAAGACCCATTTCCATCTTGTCTTTGTATATAATTTGGAAGTTAAATGTTAAATTATGAGAAATAGAAAGTACCCGGACAACTACCAAAAGCAAGATAAAAATAGTGTTTGGGGGAGGGAAAGAAGAGATGGTTCTTTTTGAACGGATGCATACGTGTGTAAACACAAACAATATTTTAGGATTGAAGCAGTTCAAGTAATATTTTGTATATTACTGCAAAAATAACCAGAAGTTTTAAAAATGAAAATTGTCATTTTGTGTTTTCTATACAGTACAGATAGATTAATACAGACATCCCTTAAACACAAGTAAAAGAAATTTCTAAAAATAAAAAAGATTTCTGCAAAGATGGAGTTAATTTTAGTTGTCTTAAAGGTCTCCTTGCAACCCAAAATTCATCTAGTTAAGTCTATGATATGATATGTGGGATATTAATATCTTTACCTTTGTAACATTAAAAAGAATAACCACTGAAAGTAGTATGTGCAAATGCATATCAAAACTGTACGTCAACTAAGAATAAGTCTGTTTTCCCTTTGGTTTTAGCTGCTTTTATGAAATTCATAAATGACAGATTAACTCCACCTCAGAATGTGAAATATAAAAATTGATGTTTGTGATCAGACCATTTCTTTATTAGCTGTTTGAATAAAATTGCCACTTTAAGTTCCATTTGCTAGCATTCGGAGTAACATTTTCCATGGTCTTCATTTAGTTCTGCTGATAAATTTTTATTTAACTATTTCTATTCCTTTGGAGAGAATTCTGAGTGGGATTCATAATAGCCTGGATTATTTTTTTCAGGGTTAAGATGTGTATGAAAATGAGGGAAATAGACTCTTTGGCCCCATGATTACAGCTCCCCATATTTGCTTACTATTTTTATTATTAATTTATGTAGATGGCTTTACTGCAAATACAGAAAATCAAGTCATTGTTTTAAAACTTATTCTAACTGAATCCTCAGGGGATCACACTTAAAACTTTGAGAGTTTGAGTAATATGAAGACTTGGTTTGAGTATTGCAGATTGGTAGAAATTCCGAATTTGGTACTAAATTAAATATACTCCTAGAATTTTATTAGAGTACAGACAAAGCTATAGTAGACCAAGATAATGTATAAATGGCCCTTATTTGGAGCATATAGAGTGGGAGCATATTTTGCAGTGAAAGGGGAACTAAAGGAGAAGGTGTTCTCTACTTGTAGACTTGTAAAGGCCTCAGAGTTTTCTTTATGTTATTGTAGAAAGACATTATTTTTGCTTTGGCGTGCTTAAAACTAAAGGGCAAATGATCCAAAAGAATAATCTTGAAATTCAATAGCAAGAAAACTACTTGACATTGTGGGCTAGAGGCCAGCAAACGTGTTGCTTTCATTGAATGCGTGGGAAATGGGGCAGGCCTGGAATTTAAAGAGACAGGGTGCAGTACGCTAGAAAAGAAAAGCCCCCCTGTATGATTTGCCTACTGGGAGAAAAAAAAAATAGACTTACAGTTTCCTCTAAAGGATCTTTATTGGATCAACTATTTAAGACACTGAGTGAATTTTTCCTAACTCTGCCTCCCATCTCCCTTAGCCATCTTCTCATTGAAATTGGTGTCGGGTAAATTTGTTTATAACAGAGGAGAAGCAGCTTTTCAAATAAAAGTACTTTGTAGCCTGTTCAAATGGAATATAATGTAATTCTCCCTGAAATTGAGCACTTATTACTTTGTTTATGTAGCTGTTTAAAAAGGGGGGAGGGTGCGATTAGTATTGTGAGGGGACTACTGGAACTTTTGCTTTAGAAATTTCTCTCTTTTTCTGTCTGAGTTTCCTCCCCCATCCACTCATGAATCCCCCTTGGCTCCCTCCCCCACCTCCCACAATCCCTCAATAAAATAGTATTTAAAAGACTTGAATAACCAGTCCTATGTACCAGCTTCTTGCTCGAGGCAATAATGTTGTACTATTTTCAATGGGTGGTCTTGAATCTCCATGGGAGATTTCACAGGCAGTGGGTTCCATGACCCACTAAGTGTATTATTTTGAACATAACCAGTTAAATTCCTGAGCCATAGAGAATATATAGAGATAATTTTACATGATTGAAGTCCCATAGTTAATTACTTACAAATCAATTTATTTAGTTTTTATTTGAAAAATTTATGGTTTAAATCCCTAAAAGTGACACATATTATTAACCCAGGATTTGAGGTTTCCTTTTTAAAACAAGTAAGCCATTCATACATGTCAATTCAGGAGTACCCATTTGCATGTATATTTTAATTCATAGGTTTTTTTGGTTGTTTGTTTGTTTTAATTTTTTTCCCTTTAGGAAGCCAGCAACTAGTAGTCATTTCCAAATGTTAAGTTGTTGAAGTCCTGTTTCTCCTACGGGAGATACTGTAAGATGATAGGACTTACAGTAAAAAAATAGATCACATAGGTTTAGAATCAGTATCTTTTGCCTGTGGCATATAGCCGAAATGTATACCAGCCTGAAATTTCACTAAAATTGCTTTGGGTCAAACCTCCGTGGAAGCAAGCAGGATTGGAATTAAAAATTAAATGCTGGATTGAGATTGCCCTGTAGGGAAGAAAAATGTTTCTTTAGGTGAATTTACTTAAATAAAACAATGTATTTACTTCTATGTTGTAAATATTGAAATGGGAACTGCTGCTATCCTGCCCATTCCTGCTTAACTTGGTTGAAAGTAATTTTGGGAGTTTCTTCCCAGTGTAAACCTGTGGTTATTCACCAGAGTGATAACTTAACTTTGTTGGGTCACTGATTTGATGACTTTTTCCCCCTTATTTATATTCTTGAGAAAATTAATTAATTTCTGAAGAATGTTGGATTTCTATTTCGAGTACATATCTTTAAGTCCTGAAATACCTGTTTTCCATCAGCTAAGTCGATAAGCCTTTAGGAGCAGGTATCCTAGATGTGTTGGTAAATCCAGATGTTCTATGATGAGAGATCATTTGTGTTTATTGTAAACAATGTAAGTAATTTTAGGTGGAAAATTACAGGCTTGGAAGAGCTGAGTTTGTTTCTTGTATAAAAATTATTGTACACTTGGGGCACCTGGGTGGCTCAGTGGTTTTAAAGCCTCTGCCTTCAGCTCAGGTCAGAATCCCAAGATCCTGGGATCAAGCCCCGCATTGGGCTCTCTGCTCAGCAGGGAGCCTGCTTTCTCCTCTCTCTCTGCCTATTTGTGATCTCTGTCTGTCAAATAAATAAAATCTTAAAATTATTGTACACTTGTTTGAGGTCAGAAATGAAACGATGTGACTTCTGTTTTCTTCACTGCAAAATTCACATCTTTTTAATGTCTCATCAGTTTACGGCACTAAATGTTTGCCTTTTCTTTTTTAGCTCAGGACTAGTCCTTGAGCAGCTAAAAAGTTTTCCAGTAGTTTTTAATAAGTGGGTTTAAAGCAGTGATAGCCATCCGAAGTTTAACTTGTGTAGCCAGCATTTAAGAGTTATTAAGATTGTCTCCACACAAAAAAGAAACTGCTCTTAGGGTCCGTCTGTACATGTGAATAGAAGTTAAAGGTTGGTTCAAAATTAGCTTGTCAAGTAAACTTTCTGACTGACGAATAATTTTGTTTTCATTATCCGTTCCCTTGGCTGAAAATGAAATAGAAACGATCTGGTTACTAAAGACCGGCGCTGTATTGGATCATTTCCTTGAGCTTTTGCTATGATTGTTGAAGGCAAAGTTAGACAGCTGCTGTAGATTTTGCCAGTGGCCTCACAAAAGAAGTTGTTTAACCCTGTTAGTTTCAGACCCCGTTATTTCTACTTTGCAGATATCCTTGCTGTGTTCGGTATGAACCATGTCTTCTCTGTGTTAGATCTGAGTCTCTGGGAACGCAATTTGAGCTTGTGATTTATAGAAAGGTGGTATAGCAGAAAATGAGTAATTTTAGGACTCCATTACTAAACAGTTTCATGTCTTAAAGTATGAAAAATCTCAACAGGTTTGCATATATTGTGGCAGATTTAAAAACTGAGACTTTTCTGTTAGACTTGGTTTTTTGTACCTGAAGATTGTTAGGGAATTGGGAAAATTGTGAAAAGTGGTGAAAATGGAGTTTGACTTAAAATCCATGACAGTTGGGTATTTAACTGTCCTTTTTGGGGCTTCAGGTCCAGAGGAAGTACTAAGTCATTGACTTTAAAATCTCATTTTGGGTAAGTGTCGAATTAGAACAATGCCACCTATTCTTGAAATTGATGTCATAGTGTTAAAAACCCCAACGATATTGGATTCTTTTTGCATAATGTGTTTGCATCATTGCCATAGGTTTGAAGGGCAGGGAAATACTTCATTGTTAAGGCTGAAGAAGGCAAGATTTTGAAACCTGCTGCTTGTGATTAAATCAGTGTGTTTGCCCGGAGGCTTCAGCCATTCAGTCTGAATTCGTAGTCTAAAATTTTGGATTCCTTCTCTGTTTGAAAATAATACTTCTTAAAAATTTTAAGACTCCCTTTGCCTACTCACATGAGAACTACTGAGGCAAATGGTCACGGTTAAGATTTTCAAGCAATCAAGACGGAAGATACATTTCAGTATTTTCAAGAGAAAGTTCATAGCCATTTTACATAAAATTTTACTGGGCTTTTCGTTAATCTAAAATAACTGGCCTATAAGTACTTTATCAGTGAAAACTGCTCAGCATGTAAAACGAGGGGTAGAAGGAGCACAAAGGCTTCCTGCAAATTAATGGCACAATGAGCACTAACGGACTTGCCAGCCATCTCCAGCTGTGAGATTATTATCGTTTTTGCAAACCCTTTTCCCTCAAAACTAAATCAAGAATGGTAGAGTCCTGATAAAAAGAAGTGGAGAAAAGCCTAACTAATCCTTAGATGAGTTACTTCAAACGTGCCAAAATAGAATAAAATCAGTTAATAGCATGGATTAAAGGTTACTTTTAATGCATTTTTATCACTCACGTTGAGAATTTTGTTGTATATTAATGCCTTTGGCCTTTGGTTTAAAACAACAACAACAACAACAAACAACAACAAACAACTGGAGAGAAAATACGGTTACATTTGAGAGATTCCATAATCCAGTTGTTAGAAGGAAATTGAGTACTAATGTTAGGTGCCAGAATTGAGCTAAGAGATAAAAGCTGTGTACTTGAGATCAGAGCTGAAAACAGGTAGCTCCAGTTTAGAGCGGTAAATTTTTGGGTTATAATGAGAGGGTTCATCTGCATACTTCGAGGGTTGATATATGTATAGATTTCAAAAAAGAAGATGGCTCTGTGTCCTTGGATAAATATGTACAAGTTATTCCCTGGAGAATATCCCACAAGAGTGCTAAAATCAGGTCTGGATCAATGCTTTAGAATTGCTTGATTCTTACAGGTGGTAGAGAGACAAGGAGAGGAAGGTAAGAGGCAGGTTTTGGGTTGCAAAGGTAGTTTTCCCCTTGTATGCACATGTCTGGGATCTTTCATAATCCTGAGGAGACTGTGTCCTCTGTACTGCTAGTTCAGAATCACATGTTTGCCAACTACTTACTTTGTGAAATACTTTTTTCTTAACAGGCCTATTATGATAGGGCTGCCAAAAGCACTGGATTGAGGAAAAACTGATTTGGCATGCTGCCGTTGGTAAGAAGAATTTTAAAAAGTAGCATGTCTTTCTCTTTTTAGGTGCAGGAACGTAGCTCTTGGGGTGTGTGTGTACGAACCTTAGTAAAACTTTACTTTAAGAACCTGGGCCCTGGAAGATTTTATAGTCATGTCACATTTGCCAATCCCCTAAAATGCCAAAGTGTAAGTTTCTCTAAAGGGAATTAGCATGTATTTTCTCTTAGTGGATGTATTGCTTTTGCTGTAGCTTCATTATTGGAGATAGCCTGATGGGTACCCTCAGCACCTGTGTGTGATGTGTATGTCAGGTCCTCTTGTGCCATCCCACATAGAGTGATTTTTTTCCTAAGCCATGTGAGCACTGAAGTCTGTTAGTTTACTCCAAACATGCAGTGCCCCATACATAAATTTTCTCTGTTGGATATGCTGACCAGATTTAACCTTATACAAAGCTGCTAGCTTGAATGAGTTTTGCAACATTGAATAAATACTGTACTGTATAGTTATTTATGTGCTCAAGAAGCTGAACTTTCGTTCCATCCCAGTAAGTTCCCGTGGGATGAGTTGTTCTAGTAAATCAGAAAATTTCTCTGAAAGCAGAATGATTCTTAATTTTTGGAGGCTTGAAAATGGGGAAAATAGCCATATGCATGAGGGGGAAGAAATTCTAGTTGACCCACATCTAAAAAACAATTCAAAGTACTTGGACATCTTAAATTCTCTCAGGGGGAAGAAACCCCACCACAATGCTGCCGAATGGTTTTATTTCTGCAGTTATGTCTTTGTGTGTTTATAGGAGTGGGAACATTTTATCTTCTGTGTTTCTGTTGAGGTTGTTTTTCAGCAGTGTCCCAAGAAAAGTCCTGGAGGCTAGCTTTGAAGCCCTGTGGACAAGCTGGATATCAAAGAGCCAGAGGAATTCGGCAGTAATTGTTTTATGGCTGGTCAGAAATCAGACCTATTTGTATAGGTAGCACACAAAATAGCTGTGATTTGACAATTTGGTGCTATTTATACCTACCATAAAAAGAGAAAAGAAAAAGTTAAAGGGGTATTTTGGAAACAGGAACTAAGCTGTAAATGCAAATTGCTTCACCATTTTCTCAAAGGAACAAAAAAAGGAAAGGGTTAGGAAGTTTTTATTGAAGCTATGTTATTGAGGATCTGTCTGCTTTCAAGACATTTAATATTGCACTCACACTGAGACTACACTTCTTTCTGTTTTGCTGTCCCCCCCCTCCATTCCCATCTGAATAAAGTTATTTTTGTGGAGCAAAAGGAATTCTCTGGAGAGGGGGACAGTGAAAATCACAAAGTTTCCAACTCTATCTTAATAGACTTTAAAAATTTCATCTTACTGTTTTTATTTAGCTTTGGATAAGAACCATCTGCTGTTGCTAGAGCGAATTTCTTTCTTTCCACGTAAGTTATATTTTCAACAAGTAGTCATAGGTTGTTTACTGAGGTGGTGGGTGAGGATTCATGGCATTTAGGAAATATACAGAAGGAAATTTTCACAACTATTCTTGATGTGTCTGTGAGAGAGGTCTTTTGAATACAAAGTGCCTAAACTGTTACTCTCACCTAGAGTTTATATTGCAAGCTCAAGGTGGGCGGTGTATCACCGTTTGTCTGTAGTTCGATGTGCAGCAGCCCCAAGTGAAGTTTTGACTGCAGAATGTCACTCAGACCTTTTGAGGTTGTCAAATGCTTCATTGTTTTTTCTCGAAACCCCCAGCCTCAGAGCAGTCTGAGTCTGGGGCAGCGGGGCAGAGAAAAAGCAAACACGTCTATGATTGACTACATTTTTTTTTTTTTTTTTTTTTTTTTAAGAAATCCTAGAAATGCCTTGTGGACCTCTGGGGGTTTGTCACAATTTAAAACCATTTTTTACCATTGGAGGCGTTCCAGTGCTTTCAAATTGGGTTTATATTAATTTGCTTTGGTTTTAATTTTTTTTTCCCTGGATTCTGATCAGTAATAAGTAGAGTGGACTTTGGCACGTGTACCTTAATTTTTGGGTAAAGGAGCTACTTTTGATTGGATGACAAGAATTCACTGAGAGTAGGAGAAAAGAATGGGAAACTGGTAGAGATAAGTCTGGTTTGGGGACAATCAGTTGAGTCTTTTTTGTTTTCTCAAATAAACTGTGAAGAGTCATAAGTGGCTTAATCAAGATTTAAAACATCGGAAACTAATAAGAGATTGTATGTCAATTAAACTTCAATAAAAAAAGGTTAAAGAGAAAGAGAAGTGTGTTCTTAAAAAATGAAAACAAACAAACAAAAAAAACAAAAAACCCCACAAAACCCCACAAAACGGGGGAGGGGGATGAATCTCCTAAAAGTTGGAAACCTAAATTGGATTTTAAGATGGATTCCGCTTAGGGAAATAGGTGAAAGGACTGTATGGAGAAGAAGCATTCTGGATTGTTCTGGATTGCTGTTACTCATCACCGAGTATGAAAACTCAGGTTGGGGAAAGGTTAAGGACATAGGCAGTTGCAGACCATCTTTGTGGGTGGAGAATATATAGCAGGGTTAGGGCCGGGTAGTGAAGGGTTTTATTTCTAAAACAGTGATCGTTTATTCAGCCAATGTGGAGCACTTAACTGTGTGCCAGGAATTGCTCTAAACATTGAGGATAACAGCAGGAATAGAGGTAATTCTTGTCATATAGAAGAGCATCAGGCTTGTCCAAAAACAAAGCACAAGATGAGTGCTTTTATGAAGCTGTGAAAACAAAGCCGTGGTGACCAAGTTCTGAGTGACTAATGGTGCCCAGGTATCAAACTTGAACTAAGTAAGGTGTTGGGTGTTTTTTTTTTTTTTTTTTTTTTTTTTTTTAATTGCAAGAGAAAAGTCTAATAAAAAAGAGAATGTGGATTAAAAAAAAATCTCTCAGGGATGGATTTTCATTTCTTTGATGTGTCCTTCCATAAGGCTGTATGGTGCTTTTAGAGTTTCAAAGCTGTCTAGATTAGTATCATAGAATATAGGGTTTCATAGCTGAAAAGGAGTAGGAAAGCAATTTATTGTTACCTATGGCTTAATTTTGTACTCTGTTATTTGGATTTTACAGATGTGGATCCAAGACTCAAGATTAAGTAACTTGCCCAAGGTTCATATGACTTGAGTACACTGACCATATGTCCTATTTCCTAGGGATTTGTCACAGTCTTTTTTAAATTTTTTTAAAAGATTTTATTTATTTATTTGACAGACAGAGATCACAAGTAGGCAGAGAGGCAGGCAGAGAGAGAGAGGAGGAAGCAGGCTCCCCGCTGAGCAGAGAGCCCAATGCGGTGCTCGATCCCAGGAGCCTGGAACCATGACCCGAGCCGAAAGCAGAGGCCTTAATCCACTGAGCCACCCAGGTGCCCTGGGATTGTCCCAGTTTATGCCTATTGTCCTGTGTCACTCTCAAAATGGGTGCGTTTTGGATGATAGATGATATGGTCAATGTTTCTGAGTGGCGTAACTAAGATTGAATCTCAGGCCTTTTTGACTCCCAAGTCATAAGCTCACTACTGTTTTACTGTTTATACTGTATTTCCAGTTTGGTCTAGTGAGAAGGATTCTGAGGCATTTGCTGGCATAGTATGGTATCAGTACTTGTTTGGTATTGTTTATCATGAGTGATGGAGAGGAGTGCCTGGGTGTCGCAGTCGGTTAAGCGTCCGATTCTTGGTTTCGGCTCAGGTCCTGATCTCAGGGTGGTGGGATGAGTCTCACATCAGGCTCTGTGTTCAGTGGGGAGTCTGCTTGAATTTCTCTCCTTCATTTTCCTCTCTCCCTCCCCCTGAGCTCACATGTGTGCTCTCTCTTGCTTACTGTCTCTGAAACAACTAAAAAAGAAAAATGAGGGATGGAGAGAAATGTGGTAGCTTTCATGTTTGTTTTATATCTTGTTACTAAAATGTTTTAGAATACAATTCATTTTCCTTCAAATTCTAAAGGCATTTGAGAACTTGGTCTTAGCATTATGTGAGAAGTATCAGTCATCCTTGCACGGTACTAATCAAGGAAATTCTGGTGATTTGGGTTTCTGAATAAATGGAAATTTGGTACATTTCTTGATCAGTGAACATGTTGCCTTTCCCTGTAATTTTTGTTTCTCTTTCCCCACCTAATCAGAAGCCTAGAGCCCAGAATAGGGTTTGAGGAAAGTAACTCTAATTTGGAAAAGAAAATTGGAAACTTATGTTCTAATTTGCTCAGTTTTGTTAGCTTTTCCACAAAGTTTGCTGGACAAATACTGAATATATCACTTCTATTTGGTTCCATTTCAATGGCTCAACACTTTAGAAAACACAATTTTAGAGGTGTGCTGACTATTAGGTAGGCCAACTGAAATGTATTTAACTTACAAATTTTACTTAAAATAAATTTAATTCACGAATTAGTTCTGGTGAAGAGCTTTGTTTTGTCCTGTGTCATTTCTCGTATATGCTGAGTCAGTTTCCATCAGGAGAGGGTATGATCTGCACATGCTTTACTGAGGCTGTAGTCTTCACTTAAAGATAGACTAATAACCAGCTGTTAGGTTTGAATCAAGGAGTAGAAGCAAAACTAAAAGGCACCTGGGTGGCTCAGTCATTAAGTGTCTGCCTTCAACTCAGGTGGTAAACCAGGTTTCTGGGATCCAGCCCCTCATGGGGCTTCCTGCTCGGTGGGAAGCCTGCTTCACCCTCTCCCACTCCCCTGCTCGTGTTCCCTCTCTCACTGTCTCTGTGTCAAATAAATAAATAAGATCTTAAAAAGCCAAAAAACCAAGCAAAACTAAAGCCATTTTTGGGCACCTGGGTGGCTCAGTCAGTTAAGGATCCCTCTTCAGCTCAGGTCATGAGCTCGGGGTCCTGGGATGGACCCTTCTCATGTTCTGTGCTCAGCGGGGAGTCTGCTTGTCCTTTTTCCTCTATGCCTCTCCCTGCTTGTGCTTTCTCTATCAAATAAAGAAATTTTGGAAAACAAACAAACCCCACAAGAACACAAAAAGCCAAACTGCGGCACCTGAGTAACTCAGAGGGTTGAATGTCAGACTTCAGCTCAGGTCATGATCTCAGGGCCCTAAGATTGAGTGCCAAGTCAGGCTTCCTGCTCAGTGGGGAGCCTGCTTCTCCCTGTCCTTCTGCTCCTCCCCCTGCTTCTGTGCATGCTCTCTCTCTCAAATAAAATCTAAAAAAAAAAAAAAAAAAAAAAAAAAGAAAGAAAAAAGAAAACTAAAGTCATTTTTAAGATCTTGTAGGTTAGGTGATGTTAGGGTGGAATGGAAATGCCTCATGTTTCTCATCCTCCTTCTCACCCACATTTCCACATCTGTTCATGTGACTCGTCTACCCTTGAAAAGCTCAGAGACCTGTATGCCAGGGGAGAGGGGAGGTAGACTTAGAGGCAGATACATTTTCAGTACAACTTAATTAAGAATGATAGTTGATGTAAGAATGGAGTTTTATGGAAGCATAATGGGGCAAGTGAAGATTACAGATGAGCACAGTTCTGTGTGCGTTTATGTAACAAAGGTTTGAACCTGAATCTCTTTTCATTTTTTGTATCATTTTTGTTTTATACGGCATTTTATGTTGTTTAGCTCCCCCTACCCCCCCCCCCCAGACTATTTATGACCATACTTGAACAATGCAGTGAAATTCTTCTTTAGCTCAAGCTGTTGTGAAGCCAAAAATAGATCTGGGCTGAGATTGGACTTTGTGGTACAGATTGTGGTTTGTAGGTTGTGACTGTTACTGTTCTAACAAATAGCTAGAATTTAAAAATTATTTAGAAGTATGTCAAATGTTGTTGAGACAAAAGGGTGTCTGATTGATTTTTAAAATGTGTTAGAACAATAAGCAAATATCCAAGTTCCAGGGACTGTTTGGAATGAAATTGTTTTTGTTAAAAAATATTAGTAAACTTCTGTGGAATGTGCCATCTTGCAGGAACCTTACATATTGTATGCCCCCACACTTCTGGTTCCCCATGTCTTTTAGGTCCTTTCTCTGGAAACTGAAAAGCATGAAATAGGTTTCGGAGAAAGAAAAACTAAAGATAGTAATAACAAGACTCTCAAATTTTCCAGTCACTTTGGTCAAGTGTGGTGCAGGAGAATTTTTCTGCAACAACAGTACCTGTGTTCGGAAGCAGTGTGGAAGAGTCTGGTAATGAACATGGAAAAAGTAAGGAGGGCTGAACCTAATTTGCATGGCTCAAAAGTAGATAGCTTCCTGAGACTTTTATTTTTATGTTATTGAGACTCTTAAAGAATGTTAAAGGCAGATCTATTGCAAAAGAAAGCTTTTTAAGATTTTTGTTTTTAATCTGATATCTATACAAATCACTTGAGGGACAAGTGGAATCTATTTCTGCTCTAAGACTGCTTGTTCCTTCTGGATAGGATTTTTTTTCTTTTTAAATCACTATCATATTTTTGCACGTAAGAGGTGTTGAATAAACATATAGTAAGATACCTTGGTAGAGTCCTTGATATATAAAAATACTTAAGATATATAAAAACACTTAATAGCTACTTAATAGCTGGCATTTAACACCCACGATGTGCCAAAGGTGCTGAGTACTATATAAGAATTACATAATTAGTCTAATGGTCGCCTTGTGAATTGGAATACTACCAGTACTGCCCACATAATAAACAAGTTCATTAAGGTTGCAGGATAAAAGGTCAATGTACAAAAATCAGTAGTATTCTGTATACTTGAATAATCTGAGAATGAAATGAACAATTCCATTTATAATATCATCAGAAGAATAAATACTGATGAATACATTTAACAAAAGAAGTGAAACTAATCCTCTGAAACTAGAAAACATTTAAAGAAATTAAAGAATATCTAAATGAATAGAAAAATATCCATATTTCATCAGTCAGAAGGCTTAATATTGTTAAGATGGCAATCCTCCCCAAATTGATCTACAGGTTCAGTCCAGTCTTTGTCAGTATCCTATCTGGTATCTTTGTAGAAATTGACAAGTTGGTTTCAAATAGATGTGGGATTGCAGTGGACCTAGGATAGCCAAAGCATTTGAAAAATAGCAGAAAATTTGGACTCACACTTGCCAATTTCAAAACTTACCACAAAGCATTGTCAATCAAGATGACATGATACAGACATAAGAATAGATGTATAGGTCAATGATATAGAATTGAGAGTCCAGAAATAAACCCATGTCTCTTCGGTGAACAAGAGTGCCGAAACCATTTATTAAGAAAAGAATAGTCTTTTCAATAAATGGTGCTAGGAGAACTGGATATCCACATGCAAAAGAATGAAATTGGATCGCTACCTCACACTATTTATAAAACTTAACTCAAAATTAGTCAAAGACCTAAGAGCTGTAACTATAAAACCCCTAGAAGAAAGCATAGGGATACATCTTCATGACCTTAGATTTGGCAGGCAGTGTATTCTTAGATATAACACCAACAACATGAGCAACAAAAGAAAAAAAAATAGATAAATTGGATTTTATAAAAAAATCAAAACTTTTTGTGCTTCAGATGACATTCAAGAAAAGACAACCCATAGAATGGGAGAACATATTTTTAAAATCACATTATCTGATAATGGTTTATATCTAGAATACCTACACACATAACTCAAGAATATGAAAAATAACCCCATTAAACATGGGCAAAGGATGTGAATAGACAGTTCTTCAAAGAAGGGAGACACATGGCCAATAAGTATGTGAAAAGATGCCCAACGTGATTAGTTTTTAGGGAAATGCAGATGAAAACCACAGTGAGATGCCATATTCTATCCACTAGGATGACTATAATAAATTATACTGGGGAGGATGTGGAGAAATCAGAACCCACACACACTGCTGGAGGGAAGGTAAAATGGTGCATCCATTTGAGAAAACAGTTTGGTGGTTCCTCAGTTATTCCATAACCCAGCAATTCTGTTCCTGGGTATCGGCTTAAGAGAAATGAAAACATGTCCACACAGAAGCTTGCATAGGAATGTTTATAGCAATATTATCCGAAGTAGCCAAAGATGGAAACAGCCTGTATGTCTATCAAATAATGCATGGATAAACAAAATGTGGTTCACATAATGGGATATTATTTGGCCCTAAAAAGCAATGAAATATCAATGCATGCTCTATGTGGCAAAAATCTATTCACAGACCACATTACTATATGATTTTATTTCTATTGAATGTCCAGAATAGGGATATCTATAAAGAGAGAATTTAGTTTAGTGGTTGCTTAGGGCTGGGGAGTTTTGGGGGAAAGAAAAGGTGATTGCTAAAGGGTACAGGATTTCTTTATTTCTTTATTGGTTTCTCTATTCCCTTTTTTGAGATGATGAAAGTGTTCTACACTTGACTATGGTGATGGTTGCACATATCTAGATACACTGGGAGCCATCAAACTGCACATTTTAAATAGATGAATATAAGGCATATGAATTATCTCCATGCAGCTGTTATTTAAAAAAAGTTTGCCTAATGTTCATTAACAAAAATGTTGACACAAAACATTATCTTCATGTTTATTATACATTTGGGAACTGAATTAAACCTTGATGGCATGCCTTTGCTCTGAAAGGAGGCACATGTCAACATTCCAGGGTCTTTTATGGCTCCAAAACGGTTTATTAAAGGAGCATTGTTTCCTAGGTTGAGCAAGACCTAATTTAAAAAGTATATCTAGTTACTTTCGTAATTTTGTTTCAATTTTATATATTATTTGTTTTGTTTCCATCCATCAAAAATATAGCTCTTAGTTGATGGGAAGTAATAACAATGTTCATTGAATGCTTAGCATGTATATGTCCTATTCTAAGTGGGTTTTTTTTTTTTAAGATTTTATTTATTTATTTGTCAGAGAGAGAGATAACGAGAGGGGGTGGGGAAAGAGAGGCAGTGGGAACTACAGGTAGAGGGAGAAGCAGACTCCCTGTTGAGCAAAGAGCCCAATACGGGACTTGATCTCAGGACCCAAGCCAAAGGCAGACTGCTTAACCAACTGAGCAGCCCGGGCGTCCTCTATTACAAGGGATTTTAATGTGTTAGTTAGTAAATCTCACAATAATTACGTGAAGTAAATATGGTAACCCTAAGTTTAAAGATGGGGAAATTGAGGCACGGGGTTTAAGTAATGTAGCAAAGTGAAGTAGTAGGTTAAGTGAAGAATATGTAGTGGGTAGCAGCAATGTTTCGTAGTGTTCTAGGCCAGGCATATCTTACGTTGTACAATAAATGTTTCTGGTAGTGTGTGTGTAAAATAACTTTTTGTAAGTGAAACCCGTTTTTAGTGTTCTCAAGGAGCCTATTATTCTAAATGAAAACTGCAAATAAATCCGTTCCTTTTTATCATCTTGACAATTGTGACATCTTAAATCAGGACACTCCTATACATTTGATAGAATGTGGTAATTTCCCTGATAATTCTCTTGATTGGAGTAGGTTTTAAGCTGTACAAGTTTTGTTCTGCAAACTTTTATTAAGACTTATTTTTTGTAGTAAAGAGAAAATGCTCTAAGAAAGTCCATAGGAGGCAATTTCTGATCTAGAATTAGCTGGTGATAAAAGCTTATAAAATAGTTTTCCTTGAAGCCTGTCCTTAATGTAAGCTAATAAATTATGTTGCCTTTCATATCTAGGTTTTGTGTATACTCTACCAGCTGCCTTGCCCAAAACAATAGCCACTAGACCCATGTGGCTATTGACATTTAAATATAAACTAATCAAGATAAAATAAAATTCAATTCCCAAGTCATTAACCTATTTTAAGTGCTTAATAGTTGTGTGTAGCTAATGCCTGTCATAGTTGGACAGAGCTGGGCTAGAGAAATGGTAACATATCCCTAGGACTTCTTTTTACAGTGGAATTAAGATGCTATATGTGCTTTTATGGGGAATGAAAAGTAGAAATAAAAGGAAAAGGATCTAATGGAACTTTTAATATAAAATTATTTATTACTTTTTAAAAAACTTAAAAATTTTTTTTTTATTTATTTGAGAGAGAGAGAGTGGGAGCTCTGGGTGGGAGAGGGAGAAGCAGACTCCCCGCTGAGCAGGGAGTACATCCAGGGGCTCTGTCCCAGGATCCCGGGATCAAGACCTGAGCCCATGACCTGAGATGAAGGCAGAGGCTTAAACTACTGAGCCATCCAGTTGCCCTAATTTTTGTTTGTTTAGTTTTTTATTGATTTTTTTTTTTAAGATTTTGTTTATTTATTTATTTATCGGGGCGGAGGAAAGCAAGAGTGAGCACACACGCAGGTAGAGTGGTAGGCAAAGGCAGAGAGAGAAGCAGGCTTCCTGCCAAGCAAGGAGCCCTATGTGGGACTCAATCCCAGGACTCCGGGATCATGACCTGAGCGGAAGGCAGCCGCTTAACTGACTGAGCCACCCAGGTACCCTAATTTTTGTTCGTTTTAAGTTTTTTATGGATTTTTAATTTTTAAGTAATTTTTCCCGTCAGCATGGGGCCCGAGATTAAGAGTCACACAGTCCTCTGAATAAGCCAGCTAGGTGTCCCTGTACTTTTCTTTAAAAAGAAAAACAACAAAAAAACCCCCCAAAAACCAAAAAGACAAAAACAATAACAACAAAAACAAACCAGACTGAAAAACACAGTTTCATCTGACATAGGTGTTTTTGGAAGGAAATGACCCAAAGAAACCGTTAGGCTTGTGTATTTTTTTTTTTTTTAAAGGTTTTATTTATTTATTTGACAGATCACAAGCAAAGAGGCAGGCAGAGAGAGAGGGGGAAGCAGGCTCACTGCTCAGCAGAGAACCCAATGCGGGGCTCAATTCAAGGACCCTGAGATCATGACCTGAGCCGAAGGCAGACTTAACCCTCCGAGCCACACAGGCGCCCCTGGCCTGTGTATTTTTATGCTAGGTTTGATGAAAAGTAGGTGATTGTGGAGGAATGTGACAGATTAAGGAGTATGAGGTGATTGTAGTAAAATGGAAGAAATTTAGCAATCCTGTTTGTTGGGATTCTTCTGGTGTCCCTTTGTCTTCGGAGATATGGATGCTCCTTTTACTCCAGGTTATTGGGAGGGCACCTCTCACAGGAGAGTTTACCACCTCTCTGGGGTGTCTGCTCTCACATTTTCATTAGGTCCCTTATTGCCAGTTCCATTTTTAAAATAACATTCCTTTTCCTTTTTTTTTTTTAACTGGCTCCCCCCCCCCCCCCCCACTTTCACAGAGTTGTTAATCAAGTGCATCTAGGCTGTCATGTAGATTACCAGTTTATTATAAGGGATATCATTCAGGAGCAGTCTGATGAAACAAAGGCATGAGGCAAGGTATGGGGAAAGAGTGTGGATTTTCCACGCCCTCTCTGAGTACACCACTCTCCCAGAACCAACCTGTGTTCATCAGTGTAGAAAGTTCCCTGTGTCCTATTTTTCAAAACCCTAGAGGATCTTCACAATTTCTTGCCCAAACTAAAAAATATGGGGGACTGTAATGTTGATAAAGGATATTAATTATACTGCATGTTAAATGCAATTACATGCTGTAAAATAAAGTCTCTACTCCCTCCCATATGCTCATAAGAATGTAGTGATAATAAATTCATTAAATGCAAAAGGAAGAATGAAGGCTTTGGTGTAGTATACTGTTAACAAACATTTAGTTTTGACACAAACTATAAAATATATGTTGAGAGAATAATGCAGCAAATGTTCATTTGCAAACATTCATTAACATAATGGCCATAGTTGGTCGTGTTGTGGATCATTTAAAAATGACTTGGAGTCACAATACTTAACCTTTAATACTTAGAGCATGTATCTTCTAAGAATCGGATTGTTATCCTTTATAGTAATATCATTATTACACAGGAAAGAAGTGATCAGTTTGTCCATAATACCATAAAATGTCAGGTGTATATAAAAATCTACTTGTTTCCTAATATGTCTTGGTTCTTTTTTCCCAAGCCAGGATCCCGTTTCCCCAAGCCAGGCCCCAGGCAAATCTTTAGTCTTCAGCAGTCTCCACACCTTTTATATTTGATTTTCATGAAATGACAACCCCTTCAACATTCTTTTGAAGAATTTCCAATTTACAGTAAAGTTGAAAAAAATAGTACAAGGAATGCTTAGTTTCATCGGTTGTTAGTACTTTGCTTCAAGTGCTTTATCTCATTGTTTATTTTTATACCTCCCAATCACTTGAAAGTAAGTTGTAGATATCTTGGCCTCTCACCCCTAAAAACTTAGCAGTGTATCTCCTAAGAACAGTGTATTCCACAAACCACAAACCTGTGGATCACATCTGAGATTTAAAATTAGCCTTACGGTGTCGTATCCTATAGTCTAGGACATTACCCTATTGCCACCTCCTTTTTCCCTTCTGATCTTCACATTTACATCTTTTTTTTTTTTTTTAAGATTTTATTTATTTATTTGACAGGCAGAGATCAAAAATAGGCAGAGAGAGAGGAGGAAGCAGGCTCCCCGCTGAGCAGAGAGTCCGATGTGGGGCTCTATCCCAGGACCCTGGAATTATGACCCGAGCTGAAGGCTGAGGCTTTAACCCATTGAGCCACCCAGGCCCCCACATTGACATCTTTTAAGAGGCTAGGCCAGTTGTGTTATAGAACCTCCAGCAATTTGGACTTGCCTCATTTCCTTGGGGAGCCATTTAACTTGAATTCTCCATGTCCTGTATTTTTTGTGAGTTGAAATTAGATCTACAAGCTTTGTTCAGTTTGGGGTAAGTGTTTTTAGTGAGAAACTTTCGAGGTACTTCAGGAGGCATCTAGTGCTGATTTCTCTAATACCAGTGATACTGAGTTTTATCACTTAAGGGAAGTGGCAGAATCTGTTGTAATTTTTCCCCTTGTAATTACAAAGTGACCAGTGTGATGATACTTTGTATCTTTCAAATGTCATGTTCTGAAAATGGTCTTTTCATGTAATGTTTTTAGTTAACTATTGACCATCCTTGTGGATGAAACTGAATGAGCTATTTCACCAGGTTGCATACTGGTGATTTTCCAGAAGTTCAGTAGCACTTAAGTTTAAAAGGATAGACATAGGATCTATTCCATTCCTCCCTCCCTCCATCTTTATCCATTAATATATGGTTTTTGAAAGTTTGTTTCATGGCAAATGCTTTCTGTTTCATTTTATGGTTAATTTAGTGAAAATGTGATGTATAAATATAAATTTCTGTATGTAATCTAATTTCTCTAATAATTTCTAAAAGTCGAGATATGTTGGGGGAGGTGGGTTCTAGAGGGGGAAAACTGATTTTAGTCAAATGTTTATGTCTGTTTTAATTTACATTGCCTGTGCTTCTTGGTTTTAAATATGCTTATGGCTTCTGAAGAGTCATGCTGTTTCAAAAGAAATCTCTACTTCTGTAGATTTAGCTACAGTTCAGGAAAATTTTGTGAGTTTTTCTTAAGTTTTGGGCACGAACATCAAGAATGCCATCATACACTTAACAGCTTTGGAAGCAAGTGTTGGAATGTAACTGTATAAACTTTTTTTTTTCTTTCCTTTGCCTTCTCTTTCATTGCTTCTTTGGTTTTATCATTGGGGATGGGTGTGAAAGCAACTTGTCTGAAATTTTGTTGCCCTTAGGGAATGAGTGAAAATTCCCAGGTTAGTTTCAGAGCTGATTCTTGATCCTGGAAGTATGGACCAGACTTCTAGTAATCCTCTGACTGAAGTGAACATGGGTTCTAGGAGGGGGTGTAGCTAGTCCTGTGAGTAGTAGGTGTTTTTTCCTCTTTCTCGATTTCTCTTGAGCTTGTGAGCCTTTATTAAAGAATTTTTCAAACTTTTTAAAGTAATAGTACTTTATTTTTTTTAACTCCTCCCCCTTCTTTGTAGAAGTCCTAACCTCTGGGACCTCAGAATTAACTATACTTGAAGATAGTTGTTGAAAAGGTAATTAAGGTTAAATGAGGTGATTGGGGTGGGCCCTAATCCATTATGACTGTCCCTGTAAGAAGGAGAGATTAGGATACAGGGATAAGGAGGAAAGACCATGTGACAGCAGGGGGAGAAGAAATCAGCCTTGCTGACTCCTTGATCTTGGGCTTCTAGCCTCCAGAACTGGGAGAAAAGAAGTCTCTGTTGTTGAAGCAACCTAGTCTGTGGTATTTTGTTATGGCGGTCTGAGCAGACTGGTACACCATATGATCCAGCCATCGTGCCTAAGTCTTTATACACATAGTTAAGTAAATGAGTCTGGGTTGTATCGAAAGCCACATATGGCGGGGGTGGGGAGGAGGGCACTGTGGATCAGGAATAACCACATGCTAGGGTTAAGTTAGGATAGATTGTGAGTTAAAAATTCCAGTTTCCCACCTTTCATTTTATGTTATTGAGAGAAGTGATGGGAATATGTAAAATGTCCACCTGTGAACTTGCCCTCCTTTCTCTCTTGTGTAGGTTTTATATTGGTTTTACTTGGGAATGAAAGGATGTTAATATGATTGGTGGTTTACCACTTCCTCATCATTCTGTTTCTGTAGCATTTCTTAAAAAACACTCTTCCTTTCTTTCATTTGGGAGGTCATTTTCTTACTTTAAGTTTAATCTTCCCTTGAAACCACCCTTCACATTTAATACACAGCCAGTCATTACTGTGAATCTTCTCTCCTTATACATCTTTGTCTTAGAGTCCCTTTTAGTGTGAGTCCACAGTTTGGATGTAGATTAATTTTCAGATGATAGTTTCGTTGTGTCCCAAACATTTCACAGTTCTGTGCTGTTGTAAAGGTGTCCCATAGCCAGATCCCTTTTCATGGTCTTTAGCACTCACAGATTGTTTTTATTTTATTTTATTTTTTCAGATTTATTTTAGAGAGAGAGAGAGAGAGAGAGAGAGAGAAGAAACGAGCAGGAGAGGCAAGGCAGAGACAGAATCTCAGGCTGAGTGTGGAGCCCAGAGTGGGGGATCACACAACCTGGGCTGAAACCAAAAGTCAAACCAAAAGTCAAACAACAGACTGTGCCACCCAGGCGACCCCACAAGTTGTTTTTAAATGTTTACACATTTGTCCTGTGGGCCAGTGTTTGCTGGACACACCTGTTGGGTCACCACCATGAAATGAATCATGAAACATGGAGTCATGTTAAAAAGGCTGCTTTCTGAACACTGTCCCAGTCCTATTGGCTCAGAACCTTTTGAGAGTGAAATTTGGGAACTGCATTTTATTTATATTTATTTTTAAAAAATATATTTATTTAAGGTATCTCTACCCATTGTGGGGCTTGAACCCATGACCACATAAGAGTTGAATGCTCTTCCAACTCAGCCAGACAGGTGCCCCAGGAACCTGCATTTAATTTATCTATCTATCTATCTATCTATCTATTTATTTTAAGGATTTTATTTATTTGAGACAGAGAGATACAGAGAGAGAGCATGAGCAGGGGGAGAAGCAGAGAGAGAAAGAGAAAGAAGCAGACTCCCCACTAAGCCAGGAGCCTGATGTGGGGCTCCATCCCAGAGGATCACAACCTGAGTGGAAGGGAGATGCTTCCGAGCCACCCAGGTGCCCCAGGAACCTGCACTTTGAACAAGCTCCCTGGGGACTTTAAGTTGGAGTACCTCCCCTGTAGTGTAGGGGCAGCAACTTAACCCATCTTCCCTAGTGTGCCAGCTCATAGTAAGTTAGGGAGAACAATAAACTAGATTTTAAAAAAGGTTTGATAAATTCAAAATGCCATTAAATTTACTAACATGCCATCGTTATTCGAAAATAATACGGATTTGGAATATGAAAGTCTTAGAAACTTCCTGAAACACATGTCTTTAAAATGTTGGTATTTTTTATTACTCAGTAGTAGATATACTTTTGAGAGGTTAGGATGGCAAAAAGTGTAGGGGCTCTTTCTATTTACTACAAAGGTAAAAGGGGACTCATTTATTTATTTACTAACTTATTTTATTTTTTAAAAAGATTTTATTATGTGAGAGAGAGACAGTGAGCAGAGGTGGGTAGAGGGCAAAGGGAGGGGGAGAAGCAGACTCCCTGCTGAGCCTGATATGGGGCTTGATCCCAGAACCCCAAGATCATGACCTGAGCTGAAGGTAGACACTTAACCAGCTAAGCCACCCAGGTGCCCCAAAAGGGGACTCTTATTTCCTAGGAAAGCATGACTGCCATTTTCATCCATCCTGGCTTCCTGGATGTCTAGAAGCTTGGAGGGTTATAGCCACTGAAATGGTATAACTGTAGCTAAGTTAGAACGCCTGGTGGAACTCCTCCCTACTTGATAGATGGGATGCTGCCCAATTTATGAATCCATGAATCACTTAATAAAGTCAGTTAGATTGAAAAAAAAAAAAAAAAAGGTAGGCATGCCTGGGTGGTCAGTCGGACTCTTGATTTGGGCTCAAGTCATGATCTCAGGGTTCTGAGATTGAGCCCAGCTTTGGGCTCTATGCTCAGGGTAGAGCCTGAGATTCTCTCTCTCCCTTTTCCTCTGCCCCCCCCCCCCACCCCCGCAGTCTCTCTTTCTCCCTCTCAAATAAATAAATAAATCTTTAAAAAAAAAATAAGTTTGAAAGCTTGGTGAAGGGAAAGGTAGAAAAAAGTTTTCCCATTTTCTGACAACTGGCATAGAGGACTTTGTAAACGGGCCATTCATTATCCGCAGAGTATTTCTTCCTGGTAGGTACTTTGCATCATAAAGGGCTGCCTAGAAATCACCAGTTAACACAGGAGTACTGGTATCATCACAGAAGGAACTTGAGAGAAAAAAACTTACCGATGCTCAGTCCTCAAATTCTTCTCTCCCAGCCACTTTCCCCCCAAAGGATTTCCCAGTGTACTCTAAAACCACATTATGGATTTTTTTTTTTAAATGGCTAAAATGGGGATTTTTCTTTGTGTTTTATAGTTTAAGCATTACTGTATTTTTTTTTTTTTTTAAAGATTTTATTTATTTATCTGTCAGAGAGAGAGCAAGCGAGAGCGAGCACAGGCAGACAGAGTGGAAGGCAGAGTCAGAGGGAGAAGCAGGCTCCCTGCGGAGCAAGGAGCCCGATGTGGGACTCGATCCCAGGACGCTGGGATCATGACCTGAGCCGAAGGCAGCTGCTTAACCAACTGAGCCACCCAGGCGTCCCTAAGCATTACTGTATTATTGCAAAGTGGAAAGCGTAGAGGATTCCTTTGTCCTGGAGAGTAGAGTTCTGAATTTGAATTTGGCTCTGCTGTGTGTTGAAGGCTATGTAGTGGAAAAGTTACCCTAACTTCCGAGAGATTGCTTTTCTTCTCTGTAAAATGAGGATAGACAGATGAGCTTTCCCCAACTTCACTCAGAATAGTGATAATAGGATTGAATAAAAAAGAGATTATGGGGGCACCTGGGTGGCTCAGTGGGTTAAAGCCTCTGCCTTCAGCCCAGGTCATGATCCCAGGGTCCTGGGATCGAGCCCCACATCTGGCTCTCTGATCAGCGGGGAGTCTGCTTCCCTTCCTCTCTGCCTGCCTCTCTGCCTACTTGTGACCTCTGTCTGTCAAATAAATAAAGAAAATCTTAAAAAAAAAAGAGATTATGTATGAGAATGTGTTATAAATAAGCTAATAAATCAGTGATTTAAAAAATTTTATTACAGGGGCGCCTGGGTGGCTCAGTGGTTTGGGCTGCTGCCTTCGGCTCGGGTCATGATCTCAGGGTCCTGGGATCGAGCCCCGCATCGGGCTCTCTGCTCCGCGGGAAGCCTGCTTCCCTCTCTCTCTGTCTCTCTGCCTGCCTCTCTGCCTACTTGTGATCTTTGTCTGTCAAATAAATAAATAAAATCTTTAAAAAAAAAATTAAAGGGACGCCTGGGTGGCTCAGTTGGTTGGACGACTGTTTTCGGCTCAGGTCATGATCCCGGAGTCTGGGGATCGAGTCCCGCATCGGTCTCCCAGCTCCACGGGGAGTCTGCTTCTCTCTCTGACCTCCTCCTCGTTCATGTTCTCTCTCACTGTCTCTCTCTCAAATAAATAAATAAAATATTTTAAAAAATTAAAAAAAAATTTTATTACAGTTTACCATTACCAAAAGAATTAAGTTTTGAGTAAATAGTCTGATTTACAGTTGATTATAGCTTAATATTTTAGTCATGAAAGAAAATTTTTATCTGTTTTGTGTCTTACTGCTTTTTTAAAAAAGCTCTATTTTCAGCTATGAACCTATTAGAAATCATTTTCTCCATTTGCTTATCTTTTGGAAATATTCAATAATTAAAATAAAAACTTCTGTTTAAAAAAACTAAGAGAAACTAGCATTACTTTACTTTAAATTGCAGAATCCTGGCTTTTATTTTGTTCTTGATGTTTGATAAGATAAAGGTAAAGATTAAGATTTGGCTGGCTACTACTTAGTGAGTTTGAAGAAAATTAGTTCAGATTTACTGCTGAGGAAAAATCATGCTTTTGGTTTAAAAAAAAAAGGATTCTAAGTTTCATTTCAAACTTAAAAAGATCAAAATAAATGATGTAAAAGATAGATAAGGAAGAAGTATTAATCCACGAATAGTTCTTTCCTATTCCTTTTATTTTTGCTTTTTTTCTTCTCCCCTCCTCCACCCCCTCTGAGGAGTGGGGTAACTATTCCCCCTCCCCCAAGTCCTAACCAGCAAGTCCCAGGGCTTCACTACCTTCTGTCCCTTCCATCCTCTCCTCTCTTGGAAAGCAAGAAGTAAAAATAAAAGAAAGAAAAGAAAAGAAAAAAAAAAAATCTCCTGGAGGCTTATTAGGGGCTTTAAATTTGAGTTTGATTTGTGACCTGTCATAGTTTGAATAATTTGCTTCCATGGTATTTTGCTTATCTCAGCTTCCCAGCTGCATGCACAACTTCTGCCTCTTCTCGTTCTTGGCAGGTTAGGTTATTTTGAAGGAATAGAACCAGTTGTCTCCCCATCTCTCACCCCCAGTGATTTCCAGGGAGATTGGGGTCAAACATCTTAATTCCCAATCTCTTTTCCCCATCACCGACTAGCCTTGACTTCCTGAACATGGCAGTACCTATTCATACTCTTTTCATTCTTTTTTTTTTAATTTTTTTTTAAAAAGACTGTGATTTACAAGTCAGCAGCCAGTGAAGAAAAGATAATGGATGCAGGTCTCTAACCAGTCAATCTAGTAAAAGTGAGGCTGACCAGTTTTGTATTTGTCCATTTAATGCTTCCCAGTCTTGAGTGCATTGGTACTGGATAGGGCACAGTCTTCTGCATTTCTAAAAGGCAGTCAGGTGATTCCATTCACAGGTGGCCATCAGACTACACTTTGGTAAACATAATTTTAGAATACTGAAAAGAATGTTTTGCAGATAGCTCATCATGGGAAATAGATGGCAAATAAGCATATGAAAAGATGCTCAATATCATGTCATTAGGGAATTGCAAATTAAAACAATAGGACTGGGGTGCCTGGGTGGCTCAGTGGGTTAAGCCTTTGCCTTTGGCTCAGGTCATGATCTCAGGGTCCTGGGATCGAGCCCCTGCAACAGGCTCTCTGCTCAGCAGGGAGCCTGCTTCTACCACCCCCCACCCCCCGCCGTCCCCCGCATGCTGTTCTGCCTAATTGTGATCTCTGTTTCTCTGTCAAATAAATAAATAAAATCTTTAAAAAATCAATAAAACAGTAGGACATGCTACTACATAGCTATTAGAATGATTAAGATCTAAAATGCTGACACCACCAACTGCTGGTAGGAATGTGGAGCAACAGGAATTCTCATTCATTGCTTGTGCAAAATGATACAGTCATTTTGGATGAGTTTGGCAATTTCTTGCTCTTACCATATGTTATGGACTGAACGTATACTCTTCAAATTCCTATGTTGGATGGCCAACCCTCACTGTGACTATATTTAGAGATAGAGTCTTTATGGTGGTACCTCAGTTTAAAAGAGTTCTTAAAGGTGTCGTCCTGATCTGATAGTATTAGTGTCATTATAAGAAAAGAATCATGTGGTGGTGAGGCCAGTCTTCTCTCCTCAGCCATGTTGAGGACCTAACAAGAAGGTGGTGGTGCTCTAATAGACCGGAAGGGAATTCTTTTTTTTTTTTTTAAGATTTTATTTATTTATTTGACAGAGAGAGATCACAAGTAGGCAGAGAGGCCGGCAGAGAGAGAGAGAGGAGGAAGCAGGCTCCCCGCTGAGCAGAGAGCCCGATGTGGGACTGGATCCCAGGACCCTGAGATCATGACCTGAGCCGAAGGTTGCGGCTTAACCCAGGGAATTCTGACCAGAAACCAAATCAGCAGGCATGCTGATCTTGGACTTCTCAACCTCCACAGTTGGGAAAGATACATTTCTGTTGTTCAAGCCACCCATTTTTTAGTATTTTGTTATAACAGACTGATACACCATCTGATCCAGCAGATCAGATGTCCTAAGTATTTACTCAGATTAGGTGGTCCTAAGTATTTACTCAGATTAGCTTATTTCCACAGACAAATCTACACATGAATGTTCAATAACAGCCTTATTTGTACGCGGCAAAATTTGGGAGCGACCGAGATGTCCATCAGTAAGTGACTGGATAAACTGTAGTGTATGCATACAGTGGGATTTTATTCAGCAGTAAAGAGACATGAGCTATCAAACCATAAAAAGATATGGAAGAGCCTTAAATGCATATTGCTAAGTGAAAGAAGCCATTCTGAGAAGCCTACATATAACATAATTCCAGGTATATGACATTCTGGAAAAGGCAAAATTACGGAGACAGTAAAAAAGATTAGTGGTTGCTAGGGGTTTTGTATAGTAGAAGGACAAAGAAAGGACGACTAGGTGGAACATTGGATTTTTAGGGCAGTTAAATTATTCTGTATGATCCTGTGATGGTGTATACAAGACCTTATGAATCGTCAAAACCCATGGAATTATACAGCACAAAGACGGGATTGTAAACTGTGGACTTAAGTTAATAATAATGTATTGATATTGGTGCATCAAGTTGTAACAAATGTATCGCACCAATGTGAGATGTTATTAATGGGGAGACAGCAAGGGTGGGGTGAAGTGAGGGGGAGTGAGGGGAACATATGGGAATTCTGTACTTTCTGCTAATTTTTTTGTAAACCTAAAACTGCTCTAATAGTAGTTTGTCAATTTTAAAAAAGGTATTTGGCATTCACCCTTGTTTTATAGGGGGAGGAACTTGAAATTAAGATTTAAAAATGCAAAAAAAAATTTTCATTGCAGTTGGATATGAGCACCAGATACAGACTTCTTCTGTTTCTTTTAAAAGGTTTTAATTATTTGAGAGAGAGAGGATGGGAGAAGTGGCAGAGGGAGAGAGAGAAGCAGACTCCCTGCCAAGCAGGGAGCCCACTGTGGGCTTGATCCCCTGACCCTGGGATCCCCTGACCCTTAGCCGAAGGCAGACACTTAACCAACTGAGCCACCCAGGTGCCCCAAGAGCTTGTTTCATTTTAAAAAGAAGGAAAAAAAATAAATAAAAGAGGTTTGCCTGGATGACTCAGTTGGTTTAGTGTCCAATTTCTGATTTCTGCTCAGGTTATAAACTCAGGGTCATGGGGTTGAGCCCTGCTTGGGCTTCAGCCTGGGCGTGGAGCCTGCTTAAGATTCTTCTTCTCCCTCCCACTCCCCCTTCCCCCAAGCACTTTCCATCCCATCCACAGTCTCTCTAAAAAGAGAGAAAGAGAGAGAGAGAGAGAGCAGATGATGGAGACCCTCCTTTTTGTTATTATTTAGAGAAACAGGCAAAGGTGATAATACTGCTCTTAACCAAATTGAAGGGTTAGATCTGCAAAGAAAGGTTGGGTGTGGCATGTTTCCCTGGTATCTGATAGAATTGGGTAGTGTTTCCTGGTGATCATTGAGTATCTGGGAAATCAGTTGAAGGTGCTACATTGACTGAGCTCGGACTCATCTTCATCTCTTTCATTGGCTGCCAAGACCTTAACAGCCTGAGCATTTTAATCCCGTGCTCCTTGGTTTGAGAGCCACCTTTTGGGGTGGCTGTCAGGTTGTGTTCAGAATGGGAGTCTACCATCCCAAGAGTGAAAGGTGAATTGCATCACCTCTTTTAGTTTCCCTCCCCCTCCCCTGCAGATTCCTAATGAATTTCTAGTATGAGTTAGGGAAGACTTACTTAGGTTGCTCTTATCATCATTAAAGGGGTCTCTTAGAACTCCTAATTTAATGAAAAGATAAAAATGTTTTGTTATTAGCAGATCAAAGCACAACTGTAGCTGCTGTTTACATTGTTGATATGTAAATGAACTTCTGAAGGGAGTGAAATGAATTTGTTTAACACCTCTTTAATTTTGTTTATGTAATTCATTTGCTTAAAAGCCCCCCCCCTTCCAGCTTCATGTTGGTAATGCTAAGGTAAACATTAACTTACAGCTCTCACTTCAGTATCAAAGAAGGGAGTAACAGCAGTGTCCCCGCTGTTGAGGCTTACTACATTTAAGTCAGAGATTTAGTTCATCCATGCTTTAAAACAAAACATGATCTTGAAGGGTTCATTCATCAAACCTAAATCATTTTTGAAGCCATTGTTAATCTGAATTTAAAGAAGCACTGAAAAGCAATGGGTATATCCATGGTAATCTTCAGTTAGAACTTGGCACTATCAAAATCCACAGAGTATGCTACTTTTGGTCTTGGTGTTAGAGGTTTGAGTCCCAGGTTAGGTGTAGAGATTACATAAAAGTAAAATCTTAAAAAAAAAAAAAAGGCATTCATTATCTTTCTGTCTGAATTAATGAACACAGTGTAGCTTAGTTTGTACTGCTTGTTTGGAATATACTGTATATGTAAAAATAAACTCTGTTGACAGAAGTGTTTCTGTTTGGGTGGTTAGGCAGGTTAGCCTTGTGTAAATGGTTGCAGGTCCAGTCCAGTTTCTCAAACTGGTGGGTGGTGTACACTTTTCTCCTTGAGGCAGCGCTCTCTCTTGACTGCTTGATTTCCAGGCTTCATCTACCTAGGCATGTTTGGGGGGAGGGCGCCTAATGGAAACATTGGTTAGCCTTGCCTATCTGGAAGGAAAACTATTTTATATTTCAAGTCATTCCATCCCTGATTGCTTTTTGGTTCACAGCTTTGATCTTCTCTAGGACTGGCCGTTATACACAGAGTGTGGGTTCTGGATAAATTGCTCCAAGCAAATGGATTAAAGAGTTGTCCAGGAGCCTAAGAGCTTATTTTAGGACAGTTCTCGGCTTTGCAGGGTGGATCGCAGTTGGGATTTATTCAGGACTACCAAGAGTGGGAACATGTCTCTGGAAGGGTATCTCTTAAGTCATTTGTTCTACGTTACAGGCTGAGCTTCAGGAAAACTTGAACGTCACTCTTCCACTGTCTACTTACAGCAGCAGATTGGGTCTCAGTGAATTGCCATAAATGGAGAGAAGGGATTTTGACCTTTTTGTTTGTTTGGTTTAAGGAGCTATTAAATTCTCTCAGGGAAGAAGGAGCGCTGAGAAAGGGGGTAGTAGCGTTTATCTTTATGACCGTTAGCCAGACTGTGGTTGTGTGCGCACGCATGACTGAGATGGTAGACATTTTATGCTGTGAGACACTGGTAACTAAGCCAGAGCCCTTGGGCCTTGTGAAGGTGACAACAAGCAAGGGCTTTCTCTATTTGGGCCTCATTAGTATAAATGAGATATTGCTTCCCATTTAATCCCACACAAGTCTGATGCGACTTAATTAGTTGTACTTACAAAAAGCTACCTACGACCTTCATGTAAGCTCTTTATTCACTGGGTACGTGCACCTCCCCTGAAGAAAACAGAACCACCAGCTCTTCCCCTTCCCTTCCCCGGGCATGCCACACTGACCTCTCTGGGTCACCAGGCTAGAGGCCTGCCTCACATTTATGCTGGTACTGTGTCCCTGTCTCGTCTTTCCTATGTGTTCCTAACCTGGTTTTGGACTTAGGAGTGAATGAAAAGGGTGGGGTTAGGAGAAAGAGCTCTTTCCCTCTAACCACAAGACTGCATTTCCTCATACCTTTCATACTTGGCTGTTTCATAGAAAATTAACTTTGTGTACATCTGTGATGACTCTCATCAGCTTGCTGCTGAGCATTTTTTTTTTTTAAGGATTTATTTATATTTGTTCATTCGTATGTCAGGATTATTGTGAGTAAATTATTTGGGTACTTAGAAGTCTTATTTGGAAAGATGCTTTTTAGGTTTCCTCATGGCTCTTTATGGAAGTGTATTTCCATATTTCTTCATGATGTTAATCTGACTGATCCTCATTCTTACCTTTGCCTTCAAAACTTGCTACATGTTTTATATCCCTTAAGGTAGCACTGTCCAGTGTAAAGCAAACCAGAGTTGTAATTTTAAGTTTTCTCATAGCTATATTTAAAAAAATAAACAGGTATAATTTGTTTAGCCTAATATACCTAAAATATTATTCTGTACAGTATCTTATACTGATTATAGCGTGTAATCAGTACAAACAGTTATAAACTATTTCTCTTTGTACCGGGTCTTCAAAATCTGGTGTATTTTATACACCAAATTTTATAAAATGCACAATTAAAAAAGTAGATTCATATACTCAGATTGTTCCCCATATATTTAAGGTTGTACTGGCCACACCCCAGATGCTTAATGGTCACTTGTGGTGGTGGCTGCTGTATGGGACTGTGTAGTGTTCTTTATCTGTCATTCATTCATTTTTTTTTTTTTTTAAGATTTTATTTCAGAGAGAGTGAGAGCAAGAGAGAGAGAGAGAGAGAGAGATAGACAACATGAGTGGAGGGGAGAGGCAGAGAGTGAAGGAGAAGCAGACTCCCTACTGAACAGGAAGCCCAACGTGGGGCTTGATCCCAGGACCCTGAGATCATGCCCTGAGTGGAAGGCAGATGTTTAACTGACTGAGCCACCCAGGCCCAGTGCTTTCTTTGATAGGTTTCCCATTTTCAGATGAAGAAGCCAATTATTCAATCACTTTTTCATTATGCTTTTGTAATATTTAGAACAAACCTTAATTCAGAATGATTCAAACATTTTGAAAACCTCTTTTGTGCCTAATAGGACCAGGGGAGGGATGATTTATCTAGATTAATTTTTAATTCATCCAGCAGTTCTTGAGTTCCTGTTTAGTGAAGGTCAGTGGAGAAGTCTGGAGTAGAATCCAGATCTTCCCAGTGTTGTCTGTCTCTTTTGTTACTCTAGGTTCTAATACTTCTCTTTGCTACAGTGATTTCCCTTCACTAGTAATAAATGAAAAGAAATTCTTTTCTTTTTTTTGTAGTATGTAGGTGTGGATTCACCTGTTGAAAACAGACCACTCTAGCCAGTTTTAGCAGAGAGGGATTTAATGAGGGAATTAAGTCCTTAATATATCTTGGAGGCGTGGGAAGAGCCGGCTCTGCGTTGAATTTCTAGGAATGATTCCCAGAATAACATTACAGAACTGGCTGGCCAAGGAAACTGGTACCTATGCCGTAATCAGGATGCCGAGCAGGCAGGCAGCCTCCCATTAGTACAGCAGCCAGGTCAGCAGCCAGGTCAGGATCCCATCGCCTGTTTGGCAACACGATGTGGGTGTTGGGTGTTGATTCTTTGCCTTTCAAACTGGGGACCAAGTGCCAGGAGTTCAGCCTCCAAAGCACAGTCCCGCCTTATAGGGTTTCTTCTGCTGTTCACATCTGGCACAGCTGCATCTGGTAGGAGCAGATGGCTGTGGAACCCTCCTCTTGATGGTCCTCCCTTGTGTGATAAGGGGACATGAATATATTTACAAGTCTGCAGTAGTTGCCAGAGTGGGTCGCCAGCCTGCTGAATTGGGAATCAGAGGTGGGTCAAGGTGAAGCTCAGGGGCTTCACCTGGAACCTGGGGCTATTGGTCTAGCTGAGGTAAAGTCACAGAGATGTTGAGAAAGGTACATGGGCTGAGAGAAGAGGTGCTATTAAAGTTGTATTTTATTCTCTTTGTGTGTGTGTGTGTGTGTGTGTGTGTGTGTTTTCTTCACTTGAGGACATTTCTCCAGGTCAGTATCTTCTGGAAAGATAAGAACAAATGGTAATATTCCTGGATCAAACATGATTATTCCACATTTTAAAAGATATGAAAGTTCAATTCTCCATGAGTATTATTAGTATTGCTTAAATACTAATAACTAAATAACTAAAAGTTAGTGTTCTGGCCTACTTTATGATGTTCTTGTGTGTCTGAACATTTAGGGCCTTGAAAATATGGGGGGGAGATTACATGGAAAATTTTGCCCTTCTATTGTTCTAACTGGGGTTATTAAATATATCAAATATATCAATGTGATCAAATCAATACGGTCAAGGGGCGCCTGGGTGGCTCAGTGGGTTAAAGCCTCTGCCTTCTGCTCAGGTCATGATCCCAGGGTCCTGGGATCCAGCCCTGCATGGGGCTCTCTGCTCGGTGGGGAGCCTGCTTCCTCCTCTCTCTCTGCTTGCCTCTCTGCCTACCGGTGATCTCTGTCTGTCAAATAAATAAAATCTTAAAAAAATAAAACAATACGGTCAAAATCATATATATATATTCTAACTGTGGGGATAAATCATTACAAAGAGCGCTGTGTAATTTTGGGTGAGAGAGGTAGAAAGAGTTATGTTTCCTAGGACCGTTGTGGGTCAAGATGCAGACATTGGGGAGTGTTGCAGAAATAATCCTGGTTAAAAATATAGTACTTTATACCACAGTGACTTTTCACAGAACTTGTTCTTCAAAGGGTTTTTAAATCAATTACTTTGAAAATTCAGTTACTGGAATTAGGTCCCATTGAACACTACCCATCATTCTTTTGTTGTATCTCTTAAGTGTTCAGTGTGTTTCATTATAATGAGTGTAAAGCAATGACTCTCTAAAGGTGATCCCCAGAGCAATCTCATCACCTGGGATTTGTTAGAAATGCAGATTCTCGGACCCAGCGGGGAACCTATTGAATCTGAGACCCTGGAGGTTGGCGCTCAGTGCCCCACAACCTGCATTTTAACAAGTCCCTCAGGTGATTTTGATTTTCAAGTTTAAGAATACTGGCAAGAAATTATCCATTATTCTTAAGGAAAAAAAAAAAAAAAAAAGAAAAAAAAGAAATGATTCATTCTTCTTTAAAGGGATTACCAATCACCAATTCTTTCTATCCCAGTAAAGGAAACCAAAGTTTGTCCTTTGGCATGTAACCTAACCTCTCTGAATCTTAGTTTCTTATCTGTAAAATGGGAAAATTTATAGTTTTGGGTTTTGACGAAGGTTAAGTGAGATAGGTGATTAGTGTTGTATACATAGAACAGTTCAACAATTAACTGTGATTAATACTGTAATTAAGTTCCAGTTTTTCAAAAACACCTTTGGAGGTAGCAGCTTGATTCCATTCTACCATGGGGAGATTTAAGATGGACATACACTTAATCTGTTTGGTTTTAGTTCTCCTCAATTGTGTTGGTTTCTGTGACTTATACTTCAGATATCAGTAGCTTTGTTTTGTCCGTTTAAAAATTAACCTCATTTGAATTTCTTTTAACTTGTTTTCTATATCGTTTATTTTCATTTTAGTGGTACCATTTGTATGGTGTCTTAGTGGTTTTTAAAAATCCTTCTGATGTTGTGATAGTTTTACTCTGACCTAGTTTTCAAACTTGGTGTGCCATGTGAAAAGATCAACAGAATAAACCAAATCAGTTTCTTCAGGTTGCTTTAGACAGTGGCCTATAGGCACTCCTTTATGTATGCAAGTGTATAATTTTGTGAAGGGGGAGATTATGTCTATGGATGGGGAAAACACTGAGTCAAAGAGGTTTTCTTATTTTCTTTCAGTTAGTAGGTCAGAATTTTTTTCCCCTGCAACTAACAAGTGGAATGAGAAATTCAGAAGTTAGAAGCTCACCTGTGTTCCTAAGATTTAAGTAAAATACTGAATTCTTTATAAAGTTAAATTAGCCCTCTCTATGAAAATATGTCTTTGTTTGCTAAGTAAGGGATGATGTGTATGTGTGTGTGAGTGGTGGTCCTTCCTTTTGTTTGTGTGACTGAGCCACAGAGACATGCCTTCTATTTTCAGTGAGCAGTTTTACTCCTCGTTTCTTTGTGTGAAATACAGTCTAACAATTGTGTTCTTAGTTTACAAAGTCTGTGTGTGACTCATCTTCAGGCTATGGCTTTTTCAAGTTACACTTAGGTCAGAGTCTATTTAGTCCTTAAGCCTGCCTTGTCTGAGTGAAGTGAGAGTTAAAAGGAGTAAAAAAATATTTGTTGGGTCTGGATTCAGACCAGTGGGGTGGTTTTTTTTTTTTTTTTTTTTTTCCTTTTTTTGAAGGTTACTTTTTAAAGGAGACAATCAGTATTGCTAAGAATTCCCACCATTGTCAACTAATTTGATACTTAATCTTTTATTTATTTTTAAACAGTTTCGCTCATGACAGAGAGCCTTTGGAGTTTAATTTTTCAGGGTTTGATAGCTGTATCACACTGACAAAAACAACTAGAAAATTCGTAAGGGTTCATAATCCCTTTTCCTTCTCATGTCATAAGTATATATTTGTCTCATGTGTCTTGTTGTCATAGACATTCCAAAAATCTTATTCAAACAAAAATAGTTGGTGGTAATTAGCTTGAAAAATTGCTAAGACTGATAGATGTACAAGAAATAATTTTTATTTTTATTTGAAAATGTAGTCTTTTGGCCTTATTAGTTTTGGTTTTATTTGTATTGAGCATTAGTGAATAACATGATACAAAAATAGAAAAAAAAAAAACCAAAGTAACTTTGAGTTCCATTCGCTATTTATTCCTATCAAGCTGGTAGGGCTGATGGGAGAAAATTAAGATTCTATGACTTGATTCTTTGGAATTGTTCCTGTTGTCACTGTATAAACAAATAAAACAATCTTTGGCTGCTCACAGAGTTTTTGTCCCTTGGACAGATACCGTGTCCTGGCATTTTTCATATCCCATTATCAAAGCCAAGGTCTAGAATTTTAAGTTGGAGATTGGCTCAGAAATAATCAAATGCCAAACAAAGCCCATCTGAAACTCCAATAAAGTAAAATTATAGTATTGCAAAATCAGAGACTTACTGAACTAAATCCCCCCAATTTGAGGATCTTTACTATAAAGATGTTATTGTATTAGGAGAGGAGAGGGGAGATGGTTGGGGCCCCCTGGGGGCATTACTTTGATCCACAAATAGGGAGCCTGAAGGTTCATTTTCCCCTTGGGGTTCCTGAAAGGGGAAGACTGCTTGCTGGTACAGACCAGAGCACTTGGTGTGGGGATGAAGCTTCTGCTGAGCCCAGAGGTAGGCGCTTTGCATATAAATAGGTATTATTAGCCCCTCGAAGAGGGTCCAGAAGTGAGATTCCAGAGTGGCTAAGTGATGACCTGCTTAAGGTCATGGAACTTGGTAAGTGGAGAAGCTAAGATCTGAAATCGTGTCTTCACGTCACATGGCTTTCTGAAAATGGAGGTTCTGAATACTGAGGATGCCAGTGACGTTTCTGTAGTGCCTGTTTGTTGAATTGTTATTTTAGGGTAGTCATCATGGGCTTGTGTATTTTCCATAAAATGTAAGACGAGTTTCCACTGTCTTCTAGGGACTCCCAAATCTCATCTTTCTAAAACACTTCTTGGACTTTGCAAAGACTTGGGGGTATCTTGGTGAGCATTTTGTTTGGGTGTTCCTAATTTGGGAATGTAGATGCTTACTCTTTGGAGTGGATCTCTGAACGTTTGATTCCGGAGAGGGGGATGAGCCTGTTTTACAGGGAGTGATGTTGTGTCACGCTGTGTGCGGTAGCCTGGGGAGGCTTTTTGAGTTTGAAAACTGGTTTTTGTTTAGGAGCAGCTATCACATGCAAGTTACCTGGCTTCTCCAAGGCTCACCTTTTGTACAATGGGAATTATGGTAGTTCCCATGGAGGGTTTGTGAGTAGCACTGTGGGATGCACATACACTGTCTGCAAATGCTCCTGTCTCCCTTAACCTGATTGGAGTTTATGCAACTTGTGGATTACCATCATTTCTCTCCTTCCCACACTGCCTTGGTCTTGAGGATGGACAAGAGGAGTCTAAATGTTACTCTTAAATCAGGTTGGGTTGGAATTCCAGGCTCCAGACCGGTTTATTTTGGGGATTTTATTTTGAAGTAGATTAGTTTTTCTCTTTCTTCTTGGGCGTTTTTCTCTCAGACATCCTGAAGACAAAGACCTGATTCTTACATTCTTGGTTGGAATCCCTGCTCCAGCCCTACTCTCTTTAAACTCTGAATCTCAGTATCTTCATTTCTGAAACGTGGATAATGCTTGTACTTCTCTCAGGGTTATTATGAGGATTAGTTGAGCATATAGTCAAGTTATTTGAACATAGCAAGGGCTCAATCAACTTGAGCTAAAAGGGAAAATAAACCTTTTAAAACAGATGAGATTGCCCTTCAGGAAAAGGAATTAACTTGTTTAACTTTCTATGAGGATATTTTGTCAGATTCTTTTCATTCTATACTGGTTACATCCTCACGTGAAGCTTTGTTTATGTGGATTTGGGTGTGTATGCCTCAGGGCACAGTAGCTTGCTCTTAAATTTGAATCTTGCTTTTGGTGCATTGTCACGGAAACACGGCTTCTAAAGTCATCCAGGTCATAGCGGCCTTTCTTCCTTTCGCACCAGAAATGTTTTCGCTGTCAGCATCATGCTAATAGTAAATATTTACTTTCTGAATACAGAAGAGATACTATTTTTTGCTGAGAAGATCACAGAAGAAAATAAAATTACCAGATTATTCCACCAAGGGGTCGTTAGTATTAGTATTTTATTGCATATACTTCCACACCCCCCCTTCTCGTTTTTTATTATGAAAATTAAAGATATTTGGAAAAATAGACTAGTTATAATAAACACTTACGTGTTCATTCCTCAGCCTCAGTGATCAACTCAGAGACTTAGTCCGTCTTGTGTCATCAGTATGATCACCTAGGCCTCCTTTCCTCACGGTCTCCCAATGAATTTATTCTGAAGTCAGACTAGAGAGCTTCTCATTTAACCCATAAATATGTCACTGGCATGTGCTTGTAAAAAGTTATTTGTCACAGCTTCTTTCTTTCCTTCTTTCTTTCTGAGCAAGGGATTGGATGCACGGGTTGGGAGGGAGAGGGAGAGAGAGAATCTTTTTTTTTTTTAAAGACTTTATTTATTTATTTGACAGAGAGAGATCACAAGTAGGCAGAGAGGCAGGCAGAGAGAGAGAAGGAAGCAGGCTCCCCGCTGAGCAGAGAGCCCGATACGGGGCTTGATCCCAGAACCCTGGGACCATGACCTCAGCCGAAGGCAGAGGCTTTAACCCACTGAGCCACCCAGGCGCCCTGGAGAGAGAGAATCTTTTTTTTTTTTTATTTTTATTTATTTTTTTTTTTTATTTTTTTTTATTTTTTTTTTATTTTTTTATTTTTTTTTTTTAATTTTATTTTTATTTATTTTTTTTTTTAAAGATTTTATTTATTTATTTGACAGAGAGAAATCACAAGTAGATGGAGAGGCAGGCAGAGAGAGAGAGAGGGAAGCAGGCTCCCTGCTGAGCAGAGAGCCCGATACGGGACTCGATCCCAGGACCCTGAGATCATGACCTGAGCCGAAGGCAGCGGCTTAACCCACTGAGCCACCCAGGCGCCCTGGAGAGAGAGAATCTTAAGCAGACTCCTCATCCAGCGTGGAGCCTGATGCTAAGCTCCATCTCACCGTAAGATCCTGGCCTGAGCCAAAACCAAGAGTCTTGACACCGAACGGAGCCACCCAGGGGCCCCTCTGTCACAGGTTCTAACGCAGCCCCTAGCCCAGCCTCCTTTACTTGAGAGTATATTCAAGTAGCTATTTCTGTTCACTGTAGTTAGTTCCATTAGCTATTTTTCATTTATTATTAATTTATTATTATTTCATTTATTAGGTTCCATTAGTTATTCTTCTTTCACTTGGGATGTTGATGAGTTACAGAACCAGGTCTCTATAGTCAACACCTTGTTTGTCTCTGAAGGCAGCTGTGGGTGGGGATGGAGATAGGGACTTTTGGTGGGTAGGATGTGAGGGGTGGGAAGAGTTCCTGAAACAGGTTTTTTCTTCTCTCCTCTTCTTGGCTCTCATCGTGTCTTCTCTTCCAGAGACTGAAGGGCAGTTTTCTTTCAGAGCTAGAAGTCATAGCCTTAGTCTGTGTAGCCATTCTTGGCTGAACAGAAGACCTGCTTGGTTAATGTACAAGCCAGTTTTTTAATTTCAAAGTATATGTTACTGCTGGATGTTTACCCAATGTCTTGGTCACTGTGCCATTTTATAAATCTGGATAATGATGATATTGTGGTCAAGGCTATTTTGCTGTCCAAGTTGTGTAATGTTTCTTGTGCCAAATGAATTCTTGAAGTTAGGGTTTCTAGGACCCTGGCAAGGAAAAGGTGAACTGGTAAAGATAAACTGAGTTAATTCTTTTTTTTTTTTTTTAAAGATTTTATTTATTTATTTGACAGAGATCACAAGTAGGCAGAGAGGCAGGCAGAGAGAGGAAGGGAAGCAGGCTCCCTGCTGAGCAGGCCCCTGGGATCATGACCTGAGCTGAAGGCAGAGGCTTTAACCCACTGAGCCACCCAGGCTCCCCATTTCTTTCTTTCTTTCTTTTTTTTTTTAATAAAGATTTTATTTATTCATTTGACAGAGAACATAAGCAGGGGGAGTGACTGGCAGAGGGAGAGGGAGAAGCAGGTTCCCTGTTGAGCGGGGAGTGGATGTGGGGCTTGATTCCAGCAACCTGGGACCATGACCTGAGCCAAAGGCAGACGCTTAACTGAGGTACCCAGGTGCCCTGAACTGAGTTAATTTTAATTTGAAAACTCAAATCTGAAGATTTGCTAAAATGGACTTTGATAATTTGAGATTATGACTAACAAGGGTAATAACCTCTTTAAAAAGTTAAGGTTATTGGGTTTGTTTGTACTGTTAAATTGAGTTATATCTTTTTTTTAAGATTCTGTTTATTTATTTGACAGAGCATAAGCAGGCAGAGCGGTAGGCAGAGGGAGAGGGAAGCTCCCCTTCGAGCAGAGAGTCCAATGTGGGACTCAGTCCCAGGACCCCAAGATCATGACCTGAGCCCAAGGTAGATGCTTAACCAACTGAGCCACCCAGGTGCCCCAATGGAGTCATATCTTAATTGGCTAAATAATTTATATTAAAAACCTTTACTGAGTACAGTGCTACTCCCAGCTCTCCTTTTGATTACTGAAGCCCATATAGGTTTAGATGCTTGGAGAAGAGAGACCCACCCTAATTTTAAGACTTTCAGACTTAAATGTTTTAACAACTAAATGCCTTTTTGTTGGCCTTTGAATGATGACTTTTTTTCTCTTGGTTTTGTGGGTATATCTGAGATTCCTGTCCCCGCGAGAAGAATTCACACATTTTCCAACGGAGTTTGTTACCCATGAGTGTCCTATTTCGAAGAGAGGCTGATGCCTTAAGAGCCCTCTAGGCAGGGACTGTGTGGTGCCTCTGACAGTAGGACTGCCCTTGAGATGAGGGACAGAGCAGCCTTCCAGAATCCTGAATTGATCTCTTTTTTAGGTCAGTTAATTTGGGTATTTTTCACAAAAGACAGATGTGCTGCTGTGCTGTGGTGTCCCTGGGTGGGCTAACTGCTGGTCATTTGATGTTCCACCTGGACCTGTCGATTCAGGTGCTTTGTGTTCCTTTTCTCTTTTCAAATCTCACATGGTTTTGGACAGAGGCACACGTAAGGATGCTTCTATCTGTTTCCTCATGCCTCTGGAGCCCCCATGCCTCAGGAGCCACCTGCTTTTCTGTTGCCTGTAATTCTTTGATCATTGATAGATTAAATATTTATTGAGCACCTATATGTACCAGCAGTGTGCCAGGTGCCGGATACAGAGGTGAGTGGGTTCTTGCTTTCATGGAGTCTGTGGTCTGTTAGATAGGACAGATGTATAAACCCGGAAGCAGGTACAGGTTTAAGAAAATAGAAACTGGACTGGAAGGAGATAACCCAAAATGGTTAACAGGGGTGGGAGGGAGGAGAGGCCCCTAATTTTATTGTGTATGTCATTGTGTATGTCTAGGTAATGTTTGAACTTGTTATAGGCATGTCTTGTTCATGCAATTACAGTAAAGAGAAGATTCATTATGATAGGTATAAGAAGCATATAAAAATATGGTGGAAAGGTGATTAGTTTCATGGAGTCTGGGGACCAAGAAACATTTTTAAAAACAGATTTCCCTCCTGGGTAGAAAGGGGGGATAGTGGGAAGATAGGGCAAAGGCTCCACATGTAAAGGGAATAGAATGTGCCCAAGACTGACAAAACAGCTCATTTTGTTAGGAGTTTCAGTAGTGACTAGCTTATTACAGATTTCTTATTACAGATATCTTTTCTTTCCTGGGGAGCAGAGAGGTAACATGCAATTATGTTTTCTTTTGGGACTTGGAATGTATTTGCTTAAATATATTTTAAACGTATTAAATATTTCTGCAAAAATGCCATATTTGGTGATTAGGTTTCCAGTGAACCTGGGTAAGCTTTTTAAACTCATGAATATAGGCGAACTGTAGAACTGGACTACAGTTAACTTTGTTTCAATGAGGTTATTCCTTTAAGTTGAAGGATGTCTAGCAGTGTGTATCAGATTGTGAGGGTGGGGGTGGTCTTTATGACAGTTGTCCTGCCATAAAGTTTCTTGGGTCCACTGGGACACTTTGGAAACTTCCCTTTTTGGGCATTGATTTGGTAAGTTAATTCTCAGTATTTGTGCCCTATCAAGGGCAGTTACCTTACAGATCACTGCATTTTTTTGTTTTGTTGTTTGCTTCTGTTTCGTTTTTGCCTTCATCCTCTCCCTCAACCCCCCCCACTCCCCAGCTTCTGAGCTCATACTTTTCCGAGTATAGCTAATAACCCAGTGGAACCCAAGCTTGATCTCTCTACAACAAACTTACCAAAGGTAATCTCATCAATTGGAAACAAATGCTTAAGGGGATCTCCTTTTATCCTTCCAGCTGATGGGAGAAAACGAAATACCAAGAAAAACACATGATCAGGCAATAAACTAGAGATTTGACCCAATTTATGTGGAAAAAAGCACTTAATTCTTTGAGTCTCTGCACATGTCATATTGTCGTGATATCATTTCTGCAAGTTTTCAGGTTAACTTTTCATAGATAAAGTGTAGTCCTGCGTGCTGAGTTTAATGTAGAAAGCAGTCATATTAAGTGCTACACATACTGTGTGGTATTTCTTCCCCTTCCTACAAAACATTTGCCCTTTGGAAGAATGGATGGCTCAAGGGATTAGTGATGGGGAAGTGGAGGCTTTCACATTGGTTCAGATTTGACCTTGGTTAGTGATGCTTGAAAATCAGCACTATTTAATAGGCATTAAGAGAGCCCACTTTTTGATCCACTTCCAGTGGATAAATATCCATAGTTCTTTAATGCCATAGTTGTGGAACTAATTGGCAGAATTAAATGATTTAAGAACTTTCCTCCCCTTTTGCCCTCAGAAAATAGTTGGTTGTTGTTTAAATCAGAATCTTGGAGGCGGCATGAGTCATTTCTGAGGACTGGAGACTAGCTAGCTTTGCAACTCTTACTGTATCGGGAAGCTTATGTGCTTTGCACTGCTCTCAGTGGGGGAGATTGGGTAGAAAGGCTGTTTTCCTCCCAGTTTGCAATTTTTCCCAAATTTGGGACTGCTCATCTGACCCTAGACACTGAAAAAATATACTGGGGTCATTCATCGCTCAAGACTCATTCTTTTTTTTCCATGATCAAATAAAGGGGGTGTAAGCCTCATCTATTTTCTGTCTGCTTGTTTTTCTTCCTTTGAAAGAATTTTAATGCATAGGGCTTTTCCTGACTCCCTTCTTCCTACTGGTACTATGGACTTGCAGTGCGGTTCCAGTGAAGTTAGGAGGGTTTTATATTTGAAGCCCAGTAATTGGCAGTCATGATCACTCAGTGTTTATAGAGCTTCCAAGGAAGGGTGAGCATTCAGTGATGATAATTACCTGCTAATTTGTTTGCTGAAAGATGGGCCCATATATTTAGAATGATGACAGATCAGAATATTTGGCTAAGTGTATTAGTCAGTGTTTCATTTTTCAAAACATGAAAACTCCAGCATGCTGCTATGAAAACGTTGTGCTGTTGATGGGTTTTTCTTGCTCAATGAATTTCTGTCCTGGCTGGGTTCTTTAATTTATGAATTTATTTTAAAAAGTCATCTTTTGTTATATACTAACTTGGGCAGTGAGAACTTCGGGCTGATTCCTTTTCTTCTTTTGTAGGTTCTGTTTGTCATGCGTGCAACTCACATTCCTTTTTCTTATTGCAGTATTGGACATCAACATCTTTGCCACAGAAGGAGGTCAAGTACAGAAATCTATAGGTCTGACTACCCTTTGTTCTCTCTGTCTGTAGCCAAGAGGTGTAGACAAGGCCTTCACTAAAGGGGAAAGGGAGAAAAACAATGGGCTGTCTAATCCAGCTGAGAAGCTTTAGGTTGTGGGAGGAATTAAAAGTGCCATCAGGAAGGCAGAAAAGCGGTGGTGACTCTGGAGTAAGTAGAGGTGTTGCATATTCTGGACCCCCTTTTGGGGGGCTATTTTGCCCCTGGTCATAGAAAGAATCCAGAAGTTCACATATCAAGAATTGAACGGCTTCTTTGAATAAATTGTCAACCAAAAGAAAGCCAAAAAAAAAAAAAAAAAAGGAAAGGCTGTTTTCAGCTATTAGCTGCCAGATAAATATGGGATGCTGCCCCCCACGTCGGTAAGGACTTGGCTTAGAGACAGCAAGATTGCCTCATGAATGGAGAAGAGATATTCTCCATTGTAGTTCACCTCTATATAGAAAGTGATCACAACAAAAACGTGGAAGAGTGCTTAGAAACAGAGCGGATCGGATTCCGGGTAAACCCATTCATGCTGTTACCTGATGACATGTTACTCATTTTTTCAGAACCACACTTGTAATCTACAGGTTTTCAAGGTACTTACATTTGGAGGTGATCCTAGCTGAAGAGATAAAATTTCTCCCTTGCACCCTGCCTGCTTTGTTTGTTTTTTGGGAGTGTTCCGCAGCCTGTGGGACAGCTCTGACAGTGGCTGGGCTTCTGGCGGTCACACTAGCGGGGCTCTGACCTGTGTTCGGTGTTGGTGGGATGGACTCCCTGGAAGGTATTGGGTTGGGTATGATTAAGTAAAATAGAGACAAAATGGCAGGAATGCTGATATGACCCAGTGATTTGGAGATCCCAGGACTCACATTAGCTGGGGCTCAAAGCCTTGCCCTTCAGAAGAGAATGTGCTTTGTCACCTGTTCTATCAATCATATCAAATGTTAGGGAGATGCTTTCACAATTTCAGTCCCACCAAGTGGAAAGATGGGCCTCCCGAAGCTATTATTTTTCAGAATAATGTCTTCTCTTAGCCCATCAGAATTATAAATTCTCTCTACCTGATCATGCTCTAAATACCCTTTCTATATAAAATTACATATGTTTCTAGAAAGTAATCCTTTTCCCTTTAAAAATATTTACCCCTTCTTTCCTGTCACTCTACATTGGCGTTTTCTTTTGTTACATTTCTGGATCTGTCTAACCAAATTGTCTTTAGGATTGTCTCTGCTCCTGCTCAGAGACCATTGTTTGGGTGTGTATATTTGTGAAGTAGTTTCTTAAATCCTGCTAGTGTCACAGATCAAATTTTAAATTCCCTTACTAACAACTTTAGAGATAGAAAGTACTACCTTTTTTGGGGGGGGGCTGTAAATTATTTTTAAACTTTAATTTTGTGGTGGGGGCTAGTGGCAGGAATGCAAGCAGGGATGGCAATACTCAGACACATTTTATATCACTTAATTTCATTTGGTAGGTTATATTTTTACAATTAGTTCTGTGTAGCCTCTGAATAGGAAGTACACTGATTATGAAATTGGTTTTCTTCTGGAAATGACAGTACTTTAGGATAAGGACATAGCCCTTTTTACCAACACAACTTTCTGCACTACGTTGTAAATATGATATAAACAATAGGTGTGATTAGATAAAGTACAAAAAAATGTTACATGTAATAGAGAACATTGACGTTCTTGGGTCTGATGTTACTCTTAGTATTCTCCCCATTTTTCAGTGGTGAGTGTCCTTACCTTTTGTCTCTCATCTCCACACCCCTCAACAAACAAACTAACAAACAAACACAGAACAGAGCTCTCAATTCTTCAAAAAGATCAGAGAGAGTTAATTATAGTGATACGTAAGAACTAGGACAATTGTAGCTGTTGGTCTGGCCCAAAGCCTACAGAAGGTTCTTATTTCATAAGCAGAGATAATTTGTTTTTCTCTGTGTGCCATATGGTTTTTGCAACTGCAGAGATCAAACAGATTTGTGGATGTAAACTTCAGTTCTGTACTTAAAAAATTTTTGAGTTGTGTGGAGATTTTCATAATGTGCTTGAATCACTGATGCCAACCAGGTCTGTTGGAGTCAAGGATCCCTTGTCAGCTCTGTAAGAAACAATGCATGGTGGCTTTTATTTGCCTTGGACTTAAGACAATTTTGGAAAGGAAACTTGGAACCCAAATTGTCAACTGGAATGCAATGATTATTTGTTTTTTTATAAAGATGATGATTAAAACCAGGAATCATTAACATAGAAGAATAATAGTTCTGAGGCTGCCCAGGTGGTCTCTGGAAAGCACTGGAGTTTTCTCTTAATCAGAAAACTTTTAATTACGCTAATTTATTTTGAGATTGTTTTGGGATGGTCTTCAGAAATAAGAGTTTGAATTTCTTCATTCCAGTTTTTTTGAAGAAGGAAATGGCATAAATGTGCCAGTGATTACCCCCCCCCCCATTCTTTTCCTTTCTTTTTTAATAGATTTTATTTATTTATATGAGAGAGACAGAGAGAGAGAGAGCAGGGGGAGAGGGAGAAACTGACTCCATGCAGAGCCGAGGCAGGGCTTGATTCCAGGACCCAAGATCTCGAACTGAGACAAGGTCAGAGGGCTCAGCTGACTGAGCCACCCAGGTGCCCTCCCTACCCTCCTCGTTTCTAATGACTTCATATATGCGTTCTGACATGCTGGTTACAATGAATTAAATTTTCAGTATAGTGTTGGATTTGTCTAAATTAGATGCTTATTCCCTGGCCCCTTTGTTTTCTAGTTATTAAATTGAACAGTGTACCAAAGTGTATCTAAACTGTCTCCTATTTATAGACTTTTAAAAAATTATTTATTTTGGGCAGGGGGAGAGAATCTGCAGCGGAGACACCCTGTGAGCGCAGAGCCTGTCACGGCGCTCCACCCCAGGACCCTGAGATCCTGACCTGAGCTGAAATCAAGAGTCTGGATGCTTAACCAACTGAGGCATCCAGGCCACCTCTGCCGCCCTCCCCCTTTTTAAAAATAAAGTAGTCCTCACAGGTGGGGTTAAATCTGGAGGGCCGAGCAGGGACTGGAACGTGGCCCTATAGATATAAAATTTGATAGATTCTAAGGTTATCCTTGCTGTTGAAATGTTCTCTTCTGTTACACTCCCCGTCCCCCAGTTTACCTTCAGGTAAACTGTTATTCCCTGAGGAAAGCCTTCAGGACCCTCAGATCAGATTCTGACACTATTTGGTTTTCTTTCAGTAATTCTCTGGGGCAGCTGCCACCACATCTATAATAATGAATTCTTTAATTTTGGTTAACCCGGCTCTCCTGCTCTTTATCTGGCTCCAAAAAACCAGCAACTGTGTCTGTCTTATTTTCTGCTCTTATCCCAGCTCTTGACTCATACTGTGTGCTCAGTAAATATTTGTTGAATAGGTGACAGTATAGTTGGTATAAATCATGCTTACTTCATACATATAAATAGAACTTTTTTTGCTGATTTTCATATAGAACATCTTCTAAAATAACAGTTGTGGCTTTTTTTTTTTTTTTTTAAATGAGTATGTACCTTCTGCTTGCACATAGTCAAAAAGATCTGGTGCCTGGGTATCCAGATGTTATTTATTTATTTATTTATTTATTTTGCTTAGGCTTGTGCATGGCAGCTATTATTTTGCCATTTCCTAGGCTTGTAATTCCAGAACCCACAGCAGGAATAAGCAGACAGTAATGAATTTCTGTATAAACCTTACAATATGTTTCATCTTCGTTGGCACAGAGAACAAGAGCTGAAATTTCTTGGAGAGTAGAGGATCATAGAGTGAGAGCGCGTAGAAATCCCATCTCATTTTATGTCTGATGAAACCAAGGGCTCAGGGAATTTACCTGCCTTTGCCCAAAGTAAAATGACTGGTTATTGGTTGGTATGTGAGTAGTGTTAAGCACCTGGTCCCTCGACTGCAAATTAGTATTCTTTTGACTCCAAGTTGGTATTCTTTCTGCTATGAAACTTTTGTATTTAGCTGGAAGTCAGTTTTTCTGTTTACCACAACTGCTTTAGTAGGTTAGTACATTGCAAACATTCATACAGTTATGAATGTGCTACGTAAATATGCGTTTTATACTCCCTCAGACTGTGGTAAGAACAGATACCCAGCATTTGACAGTACAAGTACTTTATCCATCAGAAAGCAGGTGGAGGAGACACTCCGATCGAAGGCTGTGCGGTTGCGCATCTCATGGGGGCAGAGTGATTTGGTAGAAAGCTCTGCAGTCAGTAGCAGGGTTCCTCTGACCTGGCCTGCCACCACGCCTCCATGCCACCCTCACATGAGGCTTTGAAATCGAGGACCCCCCCATCAGGTAAACCCAGCCATTTATTTGGAGGGGAAAATCAGATAAGTGAAAGTGGAATGCCAGGATAAAGGGAACTCTCACCCAATCAGGATGCTTCTTCCCACCCCCTGCTCTGATGCAGGAACCCCCTCTTAGCCATTCTTTCATAAAAATAGCCGGGAAACTGGAATGTCAACTTGACCACATGCTTCAGCCAGTTAGCCAGAGCTTGGTTTCTTTTATGTTGCTTTTTATTTTTATGTTTTATTTATTTTTTAAGAAATATTCATTTATTTGAGACAGAGCATGTAAGCACGAAGCAGGGAGGCAGCGGGGGACAGGGCAGAGGGAGAGGAAGAAGCAGACTTCCTGCTGATCCCAGAACCCTGATATCATGGCCAAAGCCCAAGGCAGATGTGTAACCAGCTGAGCCATCCAGGTCCCCATGTTGCTTTTTAGTAACACAAGTTAGAAGTGTTCCATCTTTTTAAAAGTATCCAAACATACATTTTCAAGGCTTGGATCTACTAAGGTCTTTTATCTGCTTGCTTTAAGGAACCCATATATTCCAGAACACTTGCATTTATATCTGTGGAGTCCTATTGTAAATAAAGTATAATAACTTTGTATTTTTTATATAAAATTGCTTACAGTAGATATGTTAGGGAAACTGCTCAATCGAGAATGATTTCCCAGATGCCATGCCTGTGTGAAGCCCTTTTTTCTGCTTTACAGACTTTGGCCATAAAGGTGGGCTCAGGAGAGGATAAACTGACCACTGCGCCTCCGTCCACTGTCACTCTGCAGCCTTTTAGCCAAGAGACCAGCAGTGGTCATATTATCCAAGTCAGGCCAACTGACACTCTTCCCCAGGACTGTGCACCTGAGCTATGAGAAAGATGCTCTCCCCTTCTTCTCTGTCTGCAGGGTGTAACATTTCCAACACAGAGCACTTAGCGGTCAGAGTTCTGGCCTCGAGGAGGCAGATGATGCTGCCTTGTCTCAGTTTCTCAGAACGGGCAAAGTGCCTATGAACTGTATTCACTGAGTGATATTCCAGGGATGTGTTCAGGCAGTGGTTATAAAACTAAAGTGTACTCAAGAGTTCTCTGGGTGCCTGTTTAAAAATGCGGAGCCTTTGAGTCCTGTACCAGACCCAGCCAGACTCGGTAGGGATCCTGGTATCTGTGTTGCAAACAGACGTTTGGTTCTGATATTCCTGGGTGCTGTTGAATGGGCGAGGCAGTGGAGGGCATGGGTTAGCATTTGCTTCAGGTTACATTTAGGTTTTGTTGCCATTAAAAAGTTAGGTTCGGGGGCGCCTGGGTGGCTCAGTGGGTTAAGCCTCTGTCTTTGGCTCAGGTCATGATCTCAGGATCTTGGGATGGAGCCCCAAAGTGGGCTCTCTGCTCAACAGGGAGTCTGCTTCCCGCGCCCCACCTCCACCTCTCTGTTTGCTTGTGATCTGTGTCTGTCAAATAAATAACTAAATAAAATCTTGAAAAAAAAAAGTTAAGTTCGTTGCAGTTAGGTTTTCTTAATGCCAAGCACAGGGCCACATTTATTATGGCAAATAATTTGTTGAAAATAAACTTTCTGTACTAGAGATGGGATTTTGGAGGGATGGGTGAGGGTGTTGTGGTGATGTATCAGCTCGACCCTTCTGTAGCCACACCTGCCAGCCCGTGTTCTCCAGAGCTGCTCCTGTAGGTCCTCTCTTTGGCTTCCTTCCAACAGGCTCTTTTTCCTTTTACGTCCAGCCATAGCCAGAGTGATTGGAGAGGGCCAGGCAGTGGGATCCCTGTCAGTTTTCATGCCTTAAAAGTAGAGGCTATCCAAGCCTTGGTCATGTGTACAGATTATCCCTCTCCCCCATTTATTTCCCTATATTGTCTCTTAATGCAAGAGACATGGAAAGCCCCGAGAATAGAAAATACAACTTCTCCTAGGAGGTTTTTTTTTTTCCCCTGAGGATTTTCTCTATTTCTTGCTGTAGGATTTTTCTGTCTTTAAAACATAAAGACTAAGGCCACAAGGAAGGGCCGGGGTGGAATTATTTGTTAATTAGAATACCCTCCCTTGTGTTTCTTTCTCTTACCATGAGATAACTTATATAGAGGTTTTTTAAATTTTTTTATTTTTTTACATAGAGTTTTTAGGGCCCTTCTTGTGTCGGTGTTAGCCCTCTTCCTCTGGGTAGGGACAGATGTGGTAGATAGATGTTCTTATCTGTTCCCTCCAGCTGAATAGGCCTGGCTTGGGTCATGGAAAGCATCTATGTGCCTCTGTACCATGGTGTGATTAAGGTAGTTTAATAATAATTGTGGTGCTAATACTGATGATGATGTGGCAGAAAGGGTGTGTTGAGCCGTGTTTTAAGGGGTTTAACTCCTTTAACCCATTCCATTTCCAAACCCCAAACAGAGAATGTTGATGATAATCTCTGTTTTATAGATAAGGAAACTGGACCAGGGAGAGATTAGGTAACTGGTTTAGGTTAGTAAGTGGCAGAGCCAGAATTTGAAAGCAAGTAACCTGTCACAGATTTCATGCTGTCAACACTACTATATTATTCTGCCCTCTTGCAGATCAGTTCATAGCACCTGACTGACGGCTGGTCTTGAAAGGGAGAATGAGGGGATTCGGAGGAAGGCTGGACCTGTTTTTTTGGCAGTAGGAACAGGGGCCACGAGGTGGGAAGGAAAGTGCCTGTTGGAGGAAATGATCTTCCTGAGACTCTGCAGGGACAGACCAGGGAGCTCTGGTTAAGCTCCAGTTAGGAGCTGAAAAAGGGAGCTGGAGCACTGCTCGGAAGAGAGCCATGGGCTGCAGGCTGACAGCCACCGCGGTGCCTCTGTGGCCTTCGTATTTACTGTCTAAACTATCACCTTAAGTGTAGCTTGTTTCAGAAGATAATATTTCAAGCATATTGTAGAAATTCACTTTTAAAAATAAAACTTGAACGTGGTGGTCTTCAGTGTCGTCGGTGGAAATCCAATGCATTCAAAAAAGTGAACAAGCTCTTTAACGGGAAACTCCTCTTTCTCTGTTAACCTTGAACTTTTCTTTTAATCCTGCATCTCCCCAAGTTTCATTCTTATGTAGTACGTGTTCACTTTTCAGGGTCTTTTGTTGATTTTCACATTATAATAAAAATGTATAAAAACTTAAAAATGTCTTGTGCCTGCAAGGATTATGCAATCCAGAACTAACTGCTTAAACACTTCAATTATTAGTAGAACAGAGTTGATCAAAATAACATGATTACATTGCAAATTCTGATAAATGATAAAGACATAAAGTAAAATATATCTCTTCAAAAATTTCTCCCTTACTGTGTGTCTGGGTGCTTTTTCTAGCCCATAAGCATTTTTTAGTAGATAGTAAAAGATTTGGCATCACTTCTATTTTCCATTTTTTTCTTTTTTTATATATGCAGGCACTGAGAAAACCCTTCCTAAAAATAAAAAAGAAAGGAGTATTGTAGCAAGGACATCCAATTCCTTGGACACTTACTGAAGTTATACAGTAAAGCTCACATCATGAGCTGTCATCAAAAATTATTTTTAATGATTTTTAATGATGGTTTAAGATTGGATGCTCTCCATTTGTCTGTAGTGATCTGACTCGCAAAAGCATTTGCTTTTATTATTATTTTTCTGTTATTTGTTTACTTCCTTGCTTTTAGATGCTTTTATTTCTTACACATTTCTTCTCAGAGTTTGTTTCCAGGATTCTCCACTTTGGGGCTCTGGAGGTAATAATGCCTGGTGAGATGTGGGCGTGGCCAACATGTCTTTCCTCTAGAGGAAGTGACAAAAGGGCATTTGAGAAAGAGAAGGCAATATTCTCAGGCATGTCCTTTGTAGGAAAGTAGTCACGGGGTGGGGGGGGGGACCTAAGGATGGAGAAACTGATCTTTTTCTTTTAGAGCAGTTTTCATGTACCCTAAATGTCTGCACAGGCCAGTTTGAAGACCATTGCTTTAGGATGTAGTGTAACTAGGGAGATTTTAAGTTTTGTAGTTCCCCAGCTCTGTGTATTCAGGGATTCATTGTTAGCTTCTAGAAGTATAGTTTGAGGGATTACATACATCCAAACTTATACTGAAAACTGATTTTTAGACCAAAATACTGTTCCCAGCATGAAAATCAACAGGAGAATCCAGTTCAAGTTCAGGTTAAGGAGATGGTTTGTGGGGTCAGTTAGATGTCGTTCAGGAGGAGGCTGGCCAGAGACTGGTCTGGAGGGGCACTGGGGAGGGAAGGAAGGTGATGGGCATGGCCACCGCCTTAAGCATTGTTTTGTTCCACAAAACCCTTCTAGTTCAACATGAGACAGCTACTTCCTCCAGTTCTAGTTGGCTTCTTAGTTAAGGAAGGAATAACTAGGGGCACCTGGGTGGCTGAGTGGGTTAAGTGTCTGCCTTAGGGTCTGGTCATGATTTCAGGGTCCTGGGATTGAGTTCCCACTTGGGGCTCCCTGCTCAGCTCAGCGGGGAGTCTGCATCCCCCTCTGTCTCTGCCGGCCTCTCTGCCTACTGGTGATCTCTCTGTCAAATAAATAAATAAATAAATATAATATTAAAAAAAAAAAAAGGTAGAACACGAATTTGAAGTTCTGTAATCTAAGGTGAGAATCCTTTCAAATTAAAATGTTTTCTTCTGGTCTTAAATTTTCTTTCCACAGCTGATTGAGCAGTTATTAATTAAGATACTTCCCTTCACTGAGTATTGACAAAGCATTTGCTTCAGCCTTTTTAAAGATTTTATTTATTTTTAAAGATTTATTTATTTAATTTTAGAGCGCTGTGTGGTAGGGGGAGGGGCAGAGGGAGAGAATCCCCAAGCAGATTCCCTGCTGAGCAGAGAGCCTGATGTGGGGGTGGGGAAGCTGATCTCCTGATCCAGGAGATCATGATCTAAGATGAAAGGAAGAGTCAGAAGCTCTATTGACTGAGCCACCCAAGCACTCTTTAAAGATTTTATTTTTTTTGTTTGTTCTTATTTTTTAAAATAAGTTCTTTATTTTTTTAGAAGATTTTATTTATTTATTTGAAAGAGAGGGAGTGAGAGAGCATGAGAGGGGAGAAGGTCAGAGGGAGAAGCAGACTACCTGCAGAGCAGGGAGCCCGATGTTGGACTCGATCCCGGGACTCTGGTATCATGACTTGAGCTGAAGGTAGTTACTCAACCTACTGAGCCACCCAGGCACCCAAAGATTTTATATTTAAGTCATCTCTACACCCAGTGTGGGGCTTGAACTCACTGCCTTGGGATCAAGCGTTTCAGGCTCTATCAACTGAGCCAGCTGGGCACCCCAGCTTCAGCATTTTAAAAGTAGTACTTTTCATACTCTTTTTGTTGGTTTATGGGACAAAAAAATGATGTATTTACAATTAAGTTTTGGCACATGGCCCAAAAGTCACTCTCCCTTACCTAAAGAACAAAACAAACCGGATTTGGAAAGGAACAAAACACCTTTTGGTAAGTGTATTATTACGGGAGAGGTACTTAGTAGCTGTTAAGTATCTGTTATTTGGAGGCATCACCCAGGTATTTTATAGCGGGAACTTGGGATCCTTATGAGAGTGAGGAAAGGGAAGTCAGTTGAGAATTTAAAATGTATATAATTAGCTTTGTTATGCTGAGGTCTGTTTCACTATAAATAAGAAATCTTTCTCTAACTGGTAATAGAAATCTTTCCTATCGCATGTACTATTGCCTACTGTGTTGTTGCGTGCCGTATTTTATTCATATCACCTGTTTTTGGTGTACAGTAATTGTTAAAATGAGTTTTAAGGTGGGAGAGGAGCTTGAAAGTGGAACTCAGCTTTTATGATTGTGCTAGAAGCTTTCGTCTTCCAGAAACAAGTAACAGAACTTGTAACAACTTGTATCGGTTTATATTCTGCCGGGCTATGAATTTCCTTAAATAATAGGGAACAGAGGTCTTTAAAAAATTGTGAACTGAGATTTTTTTTTTCTCCAAAGGTGAAATGAAAGCAGTACTGTACAGGAAATTAAATTTTGGGGTAAGGAAGTAAAATTGGTCTGATTGAAATCATTAATGTCTCTTTAATGAGGGGTTATATGAAAAATGTTAGGCAGAAAATGTGATGCCAGTTAAAAATCATAAATATGAAATTTATTTAGTTTGAACAAACAGCATTTGGAATTGAACAGAGAGGAAAAGGAAAATTTATGTGGAAGGAATTAGTTGTCATTCTCAAGGCTATGGAAAGCTGCTGGACCGTTAAAATGGATTTGCCTTTCTCTGAAGAGAAATACTTGGTTCAGAGATTTGTGATATTCATTTCTAAAATTTTCTACAAATTAATATTTAGTATTCTGGGGATTTTTTTTGTTGTTGTTGCCATCAGTGTTACGAATATTTATATTTGTGTATTGTAAATTTCTGTTTGTTTCCTGTCTTGTAGATGTTTGCAAAGTATCTACTGCATTTCTAAAAACTTACCTATTCTAGCTTTTGTTTTTTTTCCAGTCTTCTAGATTTGTAAGGTTAGAGTGTTAAAAAGGTTAAATAATGGGGTGCCTGGGTGGCTCAGTCTGTTAAGCGTCTGCCTTTGGCTCAGTTCATGATCCTGGCATCCTGGGATCGAGTCCTGCTTCAAGCTTCTGCCTCTTCCCTCTGCTCCTGCTCTCTCGCAAATAAATACATAAATCTTAAGATTTTATTTATTTATTTGACAGAGAGAGATCACAAGTAGGCAGAGAGGCAGGCAGAGAGAGAGGAGGAAGCAGGCCCCCTGCTGAGCAGAGAGCCCGATGTGGGACTCGATCCCAGGACCCTGAGATCATGACCTGAGCCGAAGGCAGCGGCTTAACCCACTGAGCCACCCAGGCGCCCCAATACATAAATCTTAAAGAAAGAAAAAGTCAAATAATTTGACTAGCTTCATTGAGAAAGTCCCAGTGAATGCTAGCATTCGTATTTGGAGTTGTGTTTTCCATCGCAGGTAAGGGATACACCTCACTTCAACAGGGAAAGAGGAAAATGAATGGGATCTATATAGACAAAATGTTGATGCCAAGCACCAGCGGCAGGCCCTAGTAGGTGCTCTGTGTATGTTGCTGAGTGAATGTTATGGATGAATTGAGATCAGCTGGAATTGGTAAGCTCCACGAGTAGAGGAATTCTGACTCATTATGTTCAGGACACCTAATACTGTGCCTGGCATATGGTGCTCAGTCATGCTTTGCTGTGAACAAGATTATATGCAGTCAGTCCTAAGGACTGCTGCCTCCTTGTAGACATGAACATAAGCTCTTCGGAGTCATTTGGAAGAAGAGATGATCAAAACGGCAGCCTTCTTATCCCCCCCCCCCCCCTTATGAATCCATTTTCTACAGAGTTATTCTTAGTGTTGAGAATTGAGGGCTTTTTTGTTTTAAGTGGCATTTAAGGCTACCCTGAGATTCATGAGGTTAAAGTATAAAGTGTAACCATAAAACAAGGACTTAACTTCTGGATTTTGACCTCTGGTGGTAAAGGAAAACACCCATTACTCTTAATAAAAGGTCAGATTCTCAAATTTTCTTTGGTACTTTTGGATGTCCAAAACAAAGAAAGTTTGCATTAGAAAAAAGTATTTGTGGGGCACCTGGGTGGCTCAGTCATTAGGTAGTCTGCCTTTGGCTCAGGTCGGTCATAATCCCAGGGTCCTGGGCCTGACACCTGCATCAGGCTCCCCGCTCAGCAGGAGGCCTGCTTCTCCCTCTCCCACTCCCCCTGCTTGTGTTCCCTCTCTCGCTGTGTCTCTATCACATAAATAAATAAATAAAATCTTAAAAAAAAGAAAAAGAAGTTGTGTGTATGTTTTCATTTTTATTTAAAAATTTTTTTAAACTTGGAGCTTTTAAATAAACATAAAATAACTGCCTACTTGTGATCTCTCTGTCAAATAAGTAGATAAGATCTTTTAAAAAAAATAACATTTAGGGTGCACTTTGAAAAGGCTCATTACTGAATCCTTGGGACCTTGCTAGGTGAGAAAAGGTAGATTCTCCGTGAGGTTTTTCTATCTAATGCAGTCTTGGCGTTTGACTTCTTATTCCTATTTAAAATTCTCATGTCAGTGTAAGGTTAGTTTGGATACCAGTTGCACTGTCACCAAATATATCCAGGGATGTGTTACTTGGGTAGAGTACCAACGGGGACTGTTTGCAGTCCTTAAAAACCACAGCTTATCAGAAACCCAACCCTCATCCTTAATGTTGTACCAGCTACTGGGCTTGTAGGTTCGGTTCTCCCAACTCTTCACCTTCAACATCTCTATGTTTTCCTTCTTTTTATAACCTCAACAAAAACTGGAGCCGGAGATGTCCAAGCAGGATTCTGGAGATAATGAGGTGGTTGCAATATAAAAATTATTCGGCTTCACATGAGTGACATTGGCCTTAATTAAAAAGATTTCTTTTCTTTCTTTCTTTTTTTTTTTTTTTTTTTGTAAAGGCAGCAATTGTTGCCTGGCATCTGATCTCTACCTTGGATCTCCTGGGTGGTCTTCTGCAACTTGCTTAACCTTACTTTTCCTGTGTTAAATAGGATTAAGAATGTTTCCTTTTCTAGAGTGTTGTAAGAAGGCTCTGGTAGACTGTGAAGTTCTTTGCAAACAAGATTCCGGCTAAGAAAGAAAAATCTTAAAACAGCTTTGCTTCTGTTGCTTCCTGTCCTCCTTCAGTAATGCTTCTGAGATTTGATCAGAGTTCTATAAAAGGGAAATAGTTACAGTGTGTCAGGAGGGAAAAAAGAAACGACATGAGAAATAAGTAATCCATAAACTTTACAGTCCTAAGGGGATCCGGGTGGGTGGATCTGATGACTTGGCAACTGAGAGAGAGAAGCAATTGTAATTGTTGATTTTATCAGAGCAGGTTTATGTGTTTCTGTGTGCACACAGGGGGATGGGGACTGAATATAGACTTAACGATTAACGTTAATGTCAGGTGGTTACAAAAGTACTCCATAAATCCTAGGCAATATTACTATGTCTATAGGGTACGATAGTAATACTCAATAAAAATAATAACAAATTCTATCAAAATAGAGGTTGTAATAAACAGATATGTGGCTTGCTTCCTTTCACAGAATCTGTGTTTTGGGTCCTTCAGGTAGTTTGTAGTATCACTGGGAGTGCATGAAATTTAATTTTGGTATAATTAACTCTGTGTGGAATATGGAAATCAACTCTTGTCATTTTGGTCACTAAGCAAGTTTTTTTTCTGATTCTGGAATGTCAACACTTGGAGCTTTGAAGGTTGTTTTGGGTGGTTTTTGAACTGAAATGTCATGGGAGACATGGGGTCGTTAAACTCATAACTAACCGGGAGCATTTATAGGATGCAAAATGTTTGGTAGATTTCTTTAGTTAGAGGATATGTCTTCTGGATCTTTCCCAGGGAAGGCAGTTCCATGTAATAATTTACCAAAAGGGAATTGAGAAAAGGAAATACCACCTTTGGGTGACAGGAGGTTGAGTGGGTGGGTGAGCAGAGTGCTTTAAAGGCAGTCTTTGCTCTTTACAATCCCTTGATTTAAAGAGCTGCACGGGCCCCAGAAAGAAGCTCAAGTGAGTTATCACATGTGGGAGTACCTTAGAAATTAGGCGCTAGGTACGTTATTCTTTGTGGGGAGCCTAAACATAAATTCAAGGGTTGGGGATGTCCCTTCTTTATCCTCATGCCTGCTAGCTGAGAAGGTCATTTGAAAATCTTGGGGCGCCTGGGTGGCTCACTGGGTTGAAGCCTCTGCCTTCAGCTCAGGTCATGATCCCAGGGTCCTGGGATCGAGCCCCGCATCAGGCTCTCTGCTCAGCGGGGAGCCTGCTTCCTCCTCTCTCTCTGCCTGCCTCTCTGCCTACTTGTGATCTCGGCTTGTCAAATAAATAAATAAAATCTTAAAAAAAAAAAAAAATCTTAGCTACGATGATGTTTTATGTTTCTTCACCTATTAAATTTTTGTAATGAGTATTTTTTTCCTCAACAGAATCTGTCATTTAGAGAAGACTTTTAAACAGAGTAAGCAAACTTTAACATATTAAATGAATGGTACAGGGAAGAGTATGTGTGGTTAAAAAAATGGCACCAAGGAAGAAATCCAAGTGGAGGAAAAGAGAGGCACAAGTTGGGTCGAATGCCAGGGCTAAATACCCACCTCAGATTTTGAAGTGCTCCATGCCTAAGGCCTTTATTCTCTCCCTTCCCTGTGGGTGCCTCATTATTATTTGTAAGCCCTCTCCCTCATAGTGTACTTTGAGCTTTGGGGCAAATAAAGGTTAGCGAAACTTGAAATAGCCAATTGGCAGTTCATTATCAGCCCTGATACATGGGTTTGGAACTACTGTGTAAAGTTGAATTGTGAGGTTTTGAATTATAGGTAAGATTTCAAATAATCCTCTATGCCCCCATTTCTTTCTTTCTTTCTTTCTTTCTTTTTTTCTTTCTTTTTTTTCTTCAAGATTTTATTTATTTATTAGAGAGAGAGAGAGATCTCAAGTAGGCAGAGAGGCAGGCAGAGAGAGAGGGGGAAGCAGGCTCCTTGCCGAGCAGAGAGCCAGACGCAGGGCTCCATCCCAGGACCCTGAAATGATGACTTGAAGGCAGAGGCTTAACCCACTGAGCCACCCAGGCCCCCCTCCATGCCCCCATTTCTAGAAGTGTTTGTAGCTTATGGTGTTGGGAGCAAGTCCCTGGTTCACGGGTCATATAGATAACTGGTAGGCCACGGGATTTCTGCTGGCATCAGCACTTCGGTGTTCGGAGTCCGTGGGTCGGGTGGAGTAGGGAGGTCAGTGGAGTAGGAATCCCTTAAGTTGGTTGTATTAACACCAGATCTCCTACCTGCGGGTGTTGGGAGAAGAGACAGAGGTCACAGTGGAAAGATCATCGGGCATCTTTGGTGGGCAAGAGTGGGAAGAAGTTTCATCTACTTCTCTTTCTGTCAGGATGGAGTTCAAGGTTCTGAGGAGTTAGTGGTTTTGCAGTTCTTCTCAAACCAGCCCAGGTGAATTTGATATTCTGGCTGTACACTGTGGTGCTATGAAAAGCCTGTTGTATGGAGCAAGGCAGTTTGGGATCAAATCTCATGTGTTGTGCCAAGTTACCTGTGTGACCTTTGTTCCTTAACTTCTCTTTCCTTATCTTCAAAATGAGGATCATCGAGCAGTTACAGAGTTACTGTGTAGATTAAACAGTATCTGTAGAATACATGAAATACATGCTTAGAACAGTTGCTGATACAGAGTAAAGTGACATACCAGTGCTAGCTATTATTATTACTGTTACTACTGCTGTTACTACTGGGGACTATTTAAGAGTTAGTCATTGTTGCTGTTGTAAATCATGATGGGTTGGTGACAGAGATGATGTTTCTTTGTAGAGAAAGCAAAGCCTGTTGTCAGTTTTACCTTTGAGTCCCGTGTTTGGGTCCACACACTTTATAGCTACCTGCCTTTTTTCTTTATGAAGTTCCCAAGGAACCTCCCATGACTTACTGGTGATTGGAGTACTTAATTCCTTGTCAAATGAAGATGGTATTCGTAACACCTTGTTTACTTTTACATTATTATTTATTTTTTTAAAGATTTTATTTATTTATTTGACAGAGAGAGATCACAAGTAGGCAGAGAGGCAGGCAGAGAGAGAGAGAGAAGGAAACAGGCTCCCTGCTGAGCAGAGAGCCCGATGCGGGACTCGATCCCAGGAGCCTGAGATCATGACCTGAGCCGAAGGCAGCGGCTTAACCCACTGAGCCACCCAGGCACCCACTTTTACATTATTTTTTATTGTCGTCTTTGAGTAAAATGAGTGCGTTGGTCAATTTGAGCAGATTGAAGTTCCCCACAACGATGATGTGAGGTCTACGAATAAATTTCAAAGGCAAATAGGTGAGTAGTTTTCTCCATTGCCACTGTTTGCTGCCTTCTGTTGCCCAGAGCCCTCAGGAAGGATTATACCTAGGACGGGTCATGGCTTTTTTTTTTCTCCTGGATGAATTTTTTTGAAGCGGACCATCCAAATAGATGTTAGGGCATTTTCACATAATTAGGGCAAGTACATATTACTGCTTGTATTTCTGACAACTAGTTATTACAATTACAATCCATTTACTGTAAGTATTCCAATGGGATGTCGAATCTAATTTGCATTTAGCAACCCCCTGGATGCCTTCACACTTTTTTCGTATACTGTTTTTTAAACTCCAAATGCTGACTGCCCTCCAGGAAACAAAAACAACTTTCTTCAAAAGGAGGAACTGCTTTAATCTCAAGTTATACCAGTGAGATGCCACCAGAACAATCATAAATGCATGCTGTAGAGCGAGAATAAAGTGAAGACCGATGGGAGAGATGCCTTCACGTGGTCTTGTTAGATGTGCTGTCCAATATGGTGGCCACCAGTCACTTGTGACTGTTGAGCCTTTGAAATGTGGCTATACTGAAGGACTGAATTCTAAAATCTTATTTAACTTTAATGAAATGTAAATTTAAATCAGAGACTTGATTTTATTATTGGAAAACTGTAAAGTGTATTTGGAACAACTTACGTATGTATATCTACTTTTTCAACTGTTAATTTTTTGAACTCTAGATACTTGTTACGTAGTTCCAATGAATATTTAGCATCTGAATTGAAATGTGCTCTAAGTATAAAATATGCACTAGATTCCAAAGACTTAATATTAAAGTATCTCAATTTTTTATGCTAATTATATTGGAAACATTTTAGATATTGGGTTAAACGAAATATAATAAATATTAATTTCTCCAGTATCTTTGCTTTCTTAAAATGTGGCTACTAGAAGGGCGCCTGGGTGGTTCAGTGGGTTAAGCCTCTGCCTTTGGCTCAGGTCATGATCTCAGGGTCCTGTGATTGAGCCCCTGCAACAGGCTCTCTGCTTAGCAGGGAGCCTGCTTCCTCCTCTCTCTCTGCCTGCTTCTCTGCCTGCTTGTGATCTCTCTCTGTCAAATAAATAAATAAAATCTTAAAAAAAATATGTGGCTACTAGAAAACTTTAGGTTACATGTGTAGACTGTGGTTCTGTTTCTGTTGAACAGCATTGGGTTACGCTGTCTTTCCCTTTATCTGTTGTGTTTGAAAGCTTTGGGTATATGTCTATGTTTCTGTGTGTTGGGAGATCATGTTGTGGAAGAGTTCACGAGAAATAAAACTCATTTGGATATCAAATGACCAATTTAATATTTATCAAATATGAAAAGCCATCTTGAACATCTCCCTTTTATAATTTCAAATGACTGTTTTATAAGTAGATTTGCTGCTGAGGTTGACTTAAATCTAATGGGGTTAAAGAGGCATGACTAAAATATGAAGTCATTGAAGAAGACTTTATGTCCAGGTACTATATTCCTGTTGTATAGTCCTGTTCTTGGCCACAGAAGCCACCTTCCGAACAGTACAGTACAATATTGTCAACCACATGTACATTGTTTTGCAACAGATCATCAGAATCCACTTATCCTGCTTGACTGAAACTCTGCACCCAAGAGAGTTGTTAACTCTCTCCATTGTCCTTCCCCCAGATCAAGCCAACTATCAGTCTACTTTCTTTCTTTTTTTTTGAATATGTTAATCTCTTCTTTGTATTGCTCTCCTTCCTTTCACTGCACCCTTTGCATTTGATTTATTTTTTGTTTGAAAAGTAGGTTCTGCTTATTTTGTTCATCTTTCTTAGATATTTCAAAATTTATTATGTTTATAATTTTTTATTGTGTTCAGTTAGCATCATTAGTTTTTGATGTAGCGTTCAGTGATTTATTGAATATAACACCCAGTACTCATCACCACACGTGCCCTCCTTAATACCCATTACCCGGTTACCCCATTCCCTGACCTCCTCCCTTCTATAACCCTCAGTTCAGTTCCCAGAGTCCAGTCTCTCTCTGCTTTCTGTTTCTATGAATGAAATGTTTCTGATACCTCCTACAAGTGGAATCATGCAGTATTTGTCTTCCTGTGACTGGCTTATTTCACTTAATATAATGTTCTCAAGGTTTATCCAGGTTGTAGCATATGATAGGATTTCTTTCTTTTTTAAGGGTAAATAATCTATTGTATGAATATACCACATTTTCTTTTCTCTTTATTCAAATTTATTTATTTCTTTAGTAATCTTTACATGCATTGTGGGGCTTGAACCCATGACCCTGAGATCAAGAGTCGCATTGCCCTTCTGACTCAGCCAGCCTCTTGCCCCCCCATATTTTCTTTATCCACTCATCCATCCATGGACATTCAGGTCACTCCATCTCTTGGCTGTTGTGAATAATGCTGCAATGAACGTGGTTATGTAAACATGTCTTCAAGATCCTATTTTTAGGGGCACCTGGATGGCTCAGTAGGTTAAGCCTCTGCCTTCGGCTCAGGTCATGATCTCAAGGTCCTGGAATCGATCCCCAAATTGGGCTTTCTGCTTAGCAGGGAGCCTGTTTCCCATCTCTATCTGCCTGCTTGTGATCTCTGCCTCTGTCAAATAAATAAATAAAATATTAAAAAAATAAAATAAAATATCTGGTTTCTTCAAAAAAAATCCTATTTTTAATTAGTTTAGATATATACGCAAAGTGGTATTGCTACCACATGGTAGTTCTATTTTTAATTTTGATTATTTTATTTTATTTTTTTTAAAGATTTTATTTATTTATTTGACAGAGAGAAATCACAAGTAGATGGAGAGGCAGGCAGAGAGAGAGAGAGGGAAGCAGGCTCCTTGCGGAGCAGAGAGCCCGATGCGGGACTCCATCCCAGGACCCTGAGATCATGACCTGAGCTAAAGGCAGCGGCTTAACCCCCACTGAGCCACCCAGGCGCCCTAATTTTTTGATTTTAATTTTCTAAACTGTTTCCCGTAGTGGCTAAGTCAATTTACATTCCTACCAGTAGTATACAAGGATTCCAGTTTCTCCACATCCTTGTCAACATTTATTATTTCTTTTTTCTGATAGTGGCCATCGTAATAGGTGTGAGATGATGTCTCACCTGTGGTTTTGATTTGTATACCTTTATGATGAGTGATATTGAACATCTTTTCATATGCTCAGTGGCCATTTGCATATCTTCTTTGGAGAAATGTCTATTCAAATCCTTTGCCCATTTTAAAAAACAGCTTATTTTATTTGTTCCTTATTGAGTTGTTATTGATCTTTGTGTACCCTATTTACTCCTTATCAGATTCATGGTTTGCAGATATTTTCTCTCATTTTGTAGGTTGCCTTTTCACTCTACTGGTAATTCCTCTGCTGTATGGAAGTTTTAAATTTTGATGTAGTCCTGTTTATTCTTTCTTTTGTTGCCAGAGCTTTCGGTGTCATACCTAAGAAATCCTTGACAAATTCAGTGTCATGACGTCTTCTCCTTATGTTTTCTCCTAGGCGTTTTATACTTTCAGGTCTTGCATGTAGGTCTTTACAACATTTGAGTTAATTTTTGTGTTGGATGTAAGATAAAGGTCGAACTACTACCCCTACCTCTTCCTCTTCCTCCTCCTCCTCCTATTCCTCAACTTCCTTCTCTTCCTCTTCTTCTTTCCTTATCTTCCTCATTTTTGTCTTTGTCATTGTCCTTTACCCTTCATGTGTCTGTCCAGTTTTCCCAGGACCATTTGTTGGAAGAGACAATCCTTTCTCCATTTTCTATTCTCTAGTTTTGGCATCCTTGTCAAAGGTGCTAAACCCATGTATCAGAGGGTTTATGTCTGTGCTCCTTATTCTGGTCCATTCATCCATCTGTCTTCCTGACAGTATCATATCAACTGCTTTGATTATTCAGTTGTACTAAATTTTAAAAAGCATTGGCTTTTTCCATATTTTTTAAATTTATTTTTCAAGATTTTATTTATTTTTTTGAGAGAGAGAGAGAATGAGAGCGAGCGAGCATGAGAGGGGGAAGGTCAGAGGGAGATGCAGACACCTTGCTGAGCAGGGCGCCAGATGCCGGTGGGACTCGATTTGGGACTCCAGGATCATGACCTGAGCTGAAGGAAGTTGCTCGACCGAGTCACCCAAGCGCCCTTTTTTCCATGTTTTTTAAGGGTCTGACTAGGATTGCTTAGAAAACTCAGTCTTTGAGTTGTGCTTGTAAACGCCTTCTTCAGTTCTTCATGATTTATCACTTTCTGCATTTTTGTATCCATATCGCTTTCCTGGAAGTGTAAGGGAATTTCTTTCTTCTCTTTTCCCCTTTCCTCTCAAGCATGTTGAGAACAACTTGGGTATGTAAATCTTATTCAAAAGGGATGACAGATGGTGTGAATTTAGTTAGGAATGTTTGCCTCCTCAGGTATTCCTCATCTTCAGATGGAGGTGGGAAGGCAGGGAGGAAGTTTGGGATTGTTTAACATGGAATAGTCTAGAAACTTGGTGAAGAAGTCACAAGTCTGGAACCAGATGGCCCAGGTTTGGATCTCGGCTATGCCTCTTACTTAGTTGCAGGTTTTCGGCAAGTAATTCGACTTCTCTGTTTTAGTTCTCCTTGTCTGTAAAACGAAGTTAATGTTATAAGCTACCTCACAAGAATGTTCTGAGGACTGAGTGAATTAAATACAGTGCCTTGCACATATTAAGTGATGCGTACGTGTGTGTTTTTTACTTCGAATATTAAAAAGAAAAACTAGGACACTGGCTGAATTCTTGGGTTCTGAGATGGCCAACCTTTCTAGTTCCATCAGAAAGAATGAACAAATGGGGCACACATTACGGCTGTCCTGAAGAACTCTTAGACTTAGATGGTGTAATGGGAAATTATACATTCTTAGGTCTGCGGAGGTTTCCAAATTTTTTAGTAATTATATGGACGTTGCATTTATATTAAGGGATATTATAAATGCTGCCATATAGTTTATCATTTGTCATCTGGCTTGTAATTAGTTTTTTTAATGTACGTATAAAGCATAACATAAGATGAAGATTAATGTATTTGAAAAGCATAAACCATGGTTATGCTTTGATATTGGAGTGCTTATGATATGCCATGTCTGTCAAATAAATTCTGCAACGTAGACTTTATTTTCACGTTGCAATAAATCATCTAAAGGGTCGGAAGTTTATAAATTTAATGGTAGTGCTTTCAAATTCTATTTCTTGGTGTTTTAATTACATTTAACTTTTATAGCTTGTGTTGCTTTATATTTGAACTATTTTACTATTTGAAAAAATAAACACATGGAAGTTCCCATTGGAACCAAGAATTTACTGAGATGATAAATATATCAAGTAGCAGGACTCCCTCACTCCTCCCATCTTTTTTTTTTTTTTTTTAAAGCTGTAAAACAAAGCTTTTTAAAAAAATTTTGAAATACCAGTATAGTTAACATACTGCGTTATATCTCCAGTGTTCTTTTATTAGAAAAATCATGCATTGGGTCTTAGGATTCAAGATGTTTGTGAATGGTGTGAGGTGGTCATCCCTAGGGAAGTCAAAGCATTCTTCCAACAAAGTATATCTAAAGTATCTTTTCTTGTACAAAAGGAATGCAAACCCCATTCTTTTCCATTTTAGACTTCTCTAACGTACTGCAAAATCAGCCCACCCCCTACTCCATACAAGTGGACCATTTTTACTTGGTAGCATACGTCTCTGGCATCAAGGGAGACATACCTGTGTGTAGCACCAGTCCTCGTCGTAGTATACATCGATTGGGTCTCAGCAGCGTCTTGCCCAGCTGTAATAACACTGAGTGCTTGTCTGTTTTTTTTTTTCCAAACCATTTTGGAATGTGTAATCTATTGAATACCTGCAATAAAGTGAAAGTTAAGAGTATGTAAATGCATAGGTCAAACACCTCCTGTATGGCCTTAAATAATTGGCTACTTAGCGGCTTCCCATCCATAGCTTTACCAGGGGCTGTGCAGGGCACCTAGGTTTCATGCTCCTGGATGTTTGTGTGGCTGCAACCCTAGTTAGAAGTGAAGAACCAGCTGGTTGTTCTTCATCTGGGCTGCCAATCTTAGATTTTCTATAAAGCCGCTCCTGTCTATAAATGTAGCACTTATATTTTCTGCACAGTATGTGCCTGTTGGCAGTGTTTTTGTTTTTCTAGTTAAACAGCCACTACCTGCAGGAGGAGTCACATACCGGAGCTGGAGAAGAAATAACCTCGGCTGGATCGTTTGCAATAATTTTGTAATTAAAAAAAAAAAATGCTGCACAGTAGATTCTGTTAGAACAAAACAGGTCTGTCTTCCAGGAAGGCTCATCAGCATTCAAGAGTGATTTTAAATTGGAGGGGCTTTGATTAACGTGTTGTGCCAGCAGGAAGCAGAGCCTCTTTGTCTTGACCATGGTATTACCCTCTGCTCTGCTGAACTTTTTTTCCTAAGCTACCTTTGCCTCCACATGGTTCTTTAGACTGATTCTAAAAGAACCGGAGGGATAGGGCATTTTCAATTTCCCATCCAGCATCGTGGTTCTTATGAAATTCTCACAGTTAAGGGGGTTGTGGGAAAGGATAGGATAAGCCTAGTATATTATTTCTGTCTAGATTATAGCCATCCAAATCTAGAGTGAGAAATGGCTTTTTCATGATGAAGTGCTCTTTTCTTTGATCACGGCATGTGCTGTCAAAACCTGGGCCACGTGCTCCTTTCCAAGGACAAATACCACCATTCCTCTGGCATGGGCCAGAGTTGTAGGATAGGTGCCACAAGGGCGTTTTCCACTTTCTGTTCTGCTATCCGTGTATCCTCTGCTGTCCAGTTTTTTTTTTTTTTTAAGATTTCATTTATTTATTTGACAGAGAGAGATCACAAGTAGGCAGAGAGGTAGACAGAGAGAGAGAGGAGGAAGCAGGCTCCCCACTGAGCAGAGAGCCAGATGGGGGCTCGATCCCAGGACCCTGAGATCATGACCCGAGCCGAAGGCAGTGGCTTAACCCACTGAGCCACCCAGGCGCCCCTGCTGTCCAGTTTTTTAAAAAAAGATGCTAGTACTATTGCTCTTCACATGGCTGAATTAATGAGGGAGCATAGATTCCTGTCTCTTTGATTTTTCTAATGGATTGATTGGCTCTTTGCCTGCTTGACTACATTAAGAAAAAAAAAATCCCCCTTTCAAAATTACAGCCAGAAATATACCTGTGATGGACTTTTAAAAGCTGTTTTATATTTAATAAGTGCGGGAGGTCCTTTTGAGTTGAGGCATTCTCCCCTTACTACCCTGACTCCCTGTTTTGTAATAGAATCACATCTTCCCTGGCTGCCTCTTGACGGATGAAGAGGCAACCTCATTGGGTCTAATGTATGCCTTGCTGGGCTATTTCTAGCTGAGATAGGGATGGGCATCCTCCCACTGGTGTCTGTTTTTACCTTTGCCAGTATCAAACAGTTTTTGAGCACATGGTGATGTCTTAAAGGATGTGGAGTGTGTGGGGGTTTTACGGAGCTCCCGGGTCGTCTGGAGTGGACTTCATTGTGGCGAGCACCTCTGCTCCCGTGAGGACACCCCCGGCCACCCCCTCCCCGCTTCAGTACTCATCAGGACCTGCTGTCACCCTGCACGTGCTCTCTTCACAGCCTGTGCTTGCTTAGCCAGTGCGGTTTTTCTTTCAGTAACTGTGTTGTCTCTCATGACTCAAATATTTCATGATTGATTTTTTTTTTTTTTTGGATGCGCATTTCCTTCCTTCCTCTTGGTTTCTATTAAAAGTACGACATTTCTAAACAAGCACTGTGGGCCCTGGCCTCTTTGGCACCCGTGTTTTCTGGGGTAGACCTGATTCACCGTGCTTGTTACTGAGTATCTTTTCTCGGGGTTATGTTACTGAGAAAGACGTGGTATTTGTCATTGAGAATGCTCATCCTTGTTCATGTAGACCATGATTTGAGCCTGGTTTTAACTATTTGTATTGTAGTCTTGTCACTGCTGGCAGGGGTAGTGTGCCTGTTGACAGTACTCTTGTGCAAGCAGTGTATTTTTATTTATTTATTTATTTGACAGAGATCACAGGCAGGCAGAGAAAGAGGGGGAAGCAGGCTCCCTGCTGAGTAGAGAACCTAATGTGGGGCTCAATTCCAGGACCCTGAGATCATGACCTGAGCTGAAGGCAGAGGCTTTAACCCACTGAACCATCCAGGCATCCCAGCAGTGTATTTTTAATTTAAACTCTCATTTTCTACTCATCCAGGTAGGGCAAGGCAGGGTAGGCATGAAGGGCAATTCTTTCAAAGTTTAGAGCTTTTCATGTAATTCTGTCAAGTCATAACTAATTAAAAAATAATGCTTTTTAAAATTTGAGTGTAGTTGACAGTGTTACATTAGTTTTAGGTGTACAAGGTAGTGATTCCACTTCTCTCTGTGTTATTTCATAACTAATTTAAACTTTAAGATATTTGAAATGACCCATTTTATAGCTTATATATATAGGACTGAAGTAGAAACCCAGGACCACGATTTCAGTTGAACCTTTCTTTCTTCAACTTTTTCAGAGGTGGAAAACTCCGAAGACGAATCTATAATGAAAACATTTTTCCATCCTTGCCGTTGCTGTTTGCCTTACTTTGAGAAGTTGGAGCAATTTCTCCACAGTAGTGACTTTCCAAAGACATGTCTTAGAAAATTTTCACTAATATATTTGCTAAATATTTCTCCTTTGGAATCTACTATTTGTGTACTAAGTGTTGGATTTTCTCTTGGTAAATTACTCCCCAACCCCCTCTGCAGCCAATAAGATGACATTTTCTTAGATACCCTAATGACCTGGGGCAAAGTTCATGATATGAAAAAGTAGGCCCAAATTATACACCATATGACTCCAACTATGTTAGTTTTTCACTTATATGAATATATAACATTTTGATGGCTTTTTCTGTTCCGTAAATGTTAATGGTAGTTACTTCTGGTTGGCAGGACTGTGAGTGAATTTAAAATTACATGTGTATTTCTAAATTTCCTAGATTTTCGGTAACTGTATTTCTAACAACAAATACCTTTTTAAAAAAAGATTTTATTTATTTGACAGATCACAGGTAGGCAGAGAGGCAGGCAGAGAGAGAGGGAGAGAAGCAGGCTCCCTCCTGAGCAGAAAGCCCTATGTGGGGCTCCATCCCAGGACCCTGGGATCATGACCTGAGCTGAAGGCAGAGGCTTTAACCCACTGAGCCACCCAGGTGCCCCAACAAATACCTTTTTGAAGTGTTGCTGGTGAGTGTTTTTATGGGTCACTTTAGTCGACAATATTTTCTAGATGACTATAAAAACATTCATATACTTGAATGTCTTAATTTCACAGATTAAATGATAACTGATAATGTTTAATCTTTTACTTGAAGTCATAACGTTTAGGGACCAATACCAAATCCGTAATTGAACACAGCTGTGAAAACAGCTTTCTGATTTAATTTGGTTTTGTGGGATTTTTGAATAATGCTGCTTATCATTATATTAACAGAGTGGATGTTTTGTGAATATTTTAGTTATTTAGTGTAAACGAAAATTAAGTTTCTTAGCTTTCCGTGAATCAGTAGTTTATACAGATTATTACACAGTTACGATGGAAAGACCTTTTGGAAATATGGAAGGAGACCTCAAGCCATCTTCTCTCCAAAGATTTTTAAAATTTGTTTTTAATTAGTGTTTTGTATATTTTATATTTCAAAAATGATGGAGAATCAACAGTTTCTTATCTTAGTCTGATGTGAAATGCAATTATACATTTAATGGCATAATACTTCCTGTCTTAGAAATTAGTTGAAATTAATATTGTGAGTGAAAGTGAGAGAAAAGGAAAAAGTTTGGGGGAAGATAAATGAGAAGTGAAACTTGCTTTTCAGTGGGGAAACTATAGAATTAGAGTGGCTGCCAGCAGGATAAAATCCTAATTAAGTAGTTGACAGAGAATTAAAATAAAGACAAGCAGTGCTTTAAAAAAAAGATAAAAGAAAACAGATGAATACGAAGTTGAAAGGAAAATATATTTGAAAAAGCAACTGTGTAATGGGTAGAAGGGAAGAAACAAGGGGTGGTGTGTCATGAAAAAAGCTTTCTTGGATTTTTCTTTTTGGGGTAAGAAATGAGGTATCTACAAATATGAGTAGGTATGTTAAAGCAAATTTGGGTTAAAAGGAAGTATGAAATAGAGGTGCCTGGGTGGCGCAGTTGGTTAAGACTATGATTCTTGGTTTTAGCTGAGGTCCTGATCTCAGGGTCTTGAGATGGAGCCCCAGGTCAGGCTTTGTACTCAGTGGGGAGTCTGCTTTAGATTCTCTTCCTCTCCCTCTGGTCCTCCCCCCACTCATATGTTTGCTTTCTCTCCCCATTTCTAAAATAACTAAATTGTTTTTTTAAGATTTTATTTATTTATTTGACAGAGATCACAAGTAGGCAGAGAGGCAGGCAGAGAGAGCGAGAGGAGGAAGCAGGCTCCCTGCTGAGCAGAGAGCCCGATGTGGGACTTGATCCCAGGACCCTGAGATCATGACCTGAGCCGAAGGCAGAAACTTAACCCACTGAGCCACCCAGGCACGCCTAAAATAAATAATAATAATTTTAAAAAGTACAACATAAATATATAATGCGTACTTCATTAAAAATGAGTAAGCAGTTTACCAAGGACTTTTGGATTGAGGCAGACTGAATACCGGTTTATATTTAGTAATTGTTTTTGTGACGATGTTTACCAGATAAAAGGATGCATAAAATAGATGTGAATTTCTGAAGAACATTTTTGAGATTTCAAAAGACAGTTCTGCCATCTAGGGACTGACTCCTTAACCTCTGTATCTTGCCAGATTTAAGCTCTGAAAAATTCTAAAGGTGAGTTGGATGGAATATTCCCTAAGGAACTTTGAAGTTCTTTTTCCACTGGGCATATATTTTGCCTTGCACTGTAGAAAAACAAAATTGCATATCTCAATCAAAACTTTATTCATTCTTACTTACGTACGGTTTTCATATGGAAACATGTGTGTTCTACTCTTGGTAATTTTTTATCCATGTAATGAGAAGTAAGGGTAACACTGGATATTCAACCTTTATATTATTTCCTGATTTGTGAAATCCATTTGTGAAATCCATTTGTGGAGGTACCGTGATTACCAATTTTGTACTTATTTATCACATTGATCAACAAAATAAAGCATGATATTTCTAGGCAAACTTAACAAACAAGATTCTCTGCCCTACCTTTGTTCTTTTTAGGCTTACTTTTGTTTCATACGAAGCATTTCCAAAGAGAAACAGTGACAGAATCAACTGACTTTTAAGTTTCTCTTCTTTTTCTCTGTAGTGGAGGTGGTAAGAAAATCCCAAGAGAGATGGATAAAAGAGCAGGCCCCCAAAAGAAGGAAGAGGAATGAGACACATGAAAAGAAAATCCTCAGTTTGAATAATTCGCCTGGGTGATTGAAAATTAGATTTACTGTCTTGGATTTTTTTTTTTTTTTAAGATTTTATTTATTTGTTTGGCAGAGAGATAGAGATCACAAGTAGGCAGAGTGGCAGGCAGAGGGAGAGGGAGGAGCAGGCTCTCTGCTGAGCAGGAAGCCTGATGTGGGACTCGATCCCAGGACCCTGGGATCATGACCTGAGCTGAAGGCAGCTGCTTAACCAACTGAGCCACCCCGATACCTGCCCCCCTCCGCCCCGTCTTGAAATCTTGACTCTCATTTTCCATGCCTTAGCAGTGGTCCTTCATATATTTAAAAAAAAAAAAATTGTGAAACAGTAAGCATAATTCTGAAATGATCTCAAAATAGTATGAATATTTTCATGAGCTGTTCCTTCTAAGCAAGCAATGCTTGGTACTGTTAAAGCAGTGTTGATTAAATGAACGGATGGTTCCTTGTAATGAAACGAGGCATTCATTTTGTACTATTTCTTGGTTAGCCATCCTGTTCACATATTCTGGTTTGAGTTATAGAGGTAAGTTTTTAGAACTTCTCATATCAACGTATTTCAAATTAAACGAAGAACAGGATTATTAAAGGGATCCTTTCTCCCTAAGAAGGAAAATTGGTCGTGTACAATTGGTTATAATGATAAAACAAGTAAAAACTCCTTTCCCTGTATAATTAAGGTATTCATCCATCCTTTTTTTTTTTTTTTTTTTTTTTTTGTATTCATCCATCTTAACTTCTGGTTTTTCAACTCTGTTTCACATTTGAGTCACTCGAGTTTAAGAAACAAACAAGCAAAATACCCCAGACCTGGGCTGCACACCCATATTCTAATTTTAGGGGTTCTGGGTGGGGACCTACTATCAGGAGTTGTAAAATGTTCCAGGTGATTTAATGTTTAGCTGCAGTTAATAAGCAGGAGGCAGGTGTTTACTATTAATGGACGTCTATAGTAGGACATGGGCGGTCTGATTTTTCTGGACATTGGACTTGGGTGCACCCTGAACTTCATGGCAGTACAGGTTGACTTTCCTGCACTCCTTTTTGACCCTTGGGGCTTTAATATGTTAACTGATGAGTAATTTGAACAGTCCTACAGTAGGCCGCTGGAGTGGGCTGAATGATGGCCCAAAGATAGTTTCATGTTCTAATCCCTGGAATCTGTAAATGTTACCTCTTTGGAAAGTGAGAAATAGTTTGCCTATAGGATTAAGTTATGAGGTTTAGAGGAGGAGATCATCTAGATTATCTGTGTTCCTGAGATTTCTATGCATACCATCGTAAGTATCCTTGTAAGGGAAAGGAGAGGGAGATTTGAGAGATACCCAGAGAAGATGGTGGAAGATGGAGGCATGGTTTGGAGTGATGTGGTCACAAGGCAAGGGATACCTTTAGCCACTAGAAGCCAAAAGAGGCAAGGAGCAGATAGATTCTTCTATAGAGCCTTTGGAGGGAACACAGTCCTGCTGACACCTTCATTTCTGCCCTTTGAAACTGATTTTGGACCCCTCATCTCCAAAATTGTGAGAGAATAAATTCCTGTTGTTCTGCGTCACCACGTTTCTGGTAATTTGTTACAGCAGCCCTAGGAAACTAATAAAATTGCTTTTTAGCTAACAGTGGGATTTTGGTGGCATGTTTTCCTGTCTGTACAGAAATATGTAATAGTGTCATAGATTAACTATTTTATTGTATTACCCCATTTTTAAAAAATAAGTTGAAAGCACGGAGAAGTGCTGTGTATGTGTGTGAGTGCACACGTGTATATATTCGTACACAGATTTGGTGGTGCAGCCTGTAATCTTAACGTGATTGAAATAGAGATGGAAATCATTAGGATGGGTCTTTAACCTCAATTAGATGCTCATTAGATTTAAGCTGTGTTTAATGATGAAGCAAAAAAAAAAAAAAATGGAAAAAGAAAGAAAAAAACCACAACCACAATTAATGAACATGTACTGAATGCTGGAACTATTTTGTTGAAGATTGTTTCTAAAGACTCAAGAGATAATTAGGGATTTTAATAAACTTCTTTTGCTGGGAATAGATCAGGTCTTATAGCATTTCCTGTGCTTCTTTGATTCGGAGGCGTACCACTTTTCTTATTTCTGAAATCAGGGTGTCTTACAATAAATGTTTTCATTTCCTATCTTTTTCCCTCACCCAAAGATACGACAGCATTGATGTTTTCGATGTGTGGCATTAGAGCAGCTCTGTTGTTTGACTTTTCAGATTTGCCTCTTGCATTTTTGATTAGAGCACATTTTTTGAAATGCCTTTTGTCAGAAGACACGTAGTGTCTGTATGAAGTTCTGAAGCTTCTAACCTGTCAGTTTAATGACTGTTTTTGGATTCAGTTCCTGGGAGCTTCCATAGTAGAAACTAAATTTTATAATAATGGTGCTTGTAGAGATCTAGAATCTTTAGTAGAACAATCAAAGGCTTTAGATATAGGCAGACCTTGATTCTAGTCTGGTTCTGTTGCTCTTTAGCTATGATATGAGGCAAGCTGTTTGACTTCTGCATTGGTAAATGAGGGGATAATACCCATATTGCACACTTGGGGTGATTAAATAAGGTAATGTACTTAAAATGTTAAAAAAAAGGTCTGTCGAAAATAGCTCCATAGCCTACCTTTATCTGCCTTTATTTTTATCCAACCTGTCTGGTGCCCAGTAGAGACTTGAGCTTTAGGAAAACCAGTGCTCACCCACGAATAAGGCTCATTCTGACTTGAATTTTGCTGCTCACGGCTCTTTATTCTCCTGCTGTGATTCTTTCATCTTGTTCCACTTATGTAAATTGATTTATTTCTTCATGGCCCACCTCAGGTTCTCCCTTTTCCATGTGTCTTTCTCTGTCCACAAGAGCTTTAGATTGATCCTTTCTCATACACGTGTAGGCTGAAGACAGAATCTTAACCTTTGACTTTACCCTGTCCTGGGTCTTTTTTTTAATGTGTGTATATCATGTTTGTTCAAAGCTTCCTCCTAAGCACTTAGATCCATAATATATAAAGGACTTGGCCAAATCAATACAGAATAGTCAACCAGATAGAAACCGTGGATAAGAGAGTTTAACAGGGGCACCTGGGTGGCTCAGTGGCAAGTTGAGCCCTCTTCTTCAGCTCGGGTCATGATCTCAGGGTCCTGGGATCGAGTCCCACATCGGGCTCTCTGCTCAGTGGGGAGACTGCTTCTCCTTCTCTCTCTGTCTGCCTCCCTGCCTACTTGTGATCTCTCTCTGTCAAATAAATAAATAAAATCTTAAAAAAAAAGAGTTTAACAGACACTTGACTTCATGAAAGTGTCCAGTATGTGCAATAAACATGTTGAAAGTTGCCTAACCTTCTTAGTTCTTAGAGGCAACTTAAACCACAGTCTGATTCTTCCACACACCCACCACGGTGGCGAAGATTAAGAAAGACAAAGTGTTGATGGGAATGTAGACAGTTGAAACTCTCATACTGTGTTAGTGGGAATGTACATTGGTATGACCATTTTGGAAAATTGCCAGTAAAGTTAAACTTAGACATACCTAATGATCCGGTTGTTCTACTCCTGGGAGTGTGTGTATGTATGTGTGAGTACATGTACAAGACACACAAGAATATTCATAGCAGAACTACTCAAAATAGCCTAAAGTGTCTATTAGTAGGAGAATGGATAAGTATGTCGCAGAATGTTCCTACTGTGGAAAATGTCTTTCTTCTATACATTAGTGAAAATGAACTAACTACTGTTATATTCAACAACGTGAAAAAAACCTCACAAACTTAATAGTAACTTAAGAAGCGAGACACAGAAGAATGCGTATTCTGTGGTTCAGTGAAGTTCAAAAAAAAGAATCGTGCTACCCTTTGGGCACATCCAGGTTGAAGGAGCATAGACCTGGTAGGGAACACTGGGGCAGGTTCTGAGAAGCTCACAGTGTTCTGTTTTGAATCAGGTAGTGGTTACTCTGGTTTGTTGATTTAATGCAAGTTCTTTAAGCTATATACTTAGGATTTTGTTACACTTTTCTGTATGCGTGTACACCAAACTTTAGTAAGTGTACAAAAAGTTCATCATTGATAGCAGAGTGCTTAGATAGCTCATGGTTGCCTAATTGCCTAATAAACATTTGTTGGTTTTACTTGATTTTTACATTCTGAGTACTTTATGAAATTTTTTATTTGAAATATTATGGTGCTCTCTGGTCTTAAGCACACATATCTTCTGCATAGCAACCTTCCTCCTACCTGGTCAACATCCAAGCCTTTCTTTGCTGTGGCCAGAATTACAGAAGATATTGCTTATTTGGTCTCAGTACAAATATCCTTGCCATGATTTTTAATAAATGCCTTCAAAGAATGTCACAACATGTAAATTTAGAGGGTCAGACTTCAAGCTAAACTATTATGGGTCTTGTGAGACCAGTTATGAGTAATAGTTTGATGAAAGGTATTAAAAGCCTGGACTGACACATTAAAAGAGCTAAAAAAAAAAAATCTTACAGCAAGGAGGTTGTATCCCAAACCTATTAAATGGAGAAGCATGTGTGCCCAGTGACCTTGGGATTGACTAGACCTGCATTTGAGAGTTGACGGGAATGGTTTACAGATGAATGAAATAAAAAGCATGTGTAGTGGGGATACTGTTACATTTGATAGGAGGAATGAAAACAAGAGCTTTAAATTTCATTTAAAACTTTGGTACTTTAAAAAAAAAAAACCAAAATACCCAAGCCCTAAGAATCGAATTTGTCTCTCTGTTAGCAGAACTCATAAATGTTAAGGAGCTAGGTACTTTTTTCCGCTTGTTCCTTTGTGTCTCGGTCTTCTTTAGTTCCTCACTTTGTTGTTCATGCCCTCTTCCCATTCTCCCCTCTTCCTCTCCTTCTTCTGCTCTCCCTTCTCTTTCCCTACCCCTCCGCCTCCCTAGCTGGTAGGTGGCCTTCCAGATTGTGGACGATGTCTTGGCTCCTGCTGTAGCCTGAGGGGGTCCTTTCCCAGGGTCTATCATTTGTTTTTTTTTTTTCCTCTTGGAAGGAAAAGTTTCAACTTTTGGTCTCCCTTTGGGAATGCTTTTTTTTTTAAAAAAAAAAAAAAAAAAGCAAAAACAACAACAACAAAAAAAACAGGGGTGGAGAGGCTTTGGAGTTGGGAAATCTTCAGTGAAAAGGAGTGGCCAGCAGGAGCTCATTCACCATTCTGCTGGACACTTATGAATGGCAAGGGGAGCTAGGATGAATGGCCGTCCCACCTGAGACCCCTGGTAAAATGGGTTGGGTCATTCATCACAGCTACTCTGTGCCAGAGGCATTTCCTTTATTATTTTTATTGAAGAATGTTGTTTCTAGTTAGTCACAGTAATTCTGTTCCACTGCTTTAAAAAAGTATGAAAGATAATTTTTATTTTGCATGGTACGTTTTATCCGGCAGAAACATTTCATTATTTATTGTACTATGGAGCAGTGTTATAGACAGTTTCATGGAGATTGTCCTATAAGAACGAGGATAAGGATAATACTAATTCCGTGTCGATACAAATAGAGACACAACATTTATTTTTATTTATTTTTGTTTTCTTATTCTTATGCTGTACTGCAGAGTTACTGTTTCCCTCCAGAAGCACATACTGGGCATGAGCTTCCCTGAATATTTGAAATAAGAGGAAATAAATGTCACACGTGACCTCAAAATTTAATATCAGAAAAACAGAGTTGCCTTAAAGTATTTTAAAAAAAAAAAGAAAGAAAGCATTAGGAGGCAATAATTGTATCTTCTAAGGAGTAATTACTTTAGTATTGTGGTCCAGAATGGTTATATCAATTTTTAGGAGAGGAAAAGCTTGTTTTAAAATGCACCATTGCTTTGTTTCACGTAATGTTAAAGCTTTAATGTTCAATTTATCTATTCCTAAGTATAATACAGAGTTATTTCAATTTTTTAAATTACTGTTTCCTTTTGTGGCTTTTTTAAAGCTGAAAGAGATGACTTAGCAGGTCTTACTTGAAGTGTGAATTAACAAAAGGTTTCTGTATGGAATGTGTTCCTCTATTTCATTGATACTTTAAAAAACATTGACAGGGGTGCCCCGGTGGCTCAGTGGGTTAAGCCGCTGCTTTTGGCTCAGGTCTTGATCCTAGGGTCCTGCGATTGAGCCCCATGTTGGGTTCTCTGCTCAGCAGGGAGTCTGCTTCTCCCTTTCCCTCTGCCCTTTACCCCTGCTTGTGTGCTCTCACATTCTCTCTCAAATAAATAAATAATCTTTAAAAAAATTACAGTTTAGTGGTGATGGTAGGACGGCCTTTCTAAAAATTCTTTTGTATCAAAATTTGATTCTGGGTTCTAAAAATAACTGTGTTTTATATTTTTATATTTGGTTTTATGAAGAAACCTCCCACAGCATGATTTCAGGGTATTAAAAAACTGTGACAGAATTAAATTGTAAGTTTTTTGCTTTTGGTATTAAATGGCATCTTCCTTCAGTTCCTATATGCATTTCTTCTACTTCATTTTTTTCCCCTTAATCTCTTCTTTTAGATTGTGTTTACCTATAACAAGCTGCATTGGATAAAAGGATTGAGAATATAAATGGCTATTTTTTCAGCAATTAATGAGTCCTAGCTGGTCTTAATTGTTTATGACATCATGAACAATAAAGTTCATTCAGTGAGGACTTAATACTGATTTAAAGAACAGAAAGCACAGAGTCGTCGTTTTCATACATTCCATGAGAAGACATTTTCCAACTTTTTCTTTTTGCTCTGAGCATCCACGTTTAAAATTCTTTGGCAGTTTAAGCCTTTCTTTTATGGTAGAGTTACCGTAATTGTGGTATTGAACCAAAAGTCTTGATGGAGATTTGGATTTGAGGTACAATTAAATTATTCCTTCCTCTGTCATCTTGGAAGTTTTGAAGTCACTTCACATGTATTGTCTCCCATCTACACACACACACACACACACCCCACTCCACTCCACCCCACCCCACCCCACCCCACTGCGTCTCTGGCTTGTTGGGACAGTGTTGTGTGTGGCTGTGGGCCAGCATTCTCTGGTAACGTAGTCATTTCCAAATCTGCATTCGATTCTCCTGCCCTGTGTCTGTGAGATGTTATCCCCTTTCTCAGAATAGTCTCTATTCGTTATGGTTGGTGGACTCCTGCTCAGTGCAGACTAGTTCAACTCAAGGCTTTTCAAGGAAACCATCTGTATTTCCTCCCAGGTAGTCAGTCATCCCTTCTTTCTGTATGCCCAACCCTTGCATGTTTTTATTGTGCTCTTTACATTAATCTCCAGTCTTTTGCTTGTGTTAGTCTCATTGATACATTTTCTATTTTACTAGGAGTTTTGTTGCACGAGAGAAATTGCAATTCAAAGCATTTAGGATGGGACTTGATGGTACAAAGGACACTCAGAATAAGTACTTTATGATTGATAGATTGATAGGATTTGTGAGCCAAATATGTGCCGGTAGCCCACCTTATTCCATTTGAGACTTAAGGATATTTTGTGAGTTTATTTTGTGAGTTTAACCACGTGTATCATGAGAGGTACGTGTGTATATGAAATACATACATCTATGTGTATTTCAGATAGTGAAGTAAGCCAATGTGGCACAGTATATGCTCCCATCAAGGCATCATTTGTATGACTGAAAGTGATAAGACATATTACCAAAGTTTTTACCTGGAGTAAATTTAGGTTTACAGAAAAGTTGCAGAGATAATACACAGAGTTCCTATGTACCTCTCACTGTTTACTTCGTTGTTAAAGTCTTATATTACCATGGTATTTTTGTAAAAATTAAGAAACTAATATTGACACATCGTTATCAACAAAACTGCAGACTTTATTCCGATTTCCTTAGTTTTTCCCACTAATATCCTTTCTGTGTTTCAGATCAAATCTATGTACCACATTGCATTTAGAAAATATTAACTTTAAAAGGTTGTAATTTCAATAATCTAAATTTCTTCTGGTTAATAAGTATTTCTTACAGTTTTTCTTCTTTGGTTTTTTAAAAAAATGCCATTTTTTCCTTTATCTTTTTCATGAAAAAAAGATTGAACTTATTCTTAACTAACTGGATGGTTGTTAATTTAGAAAGTATTACAGGGTCAACAAAATCAAAATAGCCCCTTACCCTTTTACATTCAAAGTAGTAATGCATCTTAACCTTTATTGAGAATTGTTAGCTTCCTTTAGTCTGTGATTTTAGTGTATTTTTCTTTTTTAAAATATATTTTTCTTTTTTTTGAATCCTGTCCTATTTTTATGTTCTATAAAATCTTACAACTTTCTCCATAATTATATTTCAGTTTTCATCTGGTTTATATCTAGTATTTTCTTTGTTGCTGTTGTGATTGGGATCTTTTTTTTTTTTTCCTGTTGTATTTTAAAAACTTTCATTGTGAGATAATTTTATGAAGATTTGCAGCAATAGAAAAAGGAGCATTGACCAGGTATTCTGTAGACTGTCCCTCCATTTGGGGTTTCTCTCTCTCTCTCTCTCTTTTTTTTTTTAAAGATTTTATTTATTTATTTGACAGACAGAGACCACAAGTAGGCAGAGACACAGGCAGAGAGAGAGAGAGAAAGAGAGAGAGAGAGGAGGCAGGCTCCCTGCCAAGCAGAGAGCGATTTGGGGCTTGATCCCAGGGCTCTGAGTCCATGACCTGAGCCCAAGGCAGAGGCTTTAACCCACTGAGTCACCCAGGCGCCCCTGGGGTTTGTCTTATGATTCGGTTGTGGTGTGGTATGTCTGTTAGGAAGAAAACCACCGCCCTGATGAAGGCTTCTCAGTGCATCATACCAGGGAGTGCCCCATGTCAGCAACTGGGTGTTAACCTGGTTCACTTGGTTAAGATGGTTAAGATTCTCTACTATCAAGTTCCTGTTTTTCCTCTATGATATTGTTGGAGAGATACTTTGAGATTGCATATTTGGTTTCTGCTTAAACTTCAGACCTCTTTGCCTATAGCACGTAGCACTTACCACTGTGGAGGGTTTTTTGTTTGTTTGTTTTTTAAGATTTTATTTATTTATTTGTCAGAGAGAGAGAGAGAGAGAGAGAACGCGCAAGCCAGGCAGAGTGGCAGGCAGAGGTGGAGAGAGAAGCAGGCTCCCTGCTAAGCAAGGAGCTTGATGGGGGACTAGATCCCAAGATGCTGGGATCATGACCTGTGCCGAAGGCAGCGGCTTAACCCGCTGAGCCACCCAGGCATCCTGCTACTGTGGAGTTCTAATGGTGATTTTCTGTTTCCCTTATTCTCATTTATCTGTTTATTTATTTAAAAAAAAGTTATTTATTGTAGAGAGAACGAGTGAGCACGAGTGGGAGAGAGAGAATCTCAAGCGAATCCCTGCTGAGTGCAGAGCCGGACTCTGGGCTGGATCTCATGCCCCTGAAATCTGAGTGGAAACCGAGAATGGGACGCTTAACCGACTGAGCCACGCAGGCGCCCTTCCCTTATTCTCATTTTTTAATTGGAATTCTTCCATAGACAAAAGTTGTTCATTTTCCCTGTTTACTCATATAGTTACTTACTTATATCAGTGTGCTACATGGGTGTTCTTTTGGCTTCTGTGCCTTTTGACATGTATCCATCTTTTTTTCTCCCTTGCTTCTTTATTTTGTGACTCCATGAGATTGTCCAGGTGCATCTCATATGTTCTCTGCTTCAGCCCTGGATTCAACCAATTTTCCAAAGAGCCTTTGTTTCTTTTATTGGGGAATAGCATTTAGAAACCAAGCTCTGGGTGCTTCCTGTGATCCTTGCTACTGGGGCCCACAGCTTCTAGTCCCTTGTGGTGGATAGAGCTATGATGTAAGTATGTGAGACTCTTTTTGGTTGCTGTTTTTATAGCCCTCTAGAGTAGGCAGTAACTATTGGCCTATTTTTTTTTTTTTAATCCCGCAAGAGAATTTTTCTCCCATTCTCTGTCACTAAGGAAATTTGTCTGAAATTGCAATGGCATTATAATACTGAATGAGCCTTACATATGCAGCAGACAATGGGCTCTTTAAGGTCTAAAAAGATATCTGTAGTTGCACATGAACAGTAAATAAATGTTTATTAACAAGTTGAATCAGACTAGTATAAAAAACAGAAATGCTATGTAAGTATCGTTGTTTCTTCCAGCTAATTAATAAGGTAGAACACATGGCCTTAAAGTGGATAGTAATTTCCAGCATATTACTGGAAACTTAGTAGGTACTTAAAATACGTGGGTTGAATTTATTACAACACATTTTCAATTATCTCATGATATTGTAAAAATAATATACTTTCCTTGGGAAAGATTTTACCTTTTGCCTGCCTGTCAAACCTGCTACAGAGATTTTTGAAACAGAGTTCAGGTGAAATCTGTTACCAATTCAAGATTCCCACATAATCTTTCTACATTATTGCAACTACTTGGTGCCCTGTTGGGAGGAACACGTTGTTTTTTGGTTCAAGTGTACCTGGAAATGATTCTACACACTCTGTAGGCAATAGAGTATTATAATAGATTTTGACAAAAAAGAAATAGATGTTTCTGCTCAGCCTAGCAAATAAACTTTTATAGTACTATGTGCCTTTTGGCATGACAATTATTTAATAAAATAACATTCCAGAGTCGGAGAAAGTGAGGAATAACAGAGGAGACCTGACAGGTAATGAAAGTTTTGGAGGTAAGCCAAGGAATGAGAACAGTAAGACTGTTGAACCTCTCTGATTAACTGTAATTTAAAGTATTGGGTGTGTATACATACAGATTTTTAAGCTTCTCTCTCTCTCTCTCTTTTTTTTTTTTTTTTTTTTTGATCAGGCTACCTGTCAGATTGGACTAAGGATGATTTAAAAAAAAAAATTGCTATGTCTTTTGTGCTAGTTGTGATTAGAAGAGCTATTTATGTTAACATTGGTTTCTAAGCTTTTGTGATGCAACTACTTTCTACTTCATGTGGACCACAGGTGGAGTTGGTGAAGCCTTGGAGGAATAAGGAGATGATATTTGAGGCAGACTAGCATTTCACAGCAGTGAGGATGTGGGAGTGGATCTGGGTTTTTGGCATATATCTTTTGAATTGCAATCTCTTACTGGCTTTGCCCTTTCCCCCTGCCCTTTGGTGCAGAATGTTCATCAGCTCATTTGTGTTCAGACATACTCCCAACCACAAAATCTTCCTTTTGGGAGTTCTGTGCATGAGTTTTGGGGTGGGGACTGGGGAGCAAGCCCCTTGCAGTAGCATGGAACATTTATGTGTGAGAACATTTTTTGCACATGTATTTTTTGGGAGTGGATAGTCTGAGGTTTCATCAGGGTTTCTAAAATTGTTTCAAAACCACGGCAGTCCCCATGTTCACTGAGACACAGTGTAAGTAGGGCCATCAAACTGAATTCTTTGTCAATGCCCTTAGGACTCAGCACCAGATACAGGGACTAGTTCCCTAGAAAGGCAACCCTGCCATCTCTCTAGAGACTTCCCTCTCCTGGGGTTGGGAAGGGAAGTGGGCAGCCACAGGACCATCTTGTCCACTACTGTGCTCCAGCAATTCTTGTTTTCCCTCCAGGAGCTCCTATACAGGGAAGCTCGTGTCTGTAGCCCTTGTATATTGCATACTAGTCAGTCTATAAGGATTTATAGGGTTTGTAAGTCACACTATGCGGAACATAAAAGAACATAAAGGAGCCCTTTATGTTCCAACAAAGACACCTAAGAATATAGTAACTTCCATAACAAAGATGTTTTTCTCTTTTATGCAAGTCCTGATAGATGTCCAGGTTGGGGCAATCTTTGTTTCCTCCAAGATCCTGGTTCCTTCCAAGTCTTTTTGTCCCCATCTGGACATGTTGTCATTTACAAGACTGCAGCTCTGCGGCCACTGGGTCTAGGTTGGGGGGCAGGGCGATCGTGGGACAAAAGGAGAAGCGTATCTGATGTTTAAAGTCTAAGACTTCCAAAGTCATGTATCACTTCTCACACTCTTGGTAGGAACTCTTCATACAACTACTCTCCTGCAGAGGAAGCGGGGGAATACCGTGTAGTGTGGAAGCAGGAACAGATTTTTGGTGGAGAGCTCTGAGTCTCTGCCACATTCTGTATGGTTTTCTCCAACTGGTTTGCACATTTGCTGAAGTCAGGGCCTTACTTGTTGTCTTATGTGTAGTATCTTATTGTATCTTTTGTATGGTAGATGTTAGATCATCTGTGTTTGCTGAATTGTCTTCTACAGTGGAGTGTGTATGTATGTATTTAAGTAAAGTTATTTTACAGCTGGTGATACAAAAATGCAAGTGCCATAAACAGCAGGAGTTCAAGCCAAAAGGCAGGTTCTGCACACTACATGCTTAAATAGGGGATGGATTTGGTCATGTATTCTGCTCTGTGGCAGTGAAGTTAGAAACCTTTTTGGTGATGGTCACAGCTATTTTAGTAGCCTCAGTTACCAACTTAAAGGAACAAAGTTTCTTGAAAACAAATCAGTTGCATTAAAAAACCAAAAATAACAAACGAACGTTACTGGATGATGATGTTACATGTTATGCTATTGAAACAGCATTATTACTGTTAAACTTTGCAGGTGTGTGGGATAAAAGCACTTGTACACATACATGCTGTTTTTACATGGATAGTCTGAGGCAGTGGTTCTGAAACTCAGTGAGTATCAGAATCAGAACAAGCTGGGGAGCTTGTTATAACATGATTCAAACTCCTCCCCCTCCAAAGTTTCTGATTCATTTGTTTGGGGGTGGGGGGGGGAGGCCTGAGAATTTGCATTTCCAGCAAGTTTCCAGGTGGGGTTGGTGCTGCTAGTCTTGAGGTCACAGTTTGAGAACTATAGGATTAAGGTAAGGGGAGCATAACAACCTATCAAAATGGGGAAGTACCTGTTATTACCAATTCATGCTGTATGCTGTTGCCACGTAAAACTTCTAAGAAAAATCTGTTATGGAATGAAAACATGTATTTTTTTTTTTTTTAAAGATTATATTTATTTATTTGACAGAGAGAAAGGCAGCAAGAGCGGGAACACAAGCAGGGGGAGTGGGAGGGGAGAAGTAGGCGTCCTGTGGAGCAGGGAGCCTGACATTGGGGCTCAATCCCAGGACTCTGGGATCATGACCTGAGTGGAAGGCAGACACTTAACGACTGAGCCACCCAGGCGCCCTGAAAAGTTGTATGTTCATGGAAGTTCAGATCGCCACCAGAAAGCGAGACATCTATTATTCCTCGGTCCTTAAAATTATACCATTGCAGTCTTTCTTGGAGGTAGATCAAGAATGAATGTTTTAGAAGTATTTATTGAAGGAATACTTTGAACGCTTGCTCTTGAAGTGCTAGGGTAAGAAAGGAGGTATGTGTTTCATCCTTGGTTCAGACTTGTAAGGTTTTTTTCCTCCAGCGAGTTCAGCTATTGGCCTTTCTCAGCCAGGGAAAGAAGATGGGTGTCTCCTGCTTCACAGTTCTGAGGTGGTAGTGGAATTCTGAGGCTGCCCTCAGCAACACTGAGAAAAGTACCATGATTGATTATGCATGTCTATTGTCCCTACTTTTGCCATCCTTTGCCCCCAACCTGCCTCTTTTAACCTTTGCCTCTCCTTTAAGGATGTGTGAGTATATACACCTAAGCATCTTGGGTATCATTATGTCTATAAATGATATGTTTAATGATGTTTTATAGCTTAACCCCTTTTCTACTTCTGGTAATAGTTTGGGGCAAAGAATAGAGAGGTAGTGTTTTGTAAGACATCCAGCATAGAACTCACTATATTATACTCTCTGGTAGATTAATTTTTTCCTATTTGAAAATAAATATGGCAGTATTTTATTACTATTTTAATTTTTTCTATGGCTATATTCTTTGCAGTACTGGGTATGGTCAGTTTCATTTGGTCTTACCTATTTTTTCTTGAAGCTTTTTTTTTTTTATTATAAAAGTAGCACGTTTAATTTTTATAAATTATTCACCCCAGAAATCGAAACATCCCTCTATACATATGTACACATAAACACCCATAGCCTTTCCTTTATCAACTTCTTGTGGTGACCAGAATTAACATTGTGATTTGTTTCTTCCACATCTTTCTCATATGGTCATATGGTCTCACATGGTCATACAGACACATTTAAAAAAATTAAAAAATGAATATTTTACAAAACTAAATTAATACCATTTACATGATTCTCAAACTTGAATTTTTTAGTTAAACGTGTCTTGGACATATTTCAAGATTGGTAGATGCAGAGAATGCTGATTCCTAATTTTTTATAAGTATAGTTGACATACAGTGTCACATTAGTTCCAGGTGTATGACATAGTTCTTCAGCTTCTCTCTACTTTATGCTGTGCTGACCACAAGTGTAGCTACCTTCTGTCACAATACAGCACTATTAGAGTATCAATGACTGGTATTGCCTATGCTCTGCCTTTTATCCCCATGACTTACTCATTTCATGAGTGGAGGCCTATATTTCCCACTCCCCTTCACCCATTTTACCTAAACCCCACTCCTATCACCTCTGGCAACCACGTTTTTCTCTATATTTATATGTCTGCTTCTGCTTTTTTGTTTATTTTTTTGAGATTCCACATATGAGTGGAATCATTTGGTATTTATCTTTCTCAATCTGACAGTACTCTTTAGGTCCATCCATGTTGTCACAAATGGCAGGATCTCATCCCTTTTTTTAGGGTTGTGCAATATTCCATTGTATGAATGTATGTGCGCGCGCGCACACACACACACGCACACACACACACATACCCCCCACATCTTCATTATCCATTCCTCTGTTGATGGACACTTACATTGTTTCCTTCGTTATCTCAGCTGTTGTAAATAATGCTGCAATAAACGAAGGTTCATATATTTGTTTGAATTAGTGTTTTCATTTTCTTTGGGTAAATACCCAGCAGTGAAATTATTAGATCATATGATATTTCTATTTTTAATGTTTTGGAGGAATTTCCATATTGTTTTCCACCGTGGCGGCCCCAGTTTACATTCCCACCAGTTCCCCCATTCTGACAGGTGTAAGATTATCATTGTGGTTTTGATTTGCATTTCCCTGGTGGTTAGTGACGTTGGACATCTTTTTATGTGTCTTTTGGCCATCTGTGTGTTTTCTTTGGAGAAATATCTGTTCAGGTTCTCTGCCATATTTTCTCCTCCTTCCCCTCCTCCTACCCACGTCCCTTTCCTTCCCTTCTTCCTCCTCCTTTCTTGTGCCGAGTTTTATATATTTTGGATGTTGATTTCTTGTTGGATATATCATCTGCACATATCTTCTCCCATTCAGTAGGTCGCCTTTTTGTTTTGTTGATGGTTCCTTTGCTGTGCAAAAGCTTTTTATTTTGATGTAGTTCCAATAGTTCATTTTTGCTTTTGTTTCCCTTTCTTGAGGAGACATAGCTAGAAGAATGCTGCTGCAGCTGATGCCAGAGAAATTATTGCTTGTGCTTTCTTCTAAGGTTTTTGTGGTTTTGAGTCTTACAGTTAGGTCTTTAATCCGTTTTGAGTTTGTTTTGGTCCAGTTTCATTCTTAGTCATGTAGCTGTCCAGTTTACCCACCATTTATTGAAGAGACTGTCTTCCCCATTTCAGTCTTGCCTGCTTTCTTACATATGAATTAACCCTATAAGTATGGGTCTATTTCTGAGCTTTCTGTTTTGTTCCATTGACCTATATTTCCATTTTTGTGCCAATGCCATACTGTTTTGATTATTGTAGCTTTGTGGTATATCATGAAATCTGTGATTGTGAGACTTCCAATTTTTTTCTTTTTTCTTTCTTTTTTTTTGTCCCAAGATTGCTTTGGCTATTCAGGGTCTTTTGTCGTTTCATACAAAGTTTATTATTTGTTCTAGTTCTGTGAAAAATGTTGGTATTTTGATAGGGATTGCATTGACTATAGATTGCTTTGGGTAGTGTGGACATTTTAACAGTATTCTTCCAATCCACAAGTATGGAGTATCTTCACATTTGTTTATGGCATCTTCAGTTCTTTCCTCAGTGTTTTATAGTTCTCAGAGTACAGGTCTTTCACTTCTGGGTTAAGTTTATGCCTAGGTGTTTCATTCTCTTTGGTGCAATTGTAAATAGAATTATTTTTTTAATTTCACCCCTGCTACTTTGTCATTAGTGTATAAAGATGTTACGGGTTTCTGGGTATTAATTTTGCATCCTGCAACTTTGTACATTATTGTAGTTTTTTGGTGGTGTCTTTAGGATTTTCTGTGTATAGTGTCATGTCATCTGCAAATAGTGACAGTTTAAGAACTATACTGATATGGGTGCCTCTTATTTCTTTTTCTTGTCTGATAGCTGTGGCCAGAACTTCTAGTACTATGTTGAATAAAGGTGGCAGGAATGAAAACCTTATCTTTTTGCTAATTTTAGAGGGAAAGCTGTCAAGTTTTGGCCATTATGTGTGAGTTTAGCTGTGAGATTTTTATATATGGTCTTTTAATGTTTAGGAATGTTCCCTCTAAACCTACTTCATTGAGTTTTTATCATGCACAGTTGTGTTGAATTTTGTCACATGCTTTGTCTGCATCTGTTGAGATGATCCTAAGATTTTTATTTGTTTTGTTGATGTGGTCACTTTGATTGATTTACAAATATTGAACCATCCTTGTGTCTCTGGAATAAATCCCACTTGATTGTGGTAAATGATCTTTTAAATGTATTGTTGAATGTGGTTTGCTCTCATTTTGTGGAAGATTTTAACATCTCCATTTATCAGGGATATTGGCCTGTAGTTTTTTTTCTTTTGTGGTGACTTTCTCTGTTTTTGGTATCAGGTGCTGCTGGCCTTGTGGAATATATCTGGAAGCTTTCCTTCTTCTGGGTTTTTTTTTTTTTTTTTTTTAATAGTTAGAGGAGAAAGTTTGGTGTAATTTATCTGTATCTGTCCAGTCCTGAACTTTTAGTTTTTGGTAGTTTTTTTGATCACTGATTCAATTTTGTTACTAGTCTGTTCTGATTTTCTGTTTCTTCCAGATTCAATTTTGGAAGATTGTGTGTTTCTAGGACACTTTCTCAGAATTTGTTATTTCTAATGGCAAAATAATATTCTATGGAGAGAATCAACTGATTTATTCAGCCATTCTACTATTGATGACAGTCACACTTCCGGTGTTTTCTAAACAGTAATGGAAAAATATCCCTAAGTATATTGTCTTTGAATATTGGTGCTTAACGTTCAGTTGAATGAATATTAAGAGTGATGGAAGGATGTATGACTTTTAAAATTTAATAGCATTTTACCATATGTCTTTCTAGAAGATTGTATAGACCTAAATAAATCCCTCCCCCCACCAAGGGCAGTGTATGAGAATGCCCATTTCCGTATAGTGCTTCCAATTTTGAATATTAACAATCACCAGCTTTTGTGAAATTCATCTTTACTTTCATTTCTGTGCTTTCCAGTGAGGTAGACTACCATTTCTTTTTTTCTTTCTTTCTTTCTTTTTTTTTTTTTTTTAAAGATTTTATTTATTTATTTGACAGAGAGAGATCACAAGTAGGCAGAGAGGCAGACAGAGAGAGAGGAAGGGAAGCAGGCTCCCCTCTGAGCAGGGAGCCTGACGCGGGACTCGATCCCAGGACCCTGAGATCATGACCCGAGCTGAAGGCAGTGGCTTAACCCACTGAGCCACCCAGGTGCCCTGTAGACTACCATTTCATTTGTTTTTCATTTTTTTGTGTTTCTTCTATTTCTTGCTCATTTTTTTTCTCTTGGGTTCTTTTGCATACTCAGTTTTTGGAGTTCTTTAAAGGTATTAATCCTTTGTCAGATGTGTTTTTGCAATTATTTTCTTGGAGTTACTCCTTTGATAGTGGTCTCTTTGTTTTTTGCCATATAGAAGTATTAAATGTTTATATAATAAAATCTGTCAGTTCTTTCCTTCATGGGTTTGCATAGGAATTTTGAGTATATACATTTTCACATTTGATCCTTATAATTTACCTGAGATATGGGGAGTATTGTTGATAACCCCAGTCTTCGAAGAAGCCAACTGGCCTGCCCAGGTTTGTAAGGGGTTCATATCAGATTCAAATTAAGTTGTTTTAAAAATTCTGTATCCTGGCCATTGTACTGTGCTCTAATGGATATGGTTCTTTTTACAACAAAAGTTACTTAATCACTTGGCAGAATATAAAGCAAAAATCTGTGGTATTAATGAAACATAATTGTAATCTGTTTTCAAAGATGTCGGTGGATATAAAATACCAGCTATTTTGCTAGTGAAAGATGCACTGATGTGTACATAACAGAAGTGATTTGGGCTGTGCTATAATTATAGCCTTTCCGTGGTGAGCTGTTTTTAACATGATATCACACACAGTAGTTCAATTGTTTATGCTTAAAACAACCAGAAACCTCAAGTGTAGATATTAATAAATAGTTGTCTCCAGAGAAAAAGCAAGGTAGAAGAGAAACAACCCTCCAACAAGTTTTTTTTTTTTTTTAAAGATTTTATTTATTTATTTGTCGGAGAGCAAGCAGGGACAAGCAGGAGGAGTGACAGACAGAGGGAGAAGCAGGCTCCGCCCTGAGCTGGGAGCCCAGAGTGGGACTTGATCCCAGGACTCTGTGATCATGACCTCCGCTGAAGGCAGATTCTCAAATGATTGAGCCACCCAGACATCCCCACCAATGGTGTTTTAATGACTCAGACTAGGTCTTGCTGGAGAGTGATAACCACTTTTTTCCAGAGATAAAGAATTCACACTTCTTTCCACTATATTCACCTGAAATTTAAGCAGAGTAAATATACCTTTCTGTCCATATTTTATTGGATATACTGCCTGTAGGGAACATGCTAAAAAATTGATCACCATCTTAGATAGGCTTTAGTGATTGTGCTACCAGATGTTGGGGGGACCTAATCTGGACTCTGAATGGAGAGTTTGACAGATCGAAGCAGACCTGATCCTGATGTTCATTTAGATCTTCGCAAAATAAATAAATAAATAAATAAATAAATAAATTTTATATAAAATTTATACAAAACAGTTTATATAAAAATACAAACTGTTGTGGACACTGTGTATACTAGGGAAAAGAGGGAGCTTAATACAATAGTTACCTCTCCCGTATGGAAAGAGCAGGGCCCTGATTCTTATAATTCCCATTGGTTTATTTTGGGTTGTAATTCCTTGTCATGTCTTCACCACGATTCTCTAAATACAAAATCTCCCGACTTTTGAAATGAAATGGCTTGAAATGAAATCATGTAACATGTTCTTTTGGTTGCTGAGTCCCTCGAGGCTATAGAGGTGACAGGTGTATGAATTAGTGATGCCGTAAGTTAAAAAGGATTTGAGTACAGTAAAATTGGGATCCTTAGCTTTTTTTTTTTTTTTTTTTTTTTTTTAAAGCTCAGTCTGTGGGGTCTGTATATTTTATACTTATTTAGTGACCAGCCAACTATAGTTTGCCATCTGTGTTTAAAAAGATTTTTTTTTTAAAAGAAAATTTAATACTTCTTGTTTTACTTAGTTCTTTCTCATTCAAGAGGCCAGTCTCTGTAAAGTTGAATTGCATGGAGTCTGACTTTATAAAGCAGTAGTTTGTGCTTATCTGTTCAGTCCTTTCTTACAGCCTGAATCTTTAACCATCTTTTGTCTTCTTCATTCTTTACCTCCAGATTTACTTTCAGTTCCTCACTAAAGCCCTGACTGGGGTTTTGTTGACTAGAATTTCTTCTCTTTAGGTCTCTAGATCATGGGATGATAGTGTTGGCTCTGGGGTAGTGTCCTCCCCTATCTCTTTCTACCATCTGTAAACACTTTCATTCTGCCTTTAGTGGATGGGCCTCCTGAGGATACACGAAGCAGAGTGTTTGTGAAAGGAAACTGATAAGACTGAAGACATTTTCCTTTATAAAGGAGGCGGGGTGGAATGTGGGGAAAGGTAAGGGAATAGATCTGTTGTCATTATTACTCATGCATTTCAAGCATTCTGTGGGTCTTGCCTTTTCTTGGGGTTTTGTGAGACCAATACTAATGGACTTTATGACAGGGAAGTTGAAAATATTTTCAATTTAAAGCAGTCTTAAAAGCATGGTACTGTGAATCTGGTCAGTAGGAGATCCTAAAATAATTTATTGTGATACACTGTAACAGAACCTCCCTTTTTGTGATTAAGTGCAGGGAATGTAAATTTGAATATCTTAATGTTACTAATTAATTTCCAGCTTTAGTATGCCTGCTTCTCTCCCTATAATAGCTGCTTTCTTTCTTTTATTCTTTTTTTAATGTGTTATATTTTAACGCTTATTGGGCACACTTCATTTGGATTGATGATATGTTGTTACTATAAAATGTATTTTTACTTTTATTTTATTATGATTTTAACATTTAAAATATTGAGCCTGTTGACATATTTGTTGTTTTGCTTGAGGTGTGTGTGTGTGTTTCCATTTTTGGAATAGGTTGCATAGTATTCTGTGATTGGTTAATGTTCTTCTAATACTGCCACTCTGCCTTTGCAGAAGACAATGAACTTGCTATATAGTTAGTGAGCAAAACCTTGCATGCATGGGCAGGAGGAAATTGGGTAATCCTGAGAAATCATATGCTAGCTTTGAACATGAGATTAATTTTGGTTTTGATTACTGTGTTGTACCAGAGGTTGGGGGGTGGGGGAAGAAGAAACATGTAAGGGTCTGGTTTTTAAGGCAAGCTTTAGGAAGATTATGTGAGATTTGATCTTCATATAAAGATCTTTTTATAGTGACACCATTCTCATTTAAAAAAAAAAATAATAGAACTTTTGAGCATGGGCCCTGGTCACTTGGAGCAGGCAATTTTAGGCTTAAGAAGTATTACCTCAGATCATCAGTTTTCACCAGAGGCTGATGTTCTTTTGGTACCTTGTAGAGGTGAGAGAGGGGGGTTGCTGAAGATGCTGAACCAACAGATTATATAAATGTGTGGACTGTATAAAGGCACTCAGATTAGAGTTTAGCATGGGTGGAAAACTTGACCTGAACTCAGCTTGTCCCCTTCCCCCTTTAAAGATCAGTTACCTGTTAGAGGTATGTTTTAAGAAATAGGGCTCTTTGTCAAAAGTAGATATTGCCCTTAAAATCAACTATTCACTTTAGCAGTGAGCTAGGGCCTACCCTGCTGAAGATTTTAGGGATGCCTTGCACTCTTGCTCCTGCCAATTGAATAGTAACTATTGATTTGCAACAAAGAAAATTAATGTTACGTGTTTATGAAGGACTCATTTTTAAGTGATATTCCCCTTCTCTTTTAAATAGCAAGTGATTAACTGCTACTTTAATTTTCAATTAATCAAATTAGGTTTCTACTGGTAAATTTTGATTACATGCAGTTCTAACAGCTTCCAGATACACTTCTCTTTCCCATATGCTTACCATATGCTGAGTAAACCAATGTAGAATAAATTAGCGTAAAAGTAAGAACACTTAGTTCTTTTGTAGAGTTCATCTTGAATGATGGAAGACAGCTCAGAATCATTTTAGCTATGAGGCACCTTTTGAAAAGTGATATGGCAAAATAGCCCATTTATGTGTGCCAAGGTCTGTTTTCATAAATGTAAATTTGAAAGTTCATTAAAATTTTGGCATGTGATTTGGAATGCATAATAACTGGAAGCGATTCAAAGCCAGAAATCTGTATCCTTATACCAACAACATGTTTCACTGAAGACTGGCTTTGTATGGTTGTTTAATATTTAAAAGTTTAAAAAAATAGTATTTACTCGATGGTTATGGCTCTGGAAACTATGTTCAGGACGGAGAGGCTGCAGAGGCAAGGGAGAGCCAGCAGTCTTCACCGTTGGCCCCAGAAGGCTCATCGGCATCCTCCTCCTTGTGTAAGTAAGCAAGGCAGGTGACTTTGGACTAGTGAATACTGTCCCTCATATTTCAGAGATGGCAAAACAGAAATGTGTGTTTTCCCCACTTCCTTTGGGAATTTGAAGATGGGGACCAGGAAGGGACATTCCAGCTCACGTAAAAAAGAGCTGAGAAATGACCAAGCTGAGGTCAGGCATAGGTAGCATCTTTTTTTTTTTTTTTTTTTTAAATGTTCTTTTAATTTTTTAAACGATTTTATTTATTTATTTGACAGACAGAGATCACGAGCAGGCAGAGAGGCAGGCAGAGAGAGAGGGAGAAGCAGGCCCCCCACCGAGCAGAGAGCCCAATGTGGGACTCGATCCCAGGACCCTGGGATCATGACCTGAAATGAAGGCAGAGGCTTAACCCACTGACCCACCCAGGTGCCCTGGCAGGTGTAGGTAGCATCTTAACGCTAGTAGCTAATGTGAGCCCTTAGTGCTTGGAGATAGTCTAATGTTACATGTCAGGCCTAGTGGTGACCTGTAATATAAGCCTCCCAAGGTGAGGATGTAGAAGCAAAGGAGAAGAGAAGAAAATCGATCGACCTACCGTTTGTGCAAATCAGCCCATTGATAGTACCATTCTCTGTAGGAAGAGAAGTGCATTTCACCACAGGCCTTTCAGGCGTCTTCTAGTGAGCCAAGGGAAGCAGGGCTCCAGCCAGGTGAGAACCAATGAGGAATTACTACATCTGAAAGGTTGTATTTTAAAGCTCACAGGCTAACCTTTTCAAAATCTTATCCCCTGCTCGTTGCTGCTTTTGCAGTTATATATGTGTATTTTGTACAAATGTCATTTTTATTCTGTTCTTTCTCTCCCCAACTTTGTTTTTAAAGTTTCTTGTTCCCTGACCTCTCAGGCGCTCTGGTTTCTACCTTCCAATTTTGTCATAGTAGGAGAAGAATGGTTTATGAAGGGACTAAGATGATCACCAGGATGAAAAGTTGCACTGCTTGGGTTTGTGATTATGTCCTTAGCACATGTTCTGTCACTCAGGATGCCATTTATGGATATTGTTTTATAATTAACCGAGCTTCCTGCAGAAAGTAAGTTTAAAATCACTGTCGTCTTGGTTTATTTCCTCTCTTAGCCTTTGATCCATTTGACTTTGACACATGCTTCTTACCAACTTCTGTAGATTCTCACTCTGACAGGATACTTGGATTCTTACCCCTCCCCGCCAGCCCTGTTTCAATGTATCAGTCACCAGATCAGATGTTCTTGTATCTGTTTTGTTGACTCAGTTTTTGGATCCTCCTTTTCTTTCACCCAAACCTGGAAGTTTTTCCTACTTCCAGGCTCCCTTCCCTCAAACCATTTTTTTTTTTTTAAACATTTTGGCCAGTTACCATTTTGAAAATATGGGTCTCCCTCAAGTTTTTCTGCCTCTTAAAAGTATTTGGTGGCTGTTTCTTGCCTCTAGAATTCAGCTCCTGATGGTACTCTGTAAGGAACTCGCAGGTTGGCACTTGCTGCTTTTTCTAGCCTCAGGGTGGGTCGCAAATAGGCATACTTCAAGTTCACTTGTACTTTCTTATCAAGCTGTATTGTCCCTCTAACCTGTATTATTTACTTAGGCTTTTCCGTTTGCTTACAATAGGTGCCTTTCATTTTCTTTTCAAGTACTTACCTACTTTTCCTTAAAGGTAATCTCTTTTGTGTCTGATTTTTACTGAATCTCCTAAGCCTTAATGAAGGCCTGCCTGTAGTGTGGTTATCTAATGGTTGTTGGTAAATTTGCCTTCATGGTTAGATGCTTAGCTGTCTAAGATCCAGGAGACTGTGCCTTACTCAACTTTGTTATCTGGCACATAGCAGAAGGCCTGGCACGCAGTTGGTGTTCCATAAATATTTATTGTATGGAATTTAGTTTATTTTCCATTGCATTTTATAGAGAATGAGTGAATCTTAAAGTAAATGAAGTATCTAAAAATGGTATCTTTGAAGATTGTGGTTTATCATGATTTATGGAAGTAGAAAGGGAGATATCACAATTCCTTGGCACTCAAATCAGTGGATACCATGAACCATAATTGGTGAGTTATCCAAAGCACTTTCACCTTTGGCCAAGGAAAGCGTGTGTGTGTGTCTGTGTGTGTGTCTGTGTCTGTGTTTCAGTGAGATGTTAACTTGAAACCAGTGAAAAAATGACTTGAAATGCTGAATTATAAATAGTTCTTAAAATATATATATATATATATATATATATATATATATATATATATTTATTGAGAGAGAGAGAGAGAATGAGCGGAGAAGGAGAGAGAGAGAGAGAAGCAGACTCCCTGCTGAGCAGGAAGCCCAATATGGGGCTCCATCCTAGGACCCCGAGATAATGACCTGAGCTGAAGGCAGATGCTTAACCGACTGAGCCACCCAGGTGCCCCAGTAGTTCTTAATAATTATGTATTGGTAGGGTAGAGTGGAGCCTAGGTTTCTGAGCCTTGGTCTTAAGGAAGAATGTTGGAGTGGAAGGGGTTGTGAATGACACAGCTGAGAAGGAAGTGATTGCCATCAGTTTCTCTGTGTGACCTAGAGTAAGTAATTTTTCTGACTACTTTTTATAACACACTGCACCTGAGTAACTGAGTCAATAGTGTATTCTAGACTATAAGTAGTCAAGAAAGAAAAGAGTACTGGCACAAACAATGGGCACAACATCGAGCCTTAGGGATTTTAGTATATACCTTGTCCTTGTCCTTTGATATGTATGGAGCAGTCCCCTGTTCTCACAGCCCCAAAATGGTATGTTCTGGGGCAAATTGTATTTTATAAATATTTCCTCATTATCTCCCATTATACATGTTCTTCTTATAATTCGATTTTGACACTCCTATCAAGAAGTGGGTGATGTTTCTCCCCTTTGAAACTGAGTGAGTTCTTGTGGCTTTTGCAGTCTTAAAAAGAACTGCAGAAATGATTCTAGGTGATTTTGGAAGCTAGATCACAAAAGGCTATGTGGCTTCCTCTTGGTTGGTTGGAATGTAATGTTTGGTTACGAAATCTGCAGCCACCATATGAGCATTCCATTTAGCCTAAGGCCATCAAGTTGTGAGGCAAGACTGGGAAGACTCTCTGCCTTGAGACGTTCAGCCTGCCTTCTGCTTCCCTGGACCCCAGCTGCTCCAGCCACCATCTGACTACAGCCAAATAGAAATTTTAAGCTAGAGCCGCTCAGCCAAGCCCTTCTGAATTCCTGACCCAGAAACCATGAAACATAGTAAAATGGCTGTTGTCCTTTTAAATTGAGTTTGGGACATGTTTCTTGGAAAAGCATTTTCGATTTTCTTCCAGGTGATATTGAAAGAAGATAGGGCTAGAACTAGAAGAAGCACCTCTTGGTGCAGACTGAGAGTTGTCACTGCCCTAACCCTGTTCCTCCAAGCTTTCATACCCTAGTTGGGCGTAGGTCAAGGAGGGGAGAACGTAAAAGAGAAGACCATGTAACAACAGTATTTTCCTTTTCATATACCTCTACCTAAGAGTTGATAAAGAGGGGTTAGCCTGGAATAGATGCTTAAACTAAACTGACTCTATCCCGGGAATCTGTTTTGGGGAGGTAAGGCCATGGGCAGAAGTCCTGCAGATGAGTGTAGGGGATATTGCTATGGGAAAAGTGAATGAGGCAAGACCAGGCTGTTGTCAAGGAGGCCAGAATTCATGTTGAATGATTTATCGTTCAGTGTGCTTTTTAAAATACTAAAATTGGAGTGCCTTTTATAAGTTGAATTTGTCCCCTGCCAAAAGATAAGATGACACTGTTACCCCCACATACTTGCGTACGTGACCTTATTTTGAAATAGGGTCTTTTGCCGGGGCGCCTGGGTGGTTCAGTGGGTTAAGCCTCTGCCTTCAACTCAGGTCATGATCTCAGGGTCCTGGGATCGAGCCCCGCATGGGTCTCTCTGCTCAGCAGGGAGTCTGCTTCCTCCTCTCTCTCTGTCTGCCTCTCTGCCTACTTGTAATCTCTCTGTCAAATAAATAAAAAAAAATCTTTAAAAAAAAAAAAAGAAATATGTTTAAAAAAAAAAAAAAGAAATAGGGTCTTTTGTAGAGATCATAGTGGATTAGTGTGGGCCCTAAGACCAATGGCTCATGTCTTCCTAAGGAGGATCCAGAGAGACACGGGGAAGAAAGCTATGCGAAGACAAGGTAGAGACTGGAGTTAGGCCACCACAGCCAAGGAATGCAGTATGCCAGCCACCACTGGAAGCCAGAAGCTAACAGAGTGAAGGAAGGATTCTTCCTACAGGTTTCAGAGGGAGGTTGACCCTGCCAACACTTTGATCCCATTGATTTCTGTCTTCTAGGATTAAATTTTTGTCGTCTCAAGCCACCCTGTTTCTGGTACTTTGTTATGGCAACCCTAGGAAACTGCTGTGGTGCCTGAAGTTAGATAGGGACAATGAAAAAATATTACTCTTCAAAAGTTCCAGAGATGAAGAGCCACAGGCTGGGAGAAAATATTTGCCAAATATATATCTGGCAAAGGACTTGGATCTAAAATATATAAAGAATATATAACCCAATAATAAGAAATCCCCACTTAAAAGTAGGCAAAAGATTTGAAGTCATTTCAAGAAAGGAGATCCACACGTCTAGGAAGCACATGCAGTGATGCTCAGTACCACGAGTTTTTAGGAAAATAGGAATGAAAACTACCTGGAGATACTGCACTACGCCTAGAATGGTGAAAGTTGAAAGGAATGGCCATACCACATGTTGATGAGGATACGGGAGCAAATGGAACTCCTGTGCGCTGGTGGTCAGTACTTAAAACCGTATAGCCCTTTGAAAGACCGTGTTTTATTTTCTTAAAATATTAAGGACACAACCACTTGGTGGTTCTGTTCACAGGCATTTACCCAAGAGACTTGAACGCATACCTTCCTAGGAAGACTTTTACACAAATGTTCCTAAGAGTGTTATCTGTATTAGCCTTCAACTGAAAGTAACCCCATTGTCTGCCAGCAGGGAGGTGGGTAAACATATTGTGGTGTAATGAAATACTACACAGCAACAAAAAGGAATCAGCTATTGATATTTGCAACAGTCTGGATGGAGCTTAATATAATTAAATAATTATAATTGAGTAATAATTATATAATTGTAATTATCATATATAATATATATTGTACATATAATTATAATTACATAATTATAATTATAAAATTGTGATTATGATATATAACATAACATTATATATAATATATAAATATAATCGTTATAATTGAGTAATAATTACATTGAGTAAAATAAGCCAATCCCCTTCCCAGAAGACTATATATTGTATGATTCCATATGTAGACATATCAAATTTTAGAAAATTCCAAGTAATTATAGTGACAGAGTGATGATCAGTGGTTATGGGAGGTAGGGCAGGGAGGGGAAAGATTTTAAGGAGACATGAAAAAACATTTAGGGTTGATGGATATGTTCATGACCTTGAGTGTAGTGATGGTTTCCTTGGTGTCTGTTTATGCCCAAACATCTAATTATGCACCTCACATATGTGATTTTTTTTTTTTTTTTAAATATGTCAGCTGTGTCTCAAAGCCAGAACAAAAAGAGAAAAGTTATATGGGAAAAATTAGGGTTAAGGAGGGTTGTAAACTCCGGGCCCTATTCTACTAACATTTACCAGCTGAGCACGAGCAGGTATGGTTTGCTTTGCCATTTACTGTTGAATATACCATGGCTTTAATGGCAAGAGACCATTTAAATCTAGAGCCACCAAATAAAGCAAACCTTTAGAATCAATTGGGGTTTAATCATAGAAGACCATAGCAGGTTATCGAATAAGGGATTGATTATGGAAGTTAAACCTTGAAGATTTATGGGAGGAGCTTGAGAAAGAAAGGGCCAGGAGGCAAACTGGAGGATGAGTGGGGTCCCCATCTAGTCAGTCTGAGAAGCAACACTTGTGAGGAGGCTCCTGGGGCAGGGAGCCGTGGAGGCTTGTACCTCTGTGTAACTACCAGCTCTTTGTGTCTGTTGGTGGGGCTGGAGTTGCTGTTGACTTACTGGACCCGTTTGGAAAGGTGGATAGGGATCTGAGAAGAGCAAAGATCAGCTTGAACCCACCCACAGAGCCCAATCTGGCTACTGTTCTAACCATAACAGCCTTCAGAGAGTCGTGGCTTCCAAGTCCTTAGAGATCTCTCCAGATCTATGCAAGTTTTACTCTTGGTGAACTCTGAGCTGCATCTATACAGGGAAGAGATTTCAGGAAATGCAGTTCGTGTTCAACAGATTTGACACAACATAAACTACCACAACCTGCTAATTGATGGCCTTGGTAATTGTAGTACTGGTTATGAACCCGTGGTCAGCTGTTCTTATGTAATGGGTCGATTATGCTAAACAAATACAGAATATCTTTGGGAGTGATCTAATCAGGACAGAATGCAGTAAGATCGTCTAGATCTTTTCAGAATCAGGGCTGATTACAATGTAAACAATAGGGAGACTCTCTATCCCCTCTTAAAAGGAAGGTGTTTATAGCAACATAAACACCTTTTCAGCGCAGTAACATAAACAGTTTCTCAAGGAAACATTCTCTGGCATTCAGGAAATGTTTCTTTCTTTACAAACAAAAAAGTGTGTTTTTCTTAAGATTTAATTTACTTAAGGGCTCTGTTTAGAACAAGGCTATGATTGTAGAGGGATAAAGTTATTCCCAGAGCACTTTTGTGGCAGGTTCTAGTTGAAGTCCTTATAGAGGCATCTTGTTTAAAAATCTGTGGAGCAGGGGTCAGTATAGGTGTACCATGTTATATTTTAGATAACACCTCTGGAAAGTTCTATCAATCATACTTCTGTGATACAGATTGTATTACCACTTCCCAGTAGGCTGTGATTTGATTTTTTCGTCTGAAAATCTTTCTTGAAAGTGTGAAGACTCTTTGTTACAGGTATAACATACTATCTACAGTATAGATACTGTCCCTGAGGCCAGGGACAATGATAGGGGCCATCTATGTATTTACTTCAACTATACCTAATTAATGCATTTGTACAATGAATAAATACTTCCTAAAGTTGGTCCTAATCGGATGTTATGTTAAAATTCCTTAACTTCTTTAATATTTGTAACCTCAAGCAATTGGAAGTAGAATTCATCCACAAGACCCATTATAGGTTTGAAAAGAAGAGGTAAATTCTTTAGCAGTAATGCTAAACTTAACTGAGGATGGAGAACAGATATACCTATTTTCTGCAGGTTATTAAAGAAGACATAGTTTTGGTAGTGCAGTGAATGTTAATAGAAACAAAGCATCAGCCACACACCTTTTTTTTTTTTTTTTTAAACCTTTGAGGAAAGTCTCGATTTAATTAAAAGATTTACCACCAATCTATAGGAATGACTTATTCATTGCTAGCTAGATTTTGGGTAGCTTTGCACCACTTAGAATATGGACGCAGGAGATGGTTTATCATGCTGCCTTTTATTTTAACTTCTGGGCTAGTGCTTCTCAAAACTTTAAAGTGCAGACAAATGATCTAGGCATTTTTTTTTTTTTTGAAGATTTTATTTATTTAATAGAGAGGAAGAGAGACAGCATGAGCAGGGGGAGAGGGAGGGGGACAGGGAGAGGGAGAACCCACTGAGCAGGGAGCCCAATATAGGGTTGGTACCAGGACCCTGGGATCACGAGCAGATGCTTAACCGACTGAGCCACCCAGGTACCCTGACCTAGGCATCTTGTTGGTAAATGTAGGTTGTGATTCAATACGTTTGGGGTGAGGTCTGAGATTTTTAATTTCTGATAAGTTCCCAGATTTGTAGAACACACTCTGAGAAGCAAGTTAGTGGCTTTTCTGAGTTTGGTGTGGTTGTCCATAGTATTCAGCATTTTACAGTAAGTGTAGTAGAGACAGAGAAAAATGATTGTTTTCACAATATGCCCAGTTTTTGTTTGGAGGACAAAAAGTTTTGGTAGACTCCCATTAATTAAGTGCTTGCTAATAGTTTGGCAGGAATGAAGTCTAGGCATTTCCCATTCAACTAGCTGTAAGTACATTTTTAAATTTATGAAAGTGGTGTAGTTTTAAAAGCCAACGTCTCAAAAAAAAAAAAATAAATAAAAGCCAACGTCTCATTGAGGTGCCATTTACCCCAGGAGGAGAAAAAATCCTTTTGTATGTATGTGGAGTACAACTACAAGATTACTTCTTTCCTCTGGAAAGCTCTCTTTGTATCTATAAAACTAATAAAATAATTACATTTTTGAATGTTAATATATATAAAATTAAATGATTTTTTTGGTGGTTTTAAAAGAAGTTCAGGTCTGACTTTTTTTTTTTTTTTGAGAAGTGTCTGTGGTTTTTTCACAGCACATAGACTAAAATTGGAACGACACAGAGGAGATGAGTTAAGGATGACAAGCAAGAAGAGAAGAGTTTAATATTGAGGAAATGTTCATGGTGGGAAAACTTGCTTGCTTGAAGGATAAAAATGCAGAACTAATTTGAAAATAATTTTTAACTGTCACCATTTTTAAAAAAAGATTATTTATTTATTTGACAGAGAGAGAGATCACACGTAGGCAGAGAGGCAGGCAGAGAGATAGGGGGTAGCAGGCTTTCTGCTGAGCAGAGATCCCGATGCGGCACTCGATCCCAGGACCCTGCGATCATGATCTGAGCTGAAGGCAGAGGCCCAACCCACTGAGCCACCCAGGTGCCCCCCCATCACCGTTTTTAAAAAAAGATTTTATTTGTTTATTTGACAGAGATCACAAGTAGGCAGAGAGGCAGGCAGAGAGAGGGGGAGAAGCAGGCTCTCTGCTGAGTGGAGAGCCCAATGTGGGGCTTGATTCCAGGACCCTGGGATCATGACCTGAGCTGAAGGCAGAGGCTTAACCCACTGAGCCACCCAGGTGGCTGGGTGGGCAACCTGAAGATGTTAGCAAAATTGTACCGAGTGATACTGAAATATACTGGTCTTGAATAATTTCAGAGAAAACTTCAGGCAGTTGGATTTATCTGGGAAATATGGAAATACAGATTTGAGGCGAGGAAAACATGTTTAGAGAGAGAAAGTCAAATACTTCAAAGAATTATTTGCTTACTTCTTACAAAAATGATGCAGTTTTCTTAATTTTAAGTTGAAATTGAGCCTTTAAGTTGAGCCTTTATGTAACTGAAAATTAAAAACAAAAGACATAAAAATGAATGTCTTTCAAGCTCTCTGGATTAGTGCATCCATCTGATCTTCCCTGAGGAATTGGAAAAGAGGTAACCAAATGGCTCTTATCTCTGTAAATGATGTGAGAGGCTATAGAAATCACCCACAGCAGTGAAAATCCCCTAGGATCGGTCGCAGGTGGGAAAAAATTCCCAGTGATTCTGGAGGCTAAGTTGTGTTTATCTAGTACAAGGTCACATTAATTTTAACTATGATACTTTTGTAGTCTTCAGTTAATAAATTATCTCTCCTAAGTACATCTTCTAAAAGAGGGAGGCTGTAGTTGATATCTGAAAAATTTTCACCTGTGTTTCAGATGGTCAAGTGTGTGGAAATATGTGTTCTAGGAAAGTAAGGAAGAAGGCATATACTCCATGGGGGCTAAGTGTTAAAATGACAGTAACATTTTTTTTTTTTTTTTCTAGGGAAAGGGAGAGCCAGAGAGGGGTAGAGGGAGAGAGAGAATTGCAAACAGGCTCCATGTTCGGCGCAGAGCCCAAGGTGTGGATTGATCTCATAACCCTGAGATCATGAGCTAAGGCAAAATCAAGAGTTGGATACTTAACTGACTCAGCCACCCAGGAGCCCCTGTTTTTATTTCTATTTTTTATTGTTTGACAGTAACCTATTTTAAAGTACGAACAGTAGGAAAATAGCTGTGGTGTTACAGATGAAACAGTTATACATGCACAATGTTGGCCATTTGGGAGAAGACAATAAAAATTTGAAAACCCAAATTTGTGGTTTAAAAAATATAATTGCCCTTTTCTTCACTGTAATGTAACTTATTTCCCATATGATTGCACATTTTTTGGGGTGAACGTTATTTTCTATGGCTGTGTAATATTCTACTTACAAAAGAAATATCATTTGGGTAGTCATTCCTTCTTAAACATTTACGTGGATTTATATGTTTTTCTAAGATGAATAGTATTATAATGGACATCTGTGTATAATGAATAATACTGTAATGAATATCTGTGTGTAATGCTTTTCTTTGATCAGAATTATCTTCTTAGGTCAGATTGCCAGAACTGAAATTCATATTTTTATAGGACTAAAACCTGTTTGTGAAGTTGAGGGACTGTTTTCAAAGAAATACTAACCCTTCCTGAGTGTTAAAAGATAAGGATGTTATGACAAGGTGTTAAAAGCTAAGCTGGGTTGGACAGGTCAGATTAACCTGGTTCTATCTTTGACACCTGTTTTTAACACTTGTTGAAAAGGGAAAAAAAAATTAAGGCTAGAAATTGGTCTTTTGATAAGTTTTGATAGGTTATATTCTTTCTGAGGAAGTGAGTTGTTTATGTGGCAAATGCCTATAAAATATTTTGCTAGTAAATAAGAGAAGGAGGACACTTGAAGATGAAATTTCTGATAATAAGTTTATAATGTTTAACTTCTAGCCCTCTTAACTTTAATTTAGGGCAAATGTATTGCGATAGTTGTGATTTACTAAGCAAGTTGAAAAAACAAAAGAGGGAAACATGAACAATACTGCCTTAGGAAAAAATAGAAACTGTCTCACAAATTAGACTATAGACTGATTTGTAATATTTGTTGTTAGACACATTAAACAGAAGACAGTCAGTTGGATAGGTAAGCCATAAATCCCTCCTAGTTGCTCCATAAAGTTTCAAACAATGCCTAATTAGGGGTTCTAATTTGCAGACATCATTTTAGTTGCCCTAGTGTCTTCTAATAATAGATCTATAGCCAGAAGAGAAGGTTTGCAAGACCAGACCTATAAACTATATTTTCTATGTATATCTTACTAGAGTTCTTACTTTAGTTGAGAAATTCTAGTTTTCACGTGGTTTTTAATTTTTCTGGATTGTAACGATCTCTTCTGTATAATGAAATGTCTGTAAAGAAAATTTTTCAGTTAGTTCCAAGGTACTGATGTATACATAAATCTAGGAAATAATGGACTATTTTAATCGTTTTTTATGTTTGTGACTGTATTTTCAGAACTTATATCAACCATAAAATAATTTTTTTAGATGGGGGAGGGAGGGGGCACTGGGGGAAGGGGCAGAGGGAGAGGGAGAGAATCTTAAATAGGCTTTGTGCCCCATGGGGAATTTGATGTGGGGCTCCATCTCACAACCCTGATATAATGACCTGAGCCAAAATCAAGAGTTGCATGCTTAGCCTACTGAGACATCAAGGCTCCCTGTTAAGTTAATTTTTAACTACATAACATTTGGTACATATAAGAGAATGTAAGTAACATGTAAAGTAAAAAGCAGAATAATAAAATGAACATCCATGAAGCTACCATTCAACTGGAACTAGAACATGACCAAATTATCTCCAAGTTCCTTTCTTAGCCCATTCAGTTTCGCAGAGCTTTCAGGTTCAAAAAGATCTTGGTGCCTACTTTTCTAAATGAGAATTAGTATGCTACTAGCCTTCGGAAGAAATCTAAACAGGTATATGCAATTTACATTAGGAACACCTGCAGATTAATGATTGATGTCAGTGCATATACATAATTCATAATGACAAACGTTTAAAAATAGGACATTAGCATTGAAATTGTTACCTGTGCTGATTTAAACTTTTAAAAAATACTTCTTAGATGAGAAATTATCTATATCTAAAGAGGCTATTTTCAAAATATCACTGAATGTAAAAACAACATGAACACGTTATTTATATATAAAACACCAAATATGTGTTCATTTAACAACATAAATTCACATTACATGTTGGAAATCCAGGTTTTGTTTTTGTTTATGTTTTTAAGAGGAAATTATGTATCTCATCCACCAAGGTCCTTCTGTGTTCGCAGATCTTTGCCGCATTTCTGGGAATCAAGATTTCAAGGTTAAAAGTTACACAAACAAAATTATCAGGATGCTGGGTGGCTCATTCTGTTAGGTGACTACCTTTGGCTTAGGTCATGATCCCAGGGTTGTGGGATCGAGTCCCATATCAGGCTCTCTGCCTAGCGGGGAGCCTGCTTCTCCTTCTGCCTGCTCTGCCTGCTGCTTCCCCTGCTTGTGAGCTCTCTCTCTCTGACAAATACATAAATAAATAAAATCTTAAAAGCGAACAAACAAACCTATAAAAGGCATGTTTAAAAAAAATTACCACTAAAGGAAAATGCTATTGATTGATAAAATTCCAGGTAGATTTTGTGATTATTTAAAGGTTTTCTTTGCCCCACTGTGGAATATTTTCCCCATTTCTACTTTTGCTAATTACTATTTGAGAATAGAGTGTTTGATTTTCCAAATTGATTTTTGGCTGAATCTCAAAGAGTAGAAACACAAATTGTTTTAAAATTTTTTTGTTGTCTTTAGCAGTAACACTTTGAAGATTGGGAAAAAAATTTTATTCATCTTATAAAACCATTGCAGGTGATTGTCTCTCAGAGTCTGTCTTCCTCATAAAATAAAGAATAGATTTCAATTTTGGCTTATATTTTCCCTCCGATTTCTTTCCATATTATCATTGCCTTTATCTGGAATTTTCTGCTTTCTTGAGCAGGAATATACGCAATTGTATAGTGTGGTGCAAGTGTGGTGCTTTTCCTCATTTTATTCTTCCTTTAGGAAAGTGCACATGAGGCTTTAACTTACTTTCTTTCTTTCTTTCTTTCTTTCTTTCTTTCTTTCTTTCTTATTTTTTAAGATTTCATTTATTTATTTATTTGACAGAGAGACAGACATCACAGATAGGCAAAGAGGCAGGTTCTCTGCTGAACAAGGAGCCTGACACGGGGCTCAGTCCCAGTCCCAGGACCATGACCTGAGCCAAAGGCAGGTGCTTGACCATCTGAGCCACCCTGGGGCCCCAGCTTTAATTTAACTTTCTTCTTCTTCTTCTTGTTCTTCTTTTTGTTCTTCTTGTTCTTCTTCTTCCTCTTCCTCTTCCTCCTCTTCCTCCTCCTCCTCCTCTTCTTCTTCTTCTTCTTCTTCTTCTTTTTTTTTTTTTTTTTAAAGATTTGTTTACTTTAGAGAGAGAGAGTGCCAGTGCAATGAGAGGTAGAGGGAGAGAGATTTGGGGGCAGATTTCACACTCAGCGTGCGGCTCGGTATCACAGCCCTGAGATCATGACTCTCGCCAAAACCAGGGGTCAAACGCTTAGCCATCTGAGCCAACCAGATGCCCCTTAACCTTTTTCTTCTTAAAATGCCAAATTTTAATGGGTTTGTGGATTAAGAATAAAAAGAAAATTGGTTTTACATTAAAATTTGTCTGTTTAGGACTCTACGGCTTGCCATATATTTATTTAAATACATGCCGTTGGTTGATAGGTTGAATGTAATTTCTCTTTTGATTTTATTCATTTTATTCCTTGGAATTAGTACAAGTACTGTAGGACTTTTTTTTTTTTTTTTAAATATTTCTGGTACCACCCTGGAATGGTTAATTACATTTAGTTTCCCCTTACCTTTTGTCCAACTTCTCTTTCTTTTGTGGGCTTTTTTTTTTTTTTTTTTTTTTGTAGTTGTTGTTAAGATTTTATTATTTAGGTGTACCTGGGTGGCTCAGTGGGTTAAGCCTATGCCTTTGGCTTAGGTCATTATCTCAGGGTCCTGTGATCCAGCCCTACAGCAGGCTCTCTGCTCAGCAGGGAGCCTGCTTCCACCCCACCTCCCTTCCTGCCTCTCTGCCTACTTGTGATCTCTGTCAAATAAATGAATAAAAATCTTTAAAAAAAGATTTTATTATTTATTTGACAAAGAGCAAGACAACGAGAGAGGGAACACAAGCAGGGGTGGTGGGAGAGGGAGAAGCAGGCTTCCTGTGGAGCAGGGAGCCTGATGTGGGGCTCAATCTCAGGACTCTGGGGTCATGACCTGAGCTGAAAGCAGACACTTAACAACTGACCACCCAGGCACTCCTTTTCCCCTACTTTTCATTTTCATCAAATCACAGGGATAAAATAGCTTGTTCTTGTGTTATAAGCTGCCAACAACGTTTTGTTACTGGAACAGGAATTTTGAGTTATTTTGTCTTGTACTCTTTAAGGATTTGTTAGTCTTCCTTGTTCTCTGAGCTTTGTCTCCCATGACTTGTATTTGAAGATAGGTTGTTTAAGTAGAGCATACTGTCAGTAGTTGAACGTAAAGTTCTCCACCTGCCCTGGCAGAAGGGGGCGTCCTTATTGCTGTTTTCAGGGTGGCCTCCTTAACCACTGAACCGATAACCGCAGTGATTGGCAAGGTGATACTCAGCATTTCTCTTACCGTCTTGGGACATTTTCCCAGTCAACAAATCTAGTACTTCCTTTAATGATTTTAATTAGACGTATTGGAGACCTGCCAAGAAAGAAGAGTATGTATCATCAACTTTAGGAAGCCAAGATCTTTGAAAAGGGTTAAGCATTTTAATGACAGTGTTTTTAGGATATTTACATAGGCCAGTTTGTAGATATGGAAACCAATTTGTCTTGGGAACCCTCCTCATTACAATTTTTAAAAAAAATTTATTTTTTCTTATTATCTTTCCATCAGATCGGCTCATTCATCCCTACACCCCCTGTAGCCTCTACCGCCTTAATTCTTTGTGAGGCAGAGAGAAAAGAGGAGTTTATTTAATATACTTTTGTGGAATAGTGTTCACTTTGTTACTTCCTTTCATTCATAAGTGATGTCTTGGAATCTTTTCCATTTTTTCTGATGCTTTGTTGTCCAAAAATATATGTCTGTCCTCTCCTTCCTAAAAAGATGCATAACATGAAATAAGCCCTTTGTGCTAAAAAGTTTAAACACTTTTTACCAAAGTACCTTGGTTACCTTGCTGCCTTTGAATTTGATAATGAGGACTGGCAGGGCATTCATATGGTTAGTTCTTTCAAGAATGCTTTTCTGTCTAAATCTGGGATCAACAATGTCCATTCATTGTTCCTTTGATCTTTATGTTTTGCAGACTTACCTGGCAATCTAGTTTCTCTCATGGAAAACTGGGCATTTGCCTTTTTCCTTTACTACTTATAAACTTGAATTTGAGCCTTCTTTTACCCAATTTCATTTAAGGAGAACAGGTCTTTTAGAAGCTCTTTGAAAGACTCAGATTCCCCCACCACCCGCTTTTATTTTCCTGGAAGATTTTATTTATTTTTGCGAGAGGGAGAGAGCACGAGTGGTGGAGGGAGGGGTTGAGGGAGAAGCAGACTCTCCACTGAGCAGGGAGCCAGATATGGGAATTGATTCCAGGACCCTGGGATCATGACCTGAGCCAAAGGCAAATGCCTAACCTGCTGAGCCACCCAGGGACCCTGAAAGAATCAGATTCTGTTTTTTTATTTTTATTTTTATTTTTTTTTTTAAGATTTTTATTTATTTATTTGACAGAGAGAAATCACAAGTAGTCGGAGAAGCAGGCAGAGAGAGAGAGGGAAGCAGGCTCCCTGCTGAGCAGAGAGCCCGATGCGGGACTCGATCCCAGGACCCTGAGATCATGACCTGAGCTGAAGGCAGCGGCTTAACCCACTGAGCCACCCAGGCGCCCCGTGTTTTGTTTTTTAAATAAAAGTCAGATCTTTGCCCACCATGGGGCTTGAACTCATGACCCCAAGATCAAGTGTGTCACATGCTCCATCGACTGAGCCAACCAGGCACCTCTGTGTATTGATTTTTTGAAACTATTTTTAAAAGTTATCCATGTTATCTAAATAAGTTAAAAGCATTATTTATTTAATATGTTGAGGAGGTTATCATTCTTTCTGTGATCATTAGTCTGTAATCAAAAGAGGGATTAGTACTCTTTATTTAGAGTCTTCTAAATTCTTGACAATTTTTCAATTTTCTTTTAATTGTTTTACATTGTTCAGTTTGTCTTATAGTTTGCCAGATTGGTGATTAATTTTCCTTAAAGATTTTATTTGAGAGCAAGAGCATGTACACTAACGGGGGTGGGGGGCAGAGGGAGGGGAGAAGCAGGCTTACCGTGGAGCAGGGAGCCTGATGCGGGGCTCTAGCCCAGGACCCTGAGATCCTGACCTGAGCCAAAGGCAGGTGCTTAACTAACTGGGCCACCCAGGTACCCCATGATTATTGATTTTTTTTAAAATTGTAAAATACACATAGTGTAAAATTTCATTTCCACTGTTGTGAAGTACGCAGTTCGGTGGCATTAAGCACATATACATTGTTGCATAACTTTGTCCACATCCATCTCCAGAACTTTTCCGTCTTCCCAAACCTAAGGTCTTTATGCAGGGAAACAATAACTCCCCTTTCCTTTCCCCCTGCTTCTCCTGGCAACCACCATTCTACTTTCTGTCTCTATGAATTTGACTTAATTGATTTGTTTTTATAATGTTTACCTTAACAAAACATTTATCCTTCTAAGGTGTGAGTGGAGGGTATGGTCTGGGGACAGGGAGGAAGATTTGATTTATAGGTATCAGATTAAATTTACTGCCTAGGGAATTAATAAGTAACCTTTACCTGTGTTGTGTATTTGATTTTTTTTTTTTTTTTATCTGCAGGATTTGAACACTGGGAATATATGAATATTACTTGCCTTTAAAATGCTATGTCTTTGAAGAAAAGAAAATAAAGCTTTGAACTTTGAGTTATGGGCTTTGCTGATATTCATCTCTCTTAAATATATATATTTTTTCAATTTGGCTTTTCTTCAGATCATTTTACTTCCCATCTTGAATGTTTAGTCTATGACTCCTAGAGTTCAATGGGAATAATTCCTTGTTTTTTTTAGACAGCTAATGTCTTGATTTTTGACATAGATATGCCTCACATGCCACAAAATTGTTTTGAAATTAGTTTGATAAGAGTGAGATGTTCATAAATTATACCATTTGGGTTGTGGATATTTTGCCTGATAACTACATTACTGGTACAGACTGACCGTTTTCCTAGGTTGGGGGAATGGTTCTCTTTTTCATTGCACGAAGATGGAAGTTTTCCTGAATGATACTGATTAGGGAATATAAAGCAATTTTCTGGGTTTTGGGAAAGCATGGCTTGAGTTCAAAACTGGTTAGGTTGTTTGTCTTTTCAGGAGTGGCTGTAAGCTTCTCCAAAGGCAGGATGGTTCATTCATTTTGTAAACAATCGAGTGATACGTTGGCTATGAATAGAATTCCATTCCAGTAGTGAAGGTCCTATGATTTTCCTAAACAGCAGCAAGTTTTTAGCCTTGGATAGACAGAGTTAAAGGTAACTAGAGACCACAGTTTCTCCCCTTCGTTCCTTACCTGTGGGAGACCAGGAGAGCAGCTGGAAGATGAGGCAGGGGACCTCGTAGTACAAACTAGTTCTTTCTGGAAACTTTAAGCACCAGCTTCAGCATCTTATCAGCTAATGTCTTTTCTGCCATGATTTTAGGTAATAAGTCTAGACAAATATGGATCCACTCACACACATATGCCCCCCCCCTTGTTTTTCCTTGTTCTGATTCAGTAATTCTGTTTTAGAATCGCAGCATCAAACAGTCATTAGCCACGCCACATTTCTATAACATTTCTTTTTTTTTTTTTTTTTTTTTAAGATTTAATTTATTTATTTGACAGACTGAGATCACAAGTAGGCAGAGAGGAGGAAGCAGGCTCCCTGCTGAGCAGAGAGCCTGATGCGGGGCTCGATCCCAGGGCCCTGGGATCATGACCTGAGCCGAAGGCAGAGGCTTTAACCCACTGAGCCACCCAGGCGCCCCTCTATAACATTTCTCAAGTGAGGGTGGTTTTGTTGTCATTACAGAATGCCTAGTGAGTTCTTATTTACTCCAGATTCCTCTCTATTCCAGTCTTCTATTAATCAACAAATGCTGATACACAGAGACAGTGAAACTTCCGTTCCTTGCCTTTGGGGCATAAACCAGCTGGTGGAGGCCCTTAGACCTCCCCTGGAAGAGGGAGTGTGCAGGGCTCTCCTACAGTAATGACCGCTCTTCCTGACAGTTCAAAGTTTCGTAAAGGTGGGCCGTGATCTAGCCCTTGAAGAATAAGTCAAAAGATTTATTGCCATGTACCTGATACCAATTTGCGTTGTAGGAGTGTGACGTTATTTTATTTTCAATTCTTTGCCAATCTTCTAGAAATACTGCCTTTTGACCCCCCCCCCTTTTAAACTAGCGAGTTGGACTATCGTTTCATATATTTATTTACTACTCACTCCTTGGAGGGTTGCCGGTTAGCGGGCTTCCTCCATTTCTCTCATTTATTGTCATGACTGCTTTTTGTTCGTGTTAGCATATAGAAGACAGGATGTTTGTTGGAATTGTGGTAAAGGTATAGATTGATTTATGGGAAATTAACCTTTTTTTGTCATATTCCATCTTCCCTACCGAAGAGCATGCTGTAGTTTTTCGTTTATTCAGGTGTCCTAGCTCTCTCGATAAAGTGATAGAGCTTTATTTATGGGTAATATGTGTTTTGAGTTTGTTAAGTTTTTGTAGCTTTTGTAAATGGAGCCCTTTTGTTCCATTGTATTTCGGAAGTTGTTATTCCAGAATGTGATTATTGTACTCTGGAGAAAAGCTATATATATATTTTTTGTGTGTTACCTTGTTTCTGGAGATTCTTTTGATTCCAGTACTTTTTCAGTGAACTTTCTGTGTTTTTTCCAAATAGTAATTTTCTACAAGTTAATTACGTATGGATCATCTTTGTTTGTTATATTTATTATATGCGCTGGGGGTTTCAAAACAGTTTTGAATCATGCTGGCATTAGTGGTCATTCTTGTTGAATGCTACAAGAGTTCAGTGAAAATATTTTGGCAAACAAAAAAGGAGAGCTCAACACTTGAATAGAACTGATGACAGACAAAAATGCGTTTTAGGAAATGTATGATTAACTATGGCTTGTGTGTGAAGGAAGTGTTACTTTATGGCTGAGAATGATATGTACACTTGTGCAAGCGTCTACTATTATTTTATCATTATTTTGGCAATTGTGTATTGATGTGTTCTACAGATCTAGTGCACATTTTAGATCAGGTGAAATCTGTTTGCACAGCACAATTACAATTAATGACACTGATTTATTTGTCATTAAAAAATCTAAAAATACTGTCCTTATTTTTAAGTCCCACTCCAGGGGGAAATCATTGTTAAGTTTGTTGTTTACCCTTCTAGTCTTTTCTGTAGATATTTAATCACTCTGTGTACACACACTCACGTCTGCATGTGTTTATATATTCTTTCACAAAAACAGGATAATTTAGAGCAGAAAGTGTAGTAACTTCTTAGAAACTTAGCAGTAAAATATATTGTGCATCTCTTTTTATGTGATTGATGATTTTAAATGTCTTGGCTTAGTGTTCTGTACTACATTATTATGGTCGTAACATTTCATAGCTATTTTTGGAGCATATGAGAAATAAGCAGGTGAAAGTATATCACAGCAAATAACTTACTTGAGAATAGGAGGTATTGTTTAGGTTTCCTTATTTATATAAATCAACTGTTAGGAGCCAGTTAGTGAAAAACTGTCTTAAAATCATGTGTGAGATATATATTTCCCTAAGAGAATTTTACCAATTACAAGCAATTTAGATATGTAAAATCCAGTCATTAACTCAAGTCATAAATATGCTTTTTGCTTTAAAAATCTGATTAAGAAAAATACAGATTTTGTACCAGGGGTCTTACAAGTTTGATTCGTATTTTCAAAGACCTTTGCCATACTCCTTATCTTTTGAAAATATTTAACTGAGTTCAGGATGTGAGTGTGATTATATAATTATTGTTTTCTGGGTCATAGTGTTCTTATGTTCACAATTTGTTTTCAGAATATCATTAAATGTTTTGAATACTTGGGGTAAGTACCATACTAGGTCCTGGCAGTACTAAGCAGAATTAAAGGGGAAAAAAGGGGGGGGGTTCTTTTTATAGATTTTATAGGTTACAGACTAGTAGGGGACCAGAGAAGCAGATTTCAAGTGCACTAAAATGTTGCTTATATATAGGATATGGAGGGGAAATTTATAATTTGGGGAGAGGGGCACTTATGAAGAAGATTCTGAATGGGGAAGACAGGAAAGAGAAGTACTTTGGGGATTGAGTTTTAAAAGATGAGTGAGTTTCTCCCAGGCAGGTGGGTAATTAGGAAAGTCTCACAGTGCTCTGAGGGCATAAAAGCCAAAAGAATAGAAACCTTTCTGGTTCTGTGAGCTGTAGGCAGTCAGGTGTGTCCATTGAGGAAGCATTATGCAATGGAGACCTTCCTCCAGCTCAGCAGTACAGGGTCATGGTGGTAGAATGACTGTTCTGTGTTCGCAAACAAGAGTGGAAAGTTAAAGGAATAAGGTGGAGAGCATGGGGGAGAATGTATTAGAATTCTGCCATGATAGCTTCTTCATGAAAACTTCGAAGAGGCCTAAATGGAAAATACAGTGACACCAGAAGGAAAAGTTGAGGGCCCCTGGGAGGCTCAGTTAGTAAACGTCCGACTCTTGATTTCAGCTCAGGTCATGATCTCGGGGTTGTGGGAGGGAGCCCCACGTCAGGCTCTGCGCTCAGAGAGGCGTCTCCTTGCCGTAGTCTCTCTCTCTCCCTCTCGCTCTCCCCCCTCTCTAAAATAAATACCCCCCCCAACCTTCCTTGATAAGATTTCTCCCAAAGATCAGTTGGCTGGATTGCCCTTTTGTGCACACCATCTTGAGCCAAATCTTTTATGATACGTTCATATGCCTGTGAATAATCAATCAACTACAATGATATTATTGTTGTGTTTCATAGATGGTGAGATCTGCATTTTAATATCTTTGAAGCTGGGGATATGTCTGGTAGTAGGATTTTTTCTGGCTGTATTTTCTTCTTTGTGTGGCATACAATAATGTTGAATCTGTTTATGATCAATGGCATCTTACACTTGAAATACATTAATATTTCGCTGATTGTCATTTAAAAAATCATGTGTATTATTTTTAAATTAAGTTTTCTATTTTAATCTCCTTGTGGTTAATGTAGTGTTATATTAGTTTCAGGTGTGTAATACCATCTTCCAACAATCCTGTATTCCTCAGTGCTCACCATGATGAATGTACTCTTACTCCCCATCGCCTGTTTCACTCATCACTGCACCCACCCCACCTCTAGTAACCATCAATTTGTTCTCTTCTAGTTAAGAGTCTGTTACTTGGATTGTGTCTCTCCCCCAAGCCACCTCTATTTATTTTGTTACTTAAATTCCACATAGGAGTGAAATCATATGGTACTTTCTCTGACTTATTTTGCATAACCTTATACTCTATAGTTCTATTCATGTAGTTGTAGATAATAAGGCTTCATTCTTTTTTTATGACTGAGTAGTATTCTGTTATATATACATGCCATATCTTTATCCATTCCTCTGTTGATGGACACTTGGGCTGCTTCCATAATTTGGCTGTTGTGAATAATGCTGCAGTAAGCACAAGTGTGCGTGTATTTCTTTGAATTTTTTTTTCAAATTTTTGGATAAATGTTGATTAGTACAATTAATGGATCATAGGGTTGTTCTATTTGTAACTTTTTGAGGAACCTCCATACTGTTTTCCACAGGGGCTGCATCAGTTTGCATTCCTACCAGCAGTGCACAAGGGTTCCTTTTCCTCCACATCCTTGATAACCCTTGTTTCTTGTGTTTTTGATTTTAATCCTTTTGACAGGTTTGAGGTGATAGCTCCTTGTAGTTTTGATTTGCATTTCCCTGATGACGAGTGATGTTGAGCATCTTTCCATGTGTCTTGGCCATCTGCGTATGTCTTCCTTGGAAAAATGTTTGTTCATGTCTTCTGCCTATTTTTTCATTGGAAATTGGATTTTTTGGGTTTTTTTTTTTTTTTTGTCTTATATCCATTCTTTATATATTTTGGATACTAACCCTTTATTGGGTATGTAATTTGTAAATATCTTCTCTCATTCAGTAGGTTGTCTTTTAGTTTCGTTGGTTGTTTCCTTTGCTGTGCAGAAGCTTTTTATTTTGTTATTGTCCCAATAGTTTATTTTTGGTTTTGTTTCCCTTGCCTGAAGAGATATATCTAGAAAGATGTTGCTACAGTCGATGTCAGAAAAATTACCGCTATGCTCTCTCTAGGATTTTTATGGTTTCAGGTATCAGATTTTGGTCCTTAATCTACTTGAGCTTATTTTTATCTATGGTCTGAGAAAGTGGTCCAGTTTCATTCTTTTGCATGTAGCTATTTGTTCAGTTTTTCTAACACCATTTGTTGAAAAGACTATTTTTTCCCACTCAGTGTTCTTGCCTCCTTTGTCGAAGATTTATTGACCATATAATTATGGGTTTGTTTCTGGGTTTTCTGTTCTGTCCCATTGATCTATTTGTCCATTTTTGTGCTAGTCCCATACTGTTTTGATCACTGTAGTTTTGGAATAAAACTTGAAGTCTGGGATTGTGATACCTTCAGTTTTATATTTCTTTTTCAAGATTGCTGTGGCTATTTGAGGTCTTTTGTGTATGCATATGTATTTTCTTTTTTTTTTTTTTAAGTTTTTTTTTTTTTTTAAGATTTTATTTATTTATTTGACAGAGAGAAATTACAAGTACACTGAGAGGCAGGCAGAGAGAGAGAGAAGGAAGCAGGCTCCCTGCTGAGCAGAGAGCCCGATGCGGGACTCGATCCCAGGACCCTGAGATCATGACCCGAGCCGAAGGCAGCGGCCCAACCACTGAGCCACCCAGGCGCCCCTGCATATGTATTTTCTACTTTTAAAAATTGTGATTATCTGCAGTGATACATGAGTATCTGTGGTGGTATGTCACTGAACATTTCTGATCATTGCTGCAATACAGATTACAGAGTTTGGAACGGTCATTTTGCTTTTAGGGTCTGACATGATTTATGGTTGTTGCCCTCTAATTGTCTGTTTCTTTTTTTTTTACAACTTTTTTTTGTGTCTGAGGAAGCCGTGACTGCTTGTCATTTGGCAGTTCCCATACTCAGCAGCTGAGTAGTCAGGTATAATAATTCTAAGATCAACAGAGACAATTGAAGGTGGGGTGAGGCAAGAGGGTAGGTCTGTTTTTTAGGTTTTAAACAGTCAAGAGGTGTAATATAATGTGTTAAACACAATTAGTATTGGAAACAATAGGAATAAGTAAATGGCAAGGACAGATGTTTGGTGTCCCCCATTATGAGAAGGGTTTATTACCTGAGAAATAAATGCACAGTCATTGGAATTCCTCTCGGATAAAAATAATAAAATGAAACCACTCCTTTAATGCCTCTTATACTAATTATCTTCTTAGTCAATAAGCATTCTCCTCTTTGGGACTTAAGAGAGCTCTCTGTAGTTTTATGATAATCTATTGTTAAACCTCCTGACTGGTAATAGGTAAGGAATTCCTAATGTTCATATACCGCCTCTTAAATTCAGCAGTGACTAAGATAGGGAAATAGAGGATGTTATGATAGAGAGTCTAGATTTCTTAGGTTGGTCAATAAAGGTCTAAACAGGCATCTAGAGGAATCTGTAGAATTGGTTAAACTGGACAGGATAAGAGAAGACTGAATTTGGAGTACGTTTCTTCAACACATGTAGGTTGGAGGTTTTAGATGTCAGAGGCTTTTAGCCTCTGGAAGCGGGATGTCCTCAGCTGTAGATGGTGAAGAGTTGGGAGAGGCCAATACTGTATTGTCAAGGTAATAAGGTAAAATTAGGAGCTGAAATTTCAAAAGGCATTGTTTAATAAAATCTTTTGCATTCATGTGTCCTCTCTTACATATTAAGGGCGTTGTTTTCTTGTTTGCACAATAAAGTGGAGACCTACTCGTTGGAACTTGTCTAATTCAAAGTTAGTACTGAAATTTCTAAGGAAAAAAATATCCAGAATAGTACAAAGTTGTATGTTGTCCAAAACTAGAGTAAAAATGGACATATAATTCCTTGATGTGGAAATGAAAAGATCTCGAAATATGTGAATCCTAATATATGATTGACAATAGCCTAAAATGATGAAATGAGAATAAGCTGCAGCAGGAGGGACTTAGGTGAGAAGTAAGTAACTATTTCCTGAAATACGGAACTCTAGAAATGATGCCAGTTGAGGAAGGCATTTAAAAAGGCCTTCTCTGCATAATTTTAAGAAGCCATTAAGTTCTTATTTATTTGGATTGGCTTTAAGGTGTGGTCATCTTGAATTAGAGAGAGGTGTTTTGAATGACTTCCTTGTTCCTTCTGGCCCTAGAGTTGAATACACTTTTGAATGACAGTTTGCCAGTTTGATTCTAGTGGTGAAATTGTAGGAAAGTTAACCAGATGAGGCTGTGAAAGAACATGTGGTGAGGATTTGGCTCACCACAGTTATTTTAATGGACAGCCAACTCTTTCCCCATACCGGTGGCTCTGTAGTATCCATAATCTCTTTTTTTGAATCATGTCCTCATGTGAGTAATAACCCTTTAAATCATTTCCTTTTGTGTTTCTGTCCTTTAACTGAGTAGAAAACCTTCCATCACCCTGGCAGTGACAGGAAGACGTCAAGACCTGGTTCTCTGAAGTTGTCACTACTTGGTGACCACAGTGTGATCTGGCCCAAATCAGTGACAATGCACATTTTTTAGTGCTAAGGAAGGAACTTTTCTTTTGTTTGACTGAAGGAAAAAAATTCTGCTTTAGCTCTTCAGACAGTCTTGACTTTGCTAAGTAGCTTGTAGCCTCTTTGAAGTAAAAGTGAAGTAACTGAATTTTCTCCAGTGCTCCATGACTAGGAAGTGGGAGGAATTCTTAACTGGCAATATGTTGTTGAAAGAAGGATCTACAGGATGTTGAGCTGGGGTGGGCGGTGGTGGGAGTGGGTAGAGAGCAATTTGATTCCTACTCGCCGTAGGCATCTCACAGTGACATCAGGGATGGCAAAATCAGGTAATGGTGGAATGAGAGGCTATTCCTCAGGTATCTCAAATTAAATTGTTGCAGGTCCGAGGTCTTTCAGATTCCTGAGGAAAATAGGAAAATGGCTGTTGTGACACCATTTGGGGAATTAAATCAAGAAGTGCCCAAGAGTCTGAGATGGAAATTTAGCCAATTTCGCTGTTTCAGCTGTGTGACTGAAATACATAGTTTCCCCATTAGGAAAAATATATGGATATTCCATTTCCTCAGAATTGCCCTTTGAGAGTTCATCAAGGAAAGCTTGGTGTTCAGTAGCAGGTGACTGGCAATAGTTTGCTCCTTCTGATTCTCTTCTTCCTTTAGGTTCTTGAATCACAAGTAAGTTTTTACCAATAATACTTTTCAAGGCTTACCTTTAGGAATATCTATTAAATACCTCTTCTGAAACCCACTGTGATCTTGTGTGAGTGTGTGTGTGAGAGTGTGTGTGTGTGTGTGTGTCTGTGTTACCCCTGCACCTTGCCACTGCTGCTGACACTATAATCATTTATTTACAAGCCTGTTCTTCAAACAGAGTCATCTGCTCTGGCTGTCTTTGTATTTGTAGCACCTAGCACTTAATAAATAGGCGGTTAGTAGAGAACTTATTGAGCATCTGCTGTCTACACATCACTACATGAGGCATTCTGAGATCTTAAATGGGTTCTTATTTCTAGAAGGGTAGGAAGGTTTATCCAGTGATTTAGTGCATGAATCCTTTGTGAATTAAGCAGTCATCTTTCTGATTCCATTGGGCTAGCTTTGTGCAGTGGCAGTATCGCAGCCAATGAGGTTTATCTGAGGTGCAATTATTGCTAGTTGATTCTGTTGGGCTGTACTGAAATGCACTTGTGTCTTAAAGAGTCAAATGGCCCTGAAGTGCCCAGCCCATAGGGTGAGGCTGCCTCGCCAACATAGAGGAAAAGGAATCCTGACCCTCTTGGCAGAGGCAGGTCAGCAGTAGACTGGCTCTGTCATTCCACCATTGTGGAGTTTCCAGATGGAAATTTGTCTTTGCTCAAGTCAACCTGGCGATTACTCAAGTGGTTCAGTTTGCATGGAGGGAAACTTCCAGAACTGGAAGCACTAAGATGAAAGGCAAGGAGCCAGGAGTGAAAGCAGTGGAGGCCTTGTCCCGGGGTAGTGGAGGCGTCGTTTCCCATGCTTATGTATTTCTGGGTCCCCTTTCTTTGAAGACGTAGGAAGGATTAAAATGGAAAGGCCCCAGTATGCCCCAACAACAGGTTTGTGGCCTATGATTTGGCTGTCATGGAAGCAGCAACAGTTGTTTGTGCTAACTTATGATTTTATTTTAGCTCTCATATTTTTTCATCTACATTTTGCTTGCTTTGTTGTCTTAAATCTACTTTCCAAAGACGGAGGCAGGGGGAGAGAAGATCCAGGGTTTGGCAAAGGAAGGGAGCAGATAAAATACCTTTTGTATTTGTAGAAAGGACTGCACCTTGTTACAGGCTGCGATATTTTCACATTTTATGTTTTCGGGACACCGGAAGCTTAACTCAGTACTGCGGAAGTATTGTGTCACAGTGATAGGCTTTAGATAATTTCTACTTATATTTGCACATAATTTATCCTGTGTATTGTAGGTATTACAGCACTGTTCAAAGTTATAGGAATTAAACCATTGTGGTACATTATTTCTCTGAAAAATATTTCACAAATTTATTCAAATTTGGTTCTGTCCACAGATGAATATTGTTATCTCTGTGACATTTCAGATGTGGATTTTGATAACTGTGTACTTCCAATGCCTTTACCTTTCAAAACAGTGTTATTCACAGCATCCCCAGAAAGCAAGCTAGGGCAGATTACTACCCAAGTCAAGCTAAGGAAACTGAGTCACAGAAAAGTTGTGACATAGCCTGAAATGTCATACTTATTCAGTTAGGGCGACGCAGAACTTTAAACCGAAGTACCTGACTTCTCTAAGCTTTATTCCTCTTGCTCTCTCTGAACTGCTAGCTTTGAGTCAAATAGGTTAACTCTTCCCAGGGGAAGGTCTCAGCTAATTTGAAAACCTTCTGGTTTCTTTTTCAGGATTTGTTTGAGGCAGGGACAGGGGATCATCTGTATTCCCTCTTGTAAAATACAACAACAATAATAATAATGATGATGTTACAGGAAAAAAAGCTCTTTTGTAGATGTAAAGAGACACCAACAGCAGTAACAACATAAAAAGCAAATGAATTAGGGAATAGTTGTGCTTAAAATCACCCTTCACAGTAATTGCCTTGGGGTGTAAGTACAAAGTTAAAAACTTTCATAAGAAATTTAAAAGCATATAAAGAGCCAGCAACTCCCTCCCCCCAACCTCCCCAAACAGCCAACAGCATTATGTCATATTAGAATATTAAATTTACGGAGGAAACCATTTTAAGCAGTTTCTTCCAGATGAGCCATCCCCCCACCCCCACCCCCTCAGTAATTAAAGAGATCCCTCATGTTAGGAGTAACAGAGAAAACAAATTCAGGCCCTGCCAGATGAGGGCAGACCAGGATCTCTTTAATCCAGAGTCTTCAAATCCAAACCGTCATGAGGTGCTGTCAATCTCTTCCTTCATAGTCTCTGAAGTTCATTGGCACAGCTGTTGTTCCCCTCGGAGCCCTCTGTGGAGCGTGGGTTCAGAGTTCCTAGAGATGGGACTGTGCCTCTGCAGAAGCCAGCCCTCCCCCCTTCCCTCCAGGTGCTTGCACAAACACAGCCTTATTTCTAAGTGCAACTAGACTGTGAAGTAAGTAGGAGTCACTCACCACACAGGAGGAGAGCTGAGAGATTAAAGTGACTTGCCCCCGTCATAGCTATTACGTGGTGGATTTAGAATGGACACCTGGTCGTCTTATTCCCGGAGTTGTGTCTTAACTGCAGTGAAAGTTTGAGGCGGAAGGGAAGCCGAGGTCACTCTGATCCTAGACTGGTAGGGCTTCGTGAGACCATGATGGGTAGTTGGAGATGTCCCTTGACAGAGTACGGTGTCACACCCCGCAGTTCACCAGCCATAATTCTGCATCCTATTTCTGGCTTACTTTCAAGAGGTGTGTGTCTGTCAGTGGGCCGATGGTTATTGAGCACCTGTTCTGTGTTGGGTATGGTGCTCGGCCCCGAGTCCTGTGCTTTCACAGAACCCACCTCCCCTCTCCTCTGCGCACCTGTTCAGTGAGAGCCAGCACTGTTTATAGAGCCCTGCAGGCACGGCCAAGTACATCACGTTAACTTCAGTTCACATATATGAGCTAGAGGCGTGAGGGGCTGCCCCCGAGTGCATTGCTACCAGTGTGGAGGGAATGCCAGATCTCCAGCAGGCTGCTGGAACCACAGCCATATTCACTCAGCTCTGGGGCAGGGCTGAGGGTGTCCTTGTATTTGAGCAAGGCTGTGTTTCTCTGGATCCAGCCCGGATGATGACTGGACTTCTTCCTTGGGCAGTTGTAAATAGGGGATAAAGTTGACAAAGGCTAGAACAGAAGCACTCCCTCTGCTACTCACTTAAAACAAAACAAAAACAAAAAACCAACAACAACAAATTGTAACTGTTTTACAGGTTAGTAATCTATGAAACATACAGTCAGAGAAAATATTCCTTTTTCTTTGGGATTTTCTTTGTAGCTTTTCTATCCCCATGATTGCTCATCTAATTTTAGGGTAAAAGTGAGCTTGGAGATACAACGCACGACACTGGGATTCGTTCCTCTCAGCGCATCATTGAATGGGACGGCGGAGGCTGGAAGACACCAGCTCCAGCCCTCATTTTATAGAAGGAACTGAGTCCTGGGGAGAAAGGATGTTGCTCTGCTTGGACCTTGGGTCCCAGAGCAGGGAAGAGAGGGGGCGTTTCGGAGGGGTTTCTCCTGTCCTCTTTTATCTTCCTTTATGCTCAGGTTGGTGGTCAGCTTCAGTTCTGGGGATGGCTTCCATGTTGGAGAGGTCTGCTTTCAAAGACTTTAACTGGGTCTGTGAGACTACATCAGGGTCTGTAGCCCACTGCCTTTGTAACCCAGAACCTCTGTTTCCCATTCTCTCTCAAATACTACTTTAAAACAAATGAAAAAAACAAAACAAAACAAAACAAAAACAAAGCATAAGCACCTTGTGAGTTGATTGCCTGAAAGAGAAAAAAAAAAGGCTTTGAGATTTCCTATGATGACTGATGGAACAAACCTTGAAGTCAACACATTAGACTTTTTCATTTTTGTTCCAGTTTTCTCCTCACAAATAGAAGAATTTAATAAGAAAGGAACCCATGGTTCCAAAACAAATAGGGTCTAAGTCCAAGACATCTAAAGCTTGTGTGGAATCCCTCCGGCATTTATTCCACTAGGCCCCAGGGAAGGGAGGAGACAAAAGTCCATATCCCTGTTGTAGTCAGAGTTGGTTCAATTAAAGGTGAAACTGTCTGTCAGACTATTTATAGCATGTTTATAACATGATGGAAAAAACAAAAGACCATAGGTTTTGAAGCCCGGCCTTTATTCACAGATAGTAAAGACTTTTTGTTTTAAAGGATAGATTCCCTAACATGCTCTATAGTAATTGGTAAGAATTTAAACCATGATATGTTAGCTAATTTGGTAATTGTTATCCTATTCATTATTAACAATTTGTGTTTCATGTTGAGAAGTTAAGGAAATGTCAGTCTTTTTTTTTTTTTTAATTTATTTTATTTATTTGACAGAGATAGACACAGTGAGAGAGGGAACCAAGCAGGGGGAGTGGGAGAGAGAGAAGCAGGCTTCCCTTCAAGCAGAGAGCTGGATGCGGGGCTCGATCCCAGGACCCCGGGATTATGACCTGAGCCGAAGGCAGACGTTTAACTATTGAGCCACCCAGATACCCCAAGGAAATGTCAGTCTTTACGATGAAGACATGACTAATTTTTAGATAGAAATAGAGGGGCTTCAGGATATTGTCTTAGAATGTAAAATATTTTTCATTTTAAATACTTAGAAAATTGGGTTTCATTGGCATTTCCAAGGAATTTCAACCAGGTAGGATATGATTAATAGAGCTTCCAATATAATTCTGTGAACTTTTCATTGAATTTTTGCTTTATAGCTATATATTATCACTTATTCTAGCCCCCATCTCCTTGCTTTTGAATTAAGGTACCATCACTTTATTTTATTTTTTTTTTATTTTTATTTTTTTTTAAATTTTTTTTATTTTTTTTTTAAAGATTTTATTTATTTATCAGAGAGAGAGGGGGGGAGAGAGCGAGCACAGGCAGACAGAATGGCAGGCAGAGGCAGAGGGAGAAGCAGGTTCCCTGCTGAGCAAGGAGTCCGATGTGGGACCCGATCCCAGGACGCTGGGATCATGACCTGAGCCGAAGGCAGCTGCCTAACCAACTGAGCCACCCAGGCGTCCCCCATCACTTTATTTTAAAGGTATAAATTCATTGGGGGTTTTGGGGATACTATTTTACAAGTGACTGCTGCTTTAACTTATATTTGCATAATAAAGGAGGAATGAGGTATGCTGAAGTCTACAAAGAAACTTTGCTACATGACGTATTTGACTCTGAGATTCATTCATCAAAGTAAAGTTGCTGTCTTGAGGGCTCTGTGTGGAGGGTGGGGTGAGCCTGGTGGTGGGTATTACGGAGGGCACGTATTGCGTGAAGCATTGGGTGTGGTGCATAAAGGATGAATTTTGGAACACTGATAAAAATAAATAAATAAAAGTAGAAATTTAAAAAAAAAAGTATTTCTCTGATTTGGGTCTTTCTAGCTTGTTTAGAAAACAAACCCACCGACTTGCCTTTTTAGTTCTCCTAGAGAAGATGGCACAAAACCATGAGAGTGTATAGCAGTTTTCCCTTCTGTTTTGTTAGCCTTATTTATCACGAGGCCTTTTATCCAGAAATGTCTTCCCCAAATAGCAGCATTTAATGTTGGAATAGTCATTTCCTAACTGTTTTTGGAATACTTAGGAAATTTTTTAGGTAGCATTCTCTTACTTGCTATTTAGGAAAATAAGCACTAGCGAAATGTGTAGTTTGCTCCAGTAGGACAGTTTTGTTGCTAACTGAAATAACACTCTGACTGATCACTTTACTGGTATGGCTGTCTTCACCCCATCAAAATCAAGTACCTATATTTTGGAGAAGGACTCAATTTTGGTGGATTGGTAGCCTTCATATTTAGGTCATACCAAATTCCTGGAAAATATAGGTAATGTAAATCAAAGCAATGAAAGTCAAGTGTGATTTTGTCATAAAGCTAAAATGAAAATGGTGGCTTCCATTCCTGACTCAAGGACTTTTTTTTTTTTTTTAAAGATTTTATTTATTTATTTGACAGAGAGAGATCACAAGTAGGCAGAAAGGCAGGTAGAGAGAGAAAGAGAGAGAGAGAGAGGAGGAAGCAGGCTCCCTGCTGATGTGGGACTCGATCCCAGGATCCTGAGATCATGACCTGAGCCGAAGGCAGTGGCTTAACCCACTGAGCCACCCAGGCGCCCATGACTCAAGGACTTTGAGCCAGGTTTTTGTTTTTGTTTTTGTTTTTAAATAAATGAGCCAAGCACCATATTTGATCAACTGTAAATGGTGTATTTCTGATCCTGTTGGATTGTCTTTAATATGCACGACTCATTTTAATATAGCAGTCTAATAGTAGCAGGTTGTATGAAATTGTTTAAAATACATTAACACATTCTTGCATATTTCTTAACCAGAGACCATTTGTGCTTTTTTAATACAACAGTTCAGAATTTGAAATTATACCATCAAGTTAATAAAATTCAGGCTTGTTTCTAGGAGGGGAGATTTGATGTGAATCTCTGTAAAAATTTGTAAAGAGTTAGTGGTATGTGATGTTGCTTTTTAAAGGTAGATTACTGAGGAATATCTGTTTAGCTGCACTCTTTCACATTATAAAAAGTTACTGTAGAAAACATAGCCATTACCAATCAAATAGTTGGCATTTCTGCTGTGTTTGAATTTTTGCTTTCTGGACTGCCTTCCCATCAGCACAAATAACTTCACCTTGAGCCTTAAGGTTGTATAAATCACACCGACCTTTAAAATGCATGAATCAACTCTTAAGGCAATGGATTCTTCATTCTTTCTGTTCCTTTTCTCTTGCCATTGCTTTATAATGTCAAGTAGCCTTAAAGCTTTGGCTTGATAAGTGGACATTATAATAGGCTCATAGTCTTTTGGTGAATTCATAGAATCAAGTTATTCTAGGTCAGCCACAAGTCTTGGGTATTGACTTATGACAATAAAGTCCTCCATTGGCAAGAACACTGTTCTCAGCACCTATCAACTATTTGAAAATATTCAACGAGTCCAGATGGGATTTAGAATCGAAATATTTAGAAGATTTTCTTGCAAATGCGTATGTTTATTTAAAGTGCTTTTCATGGTCGCTGCCTTCAGAATCCCTTTACAAGCTGTGGAAGAAAATTGCTTTCAATAAATTAGAGTCCTAGGACATATATTTGGTCTGCTTTGATTCCCTTTTTGGTCAAAGTGCTTGTAGGGCACTATCTTCTTGAGCTAACAACTAGATCAGAGAGGAGGCTGGCTGTATGTAGGATGAATTGGAATCAGGATGGCATAGAAGCTAAGATGTGATGCTCAGGGTCTTTGCTGAATGAAGGCAGAAGCTTTGAGGGGTAGACTGAGGCTTGTAGCATATGAGTGAGGACATTCATGCACAGGAACAGACTGACAAGTTACAGCAGGTCTGTTTATAAGCAAGGACTTGACAAATAATTGACTTAGTATACTAAATATTATTTGTGGGCCAGCTAGTCGTTGAAAATGAAAGTACTCACAACTGCATTTGGACTTTAATATCTACTGAAAGCTAATTGTTAAGGTGTTCTAGTCTTCTAAATTTAGCTAGCATTTACATAATAACAGATGCAAGCTCTTTATCACTCCTCCAAACCCCCTCCTCCAGTGTACTCACTCACTCAACCCATTTATTTAAGTAGGTAGTTATAAAAGTTTCTGCGTGGTCTGGAGTTTAAGTTACTGAAGAATCTTTTGTTTCTAATCAGTCTAATAATTAAAAAGAGTTATAGAAATAATGTCAGGGTCCTCAGAAATGATATATTGCAAGTCTGGGAGCCAAGAGACAGAAAAAGATACTCCCGGCCAACACTTACAAATCAGAAGCAGCTGCAGCAAGGTCAGAGTCCCCGTGTGTCAAGGGGCTGGTTATTTTATCATCAGTGAAAGAAATCGACTTTGTTCCATGTTTCTAGGCATTTGACACTTCTATTGGGCATCATCTCTAGCCTTCTAGGAACAGATGTCAAGAATGTGGTACAATAAATTCTACTTACGCAATGACTAGAAAGTACAGTAGTAATTTGCAAGTTGCACAATAATTATTTATGTATTGTGCTTCATCGTTGTACACGGGCCAGGCTTTGAGTCTGTTACTGTTATAGAGCCTGAAGCTACTTTGCTCTTTGAGTTTATTAGCACAGTTGGGTTTTTTGGCCTTTTTTTTTTTTTTTTTTTTTTAAAGGATTATGGTTTTCATAGCAGTGACATTATGGGATTGCTGTGTTCTTGACATTTCTTATGGGAAAAGTTTGCATATTATCTGGTGGATTATGCTTGAATTTTGGATCCAGTTCCTTCCTATTCCTTGCCGACCAATGAAAAGCAACTTGTTTAGCCTCTGATGTTTAGAAAGTTCTTCTGTGACCATGTCCATATTTTCCTGGCAGGGTCTGCTTGAGCAGTAAACAGATGTACCTTTTGTGCTATTATCACATGAAGAGCCATAAGCTTACTCTAGAGCATTTTATTTGTTTTATTGTTCATTCTGTTTTTTTTTTTTTCTTTTTCCAAATACAGTTGGTGAAATTAGGTGTTACAACAATTTCTGTATTATTAAAATAGTGTTAGAAAAAATTTGGGGGGGGGGAGCAATTGTATACATACATTCCTTCAGTCCTTTCAAAAATAGTGATGTCTTAGAAAATGGTGGAATTTATGGGTTGAAGGAGGTACCTTACCCAGTTGGTGGAGGAAGAAACAGCTTGTTAACTGAAGCAATGAAAAAAAACTGAATCCCAGAAAGAGCCACTCTGCTTGGATGAGGATTAGTATATGAGAGCATCTCTAGGGCTGCAGCTCTCACACTTAAGCAGGCATCAGAATCCCCTGAAAGATTTGGGATAACAGATTGTTGGGGCTTACCTACCCTAGTGTTTCTGCTTCAAGAGGACTGGGGTAGGGACGGAGAATTGGCATTTCTCATGAGTTGCCCAGGTGATGTCTCACATGGCTGATCCAAGGACAACGGCTCTAGTAAAATTAAACTAATGGAGTCTTAGCTATGGTTTTGATTTTTTTTCTTCTTTCTTCTTCTTCCCCCTCCCCTCCATCCTCTCCTTTCTCCTCTCCGTCCTCCCTTCATCCCTGTATCCCTCCTCTCCTCCTTTCCCTCCCTCCCTCCCACCTCTCTTCCTCCTCCTCCTCCTCCTCTTCTTCCTCCTCCTCCTTCTGTTTCAGTGGTAGTAACACCACAGAGAAGGGACAGAATTAAACTTTGTTAGTGAGGGTGTCTGACTTTTGGTTGACTAGAAGAAGATTGAATTGTCATTAAGTTGCTGAACTCATATTAAGGAAATATTATGTTTAGAACTTATTTCTAAATTTGGTTTACTTTGTATTATAGATTATAAATGGTTATTCTTTTAACAAGAACTGCTATCTTCAAAACATGCATGTGGTTTCGCTATGGTTAGTTTAACCATAGATGTTTGTTCCATCCAGAAAATGAACTATTGCTACTAGATGGGGCACTTTGATTTAATGGTACAACCTGGGGATAGGTGGGGAAAGGGGCTTAGTTTTTAGTTGGGCTCTAAAATATCTGGATCCAAAAATACCTAACTATGATTTCTTTGAGGGTAAGTGTTTATTTTATTCATGCTTGTATTTTTAGTCCTGGTGTGTAATAAGCACAATGTTTGTGAGTGACTAGCACTGTACTTGTTTTGCAGATAATTAGGTAGTGATGCTGGGTATCACAGAAGATTAACCTACCCCACAAAAATCCATTAGTGACTTGAAAAATTTGCTTACTAGCTTATTAATATAGTTTATGTTACCTCAAGAAATATAAGGCAAATGAAAATCCTAATAGAATTGAAAAATATTAGGGTTTTTAATATCAACAGAAATCTCTAGAAACATACATTTTGGTAGCCATAACACATTATCTAAATGAAGCTGGGATTAAAAGCCATGGAGTGAGGACAGAAGTGTTAAACTGAAATACAAAGTCCTAGTAAACCGTATTTGTCAAAGAAACTTACAAATTTAGATTGTTAATTTAATCTTAATAGTTTAGCAGAATCGTGTTATCCTAATCTTTTTTCCGCAGTCTTCATTTTCCTTTCTTTATTGGTAATGGGGCATAGTATCCACATCCCTAAGACTCCTATATCTGTAAAATGGTGGGAGGTGTTCTTAAGGGTGGGGACGATGTTTTTAATGTCTTAACACCTACCTCTTGGTTAGTCAGAAATTTTGGCTAAATGGCATCTTTTCTTTGACTCCATTTAGTGGAAGTATGCATAACTGTTGGCAAAATAGTCATGTGTTAAGACTAATGTTTGGTAGGAATTTAGCATTTAGAAAATGATTTTCTTGTAACATACCTAAAATACTACCCTGGATGTGCACGATGCTTTCTGTTATTTTAGGGATAGAAGAATCTGGGGTAGAAAGAAGTTATGTAACACGCCTAAAGTTAGTCACTTGAGCTAGGAAATGTCAGAGCCAGGCAGAGAACACAGATTTGCTAGCTCTAAATCTGGTTTCTCTTACAGAACTCAACTATGAACATACTGGTTCCCCACCCATTGGACAATGTGTATAGTGGAAGGTATACATAAGTGATACCAGTTTTCCTTGACTTTCAAATATTTCAAAGTCTAGAAACCTTGCTCTTCTCTGAATTTCTCTGAACTTCATTCAGCATCACCTTCTTGTTTTAAACAATTTTTTATTAGAGTAAGAATTTTCGTATTTGGGTTTTTTTTGGGGGGGGAGGGAGGTGGAAAAATGAGAAGACAAATAATAAGCGCAAAGAAGAAAGTAACTTTTCATCCAAGCATTCAGCACAGAGTGCTGGGCACAGAAGCCATTAATAAGTATCTATTGATTGAATGCCAGGAATTAGCTCCCTGACCTCTGGGTAAATTGCTTAAGTTGTCATATTCCATCTGTAAAAACCGGGTGGCTGGCAGGGATCTTGGGCTACTTATTTCCTTATGTTATGGATTTATGTGACATCAGCGATCTTTCAGGGACTTGGTGAAAGGTGTTAAATAAATCATACCTTTATTATTATCTCTAAGGAGGACATTATTTGAAATTTTCTGTCTTTAAATATCTTACTGCTCCTTATCCTAAGGAGGAAAGAAAATGACTTCTTTGGAGTATATGGTACATGTTTATCTGGAGGGGTAACAGTATGTATGAGAGCGGTTGTATTTATTTATAAATAAATTATCATTATGAAACACTTAAAAACTTCTTCCTGTGATATTTCAAGTTATATTGTTTAGTTTCCGCCCTCCCTGACCCCAGACTACGGTCAAATGGACTCAGAGTTTCTCAGCATTTCTTCATGAAAATAGAATTACAAGGAAAAGGAATTACTAAAGTAGGAAAAGCTTGCTTGATTTCTTTGTAGTCTTTTTCTGGTTGATTGTGTTTGCTCCATGGGCATGATACAAACATGTATTAATTCACACAGTTTACTTAGTTCACTTAGATGCTATCCTAATTAGATGTTATTGTCCAAAAAATTTGACCATATGGAAGAGAAACTAAATTAGACAGTGGGTTTTCTACATATAGGATATGAAAGCACATGAGGAGAATGACTTTTATAAAACACAGATGTACCTGTTGTCTTTTTTTTTAATTGAGATTTTATTTATTTATTTGACAGGAAGAGACACAGGGAGATAGGGAATACAAGCAGGGAGAGTAGGAGAGGGAGAAGCAGGCTCCCCACCGAGCAGGGAGCCCGATGCCATGTGATGCGATGTGGGACTCGATCCCAGTACCCTGGGATCATGACTTGAGCTGAAGGCAGATGCTTAACAACTGAGCTACCCAGGCATCCCAGATGTACCTGTTGTCTTATGATAAATTTAAGTAAACCAGATTTTTCTCCAGATGGGATTTTAATGCTTCTAAAATATTTACAAGCGTGATAAACAACTTTTCTTTTTCCTATTGTTTTAGTACTATTTTATGCCTCACCCAGATTTTCTATTAGCTGAGTTAATGTTTCCATTGTGTAGGTAGTAGTTTACATGGAGTGAGATACATTCATCCATTTAATTAGATCCCCTGTTAGAATGGGCTGAGACTGGTGGCCGGACATTGAAGTCAATAAACAGGAAGACTACTCTGGAAACATAAATTGCTAGTTTACCCTTTGTAAACTTCATCTTTTTTATATATATATATGAATTAGGTTATAATAGAATTCCACACCAAAAAAAATGAACTGAAAGTCTCTTAGCAAAATTTATATTTTATTGATATTTGATATTTAATAATTCTAGGGTTAATTTTAAAAGTGTGATATTAATGATTTTACTGGGTAGTTTTGCGTGCAAGTTTCATTAGTTTCATAAGAGGAGTGGTTCCCTGTAAAGTTGGTTTGGGAACACAGCTCACCTTCATTCAGTTTTATAATTTATCTTTCAGAACTGACTCAGTGAAAGTTACCATGATCACACTTTAAGAGGAAGAATTTTTCTTCTGATTTACACTGAATGAATGAACATTAGCTAGCTCTTCAGGTTAGGGTCTTAATTATTCTCTTGTTTGACCTTTGCCTGTAACATTTGGTTTGAGTTGTGTTCTTCTCTTTGACTTTAAGATTCAGCCACTGGCAGGAGCCTTATTTAATCTTTCTATTGAGCTGTTTCATCTCCTTGAATAAGGCATAAACCTATTCATCAACCTATCTTTCATATGGGCATGCTGTTCTGGAATACTATTAAGATTGAGTGCATTGTGGCAGGGTGCATTCCATTTAAAAAGCAATGTAATATGTTTCAGTGTGATTAAGAACAAGAGTGTTACAAGTGTAATATATAGTAAAATCATAACACTCAAGGGCTTTTTACATAATGTGCTATTCCTAATGCGCAAACAGTTGATTTAATTTTTTACTTTAGCTTTCTAAGAGCATGATGTTTCTCATAAATGCTGCCAGTATGTTCTGATCTTTCATTCCTTAATACTTGAGTTGATCTGCTGCTATAACTAAATTATATCAAGTTCCTGAGGAATCAAATTTCTAGTTTGATTTATACATGTAAAACAGGGTCCTACTCAGTGGATTTAATCTGACTTCCTAATTGAAATGGAAACAAGAAGATGAAAATCTAATTTATAGAAAAAAAATTTTTTTTTTTTTGGTATGGGACAGCCTCTGTTAAGGAAATTAAATATTCACTTATGTCTTGGTCTAATACAAATAAACTAATCCATTAAGAAAGAGGCTTTAGGGGCGCCTGGGTGGCTCACTAGGTTAAAGCCTCTGCCTTCAGCTCAGGTCATGATCTCAGGGTCCTGGGATCGAGCCTGGCATCCTGCTCTCTGCTCTGCAGGGAGCCTGCTTCCTCCTCTCTCTGACTGCCTCTCTGCCTATTTGTAATCTTTGTCTGTTGAATAATAAATAAAATCTTTAAAAAAAAAAAAAAAAGAAAGAGGCTTTACCAGGAGACATTTAAAAAAAAATTGTGTGATTCCAAATCTGTTTTGGTTTTCTTGTTCTTTTGTTTGTTTTGTTCTAGTTTCCTGATTGTGTTATAGCAGATGAGATGTTTAACCAGTGGATGGTTTGTATTTAAGCACTGATACTAAAGAGGACAGTGCAGTTGCCTTCTGGTTCAGATAGAAGTCACACATTAGGACTTGTCATTGGAATACTAGAATTTTAAATGTAGAAGCCACCTCTGAAGTGGAATGGCTCTTTATGTGACTGAGAAGGCCATGAGTGAGTGGTCAGAGGGACTCTCCAAAGGTCATATGGTGAGGTTGTGGTGGAAATGGCGCCAGAATCATGCCTCTTGATTCCTTGCCAGTTTTTCGTTGGCTACATCACAGTGCTCAAATTCAGATTACATTTGTGTTTTCTTTTCTTTTTCCCTCTCTCCCTCCCTCCCTTCCTTTCTTTTAGATTTTATTTATTTATTTGACAAAGAGAGCATGCATAAGCAGGGGGAGCAGCAAGCAGAGGGAGAGGGAGAAGCAGGCTCCCCGTGGAGCAGGGAGCCGGACCTGGGGATCCATTCCAAGATCCTGGGATCATGACCTGAGCTGAAAGAAGGCAGACACTTAACCAACTGAGCCATTCAGGCGCCCCTCCATTTGTATTTTCTATTTGTTTGTTTAATTGCAGTGTCTTTGTTTTGCTGTTTTGTAATACACAACCTTGGAAGCTTTATTTACTGCTTTTTTTCCCCACAGTATGTCCTAACTAGAGCATTATGAGTTTGAAGTGGGCAGACATTGTGGACCGAATGCTACTACTTTTAGTGGTGGATTGAGCTGAAAGAATTCCAAAAAGAAGAATATTTTCTTTTTTTTTTTCATTTATCTTTGTTGAGATCTCTAAGGCCAACAATAAAACCAGGACTAAGAATGTTTAGTTAAACTGGTTGTAAATATGTATATTTAAATTATATTTGTTTTTTTGGGGGGGGGGGCAGATTTTTGCAACAGTCCAAAATAAGTTCTCTACTGTTTACAGTTTGAATTTGATTGCTGTTAGATAACTGGATGATTTCTAGTTTCCAGAAAGTGTCTGAAGCTTTTTGGGGATTATCTCATTTATGTCTTTAGCTGGATGCTCTCTTAAAGCTTAAGGAGCTGTATGATGTAGGTAATCACGTTAGCTCCATTTTTATAACCAGGGGAACACAGTGTATTACGTGAGGATCCAAGGTGGGATCTGAACCAAGGGCTTCTTCTTAAAAGCTCTGGTTGACCATTAAGCTCTGCCTCCACATCACAGACAATTTCTTCCACAAACTCTGCTGTTGTGAAACTAAATCTGGTTTAAGTTAGTAAACACTTTTATGATTCATACACTAAGCTTCCTCCTCTTTTTTCATACTCCATCCAAATTTTCCTCACTTCCCATTCTCCTTGGTTTATTCGGAGCAGTGGTTCGTGTGCCTTGTGCCTTATTTGGATACCTTCTTTCTGTTCTCAAAAGAGTAAGTGATTCTCTCTTATTTCCAAATGAGATTAAAGCTGCTAGTCATTGGCTCCCAAATTCTTTACTAATATCCAGTGTTTTTTTTTTAACCTTCCCCTTAGAAAACTATGTTTATTGGGTATCTCAAGATCGAAAGGAACCATGAAGAAATACTAATTCAGCTACTCATCTAGTGGAGGGTGTCTCATGCACTCCAGCTTGTACTTTAATCTTTTCCTCATAAGCTTTTTCTAGAATCATTCTCACTCATTGCAGTGTTCTTTCTTCCTGGTTTTGGGGGCACTGTCATACCTGCTTTCTTTAGACAAGCCTAAATTAAACCAATGACTGATTCTCTCTGCTGCTCCCTGATTTGTCCCCTAAGCTTTTCAGTTTGCGAGTTCTTATCTAGAATTCTGGCTATTAATAGTTTTTGTGTTGGTTCTGATTTCTCTTTCATTTATATTGATACTGTTTCTTCCTCTAAGTAATTCCTGGGTTTCAGAGACCATGAGAGGTACCATGGAGTTAGCACTGCATTTGTTAATCAGAAGGTATTTTGTAAAATTTGACCTACAAAGAAAAGTAGGAGCTGTTTTTATCCTGTTCCTGTCTCTTTCTATTTAGCCCAAAGACATGTTAGAGCTACAAATCAAACTGAGAAATCAATGTAGCCCACTTTCATAGTCAGTGTAGGCAGAAAATAGTAGATCACACCATGGATCATAAGAGCAAGCAAAAAAAAAAAAAAAAAAAAAAAACAAAAACCACCAAAAAACAAAAAAACTCTAAAAGATTTACTTTAATGATATAGGTTAATTTTTATTTACTTTTGAACATTAATATCAGATTTTATGTTTATACTTCCTTTTTTCCCCCTCTCTCACATAATCCAAAGGAGCCTAATATTGTATCTAAAACTCAGGATTGCTCCTTAGGCTGTTTAAATTTTCATTATTTGGATCAAACACCTTATTGCTTTTGTGAAAGCAATAGACACTACAGGGCTGTAGGGATTCCTGGAACATAGTTTGAAAATTCTTGCCTTAGAAGGGTGGTGATGGAAAATTTCCCTGGTTTATTTGAGGAGATTGAAAGGTTGTTGGGCTAAACAGGAGCCACATTCCTGTATGTCCAAGGCTTAAACCATTGCCTCCGTATGAGCTTCACCCTCATTCTGTCTTCATTTGAATCATCTAATGGAGCTTAAATCAATTAAGGTACTTAGGATAGGCTGTGTGCCAAATGCTAAATCGAAGAAACAGAGTAGAGTCCCCAAGATGTCGGAAAGAAATCTTGTCCTAACCCTTCCTCTGAAGTTAGAACAGTTTTTGTTCCTTCCCTGGATGCACTCGTTATTCCTACTGAAAGGGATAAAGTAAAAATTAATTAGCAAGTATGAATTTAGCAAGTATTGAAAATGGAATTGTATGCTGTACAAGAAATCGGGGCAATACATTTTAAAGTGTCTCTTACACACTGTGCACTTATTGAAAGTACGTTTTTATTTTAGTTAAAGTATTCCTTTCAAATGAGGGTCTGTGTGTTTGAGAAAATTTTAAGTTATTTTGAATGGCATCACTCTTGTGTTCTTCATTTCTCTCCTGGCTCATGTGATTGTTTTCCTTGTAACACAGGTTTCTCCTTGAGTAGACAGCTTCTCATTTGTGATCTTTCTTTTTCTCACATTGCATTTAAAACCCATGACTTTTTAAGGCTGGTGGCCCTTAGTCTGGACACTTCCTTTTGTACTGTGTTTAAGAACGCTGAGATTTCAAGAAAAGATTAAAAAATACATATATATGTCACTTAAGATTAGGTTACACAATTCTGAAGAATGATACCTATCTATAAAACCTTCACAAATGAAGACTCATAATGTAGATTTTACAAGTAGAACATTGTTTTCTTGGGAGTTTGTAGCATTGGGAGAATGTAAGATTGGAGAAAGGAAGTTGTGAAATCAGAATAGCCAAGCCTGTGTGAGTATTAATGGTGTATTCAGGCTGGAAGAGAAGTTCAAGCAAGTGATGCTCAGGAAGGAGGAAGTGCCTTCACCTCAGTTAGAAAATCCAGGTGAGGGGCTAAGCAGCCCTGGGGGCTGACATAAGGATAGACTTTCCTTAGGTTGTTTTCATATCTTCCTCTGTAAGCAGCATACAAAGCATTTGTTTCCTGCCGATCCAGCACAGGTCTCAGCTTTACTGTCCCCTTCTCAGAGAAGGGAGTATTAATGTAAAATAAGAAGGAGCTCTCCAGTCTCCTCACATGAGCCTGCTTCCTTTCCACCATAGCACTAATACTCAGTACTTTCTCAATATTTTCTTGATGCGTCTTCTCTCTTTCCTCCTTGTCCAGCTTGTCTCCCATCAGTGGATGTTAGTTTAATATGTGTTCACTACTCTGTCTTGTCTCCAGCATAGAATCTGTACTCAGATGACAGTGTCTCTGGCTAGACTGTCATCTGCTCAAGAGCAAGAATTCCACCTTACCTTTGTAGCCTTAGGATTTGTGGCCCCTGTTAGCTTGAATTAATTAGGCTAATATTATTGAGAAAAAAATGAATTACTATGAATGAGAAAATAGGATAATTTTATAAGTGAAGACATTACATCCCCCCCGCCCGTTTATTTATTTGAGAGAGAGAAGGGGTGAGTGAGTGTGGGGTTAGGGGTGGGAGGGCAGGAGGAGAATCTCAAGCAGACTCCCTGTTGAATGCAGGGCCAGACCCACATAGGGCTTGATCTCGGGACCCTGAGCTCTCGACCTGATCCGAAACTAAGAGCTGGGTGTTCAACCAACTGAGCCACCCAGGCAGCTCCTTTTTTTTTTTTTTTTTGACCTTTAAATAAAAAGCAGCACCAAGCTTAGTGACAGCTGGGCCAAGTATAAAACATGGGTAAAACTTTGATGCCGGAGGCTGTCCCAAGGGTTAAACAACTTCTGCTACATCCAGAAGTCACAAGGTGATTATTTTAGGAAATGTGATTCTTCAATAGCTCCTTAGATATTTGTTTAAATAATAAAAAGCCATAGAGGGGAAGCTCTGTTTCTGATGGCCAGCTTTTTGATGTGGTAATACACACTGAAATGAAGTTGCTTCTGCTACATATTGAGAGATTCTTAGTTACTTTTTAAGAAGACCATTTTCCAGGGCGCCTGGGTGGCTCAGTGGTTTAAGCCGCTGCCTTTGGCTCAGGTCATGATCTCAGGGTCCTGGGATCGAGTCCCCCATCGGGCTCTCTGCTCAGCAGGGAAACTTGCTTCCTCCTCTGCCTACTTGTGATCTCTCTGTGTCAAATAAATGAATAAAATCTTAAAAAAAAAAAAAGGAAGACCATTTTCCATGTGCTCATGTTGCTTTTCCAGATGGACCTTCTGAAATATGGTATTCTGAAAAATATTTTATCCAAGGTTTGACTTTAAACTTAAAAAAAAAAAAAAAAGATTTATTTATTTGAGAGAGCGGGCACACACACATGCATGTGTGCTTGGGTCTGGTGGGGGAGGGGCAGAGAGAGAGGGTGAGAGTCTCAAGCAGACTCCATGGTCAGCACAGAGCCTGATGTGGGGCTCGATTTCACTGCTAAGATCCTGACCTGAGCTGAAACCAAGAGTTGGATACTTACGCTACTGCACCAACCCAGGTGTGCCCAAGGTTTAACTTTAATAATGATGGCTATCTTTGAGAAAGAAATCTTAAGATTTTTCCATTTGACTAATTCTCAATGAAAGAATTAGGTTTGTCCTAAGGTACAGTTTCTTTAAAGATATACTCTTGCTATTTCCTATCAAATTAGTGTGGAAGTATATTTCCACCAGGCCACTTTTTGAAGCAGTGCCATATACTGAGTTATTGTGAGGCAAGTTGGCAGAAGTACTATCAATTTTAGTGAAAGATGTAAGATTGAGTATTTGTATTTAGTATTTCCTAACAATTCAAAATGTTGTCTGGTTTGGGGCAACTTTTGTATTTTGTTGGTTCATTTGTTATATGGCATTCCTTGAAGATCATGAAGGGAGTCTTGTTTTAACATCACAGTTATATTCTCTACAGGTGAAATGTTTTGACTTAATCTCTGTTAGATGGGCTCTTGCTAACTGTAATGATGTAACTGCTCTGAAAGCTAAAAATGTGCGTATGTTTTTAAAAAAAAAAATCCTACCTTTTTTTCCCTTCTGGAGAGAAAGGCTAGAAATATTCTAAGTCTATAACTAAAGATTCCAAGTTACTAACAAATGAAGTCACTTTTATGTTCACCATTAAGGTTTTTTCAACATGGCCAATTTGGAGTCTTAAATTCTTTTTCCAAATCTAGGAGTTTTCTGTAATATTTCACAATTAATGATCCCTCTTTTGTATGTGTAATCCACTTCTTGCCCACCTGGGCTTTCTGAGTATGTGTGGTGTGAGGTTCTCCATACAGGTATAAACTTGATCCATATTATCCATTTTTTCTTCATCGTTTTCTGTGTTTCCACTTAGAGTGACTGCTGAATCACGCCGTTGATCTTTCCTAATGCCTTTGCTCATACTTTCCTTCCATCCAGGCCTTTCTTCTCAACTGCCAACCTTGTTCCGTCTCTTCCTTTGAAGTTCATACTAAAGTTATGTTCCATTGACTCAACTCCATTTCTTAAATGATGGGCTGGGTTCAGAGATGAGAAGTGGCTGGAGGCACAGCTGTAGCTCTTGGAAAGCATAGAATGAAATGGGGCTGAGGATGGAGCTTGATAGTAGCATTTATAATAGACTAGGTAATAGGATCAAGGAGAAGAGAGGGTTAAACCCAGAAGAGGGAATCTACCATTGCTGTTTTGTGATATTGGCAGAGGGCTCTCTGGAGGAGGTGGTATTTGAGTTGGTCCTTGAGTGGTAAATCTGGAAGAGGTGAATCCACCTAACTCAGTCTCTTAACTGTATCTAGCTGGTTTCTTAAAAGTTCATTAAAGTTAATTGGACATTTGTGTGACCAAAGTTCTTTTTTTGCTTATGAAGCAATTAGGTTTTTAGAATTGCTTTTGAATTTAAAAACAAACAAACAAACAAACAACAACCACAACAAGGTTAAAACCTCAACAGTGGAACTGGAAAGTTGCCTGATGTTACCTTTAGTTGTTTCTCCAGGAAACAAGGAAATGGCCCAAATGGGGAAAATACTTTTTTGCCCTTAAAAAATACCTGTTTTGAAATGGGCCGAATAGTGCTTCTTCCGCAGCACAAATACTGAAATGGGCTGAATAGAAATCGTGGCAGAACCTTTATGTGCGAGTTATATGTGTGTGTGTCCTTATAAAAACAAAAACAAAATCCAACTGTTGATTTTTGTTCTTTTCAAAATGTCACGAGCATAAAGGCTACCGTGCTCATGGCAGTGAGGTGCTCAGACTGCTGGATGCTAGCTTTAGACTTCTTAATGCTCCCACAGGACCGCTGAGGGCAGAGACATGGTCCAGGCAGCCCCCTCCCTGTTGAGGGGCTCTGAAATGGCAGAACTCAAGCCAGAACGGAAGGAGTCCAACATCCTCAAACTGGAAGGGACGTTCAGCACAAAGCATGGATAATAACCGGTCTATATAGAGAGTTTGGTGTGTTTCCTTCCTGAAGGGGCTCTGTACAGTAAATAAAGTAAAACCAATAATTATCAATGGTCAGCTGGGCCGTGTCCTAAACCAAAGTATTCAAATGGGCATGAATCGTAGTGTCTAAGCGAACAGAGTGGGGAGGAGTCCACCAGCTCTTTTCTTGAGGATTAGGGAAAAAAATGATTGCCCAGTGATAGTTTTTTAAAGCTTTAAAGAGGGTATTATGAATTTGTAAAAGCTTCTTTTCTTTTTTTTGGTGCTAAACAATGGAATGTTTTAATTAAGTTCATTTTTTGTGTTTGTATATGAACTGTATAGTAATAGCACACGTTTATTTTTTCATCTAAGGAGCACTTACTTCCCTGTACCAAGCACAGGTGTTTGTTTTGTTTTGTTTTGAAGCCTTTTTCTCCTAAATGAAGAACATTAAAAATTTCAGGTAAGGGAGTAAGATTTTTAACTTATTACACATTAGCTAAAATATGACCTTTCCCCCTTTCATGTTTTTTTCTTCCTTGTGTGCATTTTTTGCTCAACTTAAGTAGATTAATGGTCAATGTACGTAGCTAGCATTGTACTGCATATGTATATGGGGAGTGTGCCTACTTTTGAGAAGGTATTTTAGGGAACAAAACACAATTACTCATTATTTACCCACACTTTGGGTGGTTCCTCTCAGGCATGACTGTTGTGTGCTGGTAGACCTTCATGGTACATGTGATTACTTGGAAATAGAACGTTTTGGAAATGTCTCCTAGTTAGAGCCTTAGAAGACATGAGCAGAAGTGCGTGGAAGGAGAGGAGAGGGACGTTGTTTCTGACTCTATAATGTTAGTTTCAGAATGACAGTGGGAATCTTCTGGCTCAGTTTGTTTACTCAGTTTCTCTAAGTTTGGTACTGTCAGATTAAAACCATTCCAGATTGGGTAGTCAGCTTTCAGGAGAAGGCTCCTCTCTGACCACACTACCTATTACCTCTGCCCCCCGCCCCGCGCCCCCCCCCCCCCCGCCTTTTTTTTTTTTTTTTAAGTTCCTGTCAATTGTCAGAAGTGGGAGTTTGGAGAAGAATTGGAGGGCTCCCGGAAAGCAACTTCTTTAGCAATGGTGAATCAGTGAAGGATGGTGTGTCTCTTTAAAAAATTCAATTCAACAAACATTTTTGCTTTACTTGGCTCAGTGTTCCTGTCGGCAGTTACAGATAGGAGTAATAATGGGGTTGCTGACCTCAAGGGGGCTCAGTCTAGTGGAGGAGGCGGAGAGGTGAGTGAGTGTTATCTTGCCAGTCTGATAAATGCACCAGCCTGATAAATGCAACACGAGAAGCTTGGAAAGGGGAGCGAGGGAGACATTCTCAAAGAGCTAACATCTGGGCTGGATTTTGACAGGAGTGAGAGCTTCCAGTGATTTCTGTCGAATCGATTTGCATAGTTTAAAGAATGGATGTTAATCCTCCCACTTTACTGTCACCTAAAAAAAAATCTGATGGCATTCCAAAGATGAATGTCCCTTTAATAACTTCTGAAAGTTTTATTACATAGATTTTAAGATGATCTGGTTCTTGAACAATTCAGAGGAAGAATGAGTTGAAGGGTTTAGGATGCTTTAGATAGTGTGAAGGTGACCCAGTGGCCAGTGATGATGAGCAGGGATTCTTAATGAAGAAGTGTTGCTGAGTGACACAAGGAGGTCCCAGAGGTGGTCCTATTAGTTTAACAATAATTGCTTTATGTCTAATCTGTTGTCCCTGGCTAAAATGTTTCTTGGTTTGAACTCCTGTTTTCTTTTTAAGCACTAGGTTAGAAACTCATGTTAATGTTTTAGGTTATAAGATACTTGAATAAATAAACTACTTGCTCTAGTTTGGCTTTCTTTATATTGGGACTGTAATTTATATTTGTATTGCTACAGATTTTCTGGCATATTTAGTATGTATAAAATGTTTCTATTGTTTGCTTCTATTTAAGAAGTTCTAATTAAGAACTCAAGGTGCTCTACAGACATCGTTTATTGTTATTTGTGAAAATACTGCATTTAAAAATAATTGAGGTATGCATTGATAAACAGTTTCTTATAAACCAGATTTTTAGGGAATATTAATATATAGTAAATCATTTCCTTTAGAGGGTGGGAAAAAAAAATCTCAAACTTTCAACCAGAAGATGTGCTCACTAACAGCTGTTTCCTATAATAGAAGCAATTTGCATGTAGAATAGAGAAAATGAATTCAACAACAGGGAGTATAGAGGAACAGCTATAACTTCCCTGGCATGTACAGCAGCCCACAGAATAAACTTCCTTCAGAATAAACATTGGCACAATTAATCCCCAACGACCTGGACACTGAAAGTGCTGTGTGGCAGAGAGGCTTTGCAGTCTGGAAATGTCTTGGGTGTAATACGAGCTTTCTGTTTGGTATGAGGTGGGGGGTGCTCAGTACTTTTGGGGTCAGGTACCCCTCCCAAGGGTCCAAGATATTTGAATATTCATGACAGGTTGGCAGGTGGTTAGTGGATACAGGACTGAAGCTACTCTGAGTTGTCGGTCTGTCTTTCTTTCTTTCTAGATTTAATTTGTTTGACAGAAAGAGATTGAGATTACAAGTAGGCAGAGAGGCAGGCAGAGAGAGAGGGGAAGCAGTCTCCCTGCCGAGCAGAGAGCCAGATGTGGGGCTGGATCTCAGGACCCTGAGACCATGACCTGAGCTGAAGGCAGAGGCTTAACCCATTGAGCCACCCAGGTGCCCCCCCCCCCCCTCTTAAATTAGAGACACTTGTAAGGTCAGGTGAGATTCCTTATTCCTGATTGACTTCTGATGTCCGTTTGGGGAAGGGTTCCTGAGGAGGGTCAAAGGAAATGTCCAAGTATTAAAATCCCATCGTCAGTATACCTCTTTATAACCGTAGTTCTACTTGCAGACTGTCTGACCAGCTTTCATGTACATCATCACCATTGTCTAGAAGAAAAATAACTTATCCTTGAATTTCTGCACATATATAGTCTTCTTGCATCTTGACGGCCATGCTTACAGTTGGGTATATGGTACTCCTTTTCTCTCTCGAAGAGGGAGAGGGAGAGAGAGAATCTTAAGTAGGCCCCATGCCCAGTGCAGGGTTGGATGTGGGGCTCTATCTCACAAGCCTGAGATCATGACCTGAGGTGAAACCAAGAGTCAGACACTTAACTGACTGAGCCACCCACAGACCCTGATGGTGTTCTCTTTTTTAAAGGGAAAGAAAATGGAAGCTGTCTGGAGAATTCTTAGGCCAGGGGCCATGGACCTGAGTCTTATAAAAAAATCCAGGGCTTTACTTGCTTCCTTCTTTACATTTTCATCTCAAAAGTTTATATGACATTTGGGTGTTTCATGGATTAGGTTTCCTGCCTCACTTCAGTCACTTTTTGAGAACTTAAGTGGGCTAGGATCTGTGCTGTGTCTTATATTTACATTATCCTGTTGAATCCTTATACTGGAGGAAAATCCAATGTACGGAGAATTAGAGTAACTCAGTAACCACAGGTAGCCTGGTTAGTCTGAGGTAGAGTCCAGACTGGCACGCACATGTGCCTGAACCCTTGACACTTGATGCTCAGTATCTTCCTGAGGTAAACACTTCTGTCCTTGAATAATGGAAGGAAATACAGATGAAATGCCTGAATATATGGTAATGGGGAAATCTGTTGAGTATCAAACCCCTGATTCAGACAGTGAATGCTTTAGGAGGGCCAAAGGAGAAGAGATGATAGATAGTATTTTCTGGTCTGGAAAGGGCACCAAATTTGTGATGAAATTTGAATTTGAACTAGGAGAGGATACTAACAGTAGTATCAATGTGTGTTGAAAGGAATGACAGGAGGACGGGTCAAAGTTGGGAAATGCTGGGGGGGGGAGCAGTTGGTGCACTTGAATGTCGCACAGGAGCATGGATGGGTGACAAAAGAGGAGGGCTGAAAGGTAGCCGGGAGCCCTGCTGCAGACGACTTGAGCTGCCACGTCGAGGACGGTGTCACCTTGATGTTCAGCATCTACATTTTTACTTTATGATACTACCAAATGCAATCTTAACTAGAATAATTTCAGTTGGCTTGTGGTTTTGATTTACTCGATAGTCTTATGGTATGAAATCATATTTAGCTTCTTGAGGGTGTCTCTTATTTCCTAAGAACTGGCCTAAATAGTCTTGTCTAATTCTTTTTTGGAGGGGAGGGGGACTGGGGATAGTGACGTTATGGGCACCAGTAATACTGGAAGAGTCTGGATTTAGGATTTCCTAAGGAAGGAGGCTGTCATGGCACCTTTTGACAGAGAAATCAGGGTATCTCCAAAAAGTGAAGGGTATAAGGACGGAGTAATTTACATCAAAGGCCTGACCCAGATAGTACTTTTGGTCGGAAACTTTCAAGCTTTGGGTGGTAGGAGCTATCCTCAGTTTCCCTAAAGCTTTGGGGCAGGAGGACAACAACTGAAGTCAAGTTATTAATGATCACGGTGGACTGCGATGAGATGCCGCCATCAAGATTTTAACAAAGAGCTCACAGATTTGCTTTGCCTAGGAAAATTATTGTAGATTCCGGGGAAGTAAAGGCTAGATCAGAGAGGCACATGGGGATTTCGCAAAGGGTGTGAGAAGGGAGCATGATCTAGATAGTAGACTGGGTGTTTTTGGTTTTTGTTTTGTTTTGTTTTGTTTAGTTTTCAAAAGAAAGATGGTCTTTCTGTCTTTTATTCTCCTCTCACCTGTTTTCTCTTTTTAATGTTGCAGTGTGCAAAGATCCACCTTACAAAGTAGAAGAATCTGGGTATGCTGGTTTCATTTTGCCAATTGAGGTTTATTTTAAAAACAAGGTATGTAATCTTTACCCATTAATCTTTCAGTGGAAGATCCTCCATTAAACAGATGATGTTTAAAGTAATTTTGATTCATAAACACTTCTATCACTAGATTATTTGAAAATAAAAGCTAAATATGTCTTCTAGGAATTTTGGCTATTATTACCCTTAATTATAAAGGAAGTGGCTAAAAAGGATAATTTCAATTCTGTGAAGCCAGGTTATATGAAATTCATTAAACTTTCTTTATTAAGAGAAGAATGATTGCCATTTGAAGAAAATTATTATATGTTTGTAAAACAGAAAAGAGAAATTAAGGTTTTTTTCAGTGAAATGCTGCTTTTCTCATTTTTATATTTTTAGAATTTTAGACACTTGGGAAAGAATAATATCTCATTTATCGTTAGCTGCCACGCACAGCATACTAAACCATTATATCAGCTTGACATATAGATTCTACTGGATTTAAAAATATATATGTAGCAAAACACACAGACTATATAATATTACAAATTGCTCAACCTCTGTGGGGTTCACTTTTCTTATTTATAAAATGGGGATGGATAAGAGTATCTACCTCATAAGGGGGCTAGGAAGATTAGATACAATATGTCTGTATAGAATATTGAAAATAATGCTTCATGTATAAGTAAGCACTTGGTAGATACCTTTCTTAGTAATACCACTGAAATGTTCTTGTTTTTTTATCAAATCAGAATTTGTTGGGATACATTATGTCTGCTCATGTAATATGCCTTCTCATTAATGTATTGACTTTTTTTTTTCTCATTTCAATTTGGATTTCTCTAAACTGGCTTTTAGCATTTTTTATTTGAGAAATTGATACATAATTTGCATATCATCAAATTCATCTTTAAAAAGTATGCAAGTGTTCGGGTTTTAGCATATTGTGCAAAAATCACCACTATCTAATTTTATGACTTTCTTAGGATTTTCACCAACCCATAATGAAACCCTGTAACTATTAGCAGTATCTCATTCCTCCCATCTCCCGCCCCCGGCAATGATTAATCTACTTCCTTTCTCGATGTAATTTCCTGTTCTGGTGATTTTATGTAAATGTGTGGTCTTCTGTGCCTGGCTTCTTTCACTTAATATGTCTTTGAGGTTTACCACATTATAGGATGCATTGATATGCTTACTATTTTTTTTAAATAACAGAATAACATCCCATTGTATAAATATACCACATTTTGTTCATCAGTTCATAATTTGCTTAACATTTGACTTTCTCCCATTTTTGGTTACTATGAATAATGCTGTTGTGACTATTCCTACATAAGTTTTTGTGTGGACATACATTTTCAGATCTCTTGGGTATACACCTAGGTGGAGTGGTTGGGTCATATGGTAACTCTGTTTTACTTTCTGAAGAACTGCCAACTATTTTCCAAAATGACTGTACTATTTTACATTCCCATCAGCAGTGGTGGGGAAGGATCCAGTTTCTCCACATCCTGGAAAACACTTGTCATTTTCCATTTTTCAAATTATAGTTATTGTGGTGCATGTGAAATGGTTTTGATATGTATTTGCCTGATGACTTATGGTTTTGAACATCTTTTCACATGCTTGTTGTCCATTTGTTTATTTTCTTTGGAGAAATGACTCTTTAAATCTTTTGTCCATTTTTTAATGTATTGATTTTTAATTAAAGTGGTTGTATTTATGGGGCGGTTCAAGAGCTTTTCTTTCCACCATCCCTGTTTTCAATATTCTAGAACTTTATTTTTTTTATTTTTATAGATCTTATTTATTTGACAGAGAGAAGGGGAGAGCACAAGCAGGAGGAGCCGCAGGCAGAGGGAGAGGGAGAAGCAGGTTCCTTGCTGAGCATGGGCCTGATGCGGGCGGGGCTTGATCCCAGGACCCAGGGATCATGACTTGAGCCGGAGGCAGACTTAACCGACAGAGCCACTCAGGTGCCCCTCAGTATTCTAGAAGTTTAATTAATAAAGATCATGTGGTGCCTTTCTTCCCTCTTGTCACACATCTAGTGTTTTATTTCATCTAGGCATTAGGAAGAGTCTAGCATTTCAAGCCAGAAAATGTGTTGTTCTAAAGTAATTAGGGACTAGACAGTAAGATCTCTTGTGGGAGGCTCATAATGGCTGTACAGTTCTATTCCCGTCTCCTTAAGTCAATTGAACATTGCATTGGCTTCAGTTTGGAAATAATGCTGTAGTGAAGTATCTTCTCTCCCTTTTTTTTTAACCTTTTCTGGTCATTTTTACAGGCTATCTTTTCAACAAAAAAATTTTTTTTTCTGTATTACCCAATTTCCTTTTTTATAGAAATCACCAGAATCTCCTAACACCACACATACGTCCATGTACACACACACACACACACACGGGTTCAGTCTTCTCGGCACTTTGTAGTCATGCCTATGATTCATCTTATTGACTCAGTTTGTGAGGAATTATAGTTTACTAAAAAATGAAGGAAGGAGGAGGCACATGAGATGGAAAGCAGTCATTTCTTTGGGGCCAGTGTGAAGTAGACACTTGAGCTGAACACCGTTGAATAGATTTTCTGTTCAGCATCCATATTAGCTTCAGTTTTCTGGGTTTAGATTGTCTTTAAGATTTTATACTTAATAACAATTGCTGTTTTTATAGGTACACAGTGAGACATCTATATTTCAGTGTTTGTGATATGAAAAAGTGGGCTGTACCTAATTGATCCTATATAGAGATGTGGATCCCTCAATGGTGGGTTAGGAATACACAAAATGCTGTATAGCAGTTAATGTAGCAACATGGATAAGTCTCAGAAACAAGAATCATGACAACTTGAAAGTTACAGAAGTGTAAGTATATGGTTATGATGCCATTTTTATATGTTTTTAGAAGCCACTGAAGCTGAGAATAAATAATGTTCTAGAAATACACATACGTAGCACAAGAGTGTGAATTGAAATGACAGCACGGGAACTAAGTATCATTGGTTACTGGGGAGGAGCCGTAGAGCAGCTTATATTTATAAAATTGTATCCTTTAGGGGCTCCTGGGGCTCAGACAGTTAAGGGTCTGCCTTCAGCTCAGGTCATGATCCCTGGGTCCTGGGATGGAGCCCCACATCAGATTCTCAGCAGGGAGCCTGCTTCTTACTCTCCCTCTGGCTCTCCCCCTGCTTGTGCTTTCTCTCTCCCTTGCTCTCTTTTGCAGATAACTAAGATTTTTATTTATTTATTTGACAGAGATCACAAGTAGGCATAGAGGCAGGCAGAGAGAGAGAGAGAGAGAGAGGAGGAAGCAGGCTCCTGGCTGAGTGGAGAGCCCGATGCATGGCTCGATCCCAGGACCCTGGGATCATGACCTGAACCGAAGGCAGAGGCTTTAACCCACTGAGCCACCCAGGTGCCCCTCTCAAATAAAATCTTTAAAAAATAAAATAAAATTGTATCCTTCAAGGAAAAGGTAAGCAGTGAAAATGTTAACATCTGCTTAATCTCAGTGGAGGGTACATGGGTGTAGTATTTCAAGTTCTTTTCTGTATGTTACTAATTTTTTAATTAGAATTTATTGCTTTGTCATCTCTTTTCATTTATCTTGGAGTTATTTTATTGTTGTTGTTTTTTAAAAGATTTTATTTATTTATTTGACAAACAGAGATCACAAGTAGGCAGAGAGGCAGGCAGAGAGAGAGGAGAAAGCAGGCCCCCCCACGGAGCAGAGAGCCTGACAGGGCTCGATCCCAGGGATCTGGGATGATGACCTGAGCCGAAGGCAGAGGCTTTAACCCACTGAGCCACCCAGGCCCTGTTGTTGTTGTTTTTTAAGAAACCAAAGTTTTGCTGTATTCTCTGAGCCAGATACATTTCTCTTCTTACTGAAATGATGTGTGGGTAAAAATTTAGGAGTCTGGGCTCTTCCTCCAGAATGTACATTTTATTTCTTTTGAGTCTTTATCATTTTATTCACCCCTGGAGTTGCTTCAGCTCTGTCTCAAAGAATGAACATCCATTACAGTAATGGTTTATGAAAAGTATTCTTCAGCGTTTTCAGAGAAGATGAGAGAAAGCTGCAGAAAGACTTCCATGTGATCTTGAGGAGAGTCCTGCTACTGTATGTTAAGGACTATATCATCCTGTCCTCAGGTCTATCTCCATCCTTCTACTTTCCCTGCCTCTAAATAAGCCTGTTTTCAGTTTTGCTCCTTTATTTGAGAGGTCAGAGTCATTACCCCAAAAGGGGAGGTAGAGTGTCTGTCAGTGCTGCTTTTCCATTCTTGTATGTTTATTCTCTCTTGTTTTGCATTTGTTTTCAACAGAATAAGCTTCTCTATGAGAATGATGAGTGTTGCAGAAATTAAACCAGTAGGCCCACTGAACCGTACTTGACTGTAGCATTTTAGGTTGAAAGGATACCCGGCTTCTCTCTTTCATTCTGTCCTTAGAGAAGGACATCTACCTGAGTAGATGCCAAGGACTGAAGCGGAACGAGAGGGACAGTTTGATTCTGCCGGAACAGATTTCCACCTCGAGGTGGAAATGTATTAGCTGCGTATATAGAATAGAAGCATACTTTCTTGTTTGCAATTTGAGAAGACTCTTTCCCAAGGTGCATAGATTGACATAATATTGAAGTCTGCCTTCCAAGAAGGAGTTCATTTGGCTAGAACACAAGATTTGTGAGTACGCTTTTCTCTTCTCAAAAGAAAAATCTTTAAAAGAAAATTGCACTCAGGTTCTTAGAAAGAATCATTCTCTGTGGTCCTTACCCTTAGTTTTATGGAAACGTGTTTTTTCTTTTTTTAAATATATATTTAAGTGTTGTGAAGTGATATTGTTATTCATTCTTTTCCTGCTGGTAATGGTTTATATATACATCAATACATTTTTATTTTTAAAAAAAGTATGCAGAATATATATATTTTAAAGATTTTATTATTCATTTGGGAGAGAGAGAGAGCACAGAGGGAGACTGAGAGGGAGAAGCAGACTCCCCGCTGAGCACAGAGCCAGACACGGGGCTTGATCTTGGTATCCCCAAGATCAAACCTGAGCTGAAGGAAGACACTTAACTGACTGAGCCACCCAGTGCCCCTGCAGGAGTATATTTTTTTACTCCATTTAGTCATTATTAACTGTTTGGTACAGCCTTTCCTGATTAACCCCCATGCACTTGCACAGATAAAATCTATGTCAAGTAGAGATTGTCAGGGGCATAATATTAAAATATGATATATTTTATAGATCTGTGACTTACCTTTACTCCACTTGGCAGTATTTCCAAATTTGTATTTTTAAACATCTGATTGGTATTCAGTGATATGATATACTCACTTGAAGAGCATTTCATTTTTTTCCTACCATTACAAACAATGCTACCACAAACATTTTATCATCTGTATCTGTCTTTGCACACATATTTGACTATTTCTGTAGAAGAGATTCTTAGAATTACTGGGTTAGCATGCTGACTGCCAAATTGTCTTCCCAGAAGGCTCTACAAATTTACAGTCCCAATTATAAGGCAGAAAGCAGTCCTTATGTTTTTAATTAAATTCTAAGGTTGTGTTGACTGTTTTACAGTTTAGAAGAGAGGCAGGTAAATAAAAAATGATCATAATTCAATGTGATAATTACATTAATAAAGGAATGCTCTAAGAGGAATGTCTAATCCAGATTGGATTGGAAGTATTAGGAAGACTTCAGCAGATTTCATGCTTTAGCTGTGTTTTGAATAATGAGTGCATTAAGCAAGCAAGGCAGGAGAGGTGTGTTGGGAGGGAGTAGAGTGTAGGCGTGGGGAGCAGTACATGTGAAAGGCAAAATGAATGAAATAATGCGAAGTATTGGGAACCGCAAGTGCTACACAATTCCAGGAGCACAGGGTGTCGTGAGAAAACAAAGGAAATGCAGGGAAAGTATTAAAGGAAGATGGTTATTCCAAGGAAGTAGGATTTTATCCTTTGGAAAATGATGAGTCATTAAAGGCATTTATATCAATGAAAGGATGTAATCTGATTTTTCTACTGGGAAGATCACTGCCTTGTCACTGTGGGAGGTAGAATGGGGTGGGTTCAGACATAGGGGAGGTGACCAGGTGAGGAATGATGAAGGTCTAAGCTAAGGCAAAGGTATGGTGACTGGACAAAGGAGCTGAATTTGAGAGTTCCTAAGGGGGAATTCTGAGTAGAAATTGGGAGACTATTTGAGTGTGATGAGTGAAGTGGGAGGAAGAGCTGGGAATTTTTTTTTGTATTTTTAACTTTGATAAGAAATTAGGACTTCTGCTTGCCAAGATGTAGCGAGTAGGAGAAAGGACAGATAAAGATAAGCTCAAGTTAAGATAACCTGTGACTTTTGGGGCACCTGGGTGGCTCAGTGGGTTGAAGCCTCTGCCTTCAACTCAGGTCATGATCACAGGGTCCTGGGATCGAGCCCCACGTTGGGCTCTCTGCTCTGCGGGGAGCCTGCTTCCTCCCCTCTCTCTCTCTGCCTGCCTCTCTGCCTACTTGTGATTTCTCTCTCTGTGTCAAATAAATTAAAAAATCTTTAAAAAGAAAAAAAAGATAATCCGTGACTTTGCTGTTGCTGTGGGTCAACTCAGTGGAGATGTGGGCAGATTGTGCAACATGAGTATCTGGCCGTCAGGTGGTTGCTGGGCTGGAGGTATGGATAAGGGAGTAACTGTCCTATAGGAAGAAGTGACACCCTGTGAATGTGTGTCAGCTTCTTGGGGAACTTGCCTGCAGTTAAAGGAGGTCTAAGGGTCAGTGACAAGAGATGGGAAGCCTGAAAAGAAGACTGGGAAGGAATGCCAGTTAAGTGTGAGGAAAACCAGGAGAGAGGGGTATCCTGATGAAAGAGGGGAAAGACCAGGGTTCAGGGCTGCTTGCTAGTGAGCGAATGAGTGGAGACTGATTTGGGGAGGTGTGGACTAGGAGGTGGAAACTGAATTTGTAGTCTGTAATGCTTACATTTTAACAGTTTTAGGTGCTAAGATTTTTGAGTCAAAAAAAGTAGGTTCAAATCACGTTGTTTCATCACAATAGTAATATAACAAATCCTTTTTTTTAAATAAAGAAAGATTTTTTTAGAGTGCATTGGGGAGGGAGGGGTCCAGGGAGAGAGAGAGAGAATGCCAGGCAGGCTCCACAGCCAGCGCAGAGTGCGTTGTGGGGCTCTGTTTCAGGATCCTGACATTATGAGCTGAGCCAGAATGAAGAGACAGTTGCTTAACCCTCTGAGCCACCAGGTGCCCCACAAATTTTTCTTTTTTAAAGACAAGCATTGCTTTATTTGAATACATTCTCTATTAAAAAACAGAACTACCTCATACATTGCTATTGAGATTTTAAAATGGTGCAGCCACTCTGGAAACGAGTAAGGCAGTTTGTAAAAAATGTTGAAACACGGAGTTACTTTATGACTCAGAGGTTCTGCCCTTAGGTGTTTACCCAAGAGAAATGAAAATACATGTCTGCATAAAAACTTAAACACAGATGTTCATACCAGCACTATTCGCAGTGGCTAAAAAGAAAAAAATACACATGTCTATCCGAGAAGTGAATAAACAGTAACTGGGATACCTCATACAGTGGAATATTATTCAGCCGTAAAAAGGAACTAACTACTGACATATGACAACATGGATGAACCCTGGAAACATCATGCCAAGTGAAAGAAGACAAAGGACTACATATTGTGTATGTTCATATATTTGTATGAAATGCCAAGTCTGCAGAACAGGCACCTTTAGGGAAACTGAAGTAGATTAGTGGTAGGTGGTGATCTAGGATCTGGGGGAATGGGGTGTGACTCCTGATGTATTTGAGTTTTATTTCTGGAATGATGAGAATGTCAATCTAAAATTAGGTGGTGGTGATGGTCTCATAATTCTGTGAATATAGTAAAAACCACTAAATTGTATCCTTTTAAGGATAGATTTTATGGTCCGTGAATTATTTCTCAATAAAGCAGTTAAAAGTAAACAAAATGGCAAAGCTAATGACAAATGAAAGAAAATGGTAACCCTTCACAGAGATGGTTAATATTTGTAACACAGAGGCGTTTTTATATAAAGTAATGCAACAAATTCCAGTGCTTTAATTTCCATACCTGGGAAACAGGGCTCACAGTTGACCTAGAGGCGAGCTATGAGAATTAAATGAGATAACTGTTAACATTCGTATTAGTCACTGTCATTATTCTTAGTCTTCATTGCACCTGGGATGCTTAAGAATCTGTGTGTAGAGAGGTTTAAGTGTTTAGCTAACTACGGTAGTAGCTCGAGAGTAGAACTTGAGTATCGTGAAATTCTGATGATTGCGTTCTTGTGGATCTGATGCTGTTTCCTCCTCCTGGTTCATTTCACAGATGTTTATTGGATTTCTGCTATGCACAGGTGCTAAGCTAATTGTCAAGGATGCAAGGATGATTCAACCATTGCTCCTGCTTTCAATATTTTTTTTTTTTAAAACAAGTTTAATGAAGCCATTGAACATGACACTGGGGAAACATTCAAATATTACATAATACATTCGTAATTAAACTGGTTAGCAACTGAGGCACAGAAAATCAGGGTTAAAGCAAAATAAGCTTTCAAAAGAAAACAGTTTAAGTGTCAAAAAACTGAAAGCCTCTTTGAGAAAACTGATGACAGTGTCAAAGTTTTTGTGTTTTTAAAAAAATTTTCTTATTTCTTTTATTATTTCTTTCTTTATTTTACTGTTATGTTAGTCACCATACAATACATCATTTTTAAATTTAATTTAATTTGTGTCTGTGTGTGTATTCCAGAATTAATTGTTTATGCACCACACCCAGTGCTCCATGCAATATGTGCCCTCCTTAATACCCACCACCAGGCTCACCCAATCCTCTGCCGCCTTCCCCTCCCAAACCCTCAGTTTGTTTCTCAGAGTCCACAGTCTCTCATGGTTAAGTAGGATAAAGGGAAAGACAGGATGCTTACCCTAAGATGTGGCAAGGAGAAGAGAGACGCTCAGAGGGCAGAGGCGAGGCAGCGGGAAATTGGGAGTGGAGTCCTAGGAATCCGTCCCCAAAGTGAAACCTGAGTGGAGAAGGAGGAGTACAAGTTGTCCAAGTGACAAAAAGGTGGAGGAATGGAGGTGGGCAATGAGGGTGGTAACGTGAAGCAGGGGTGAAACTCAGAGCTAGCCTAGAACATAAGGGATGCTGGGAATACCCAACAGCATGTGTTTGCTGCACCAGGAGATGGGTAGATGTTGTGTAGCGGGATGATGAGCCGAGAGCCAGGTTCTGAAAGCCTTTCTTAGGAGGCCTTCAAGTGAGCTTTGATTTTTATCCTAATGGCAGTTGGCAACTTTTAAAGTGCGTGTTTTTTTTTTTTTTTTTTTTAAAGATTCTGTTTGTTTATTTGACAGAGACCGCGAGAGAGGGAGCACAAGCAGGGGGGAGTGGGAGTGGGAGAAGCAGGCTTGCTGCAGAGCCCAGGACCTGAGCTGAAGGCGGCAGACCCTTATCTACTGAGCCACCCAGGTGCCCTAGCTTTTTAAGTTTTAATCAAGCTGTGGAGTGGCTAGATTTTTGTTCCATGTGGATAATTTTGAGGCCTGGATGAAGGAGGAATTGAAGATCAATCTGTTCTGAAGTAGGAAGACCTGCTAGAGAAAGGAGCTTATTCTAGTTTGGGCAGTGAGAAGAGTTACAGGTTAGAGGGTTTGTTAGAGAAATATTTAGGAGAGAAAATGGCAGTTGTTGCTAATGGGTGGAGGGGTGGAGTGGGAAAGGGAGGAAGTGGCTTCAGGGGTATCTTCGGTTTCTAGTTGGGTGGCTGTGTTGGTGGCGTTGTACCACTTGAGATATTACAGGAAAAATGATGAGTTGGTTCTCTCAGAAACAAGACACTGATTCATTAGGTATTTGCTTTTTGCTCGGTAGATAATCCCATGATAATTTTCTTTTTCCAGGTCTTTGACACAATAGCTGTTGGATACCTGGGTCTTTTCTGTTTTTTCTGAAGAATGAAACTTTGCTTTCAAAATTTGTATGTGCTTGACTCTTCTCTTTTCTTTCTCATTTTTTTTTTTTTTAAATCTCTAGGAAGAACCTAAGAAAGTCCGCTTTGATTATGACTTATTCCTGCATCTTGAAGGCCATCCACCAGTGAATCACCTCCGCTGTGAAAAGCTAACTTTCAACAACCCCACAGAGGAGTTTAGAAGAAAGTTGCTGAAGGCAGGAGGGGTAAGTTGGCACTGCCTTGTGAAAAACCTTCATATCAAAAACTAGTTGCTACTGTGTTAAGAGGTATCCTAGTGTTTTGAGAGAGGTGAGAGAGAGGAAGGACCTTAATGACTTAGCTATGGACTCCTGGTTTGGGAGGAAGAGGTAAGCCAACACGAATATTTTAAGTAGGTCTGAATCTGAAATTCCACTGTTTCTAAGAATAACTTGATAGTCTGTGCAACTCCAATCTATTTTAACAAAAAGCCGAAAACAATTAACTTTCCTCAGTTAAGGATAGTGTCTGAACTTTGTCATACCAGTTTATAGAAACTTTTAGGTAAATTTGAAAGTCCTGTTTAAAATTATATAAAAAGAGGGATGATTGGGTGGCTCAGTTGTGTTAAGCGTCTGCCTTCGGCTCAGGGCATGGTCCCAGCGTCCTGGGATCGAGTCCCATATCAGGCTCCTTGCTCGGCAGGGAGCCTGCTTCTCCCTCTGCCTCTGACTGCCATTCTGTCTGCCTGTGCCCACTCTCTCTCTCTGACCAAAAAAATAAATAAATAAATAAATAAATAAATAAATAAATAAACAAATAAAATAATATAAAAAGAGGTTGTTGTCCAGATTTTCTTGTGAAAAATTAATAGAAAAGGTATAGTCATTCATATGACAGGCTTGGGTATTTAAATGCACATTTTTGTTTATTTGAATTGTGTGTAGGTAAAAGATGGATCCTTCTTTCTTTCTTTCTTTCTTTTTTTTTCTTTCAAGATTTTATTTATTTGAGATAGAAAGAGAAGGAGAGAGAGAGCATGAGCAGGGGAGGTTCAGAGGCATAGGGAGGAGGAGAAGCAGACTCCCTGCTGAGTAGGGAGCCTAACACGGGGCTCGATCCCAGGACTCTGGGATCATGACCTGAGCTGAAGGCAGACACTTAGCTGGCTGAGCCACCCAGGTGCCCCGGATTTCTTCCTTTCTTTCTTTCTTTCTTTCTATCTATCTGTCTATTTATAAAAGATCATGGTAGCCAAGTTTTGCTTGTGTGATTTGGCTTGGTTGGGGAGCAAGGGGTTTTGTACAGATAATAAAGCGTGGAGTACTTGCTTACTGACTCGTGAAAGTCTGCAGTGGGCACCGTTGGGACCATCATCCTCATTCCGCTTCATGTGAACTTCCTGTGTCATCTTCTGTGGGCGGTTCTGACCCTGTAAAATGTTAAAATAGGTTCTTTATTTCAGAATTTCCTTCACTTCGTTTTCCTGGAAGGTTTTTGATAGCTTTGCCTCAATGCACGTATCATATGTGTAAACATGTGTGGACCATAACTTTGCAAAATGCCTCATTTCTCCTATAAGCTCTATCTGAGGGCTATGCAGGGAAGAGTTTGGCTTTATACAGCACGGGAATTTTTTCCCTTTATTGAAACCCCTTTCAGTGGGGTTAGAGACAACCATTTTGAGAGGATGTGGAGCCTCTCATAAGAAAATCACCCATATGTTCACTTCTGTGAACTTTTTGGTTTATGTAGAACTTGTGGAGTCCATTTTTTGGAATCTTTTTTTTTGCCAAGCACCCATCCGTTCAGTTGAAATACTAATGCATTTGAAGCATTGTAAGTCCCTTTACCACATTTCATTCAGCACTCTGAATAAAATGGTATTTGTCATAAATACCATCTCATGGTTTGTTTTTTTTTTAAAGATTTTATTTATTTGACAGAGATCACAAGTAGGCAGAGAGGCAGGCAGAGAAAGAGAGAGAGGGAAGCAGGCTCCCCGCTGAGCAGAGAGCCCGATGTGGGGCTCTATCCCAGGACCCTGAGATCATGACCTGAGCCAAAGGCAGAGGCTTAACCCACTGAGCCACCCAGACGCCCCCATCTCATGGTACTTTTGTCTTTATTTGTCTTAATGTACTGTGTCAGTACATTATGGGTTAAATAGGTTATTGGGCCAGCTTTGGAAATGAACCACCACGTACAGTACTTTATGGGGAAATGTATCTTCATGAAGAAACGGCCTTTTGTGATACAACTCATTTTCCTTTTTTTTTTTTTTTTTAATTTACTTATTTTAGGGGAGAGTGAACAAGCGTGAGTGGGGGAGGGGCAGCGAAGGGAGGGAGAGAGAGAATCCTTAAGCAGACTCCCTGCTGAGCAGGGAGCCAGATATGGGGCCTGATCTTAAGGCCCTGAGATCATGACCTGAGCTGAAATCAAGAGTCAGATACTTAACTGCCTGAGGCACCCAGGCACCCTTGTAATACGACTCATTTTTAAACTTAGAGATTTATTATATATTTATTAAGGAATGGTGTTTTTTTAAAAAACCTGTTTTATTCTTTTTATAGTTATCAAAACCACAGTGTTGATGCTATTTACCTCTGGCTATGCCCTTAAAAATGAACTGGTCCATTCCTGGTTATCTACCCAACAAAAATGAAAACACTAGTTTGAAAAGATATATGTGCTCTTATGTTTATTGCAGCATTATTTATAATAGCCAAGAAGCACGCTATGTGTCCATTGATAGAAGAATGGGTAAAGAAGATGTGCTATATATACGTAATGGGATATTACTTTGCAGTAAAGGAAGAATGAAATCCTGCCAAGAGGATTTCATTGGATGGACCTCGTAGATGGATATTCTGCTAAGTGTAGTAAGTCAGACAGAGAAAGACAAATACCATGATTTTACTCGTATTTGGAATCTCAAAAACAAAGACAAATACCATGACTTTACTTATATATGGAATGAAAAAAACTGGCAGCCAACCAACCAAACAAAATAAAACTAACAGAAACAGACTTGCAAAGACAGAGAACAAATTTTGTTGGTCACCAGAGGGGGGGAGGGTAGGGGACTGGTGAAAAATATGAAGGGGATTAAGAGGTACAGCCTTCTAGTTATAAAGTCAATAAGTCATGGGAATGAAAATAGAGCATAGGGAATTTAGTTAGTAGGACTGTGATAAATGTATATGGCGACAGATACACTTATCATGGCGAGCATTTCATAATGTAGATAGCTGGCGAATTACTATGTTGTACACCTGAAACTAAGATGATATTGTCGGTCAACAATTGAGTCCTGATGCAGGACTCAATCCTGGGACTTTGGGATCATATCCTGAGCTGAAGACCAGCTGAGCCACCAGGCGCTGTTGAATCAAAAAAAAAAAAAAAAAAAAAGAGCTGGTCTATTTAAAATCCTGATTGTTAATATTTCCGTTTTATGATGGTGGCATTTTATGCTTCTCATTATTCCTCTTGGCTGTGTCTTCAGGTGGGTGATCAGAGCCCGTGGATTCTGGAGCTTGAATATGTGAGGCTTCTGATAAGAGTCGTAGGAAAGAGTAAATACGACACAAGAACTTTATAAAACACTTCTTAGTCCCAGAGTACTCAGGGCTTGCTGGCCCGCTGGAGAAGGGGTTACAGGTCACTGATAATACAGATGAGCGCGTTGTCGATAAGATCTCGGGTAGAGTTCTCTCTCCCTCTTCTCAGCTCTATCTCAGAACTGCCCTCCTTGACTCTCCTTCATTGTATTTTTTGGAGGGCAGTTTGAAGCCTGCGGATTTTTTTCTGTTAGACTTGGATTGTGTCTTGACACCTCTAAAATAGGTTGAAATGTGAACTGTTCAGGCAAATCAGTTACTTAACAAAAATTCTTTAAGAGACTGATGCCAGTGGATTTTGGGGTAAAATTAAAATTTGAAAATGTGTTTGAAATAATAGAAATCCTCTAGATTCTGTCCAGGTAGTACGGGAAAATTAGTCTTTTATGGAAATCTGGGCATCTGTAGACTAATGAACATTTTTTTGGCTGCCTAGATTTTTGTCTACCTTGTATTGTTTTTGCCTGATATGTAAATATTTATCATTGTCTTGATATTAATGCAGACTGCTATAGTGTTACTAACTTATGAACCATTTTGATTTTATTAGAAATATTCTTTCTTTCTTTCTTCTTCTTCTTCTTCTTTTTTTTTTTTTTTTTTTAAGATTTTATTTATTTGAGAGAGAGAGTGAGAAAGCTTGAGCGGGGAGAAGGTCAGAGGGAGAAGTAGACTCCCCATAGAGCCGGGAGCCTGATGCAGGACTCAATCCTGGGACTCTGGGATCATATCCTGAGCTGAAGAGCCACCAGGCGCTGTTGAAATCTTTCTTTTAAGCTCTATTAACATCATTGACATGCATATACCATTGTATAAGTTTAAGATGTATTGATTTGACACACTTGTATATTGCAGAAAGATCACTCCCATAGTATTAGCTATCACCTCCGTCACGTTACATAATTACCATTTCTTTTTTGGTGAAAACATTTAAGATCTACACTCTTAATAATTTTAAAATACACTATATGATAATATTAATTATAATTGCCATATATACTTGCTTTTCATTGCATTCCACTTGCTCCTCTTATAAGTGACCGTTCGTCCTGTTTGACCAGCATCTCCTCCCTTCCCCCACTCTCCAGCACCTGGTAGCTGCCATTCTAGTCTCTGTTTCTAGGAGTTCAGCTTTTTAAGATTCCACATATAAGTGATATCATAGAGTATCTGTCTTTCTCAGTCTGACTTTCACTTAGTGTAATGCTTTCAAGTTTCTCCCATGTTGTCACCAATGGCACGATGTCCTTTCTCAGGGCTGAATAATACTCCATTATTCTGTCGATTCACTTAGGTTGTTTCCACATCTTAGCTATTGTGAATAGTGCTGCTGTGGACATAGAAGCACAGATATCTTTTCAGTATGCTGGTTTTATTTCCTTTGTTTAAACACACACATACACGCACACACGCACTTGGGATTGCTGGATCCTATGGTAGTTCTGTTTTTAATTTTTTGAGGAACCTCTATATATTGTTTTCCATAGTGGCTGTACCAGTGTACAGTCCCACCAACATTGCATTGAGGATTTTATTTTTTTCCACATCCTCTCCAATACTTATCATTTCTTATCATTTTGATAATAGCCTATCTAACAAGTGTGAGGTGATCTTTCTCAGGGGCAAAATCGTGATTTTATTTTGCATTTCCCTGATGATTAATGATCTTAAGTACCTTTTTATGTACCTGTTGGCCATCGTGTATCTTCTTAGGCAGATTTTTAAAAATCAGGATGTAGTTTCTGCCATATGAATTCTTTATATATTTTGGATATTAACCCCTTAGATGATTTGTAAATACTTTCCTCTGTAGGTTTCCTTTTTCATTTTGTGTCTGATTTCCCTTGCTTTGCAGAAGTTTTTTGTTTGATGTAATTGTACTTGTTTATTTTTTATTTTGTTGCCTTTGTTTTGATGTTTATTAGAACTCTTGTTATGACTATGTCTCTTCAGATAAATCCCCCCCCCCCCCGCTGGATTTTAGGGCAAAGAGGGGTGCTAAGTTTCTTACACTTAAACATTACATGTGTGATATAGATGTTTATATTCTGTCTTTACAGGAAAATCTCAATCCCATATCATACTGTGTGAAATCATTATAGCATGAGGCATGAAAGAGTAAACCTACTGTTTGGGCTCTGGGTCCTTCTCCTGACTTTTTCTTTTAAACCAAAAGTACATAACACTATTAAAAGTTGAACTTGGTGGGGCACCTGGGTGGCTCAATGGGTTAAAGCCTCTGCCTTCACCTCAGGTCATGTTTCTAGGGTCCCGGGATCAAGCCCCGCATCAGGCTCTCTGCTGAGCAGGGAGCCTGCTTCCTCCTCTCTCTCTTCTGCCTCTCTGCCTGCTTGTGATCTCTGTCAAATATATAAATAAAATCTTAAAAAAAAAAAAAAAAGTTGAACTTGGCTTTTCAAGAGATCAGAAAGGTTGTTTTTAGAGGTAGTAGCATCTTAGAAAAATACTTTTAACTATTAGAAGAAAATAATTCCAAAGAGCTTTCTGCCAGAAGATCTTGAAAGATTTTAGATTTTTTTTTTCTACTTTAGAATCTATAAACCAATATGTCATAAACTACATGACAACTTTTTTCTTGAGGCAGGTGTTCCCACAACATTCCTTTTTTCCTCTGGATTTCTTCCTCTTTTTTTTTTTTTTTTTTTAAAGTGTTGAAGCTCATTCTAAATAGTCTCAAAGAAATGTACTCTTCTGTTGAATAGCAGAAGTTTTATATATATATATATATATATTATAGTATATATATTATATATATATTATATAGTATATATATTATATATATATTATATATATAGTATATATATATATATATAGTATATATTTCGGATATTTTGCTTTAAAAGAAAAAATAGTAACTTTTGAGGGAAGGATACTTTTGTAATGAAGCATTGTTCTCTGATAATATTGGACTACAGAATGATTTCATTTTCAAGACCCTAAATGAGAGACCTTATTGGAACTGCTATAGGGAACTTGTAGATTTGGTTTAGGATCTAGCCCCTGTCAGGCCTTAAGTAAAAGACAGAAGGCAGGGGTCTGGACATACAAAAGAACAACCTGGGAGCTCCTGAGAGGAGATTGCTTTTATTTTGAGATCTTATTCTATTTTTTGTTTGGTAGGAAGGGTAGAGACCATGAGCAATAAACTTTTGAGGGTAAGACATGATGTAGTCTATTTGTCCTTGGATTTTAAACAAAAGGACCAAATATACTCCATTGGGAAGCACCTCTGAATTCCGCTGAGAATTTCTACTTTTTTTTTTTTTTTTTTAATTTGACAGACAGAGGTCACAAGTAGGCAGAGAGAGGGGGAAGCAGGCTCCCTGCTGAGCAGAGAGCCCGATGCGGGGCTTGATCCCAGGACCCTTGGGATCATGACCTGAGCCAAAGGCAGAGGCTTTAACCCACTGAGCCACTCAGGTGCCCCTCTACTTCTTTTTGTATAAAATGTTGAATCCTTTTTGAATGATTTTCAAAATGCTGTTTAGGATTTCGGGTTTTTTTTTTTTTTTTTTTTTTTTAAAGATTTTTGATCACAATAGATGAATTTGTTTTTACTGATCACTTTCTTAGTAGCTAGAATTCAATCCTACTGAAAAAAATGCTGAGGGGCTTGACATCTATTACGTTTGACTGAAAGATGAGTTTTTCTTTTGGGTGTTGGCAGTTAAGATGCAGATATCGTGTACCTATAGCTGAAAGTCGTCATTCTCCTAACAGCTCTCTGGGGATTCCTGTGAGGAGGGAGTGTGATACCGTTGGAAAAAGTTTTAAAATCAGGTAGACTTAAATAAAAAGCTCGTCTTTGCCATCTTCCAGCTGAAAAAAATGATGACATCTCTTTGAATCTCAGTTTGTCAGCCGTGAAATGGGTGAGACTGTGTTTTCCTCAGTGGGAATGTCCAAACATTAAATTCCAGTTTGGTTAGCAGATACCCGACCCCTTGGTTCTTTTTCCTTTGTTGGTTTAGAAAATCAACAGATCTTTAACTACATTTATGTCAAGCATTAAAGGACTATGAGAAAGATTTGCTCTGTGGCATAAGGCGCTCTAAATTTAGTCATAGGAAGCCGTCTTTACTATCGGTGAGTGTGACTCGCATACTGGTGGACCTGTGTTGGATTTAAAGGATAATAGCCCATGGTATCTCCCTTCAAGGAGTTTAACTCTGGCAGCTTATATTTTGCTTATATAAAGATTTTATTTATTTATTTGACTGACAGAGATCACAAGCAGGCAGAGAGGCAGGCAGAGAGAAAGGAGGAAGCAGGCTCCCTGCTGAGCAGAGAGCCCGATGTGGGTGGGGCTCCATCCCAGGACCCTGAGATCATGACCTGAGCCGAAGGCAGCGACTTAACCCACTGAGCCACCCAGGCACCCTATTTTGCTTATATAAAGTGAAATGAAGATCTGTTCAGATCTGTTCTTTTTTTTAAGATGTAAGATTTCATTAGAGAAATTACTAGTTTTCATCATTGTTCTTAATTCTGAATTTCTAGCAGATCTAATAAGGCTTCTTAAAGCCCTTAGAAGATTTCCTAAGTAGTATGTTCAGCACGGTGGTTGTATCCTTATGCTTCTGGGGAGAAAGCACAAAAGGGACAAGTATCTTTGGAGAATCGAGTTTATGTTACAGCTGCTCCCCTGTTTTTGGCCTGGAAATCAAATGGTCTGCTGTGGTTCTGTTGTTCTTTATGGAATGGTGGTAGGATACTGGTAGATTTTTTTTTTTTTTTTTTTTGTCTTGCTTGCTTGCTTTCCTCAATTAAACAGGCCAAAGTCTAAACATGTTGTTCAGTCTATTTCTGAATCACTGGCAAGCAGTTAATTTTGAGGACTGAAAATTAAAACTAACCACAGCAGTTGTTAAAACTAGGGTTTCTATAGGCAGAAATCCAATTCCGTTCAGACACCACCTGTTTCAATAGGACATTTCAGACGCCCATTTGGCAGGCGTTGCTGGAGAAGACATGGGGAACATGCTTTCAGTCTGTGTTAAGTCTGCAGCATAATGTAGTCCTGCTTCTCAGAGTGACAGTTACATTTATATATGATACGTTTTTGCAAGGAATAAATTGGAATCTTTCTGAAACACTGCTTGCTGTGAAGTGGCATTCAAGTCCACGGCAGATCCCACCAAGGGGTTTTGGTTATTAAAGGATCAGAGGGAGCTCTTGATAAGGAACGTTCCCCAATGCAGCTGTGCCAGCCATCTGAACATAGCATTTTATTGCAGGGTTCTGGAATGAATCTTGTCTGGGGCCCTTTAGTATTTCCTTTTGTAGGGCGATTTAGAACATTTTGAATTTCTAAACAGTGTAGATCACGTTCTCCCCTCCCCTCACCAAACTTTACGTTGTTTTTTGAAATAGGTAAATACCCACATCATACAAAGTGACGTACAGTCAGTCTTCCTTCAGGCCACCAACAAAGCTGGCGTGAATAACCTTTTCCATAGCTCTTTGTGCACAAAGATGAGTATATCTGCAGGAGAAATTCCTAGGAGTAAAATCATGGCTCGGAGGCAAAGTGGAATTTAAATTTTGACGGACATTTACAAATTGCCTGTCAGAGAGGTTATACTACTCTGCTTGCTTCAAGAATGTGTGAGAGTACCTAGTTCTCCTCACAGTGATTTATTAAACTCCCTTCCAGCCCCCCCATTGGATGAGTGAAAAATGAGATCTAATTTTTAACTCAGATTTCTCTTATGAATGATGATGAGCATCTTTTCATATGTTTAAAAGCTATTTTCATTTCCTCTCGAAGACCACATTTTAATGTATTTTAAATTGGAAATATTCTAAGTGTTTCAGTTTCAACTTAAATTTATGGGTATTCTTCCCACATACTTGCATTTGGAAAGGTTACAACAAGATAGGGAAGCCTAGTTCACCGAGGTCCATGTTTTCAGGCTTTCTTCAACATGTAACAAATTATGTTCTTAGGAACTGATTTGTCAAGACTTAGGCTTCTAAAAATATAAGTGGCTTTTGTGGCAAACTCATCCCAGGAGTGCCCAGAGGATGGATAGCTGGCTGCTTATTTTCAAAATGACTCAAAGAAAATAATGCACGGAAGATTATGTTAGTCGCTGTTCCTGGACAGCTTCATTTGATTTTTTGGATATTTGTTTTGGGACAAGTGTGCCTCTTTGTTATTTTCTGATATATATCATTCTGTAATTACCTTCCTCAAAAGATAAAAGGATGCTGCTGTTTTTCACCAGCACCAATAAAAGCTGATTTATTTAAATAAATGTAACATCAAGTAGGCTGCCTCATTTATTTGGTTGTTTCTCAGAATTGAGGTTAATTTTCTGTCATATATGCTATTTGCTCTTTTCTATATCCCCTTCCCCATGCCCCCCTGCCATCCCAAGCCCAGAAGATTAAATCGTGAAAGTAGAACATACGTATAAATGATAAATAGAATGTCAGAGTTGTGAGGCTTCATTCCAAATGTAACATTGGTCTCGTAAATTTTTAGGGAAAGCATGGTCATAGTAGAAAGTTATGTCACTCAACATATTTGGTGGTTTTTATGGTTTAATTTCACCTAAAGTCACAGAAGTTGACGGCGGGACATTGCGGACTTTTAAAAATATGCACCAAAAAATAGCTGTGGTCTAACACAATCTGCTTTCATTTGTTCCTTCTTTCCTAATTACCTACTACTTCCCTTTTCAGTAAGGGAGGAAGAAAGCGAGGCACACTTTTCACAAGGTCCATAGCCCAGATATACTTACTGAATAAACTGAACAAAGGCTCAATGTGGCGGGGGTGGGTACAGGTAGATGTTTCTTAGTGTGTATTAGGAAGAACTCCGGCGAGTGTCTAAACTCCCAGCATTGGAGGGCATGCCGTGGTTCTTCTGGCAGATCTCCCAGGAGCGGCAGTTTAGCCGACTAGATGTAGAGACTTAATTTAGTCTTGAAAGAAATGCTGTGATATTTGGAAGGAAAGCAACACGGAAGCCTACCTCTAATTCTCACCCCCAGTGCACAAAAAGTTAAGAAAATAAGAAGTGACTAGAAAAGGGGGGGAAAAAAACCCCAAACCGAAAACGTGTCAATCTTGGAGATTTTCAAATTAAAAAATGAACAATTCTTTCTCTCTTTTTTTTTTTATTTTTTTATTTTTTTATTTTTGTTTTGTTTTGTTTTGTTTTGTTTTTTTAATTTTTTTATTTTTTATAAACATATATTTTTATCCCCAGGGGTACAGGTCTGTGAATCACCAGGTTTACACACTTCACAGCACTCACCAAATCACATGCCCTCCCCAATGTCCATAATCCCAACCCCTTCTCCCAAACCCCCTCCCCCCGGCAACCCTCAGTTTGTTTTGTGAGATTAAGAGTCACTTATGGTTTGTCTCCCTCCCAATCCCATCTTGTTTCATTTATTCTTCTTCTACCCACTTAAGCCTCCATGTTGCATCACCACTTCCTCATATCAGGGAGATCATATGATAGTTGTCTTTCTCTGCTTGACTTATTTCGCTAAGCATGATACGCTCTAGTTCCATCCATGTTGTTGCAAATGGCAAGATTTCATTTCTTTTGATGGCTGCATAGTATTCCATTGTGTATATATACCACATCTTCTTGATCCATTCATCTGTTGATGGACATCTAGGTTCTTTCCATAGTTTGGCTATTGTGGACATTGCTGCTATAAACATTCGGGTGCATGTGTCCCTTTGGATCACTACATTTGTATCTTTAGGGTAAATACCCAATAGTGCAATTGCTGGGTCATAGGGCAGTTCTATTTTCAACATTTTGAGGAACCTCCATGCTGTTTTCCAGAGTGGCTGCACCAGCTTGCATTCCCACCAACAGTGTAGGAGGTTAAGATTTTATTTATTTGACAGAGAGAGGAAGAGAAGGAGAGAGTAATAGAGGGAGAGGGAGAAGCCGACTCCCTGCTGAGCAGGGAGCTAGATTGGGGACTCGATCCCAGGACGCTGGGATTATGACCTCAGCTGAAGGCAGACACTTAACCAACTGAGCCACTGAAGCACTCCAATTCTTTCTCTTTTTAAATATACACATATTACAGTTGAAAACCGTTGGTTCAGTTTTTCCCTCTCTTCTTGGCTCATGTAGTTCATTATATACTTGTTTTTAAAGTTGCTTACAAAGCTTATCTAATATACCTAATCTGTTGCCTTAACTTCTAGCATCCTAGTAAAGGAACTGCTTATGAGAGCAGCTGTCTGCCTTGGCTGTCCCCACTGGATATTGTTTTTGGCTCATGCTCTATAATAATAAATAAAAGTAATTTTTGTGATGGGGGGGTAGAGAAAAGAAATTGAAATTAACATTTTATTTTATTTTATTAGCTGAGTTTTTATTGTCCTTGTAAGTTATACAAAAACCTGACAGTGGTGGGATCTGACAGTAACTTAAAAAAATACAGGTCTGAGACTCTTGAAATAGATATTTGTGTTTCATTTTTGAGGAGTAAGGATAAATGGTAGGTGGTTTACTATAATGATTTTTTAAAAAAGATTTTGTGTATTTATTTGACAGACAGAGATCACAAGTAGGCAGAGAGGCAGGCAGAGAGAGAGGGAAGCGGGTTCCCCGCTGAGCAGAGACCTCCGATGTGGGGTTCGATCCCAGGACCCTGGGATCATGACCCAAGCTGAAGGCAGAGGCTTTAACCCATTGAGCCACCCAGGCGCCCCTACTATAATAATCTTTATCACCACAAGGGACACAGCCATGCTGTGATTGAAAGAATGTTGGATTTGAAATCTGAAGGCACAAATTCAATTCTCAGATCTGCTGCTAATTTACCTTGGGCTTTAGGTTGGTATAAATCTAAAATAAGCGTAATATCCCCTTCTTCCACTTGAGATTATTAAATAAAATATGGAACCTAGTTAACCAGTCAGCAAGTAATTCTTTATTTATTGAAACAACCTCTTTTTTTCCCCTGTAGATTTTTATTATGCTTTGTTTAAATCATAGTTTTTGTTACTTAGGTGAAAATAAGACTTTGACATAATAATGGTGTTCTACTGGAAAGAACATGTTTTGAGCCCGAAGAGGGAATCTGACTTTTTACGTGTTTTTAAAATAAATATTGCTAACTTAAGAAAAATGTAGAATTTCTAGAAAAGCAGAAGGAAGAAAATACATCATTTTAGTCCTTCTAGTAATTGTCGCCATTATATTTCTCAGGCAGATGAGATCTCACAGGATGTTTGTATTTGCACTTAATGTATCACACATGAATTTTGTGTTTTAAACTGTGTGATACTATTATTGTTCAAAAATGTCCTCACACCTCAGAGGATTGCTGTGAAGATTTCAGTTGTTTGTTAAGAAGTTACCAGTGAGGTGTTCTGTGTTTTTGTTTTCTCTTTATGTCTCTGATGGCTCTCATGGAAATATGGTCTAGTGTTTTTTTGTGATTGGATGGACCATATTAGATCTGTTATTTGAAAAATTTTGTATTTAAATAATTATAGGTGTGGATTTTGGAATGTGTCCTTATAAATGTCATTCTTGCCTTCCCTCTCTTAACAGGTAGACTGGAGGCCGGTGGTGATGTGAAATGGTTAAATACAAAAGTGTCATTAGTGGAAAGACTGAGTAATACTAGGGTGCCCTAGCCATAAAACAACCTGGTCCATTCAACTATTGCCAAAGTAAAAATGGAATATAATGAAAATCTAGTTAATTTTACAAACTTTAGTCTTTTTTTTTTAGGTTTTATTTATTTATTTGACAGATCACAAGCAGGCAAAGAGAGGCAGGCAGAGAGAGAGAGGGAAGCAGGCTCCCTGTCAAGCAGAGAACCCGATGCGGGACTAGATCCCAGGACCCAGAGATCATGACCTGAGCCGAAGGCAGAGGCTTAACCCACTGAGCCACCCAGGTGCCCCTACAAACTTCAGTCTTAACAATAACTCTCAGTGATTCAGGAGATAGATTTGGGTGGATCATTTAGACAAGTCTACCCATATGTTGGTGTCTATAGTGCCATTGGGTGAATTAGAAATAAACATCCCCACCTCTGCATGCCCCATGGAGCCTTAGCCTGGAGAACATGGCATAGCTAGCATCGCATACCGGCATTTCACCTTGGCCTCATCCCATTGGCCAAGCATCTTTGTGCAGGGGACCATTTGAACCACCACTTACAGGAACGGCACTATTTATAGGTCCAGACAGAGATGGTTTTTGATGTTAAAACTATCTTGTCTGAGATAGTCTGGACAAGAGCATCTGGGGAAATAATAAAACTTCATCTAAATTTCATTAATCAGCATATTCCAGTATTAACTAATAATATGCTATATGTTAACCAGATTGAATTTAACTAAAAAATCAAAAAGAAATTCCAGTTTTTAATAGCCATGTTCTTTCAGAGGTTTAGCCTAGCCTCCTGTTCTGATATTTCTGCTTCGTGTTTTTTAGCTTATGACATTACTGTGCCACATCCATAGATATCTACACGGGTCTGGTTTAAGCAGAGGAAGCGAGAGGACTTTTCATAAGACCATTGTGCTAAATCAGGGGTTTCAAATGTCAGTGACTATAGGACCAGGCGATGACCCTTTGAAAGAATGTACCTACAAAAACTGGAAGACTATCTGAATAGTTTAATACAGGTCTTGCTATTAGGAATTTCATACAATGGGTAGTGATATATTATTATTATTATTATTTTTAAAGATTTTATTTATTTATTTGACAGAGAGAGAGAGATCATAAGTAGGCAGAGACAGAGGCAAAGAGAGCGGAAGGGAAGCAGGCTCCCTGCCTAGCAGAGAGCCCTATGTAGGGCTCAATCCCAGGACCCTGGGATCATGCCCTGAGCCGAAGGCCGAGGTTTTAACCCACTGAGCCACCCAGGTGCCCCAGTGATATATTATTTTTTAAAGTTAAAAAATTAAATAAAGTGGGATTTTCCTTTCAGGTAATTTTGACCTTTGAATGCTTTGGTAAAGAGAGCATCAGTGAACTCCGGATTGGGGAAACTCTAGATCTTAATAACAGTCACCGTCAGCAAGCATGCCTTCCATTCTGTTCCAGTTTTAAGATGGACTTTATCTGCTTTGACTCTACATAGGTCCCAGGGCTAAGGCCAGAAACTTTTTCTTATTGCATCTCATTTCCCTTCTGTCCCTTCTGTATTTTTTCTTTTTAGATTTCTGTTCCTCCTTGTGATAAAGAAGGGACTGACTTCTTTTGTCTATCATTCCCTTCTCCCAGGGTCAGGTTTCTGGAGCTTCTCTCTCTCTCTCTCTATCTCTCTGAATCCACACTATCCCCTGGGATCATCTTATCTGAATCCTGTTCTTTTTAGTTCTTCTCCTGAAGGGATTTTTGCGGTTTGTATATGTACTCATGATTTTGACTTCAGTTCTTTTTTTCTTTTTAATTAAAAAAGCATGTTGTAGTTACATCTTTTCTGGTTTGCTTTTCTGAAATTAAAATGCCCCGAGGTAAATGATATATGTGTATCTACACTGCAGAGCAACACAAGGTGTGAATGTCTCACAGGCACAAAAATAAATGCTATACTTGGTTAATCAGCCTTGAGAGTAATAATAAAAGCTGTATGAATTATTGAAGGATGCAGTAGTTTTCTCACTGCTTGATTTTCTGTATACCTATTCTGATCTCTTTTGGTGAAGAGAACATAGCCCAGCAGTTAAAAGGGCAGAGTCTGTTATGAAACAGACCCCCCCCCCCCTTTTTTTAAAAGACTGGCACTGGCTCTGTAACATTGGCCAAATTAGTGATCTCTCTTGGCCTGTTTCCTCGTTTGTAAATTCCATTCACAAATGTGGAAAACATGTATGTGTGTTTTATTGCTGAAGGCATTCTTTGATGTGATAGGTCAAGCTCCCCGTTTTGCAGATGGGTAAACTAAGGCATCGAATACTGAGATGATTGATCAGGGGAGAATTGAATCAGGGTTTTTGGTTCACTGTTCTTCTAGCTTCTTTCTACAGTAATACAGAGTAATGCTAGTTTTCTTTCGAAAATGCAATTAAAAGAGGCAAGAAATTAAAACAGATCCCCAGAGCTGCCGCTTCTAGTTACCGTAGGGTCACTCAAGCAGTTTTGTGTGAGTCTCCTTCCTGAAGACAGTCTGGAGTGGAGCAGCTCACTTGTGGATAGCAGCTGACTTCAATCTTTTGTGTCTTTCTTCATAAAGTTCTCTGTATTTCTCTTGCTTCTGAAATCCAATTTGCGTGGAGAAAATGATAATTAGGAGTCTGCTCCCCCACCACCCAAACTTTCTGAAGCCAGCATCAATGTATCTGTGGGGGTTGGTTACATTTTTGATTTCCATAAATTAGAGGCAAGCTTAACTTTCTGGAGTCTCCCCCCCCCACCCCCAGCTAAAGAGCAAGAATATGCATGATTTTAGAAGTGGTGTTCCTTAGCATTAAATAGCTTATGAAAAAGACTATGATAAAGTTAGCTGATAACTTTGTAATCTACCAGGTTTTGAAAGCAGAGATGCAAATAAGTCATGGGGTAGTGGTGATTCTTTGAGTGTCTCAATCCGAAAAGATTTTCTCTTTGAGACTGGAAAGTTAGATGGTAATATGCTTAATTGGAATCATCTTAATGTGACTGGCTTGCCACTTCTTTGGGGAAGCTGTTTTGACTTCTTGGTATTCTCACCATCGGTCTGTCTCTCTCTCTCACACACACACACACACACACACATTACAGAATCAAGACACATGACCTAGAAATTGGTTCAGAGAATTCTGATTTAGGATAGATAGGACAGGTTCAGGAAATCAAGATAATTTTCAAGTCCTGGAAGACTTGTGGTAGGAGACTTTTGTCCTTTTGCATCTTACTTCACAGACTGAAATTCGGTGAACGAGACGGACTTTTCTTCCTTCTGAAAATCGGATTTGAAATGACTTTTCCTGAGTCCTGCCCTATGCTTTTTGCTTTTAACCCGTATTGCTCCTACCTCCTGCCAGGTAGTACTAAGTGATCATTTTTATCTATCTATTTATTTATTTATTTTTGAAGATTTTATTTATTTATTTGACAGAGAGAGAGAGAGCAGAAGCAGGAGGAGCAGTAGGAGGAAGGAGAAGCAGACTTCCCACTGAGCAAGCAGCCTGACAGGGGCTGGATCCCGGGACCTCGGGATCACAACCTGAGCCGAAGGCAGACACTGAACCAACTGAATTCTAAGTGTTGAGATAAATAAAAATTCCCTTCCAGGAAGCGGATTCTTATAATTTTGCCTTTGTTGCTTTGTGCTTACCTTATCCGGAGAAGAAATATTAGTACTTTTAAAATGTTCAAGTACCTACCGTGGGCCAAGTTCAATGCTCATGCTGGATGTGCAGTAAGTGAACACTGGATTTTTTTTTGTTTGTTTGTTTGTTTTTTGCTTCTTCCTACCAAACTCTAACCCCTGGCCGGTTTTCAGGGGATAAGATCGTTTCATCAACTCAGAATAACCCTGCTCAGTTTCTGACAGAAAGAAAAGGAAAGGAGGAAAGAAGGAAAGGTTGGAGGGAAGTGGAGGGTAGGTGGGAGAGAGAAAAGAAAAGGAAAGAAAAAAGTTGCTAGCCACTGGACCAGAGTGCTGGTGTGCTTGTAGGAGAAAAAATTATAGTACTTTAAGGTATTTACTTTTTTTTTAAGTTTTTTTTTTTTTTTTTTAAGATTTTATTCATTTATTTGACAGAGAGAGAGATCACAAGTAGGCAGAGAGGCAGGCAGAGAGAGGGGGAAGCAGGCTCCCTGCTGAGCAGAGAGCCCGATGTGGGGCTCCATCCCAGGACCCTGGGATCATGACCTGAGCTGAAAGCAGAGGCTTTAACCCATCGAACCACCCAGGCACCCCAAGGCATCTACTTCTTTTAGTAGGGTGCCAGCGACTTCATTATTGGACCCTATCCCCATAGGGCTTCTGAAGACCAAGGGTGGCAAAAACTCGGTATTTTCTCTTTTGGAAAGCCGGTCTTTTGTGTAGATGGTTAGATGGTCCAGTCGAATGTATATAAAACTGTCTTGTTTCCACAACAAATTCTACCAAGTGGAGCAGATTTTCCCAGAGAAGCCAGAGATAGGTCGTTGCCAAATACATCTCTGAATATTTGTTACAAGGTTGTAATCTTTTTCTTCAACAGAAACAACTGGTTTTAGTTGAGAGGAGATGCGAGGACTTCAGACCATGTGTGTTTTTGTTTGTTTTCTTTGCTTTTGTATGTGGTATTAAACTACAACCTCATTGGGAATTTTTGAAAGCAGACCATGTCTTCCCTTAGGAAAGCCTTGATTTAGCTGACAAATCTAACTTGTGTGTAAGGAATCCTTGATTCCTTTTGGGATGGCATCTAAATTCTTCTTAGAAGAACAGGGTACATACTAGGTCTTCTCAATGTGATACGGGCCATTAGAGAGAGAGCAAAGTGTAGTGGGTTGACCAGACTAGGGAATGCTTCCTGGATACCTTCTTTTTAATGCCCTTCCCTTAGTCTTCTGTGCTTGGGCCATTCCAAATATTATTACTTAGTTTTTATTTTGAAATAATCACAAACCTATAGAAAAGTTGCAAATACAGTACAAAAAGCTTTTCTTTCCTGAGCCAACTGAGAGGAAGTTGCCAGCATGGGATGCTCTGATATCTTTAAATACTTGAGTGTTTGTTTCCTGCAAACGAGGACATTCTCTTCTACATCTGTAATACAAGTATTGAAATCAGGAGTTAGTAGGGATACAGTACCAACCTCTGCTCCTCAGACCCCATTCCAGTTTTTCAGGTTGTGCTACTGATGTCGTTTATTTTCACAGCAGTAAGATCCAGTCTAGAATCAGTGTGTCATCCGGTTGTCATGTCTCTTTTGTCTCCTTTGAACTGAGAATAATTCCTTGACTATCATACACTTGAAAGGTTTTGAAGATTTGGGGCCAATTACTTAGTAGATGGCCCCCTGTTTAGGTTTGTATGCTAGTTCTCATGGCCAGATTTGGGTTATGCATTCCTGGCAGGAATATTCCAGAAGTGAAGCGGGACTCTTCGCCCAGCCCCTGCTCACACGATCATGAGTTTCATTGGACTCCTTACTGCTGTGATACTACTCTGATGATGTGCTTCAGATGGTGTCTACCAGGCCCCTCCACTGTAAATTACTCCCCCCCCTTTCTTTTGTAATTAATGAGTATTTTACTGGGAGGTATTTTGAGAAAATGTAAATATCTCATTCCTCCTCAAGCCTAAGTTCATTCTTATATTTATTGTATCATCATGGACTCATGGATATGTATCTTTTCCACTGAGTTATAATCTGTTACTATCATTATTTATTTTCATGCTTAAATTATCTTGATTTGGTCCATGGAAGCCCCTTCAGTCTGGTTTCTGTGTCTTTTTGACATGCTCTGATCAGTGTTTTCACACTTCCTGACTTTCTGCTGCAAGGTGGTCTAGGCTTATTTTCTATTTTGCTTGTCTCAACCCTAGATCCAGCCATCTCTTCAAGGAGCAGCCCCTTTTTAGTGGCTCTGAGACCCTGCATGGTTGCCTCTCCTGATATTACCACCCTCCCTCCCCTGCTGTTGCTTACTTTGCTTGGCCCTACCTAACAGCTTTTGGACTGAAATATTCAGGAAGAGGAAGGGCACATTTTGTTTTGATTTAATCACATTAGCTCTGTGTGGTTGGGGGTAGGGGAACTATAATACACCGTTGATCTGTCATCCCTGAGGTACTAATACATAATATAGTAAATGGTCAGTTAGGGTATAAATTCATTCAAAGACAAATCCCTTACTGTGCATGTATTAGGACTACGTCATTCCAGGCGCTGGGTGGACACAACAGTGAACCAAATTTAAAAACAAGCAAAAAACCCATCCATTTGCAGAAGCCCTGTGAATAGAAATAGTTCTTTGTGGAGGATGGAGATAATTTTCTAAGGCAACCATTTCCCCAACTGTGTTCATTTACAGTAGTTTGTATTCAATAAATAAAAGGTTTTGACTTTGCACTTTTTTAACTGTAGTTCTTAGAGTGCACAGACTCAATGTGTCACAGATTTTTTTTTAAAGCCTTGGTAATTTATTTTCTTGTATTACTCTAGCTCTTCTTTTCCCCATGAAGAGTGCTGCTGCCTTGCATATGGCTAACTGCTTTTAAGGGCAAAATGGAAATTCTAGCAACACACAAATGTTACACTCCACCCCATAATCTATTAGTTTCTTTACCTTTGACTAAGGATACTTTCAGAGAAAAAAAAGTGATTTCTCTCATTATACTTCTGGTACTAAGTAATAGAATGGAGAAATCATAAGAATAGATCATAAGCTGCTTTCTGTTAACAGAGTTAATCATCTCTTATTTCATTTAACTCCTGAGGGGAGAGTTATCCTACATAGCCTATAATCAAACTCTTTCTCTTTTGTATTGTAAAATTATTCAAGCATATATTTCACTGCCTGTGCTTTGCCAAGAATCTGCCTACCTACCTTTGCCAAGTACCTACCTCACAGGACTCTTAAAGGATTAAACGAGACAATGTTTATGGTTTGTTGGTAACACCTAATAAATATCTGTAGAATTGAAATGTGAAATTCTCTTGCTAGCCTGTGACGTTGTGATATCAGGAGTTTTAAGTTTTTCTTAACATAAAAATGTTACTACTTTATGATGGATACATCTGAGAATTGTGTATGTTTCATATGTAAATTACAAAACAAACACTATAAACCTATCATTCAACTTAAGAATGAGGATTCCAACATAACTAGTAGGGTTCAAACTACCCATATATACCTTTCTAGTCCATCCTTTGCCTCTCCCAGGATTTTCCTGAACTTTTTAAATGTGGTTTTTACCATGAATGTGTCTGTCCATTTGTTCAGCTTTGCTTATTTTTGGTCTTTAGGAAAATGGAAGGTAATTTTCTGTAACTTGCTTTATTTACTCAGTACTGTGTAAGATTTGTTCTTGTTTAGTTATTGATTTCACTGCTCTATAATGGTCCATATAGCATGATTTGTGTATCTGTTCCCTTGTTACTTAGCTATCTAGACTCCTCCCACCCTTTTTAAAAAGATTTTATTTATTTGAGAGAGAGAGAGTGAGCATGAAAGGGGAGAGGAGCAGAAGGAGAAGCCGGCTCCCTGATGAGCAGAGGGTCTGATGTGGGACTCGATCCTGGGACTCCAGGATCATGACCTGAGCCGAAGCTAGTTGCTTAACCAACTGAGCCACCCAGGTGCCCTAGACTCCCCCCTTTTTATTTTGTTTTTGTTTTCTACTGCTGTGAACAATAGTTATGAGCCTCCTTGGGCACATTGCCAGTACACATGTAGAGGAGTTTCTCTAGGCTAGTGGAATTTCAAACTTTATGACTGTGATCCATAGTAAGAAATACATTCTTAAAAAACAAACAAAAGAATATGTTCTCCATAATGAAAAGACCCACATATATAAATATATGTAGACCAATAAGACAAAAGCTTTGTAAATTATTTTTATTATTATTATTATTTTAAAGATTTTATTTATTTATTTGAGAGGGAGAGATCACAAGTAGGCAGAGAGGCAGGCAAAGAGAAAGAGGAGGAAGCAGGCTCCCTGCTGAGCAGAGAGCCCGATGTGGGGCTCGATCCCAGGAGCCTAGGATCATGACCTGAGCCGAACTCAGAGGCTTAACCCACTGAGCCACCCAGGTGCCCCTATTATTATTATTTTTTTAACTTTTCTACAAAGGACTCAATCTATTTTGTATTATACCAGTTGACTTATAGATAGTGATGCAATCCATCACATTGCTTTCCAGTTTCACTAATAGGTTCTGTTTGAGTAATAGTGCTCTGAGTCAGCGGCTTTCAAACTGCTGGGCACATGAGACTCAAGTGGACAGTTAGTAAACCTGAGGACTTATGTGTCCCGTGATACAGATTCTTAATCAGTAGGCACCTAAGTGGCAGTGGGTTAATTGTCCAATTCTTGGTTTTGGCTCAGGTCTTATTCTTGGGGTCTTGGGGTTGAACCCTGCTTAGGGCTCTGTGCTCAGGGCGCAGGACTCCTTGCGATTCTCTCTCTCCCTTTCCCTCTGCCCTCCACCCCACACTCACTTGCGTGCACATGTGCTGTCTCTCAAAAATAATTTTTTTTAAAAGATTTTATTTTTGAGAGACCGCATGCATGCATGTGAAAGAGAGCAGGAGCTGGGGCCAAGGGAGAGGGGGAAGCAGGCTCCCTGCTAAGCAGAGAGCCTACTGTGGGGCTCCTTCCCAGGACCCTCTGATCATGACCTGAGCTGAAGGCAGATGTTTAACCCACTGAGCCACTCAGGTGCCCCTAAATAAATAATTCTTAAACAAATAATAATAAAAAAAGAATCTGAATTTCTAAAAACCATCCAAGTAATAATGATGTTGCTGCTCTTCTGGCCCACTTAGAGAAATACTGCTTTATGGTGGAATTGCCGAGTCATAAGGCATTTAAATATTTCACTTTTAAATATTTTATATAGTATTTGTAACAATTTTGGGTCCTGTGTCAGCAATATGTAAAGAAATCCCATTGCTCTCTTTTGTAGACAGTTTGTTCATCTATGCCCATTTTGTAGGCACAAAATTATATCTTACCATTGTCTTATCTTGTATTTCATTTTTTTTTTAATATTTTATTTATTTATTGAACAGAGAGAGAGACAGAGATCACAAGTAGGCAGAGAGGCAGACAGAGAGAGAAAGGAGGAAGCAGGCTCCCCGCTAAGCAGAGAGCCCGATGCGGGACTCGATCCCAGGACCCCGAGATCATGACCCGAGCCGAAGGCAGCGGCTCAACCCACTGAGCCACCCAGGCGCCCCATCTTATCTTGTATTTCAGTGGTTAATATATGACTAAGCGTATATTTCAGTGGCCAATCATGTTTCTCTCTCTGTGAAATGCGTTCACGTCTTCTGCTTATTTTTCTGTTTATTTGTTGGGGGTCTTTTATATTCTGGAGATATTGGTCCATTGGTATCTTTTTCTGGTTCACTCATTTAGCAGCGTTTTTATGTTGTTTATGATATTTTTTGATAAACAGAAATTCTTAATTTCAATGTGGTCAGATTTTTTATGGTTAGTTCTTTTATGTCCTGCTTCTTATGTTCTTCTCTACCCCAAGGTCATATAGATAATCTCCTGTATTTTTTTCTAACATGTTTTAGAAGTTTTGCCTAACATTTAAATATTTTCAAACATCTGGAACTGATTTTATACATGGTATGAGGTAAGAGTCTAATTTAAGTTTTTTCTTCTGTAGAAAAGCAGTCCCAGTACATTTTATTGAGTTGTCTATACTTTACCCAAGAATCTACAGTGACTACCTTGTCCAATGTCAGATTTTCATATATTTGTGAAACTGTTGGGGGATGTGGTTCATTTCTATTCCATTGGTCAGTTTGTTGATCTGTGTAGTAATACTATGATGTTGTAATTGCTATAGTTTTAAAATGAGGTTTTCTATAAAATGTGACAAGTTCCATTACATCATTCTTTTTTCTTCATATAAATTTTAGAATCAGTTTAAGTTCGTTGGAAAACTACTAGGATTTGGATTGAAATTACATTGAATATGCAGATAATGCATGTTCTTATCCATGAAGATAGTCTATCAGTTTACTTAGGCTTTCTTTAAAGTTGTTAAAATGGTTAGGACATTTTTGATAAAGGTCTAAGTAGTTTTTGTTTATTCCTAGGTTCTTTCATTTTTTTTTTAATTGCTATTGTAAGCAGCAGATTATTTTCTGTGTGTTGCTGTTGTGTAAATATACATACTGGAATTAAAAATTAATTAAAAATAGGCAGTTTATGTTTGCAGATTGATGATCCTGTCTTACTAAACTTATCCTGGTAAATTCTTTTTTGGCTTATCATTTTTTTTTTTTTTAAGATTTTATTTATTTATTTGACAGAGAGAGATCACAAGTAGGCAGAGAGGCAGGAAAGAGAGAGGAGGAAGCAGGCTCCCTGCTGAGCAGAGAGCCTGATGTGGGGCTCAATCCCAGGACCCTGGGATCATGACCTGAGCCGAACGCAACGGCTTAACCCACTGAGCCACCCAGGCGCCCCAGCTTATCATTTCTTTTAGAGAGAGAGCATGTGTGCTTTTACATAGGAGGGGTGGGGCAGAGGGAGAAAATCTTCAAGCAGATTCCCTGCTGAGTGTGGAGCCCATCATGGGGCTCCATCTCATGACCTCTGAGATCATGACCTGAACTAAAACCAAGAGTTAGTTGCATAACTGACTGAGCTACACAGAGCCCCTAATTCTGGTGTTTGTCCTTTAGTTTTCTACGGGGACAGTCATAATATGTAAATAATGACATATGTTTTTCTTATTTTGTATTTTTCTATCCTTTTCCCCCCTGCCTTTTGTGGTCTTCTGTTAGTAGGACTACCATTAAGTATAAATGTTTTTTATTTTAAAGGAAATATTTCTAGTAATTCACCATTTAGAATATTGTTTGCATGGAATTTTAGTAGCTACTTTTTGTCACGGTAAGAAGTTATCTTCAGGCCTGTTTTGTTATGAGTTTTGTTTTCTTTCTTTTTAAAAGAAGTCATACATGGATTTTTTTCTATCATACAACTTTTTAGCAGCTCTTGAGATGAACAGATGGTTTTGTTCATTAATTTGTTAATATGGTGGTTGACGAGCATTTTTATCATGCTGAACTATTTGGGATAAATTCTTGGGATATTCTTGGAATTCTTGACAAAACCAGTTCGGTTTTGCTCTCTTAGGGTCCACTCCCAAATGGGTTAATTGTAGTGATATTTTCTTTAAAAATTTTGCATCCATATTCTTGATTTATGTTTTGTTACTCTTCTTGGCAAGTTTTGTAACTTTGAGAATAGTCACCACATGAAATGAGAAATGTTTTCTGTTTTCCATCTTTTGGAAGAGTTTTTGTGGGATTGAAATGATGGTTTTCTAGAATTTGTAAACCCTTATGGGCCCGATATTTTCTTTGTGGAAAGATTTTTAAACTACTTGAGTTTAATAAAGGTTTATCATTTTTACTTGTTCTCTCTTCAGTAGCTGATACCTTGTCTTTTTATTGCTTTTGTAATCTTTTTTGTCTTTAGTATTTCTTCATTATTTAGTACAATGTGTCTAGGAGTAAATTCCTTTTCATTTATGTATATGTCTTTTTTTTTATATTGTACTTACTCTTTCTATGAATTCATGATTTCTATGGTTTTGGAAAATTCTCAGCCATTATGTCACCTGCATTCCATATTTTTTTTCTGATTCCCTAATTAGATACTTATTATTTTTATTCTGTTTTCCATGTCTCTTAATAGCTTTTATAGTTTCCATTTTCTGGTATTTTTGTGTGCTTTCTGGCAGATTCTTCATTTCTATCTTCCAGTTCATTAATTGTTTTTGGCTGTGTTTATGAGACTCACGCGCTGCCCACTGCGCTAAAAAGGTGTCTTGGCTGTGTTTAATTTGCTGTTTAATCCATTGAGATATTAATTCCAACAGTGATATTCCCCCCTCCCTAATTTTTTAAGTTCTTGTTTCTTTTCAGTGTCTTGGTCATTCTTATTCATTTCTTACTGCTTGATCACTTTTTAGATTCCCACTTTTTTCTTTTTCACACTTATATATTCTGCATCTTATGATTCCAGTATATGAGATCCTTAGGGCCTTTCTGCAGACTCAGATCATGGTGGCTTGTTTCTTTGTGTTCAGGAATGTTTTAAAATTGTGAGTTTATATTTGATTTAACTGAACTTTGGGAATCCTGAAGTCTGAATTCAGGGTACTTTTCTTTAGTAACAGATATGTGAAGGCTTCTCCTCAATTTCTTTTCTTTCTTCCTTCCTTTCTTTCTTCTTAGAGATTTTATTTATTTATTTGACACAGAGAGAGAGCACAAACAGGGGGAGCAGGAGAAGGAGAGGGAGAAGCAGACTCCCCACCGAGCAGGGAGCCTGATGCAGGACTCAATCCCAGGACCCTGGGATCATGACCCAAGCCAAAGGCAGAGTCACCTGAATCTTCTGAGCCACCCAGGTGCCCCCTTCTCCTTAATTTCTGAAAGACTCTGAGGTTCAGGTTTCCAAATCAGCTGTAGACTCCAGGTTTGGTCTTTGGAGACCTGTGAAAACACAGAGCTGTGTGCCCTTTAGGCAACCTCATCTCTAATAAAAGTGTGGCTCACCGTTCACATTCACCTCTTCACCTCTTTTTCTTTTTCACCTCTTTTTCTTTTTCTCTTTCATATACTTTTCATTCTTAGAGTTTTTCTTTTCTTTTTAAATTTTATTTATTTGACAGACAGAGATCAGAAGTAGACAGAGAGAGGCAGGCAGAGAGAGAGGGGAAAGTAGGCTCCCCACCAAGTAGAGAGCCCAATGTCAGGATCCTGAGATCATGATGTGGGTGGAAGGCAGAGGCCCAACCCACTGAGCCACCCAGGCACCCCAGAGTTTTTCTTTTTTAAAAATAAGCCCAGCAAGGAGGAATTTTATAATTATCCAAAATCTAATTGTCTTATAGTAAGAGTTCCCAAAGAGTCTCCCATATTGCCCAAGTTAGGTTTTTTCCCCCAGAAACCATTGTATATCTAGTTTTAACAAAGGTCTTGCCATATGCTGGAGGCTCAGTTGAGTGAGAGAGAGAGTGAAGAAGAAGATCAGAGGGAGAAACAGACTTCCTGTGGAGCTGGGAGCCCAAAGCGTGACTCGATCTCAGGATCCCGGGACTCCGGGATCATGTCCTGAGCTGAAGGCAGTCGCTTAACTGACTGAGCCACCCAGGTGCCCAAAATGTATTTTTTTTTTTAAAGATTTTATTTATTTATTTGTCAGGGAGAGAGAGAGAGAGAGAGAGCGTGTGCACATGCACAAGCAGGGGGAGCAGTAGGCAGAGGGTTAAGCAGGCCTCCCACTGAGCAAAGAGTCCTGTGGGACTTGATCCTGGGACCTTGGGATCATGACCTGAGCTGTAATGAATAACTACTGAGACAAGAGAGCATAACTATGATTATATTTCCCTATTATTTAATTGTGTCTTCTTTGGGATTTTTTATTTTTGCAATGATTTGTTGAATTTCTGTGTGCCAGGAACTCCCAGCTAATCCATCCCCGTATATGTTGAAGATTGACTATTCTCTATGAGTAACAATTGCTTATCAAGCCTCATTGTCAGCAATTTAGCTAGTACTAAAAGAGAAGACTACAGTGATCTGGCCAATATGTTTTAAAGCTTGTTGAAGAAAAAGGAAATTGTACAACGCTAGATTTATATAAACCTAGAAAGAGAAGTGCTATAATTATTACTTCAAGTTTCTAGTTTCAAACCACATAAGTAAACAGAAGTTTACTTGAAACTGCAAAGTCTTCTAAATATAACTAACTGTTAACGGTATTTAAGTATAATTTCAAATTTAAGCCATAGCAAGTCAGGGAATGGTCTATGAATAGGAACATTTTAAACGAGATTGGATTCTGAAACAAAAGTACTTTATAGTATATACTACATAGCTGAAAGCCATCATTTGAGAAAGGAGGGCATTTTAAAATTTTGTCTCCTTGGAATATTATTTTGTAGAATACTGAATATTTTTGCCATTGATACTTTACAGTTACATTTATATTTACATGCAAATATAGTACTTTGATAAATTTTTAAAAAAATTTTATTTATTTGACGGAGAGAGATCACAAGTAGACCGAGAGGCAGGCAGAGAGAAAGGAAGGCAGAGAGAGAAGAAGGGAAGCAGGCTCCCTGCTAAGCAGAGAGCCCGATGCGGTGCTCGATCCCAGGACCCTGGGATCATGACCTGAGCCGAAGGCAGAGGCTTAACCCACTGAGCCACCCAGGCGCCCCTCGATATATTTTTAATATTGAAGAAAATATTCATTGGGTTTACTTTTAGTGCTTTTGAACAAAGGGCTAGGGAAATGAAAATTTATATACTACCTTTTCTCTTCATTTTAGAACTGAAAGAATGTTCATTTGTTCCATTTCTCAATTGTTAATATGATTTACAGATTATTTTCTTCATCTTTAAATTCTGTAAGTCTAATGAATAAAACTCGGAATGGAATCTAAGTATCCTAAGCTAAATCTGTAGATTAGCGCTTGATTGCAGTTTGCTCAAAAACAAAAACAAAAAGACTTTCAGACTACATCAGTAGGTAAATAGAACAAATTGTAAAACACAGGAAGATAGTGGTCATTTACTTCAATAGTTTCTCTTTTTTCTAATGCAAAATTTATTTCACAAAGTCTCTGAAGTGCAAATGGGTACATGAAAGAAGAGAGAATGTAAAAGTTCATGAAAACATTTATTTTATATCAAAATAATTCGTGTGCGTGGTTTGAAAGAATTAAATAGCAAAGGATGGTATTTAGCAAAACCCAGAAGTCCTGTATTGTATTTTTTCCTGATCTTTCCACTTCCTGGAAGGAAACAATTTAACTGTGTCTTCTCTTTCTCTCTTTTCTTTTCCTTTCTCATTTTTCCTTTCCTTTTTCTTTTTCCTTTTTTTTTTTAAAGCTTTATAGTTATTGCCCAGAATTTCCAACTATATGCTTTTGCTTCTTTCTATAAGAGACTCTAACCCATTTGCTCCATCTCCTTTTCCTCCTAGTATGTGACACCATTTTAAATTCTTGTCTTGGATATAACTTGGAGATATACACATTTTTAAGGCCTTTATTTTAAGTAACCTCTGTACGTAGTGTGAGTCTCAAACTCACAACCCCAGGATCAAAAGCTGCATGTTCCTCTGACTGAGCCAGCTGGGTGTCCCTAATTTTCAAGATATTGAGCCTAGAACCTCACTTTTTGTTCCCCCAACTCTGGATGGTGCCTCTTGCTTCTCAACTGTGGAATCTCAGAGTATCCTAAGTCCCTTTCTTTCCCTTCTCTGTTCCTGTTTCTGCCTTCTGCGTTTGTCATGCAGACATTTATTTCTTCATTGTCGCACTTGATAACATTGTGTCACGTAACATAGTTTAAGTTTTCTTGGTTATCTGTAGTAGTAATAATAGTAGTAATGAAAGCACTTACAGAGTTTCTGCTATGTGCCAAGCACATTAATTATAAGAAGTAAATTATTTATGTACGTTTCATACAAATAGACATACACACAGAACTTTACATATTTTAAATTTATTTAATCATCAATCATCAAGTTGACCTTGATGGTTTAGGTGATATGGTCTCCATTTTACTGACAAATTTAAGTCTCTTAGAAAGTGTTCAAGCTGATTAGATTAATTTCTATAAGTTGAAAATCAGTAAACACGGTGCACAGTTACGAGTAGTTAAAATGTTTCTTGACAGCTAAGCTAGGCACTGTTACTGTATTTCCTTGCACATTCATTTGTTTTGGGCCTTTAAAATTGCCTCCATGTTTTTGTGCTAAATTTCTCAAATTCCCTCTTCTTTTTAAATACCTTTTATGGAGGCCCTTGTGGGATCCTTTAGTTTTCATATTCAGTGACTTCCCTACCCTACTCACTATGGGGGTGATCCTTTATTTGAGCACTCTGCATTTCTGCCACTTCAAATTATGTAGTGTGGCAGGCTTTTACATTGATTTGAAAACGTTAAATTGTGAGAGGAGATGGATCTTACACTTTCGTAATACTCTTTGTAACAATTGGAGGTATACACAAGCCCTCTGAATTTAGCCATTTTAATGTCTGTTAAGTTTAAAACAGTTATTTGGTAATGAAAGACTCAAAGTTTAAGCCGTATGAAACATGTATAGAAGAGCCTCTGATTTCAGAAGAAGTGATTTGCCACCTTCCAAAAACTAATATGTTGTACCCCTGTAATGGAACTAAGCTGAAGTTCCTTTATGTGGTTCTGTCTAGATGGCAGGCATGTTCAGTGTGGTTGTTTTAAAGTCTTCGAGACCCTCTTCCTTTCCACCCATCCTTTTTTCCTTTCCAGCTCAGGTTATGTTGGCAGGTTGGTTTCAAAATCAGTTAACCTCTGAAACATTGGTAAGAGTCTACTGGTTGAGAGTATGGGCCCTGGAGCCCGGCTACCTGGGCTTGAATCTCAGTTCTACCACTAACTATAGATTGGTCTTTGGGCATGTCATTTTCTGTGCCTCAGACTCTTCCCTGGTTAAACGGAACTAATAATAGCTACTGCACAAGACTGTTGAGTTAGTCATTACAAAGCGGCTTGCTACATCAGAGTCTGAACTCGTAAACATTTAGTAAACCATTTCCACTGCCTCCATGATCACCATCGCCCCAGGGCAGTAGTCCTCTAAGTGGCCTTTTTTCACTCTGTACCCATCTGGAGCCTCTCTACCACATTGCTACCAGCTGATCTTACTAAAATGAATAGTTGTTCATACACACTTTCTCCTTAATGTCCTCAAGTGTGTCTCTTCTGCTTTTGTTATGAGGACCAATCTGTCTTAAAGAATTGGCAGAACTCAGCCTGGTATAGCTGAGGGGAATCCATTACTCTTCTAGATTCTGTCCTTGAATGCTCAGTATCATCTTTTGATTGTCTTTCATGTTATTTGTTGGTTTACGCTTACCTAAGAGGGCGATTGCTGTATCTTTTGTCATTTGTGCAAAAGCCAGCCTTTGCTATATTTCTGTAGGTGGAGTTATATCTTTATTAGTGGACTAGTATACAGATCTAGGCAAATGGAGGAATTTGAGGATGTGATTCTTCATTTTTCTCAATCTGTCTCTTGCTCCTCCCTGGTTAGGTCTAGAAGAGGCTTTATTTTTTCTTCCCTGAGCTGTGCAGGTATACTGTAGAGCTCCTTCTAACTTCTGGTTATCACCTCCCAAAATGATGCAACATTATAAAACATAAAATAAAAACAAGTAAAACCTTCCAGAGCATTGTTTCCTGGTAACGGCACACTTTTCTTTTTCTTCCTTATATGTATGTATAAATATTTGATGTGCTTTTTATGTACAGGCCATTTAGATTGTTAGTGAATGAAAGACCCCTGTTGCTCTTCTCAAGTACTATTTCTTTTCCACTTGCATAATGTTCTTTTAGTTCCCTACCCGCTGACTGATAAATGTTATATTTTGGGCCTTGTCACTTCCAGTTTTAGCCTTCGTGTTCCTAATTTTGGTTAATTTTTTTTTCCTCATTAGTATTACCAGTTGTTGTTGAGATGTTTTCTGTTGTACAGTCTTAATATTTTTTCATAGAAGATTTACAAAGTCAAATGATGCTAAAAAGCCCATAAAAATTATCAGCAGTCCACTTTGCTCTACCATTCTCCTAATCTTACCTCCCCCCACCCCAACTCTGTGGCTGTTTTTTGGGGGTATTTATCTGTGCATTTTGAAATATTTGTAAGTGACTATTCCCTCAATTTTATTTCTTTTATAGTAGATCATGATTTTAAATTCAAGAAATTTCACCTTTTCTAGTTGATTTTAAAAAGAAATTGTAGATCTTCTTTAAGTCAGAATTAACTTGGTAAATTTCTCCTTAAAATTTGAACCTTAAATATACATTTAAGGTCATTATTTTAAAGCATGAATGTTCATGAAATTTGTTTCTTTTACTTTCTTCATTATATTTGGTATTATAATTGCATATTTATGGATCTTTTTCTAGTTTTTCAGAGTGAGTACTAAGTGTATTCTTAAGCTTGGTTCCCCTGACCCTTTCACCTTGCCCCTTCTTTTCCTTTTTAAAATAAATACAATAAAAAGTGTACATTTTCTTTTCAGCATATGCTTTGCTGTGGTGCTAGATTTTTTTTTTTTACATGAAATGAGCTTTTCATTATTTTCTTTTGACTGATTTGTCTTGATTTTTCTAATTTTATTAGAGTATGACCAATCAATTTCAAGCATTTTAAAAAGATTATTATTATTTTTTTAAGATTTTATTTATTTATTTGACAGAGAGAGATCACAAGTAGGCAGAGAGGTAGGCAGAGAGAGAGAGGGGGAAGCAGGCTTCCTGCAGAGCAGAGAGCCCGAGGACCCTGGGATCATGACCCGAGCCGAAGGTAGAGGCTTAACCCACTGAGCCACCCAGGTGCCCCAAAAAGATTATTTTAAAGTTCATTTTATGATACCTTTACAATTGTTTTTTTTTTTTTCATTGTTTCATGGGCACATACAAAATTGTAAACTCTGTACAAGAGATGGAGAGTTTTATATATAATTATTAAACCAAATTTCAGGATTGTTTCCGCCATGTTCACTATGTCTACCTCATTTCCTTAAATCTGTCCATTTCTGACAAAGATATAGTGATTTTTTGTTTCAGTGAAATGTTTTTCACGTTTTTCTTAAGTATTCAATACCTTTTGGTTTATATGGTATAGCTTTTAAACTGTTTATGCTCTTTGGTCCTCTTAATCTTGAATTCTACGTTGTGTGATATGAATGTAGCACTCATGCTTGCTTTCTTTTGGGGCCAATTAGCAGATAGTTCTTGGGCCATTCCTTCATCTTGAAACTGTTCTCAGTTGTTTGATGTTGTATTTCTTACGAACAGTCTGTATATGCCCTTTGTCTTTTTAACCCAGGCTAACAATCTGTCTTTCAGTGGGAAAATCCAACTTCCTTTTTTATTCTGTGAGTAACATTTGATTTTTATTACTTTTTGCCTTGTTCATTATTTATATTTGTGACTTTTCCATTTTTCTGGATTTCACTTTCATTTTCATGTTGATGTTCATTTCTGAGTTTCCTCCTGTTTATGTGGCAGTTCTGTACTTTTCCATTTCATTATTGGCCACTTTCCCTTTCAATGGCCCATAATCCAATTTTTTTTCTACTTTGCCATGTAAAAATGATACCAACATTTTCCCTCACGTTAACACTCCAACCTTCTCTAACATACCTGAATTTCTACAGAGATAATTTAATTTTTTAGATCCAGATTTTGGTTAGCTGTGTGTGTGTGTGTGTGTATGTGTAACTCACATTCAGCACTTCTATTACATATTCCAGATTGTTGATTATCTACTTGGATTTAGTTCTATATAGAAAGTAAGGTACATTGCACTCCTATTTCCTCTCCTCTCCATCTTCCCACACATGAAAGGTCTCATTTCTAATTCAGTTACTGTTTGCTAAAATCCCTTCTCAAATCCTTTCTTAGATGGGGCAGTGGGTGATGTGCTCTTTGAATCCTTAAATTTTGGCAAACACTTCTTTCACATTGACTGTATGTGTAGGATGTTTGGGTGGTTCTGCTTTTTCTCTCAGCGCTCTCAGTTTTACTGTTCTTCTCATTTGCACTGTTACAAAGTCCCATGTAATTTCATTCTTTTTTAGTTTTAAGTAATTATTCTTTCTGGTAATTTGTAAAGTTTTCTTTTTATCATTAAAGTTGAGGAATTTTAGCGTGATGTTCTGGAGTGTGTCTCTTTCACTAGTCCTGTCTGGATCTTTGAAGAGCCCTGTGAGGTTGCAACTTAGTCTTTCCTTTTTTTCCATATTACTTTACTGCCTCATTCCCATCTTTTCCTTTTCCTCCTTCTAGAGATTCTTCTGGAACTTTTCCTATGGGTGGTACATCAGTTAGAGTTCCTCAGTCTGTTCTTCAGATTCCTTCTCTTTTCCATTAATGATTTTCATCTTTTTGTATCTTTACTTTATGCCTGAGATTTCTTCCAGTTGATCTGAATACCATCATCTAAAGTCTGTCTTGTCCTTTAATTTATCTACTGAATTATTCAGCTTGAGGGTTTTAGTTTTACATTTTATTTCACATAATATTTTAAATCCATAGAAACTGTTTTTTACTCTATGTGCCTATTCTGAACTAATGATGCTATTTTTAACCTCACTGTTTCGTCTGTGCTCTTCAGAAAATCTGGTAGGTCTGCTCTCTCCTACTCTCACCAGCCCTTAGATATGTTATTTATATGTGCGTTGGAGTTCAGGTTGAGTTGTTAGGAGACCTTAGGTTTTTGTAATCCTAAAAGTGATGAACAGTACAGGCATCTCAGCCTCTACTGTAGAAGCAGGCATGTTGTGTTTCATGTGTACACACCTAGGAGACCCTCTACTTTCCTAACAGTCTCTCTGCATTTCCAGCCTCAGGAGAAGAACACTCTTTTCCTTTTTCCCTCCAGTTGAGCACCTCCTGAATACCTTCGGAACAGGGAGGCTGACCATACTTATCTGTGTGCCCAGCTCTTCTGAGTCTTACTTAGAGTCCAGAGTAAAGCAAGCCCCGTATCAGTCCTCTTTCAAGATGCCTGTAATCCCATGGCCACAATTCTTCAGGCCCCATTCACAATCTGCTGGTTCCCAGGGCTGACTGGTTCAAGAAGGTCAGTGGGTTGGATTTGGGATTAAAGATGGGGGAGGTAAGTCAAATTGAAGGTCCCCCTTTTTCCCAGAATCCTGAATTTTTATACTTTATTTTTAGCTTCAAATGGTCTTTCACCCCTCCAAGCCATTTGTCATGTGTTCAGTGGTGTAGCAGGAGAGATTTTTAGTTTGAAAGCCTGTCTTTGACTCCTTTACCCAGTCTTTCGTATGCATAACCTCTTGGACTATATTACAGTATCTACAGTTTCTTTTCAGATGTACTGTGGACAAATAAACGTTTAGAGGAGAGTTTATTACTTTTGGATAAATAAAACTCTTCTGGGAGAGTTTATTTGTCCATATTCAAATTTCACTGAACAAGATAAGAATGATCTGAAAATCTTGCACCACGCAGAAGCTAGTTGAAGTAGGACAGAGACCAAAAATAACAGCATAAGTAAAGAGAAGAGACAGGAGCTGGAGAAAGAATCAGCTTTGCATTATCAGTGGTATTAGGAAGAAGACCTGGTGATAACACAGTAATCGAAAGCCACCTATAATCAGAAACCTTATTTTGTCCACTAGTTAAGACCTTTTTGCAAGCTATCTACTAGAGTTGCTGACAAGTAGTATTAGGAGCGATTATACATTAAAAGGACCCATTCTGTTCCAGAAAATTAAAACAAGGAAGCTTTCAGTAGCATCTGAGAGAAAAGAAAATACTGTATCCTATATTGACAGGTAGTAAAGTTAGTGAAAATATGTATATGTATGTTTAAACACTCATTTGCCATAAATTTTTGAAATTTGAATTATTCACACTTGCGCTCCCTAATATTGGTATTCAGTTTGTCCTAATGAGCCTCAGGAAAAGAGAATTTGAATTACACAACACGCACGCGTAAACTTCACATTGAATGGTACTTAGTCTGTTCTGCTTAGTGGCACTTCATTTTGCCGTTAAATTTTTTTTTTTTAAAGATTTTATTTACTTACTTGACAGAGAGAGAGATCACAAGTAGGCAGAGAGGCAGGCAGAGAGAGAGAGAGACAGGGAAGCAGGCTCTGCTGAGCAGAGAGCCGGATGTGGCCTCGATCCCCAGACCCTGAGATCAGGACCTAAGCCAAAGGCAGAGGCCTAACCACTGAGCCACCCAGGCACTCTTGACATTAATAGTTTAATAAAAATTTTAAAAAGCCAGTGACCTGATCTTCAATATATATGGGATAGCTAGGCTGAGAATTAGTAAAAGCTTTTACTCTGAGTTTAATTCCTGACTTTGCATCTAAGTCTCTGTTGTATGGTCATTGCATGTATGACTATGGAGTCAGGGGACAGTATATCTGAACTTTGCCATTTACCACAAGGCCAAGGACAATGAAAATGTTGTCCAGTATACTAGGGACCATTCTTCCACCTTTTCGTTATTCCTGGAATTTTTATTTATCTGGGGTGTTGTTACGGAATATGGTTTTCTTTTTACTTCTCAGTTGTCTTAAGTTAAAGAAAACTTCTTGGTAAAGGGGCATGTGCTAGAATAGCTGGGTGCCTTGCTTTTATGAAGATTTTTTGGGTTGGTGAAAAGCTGACAGTGGGCATTAAATACCTAGACCAACGTGGGAGTTAAAAGTTATAAAATTTCTGGAGTTTTATACTTAACATCATATGTATGGAATTAAGACAAGAATTTAAACTTTCTTTCTTTTTTTTTTTTTTTTTAAGATTTTATCTATTTATTTGACAGAGAGAGAGATCACAAGTAGGCAGAGAGGCAGGCAGGGAAAGAGGAGGAAACAGGTCCCTGCTGAGCAGAGAGGCCGATGCAGGGCTCGATTCCAGGACCCTGGGATCATGACCTGAGCCCAAGGCAGAGGCTTAACCCACTGAGCCATCCAGGTGTCCCAAGAATTTAAACTTTCTGTCACAAAAAAGTCTGTGTCATATACCACTACGGACTTTGCATTAAGAATTCTTGTTTGTCCTATGAAAGGGTTTTAAAAGTCATGGAAGGACCTCTGTAGAAGTTTTTTTTTGTTTCTTTTGGTGTTTTTTGGTACTGAAATTTACTATTTTTTAATGCTTAATATTTGAAAACATGTTGGTAGGTGAAAAATCTGTATTTTTAAGAGTCACGTTAAAAAATTATGTATAATACTCCTTGAAGGTTGATTATTAAGCAGCAATGCTTGGGTGTTCAAGAGTCGTAATTAAACTACTGATTGCAAATTATCAAAATTCAGTGAGTCAACAAACCAATTAAAAAAAACTGGCGGATATTAGATTTCAAATGTTCTTCCTTAATTTAGTTTGTCCATTACACTTTATTTTAATTATTCATAGTATTGCTTAACATGCCAGGAAATGTCTTGTAATGGAATTTATAAAATAATGTAGTTTCAGTAATATGAATACTATCTTTAGCATTCTGCTTTTAAATCTCAATTGAGATGTTTTGTAAGGAATTATCTAGTTTGGTGCATAAAAGCATGTCATTGCATAGTAAATTTCTCCATTTTAGAAGTTTGAAACCAAATGCTTACTTGAGAAAAATAAATGGAATAATTGGTATTTGTCATTTTGTTGTTATTGTTGAGCAAATGAGAAAAAAAATTGTGAGAAGAAAAAATACATAGTCCCACTACTAACATAGAACAATAATTTTTCATTGAGTAGTACCTTTTTTTTCAAGTTTTTATTTAAATGCCAGTTAGTTAACATACAATGTGATGTTAGTTTCTTGTGTAGAATTGAGTGATTCCTCACTTGCATACAAGTGGTGCTCATCACAAGTGTACTCCTTAATCCCCATCACCTATTTCACCCATTCCCCTTCCTCCCAAACATCTGTTTATTCTCTGTAGTTAAGAGTCTTATTTCTTGGGTTTTCCTCCTCCCCCACCCCAATATTCATTTGTTTCTTAAATTCCATTTATAGGAGTGCCTGGATGGCTCTTTGGTTAAGCATCTGTCTCTTGATCTCAGCTTAGTTCTTGATCTCAGAGTCATGAGTTCAAGCCCCATATTGGGCTACTTAAAAAAAAATTTTTCCACACGTGGGTGAAATCATACAGTATCTGTCTTTCTCTGGCTGACTTATTTCAGTTAGCATAAAACCCTAGTCCCATTCACATTCTCTTTTTATGGCTGAATAATATTCCAGTGTGTGTATCTGTGTGTATGTGCACGTGTGTGTGTATTATACCACAGCTTCTTTATCCATTTATCAGTTGATGGACATTGGGGCTTTTTCCATAATTTGACGCTTATCAGTAATGCTGCTATAAACATAAAGGGGCATGTATCCCTTCAAATTAGTATTATTTTTAAAAGATTTTGCTTATTTATTTGACAGAGATCACAAGAAGACAGAGAGGCAGGCAGAGGGAGAGGAGGAAGCAGGTTCCCTCCTGAGCAGAGAGCCCAATGTGGGGCTCAATCCCAGGGCCTGAGATCATGACCTGAACCAAAGGCAGAGGCTAAACCCACTGAGCGACGCAGGTGTCCCCAAATTAGTATTTTTGCATACTTTGGATATATACCCAATGATACAATTGCTGGATTGTAGAGTAGTTTTATTTTTGACTTCTTGAGGAACCCCCATATTGTTTTCCACAGTGATTGCATCAGTTTGCATTTCCACCAACAGAGCAAGAGTGTTCCTTTTATTCCATATCCTTGCCAACACTTGTCATTTCTTGCGTTTCTGATTGTAGCCATTCTAAGAAGTATGAGGTGATACCTCATTGTAGTTTTGGTTTGTATTTCTTTGATGATGAGTGATATTGAGCATCCTTTCATGTGTCTGTGGGCCATCTGTATGTCTGTCTATTCATATCTTCTGCCCATTTTTTAACTGGATTGTTTTTTGGGTGTTGAGTTTTAGAAGTTCTTTATATATTTTGTATACTAATCCTTTATCAGATATGTCATTTGCAAATGTCTTCTCCTATTCTGTAGGTTGCCTTTTAGTTTTGTTGATTTTTTCCTTCATATAGGGTATTATTTTCTGATGTTTATTGATATATATGCTTTTTTTTTGCATAAATTTTAAAAATGTTGTTCATTTTAGGGAAAAGCATAACTCCTGCCCAGTATCTTTTCTATATCATGCCAGATATTGAAAGGATACAAAATTGGGTTTACTGATTTTAAGTGGGTGAGTTAGAGGTACAGCATAATAAGGAAATCATGGAGATGTAAATTCTGATTGAAAATTTGAACATTTATTCATCCTTGGTCCCATTAGGAAGTCAAAGTAAGCAAGAAAGAGCTTTTCTTTTATAGTATTGATGTGAGTTTTTGCACGTCAAGGATCTACTTCTGTTTCTTACTCTTACTATTAATGGTAGAGGTTCACAAATACATTAAATATGGATTTAAATTTTGTTCCTAAATAGAAAGGTTCTATGTAGGTTATATATTCTGGGGTACTTATATGAGTGAATTTTAGAACATTTAAAACATTTAGAATGGAATAGGCAGTGATGAACTCTTTCCTTATTATTACACAACAATAATTACTAAGGACTTTGCAGTCCATTTAATAACTATCAGATCAAATCTTTCTTCTGTTAATTTTCTTTTCTTTGCTTGTAGATGGGAGACATATTTCTTAACTGTTGAAATTTGGATGGCAAAAAATAATTGCCTTTTATCTCAAATTGAGAATTATTTTCTTTCTTGAGTCTTGTGACTCTTTATAGTAAGAAGCCATTTAAAATTTAATATTGTCTGTGACCCTTGGCTCTTTTTCTGCCTCCTTCTCAATCTTCACTGGAGCTGAATGCTGCTCCCCAAGTATAATCTGTGCTTTGATCCCTCATTGTTGTGGTACACTGTAGTCCCTGCTCTCCAAGTACTTTCTCATTCCTCTCTTCCTGGTAATTACCTGCTTATTCTTGAGTATCTAGTTCAGGCTTGAATTCTCCCCACATTTCTGAATAATTCTTGTCCAGTGGCCCCAATGGAATCAACGACCTCCTTGGTTTTGTTGTCCTGGCATGTTATCGGTGGCTCTTGGAACCAGCATGACTCCTAGCTGTGTCCTATTTAATAAGAGTAAGGGCCATGTGTTAGGCATCTGTGTATCTCCCAGAACAGGCCCTCAGTGAGCAACTGTTGACCTGAGATGCTTAGAGCGCCTCGCTTGTTGGGACGAGGTAGACAGCTGGCCTCCCTGAATTCCTTGACCCTCGTGCCCCTTGCTCATGGTGCTCCTCACGCACCCTGTCCCCACCTGCTAGATCGAGGCTCTGGTTGGCAAAGAGCCTTCTCGTGCAGGTGGGACGTGCCAGGATCCTGGCTGACGCCTCCTGCTTGCTCCACAGCTCTGAGTCGCATCTTGTTGTCCCGTTTCTGCAGGACCCCAACAGGAGCATCCACACCAGCAGCAGCAGCAGCAGCAGCTGCAGCAGCAGCAGCAGCAGCAGCAGTAGCAGCAGCAGCAGCAGCTGTAGCAGCAGCAGCAGCAGCAGCAGTAGCAGCAGCAGCAGCAGCAGCAGCACCAGTTTTTCAAAGCCTCACAAATTAATGAAGGAGCACAAGGAAAAACCTTCTAAAGACTCCAGAGAACATAAAAGTGCCTTCAAAGAACCTTCCAGGGATCACAACAAATCTTCCAAAGAATCCTCTAAGAAACCCAAAGAAAACAAACCACTGAAAGAAGAAAAAATCGTTCCTAAGATGGCCTTCAAGGAACCGAAACCCATGTCGAAAGAGCCAAAACCGGACAGTAACTTACTCACCATCACCAGTGGACAGCAAGACAAGAAGGCTCCTAGTAAAAGGCCCCCCATTTCAGATTCCGAAGAACTCTCTGCCAAAAAAAGGAAAAAGAGTAGCTCAGAGGCTTTATTTAAGAGTTTTTCTAGCGCACCACCACTGATTCTCACGTGTTCTGCCGACAAAAAACAAATAAAAGATAAATCTCATGTCAAGATGGGAAAGGTTAAAATTGAAAGTGAGACCTCCGAGAAGAAGAAATCAACGTTACCGCCATTTGACGATATCGTGGATCCCAACGATTCCGACGTGGAGGAGAACATGTCCTCCAAATCTGATGTGAGTAACCTTGTTGGTTTCCCTCCTTTCCCTGGTTAGTCTTCAGAGTCTGTTTCACGTGGCTGCAGGATAAGGAGCCAGGGAAGAAAATGACAGCTGAGCCATAAAATGGTAGCATGGAAGCGCTTAGAAATGAATTTCCTTAACTAATGGAAAGAAGGAAATGAAATCGTTAAAGGATCTGCACACATTTGGGCAGTGATTTAAATTGTTAAAGGAGAGATACATTCCATAGTATAATAATGGGCCATTTGAATTGCAGTAGAAAAACCGAGATGCTCATTAGAGCTTAGTTACTGTGCTTTTTGGTGATTGCTGGTTTAGGAAAGTGAGAAGAATGCAATAAAACTTGAATATATGAGAAAATGAATTTAAAAGAGAAAGTTAGGAAATATTGGGGTACAGCTCTAATGTTGATGTTTTTGATTGGTGCAATGAAGTAATTTGTTTACAGGCTGGCAATAGTGTTTTTTCAAACAGTTTTAGTTTAATCGAGGTCACAATGATTCCTATCGATTTAAAATGAATAATTTGCTAGATTTCAACTTACATATGTACTCGTGAAACCAGGTGGTGGTATTTTGAAATTTGAAACATTTAATTTTGTTTTCATTGACTAGCCATTGATTTGGGAGAGGGCGGGGAGTGGAATCTTCATTACGTTTTTGCCAATTGGTAGGATTATCGTTTGTGGATGCCTAAAAGACGATCTGACCATCTAACACCCCTCCAAAATGTTATCTAATGTTGAGGTTTAAACTAATAATTACAGATTTCTTTGAGTTGAAAGGAATTTTCACATTATCTGTTCTAATTTCCCACCGGTGTAAGAAATCTTATGCTTCTGTCAACAGAAGTATTAGTAATTTAAAAGGTATTACATTCCATTTCTGGAGAAAGAACATTATTTACTATGAAATCACACTCACTTTGTTGCAAACTTTTGCCACCTTTAGTTACTTATTAGTCATGATCAGTCCAAATAATCTCTTTACTTTGGCTTGCCACTATTTCTAAACGATGATCAAGGAAGGTGTCTAACTAAAACTTACTAGCCATTTGAGAATATTTCTCTTTCTGTTCCATGGGTTCACCATATACATGTTCCTAATTCAAATGCTAGCAGAGATGAGGGAACTTCGTAGCAGATTCTCTATCCTGCATTTGTGCTGGAGATAAGGGCAGCCAGGGTTAGGACTTGGCGTTGGTACTGATCCCAGTTGGCAAGAGACTACTTCCTTCTGTGCAACCCTCTACAGCTAATCTTGAAAAAAGACTTTTTTAAGATTTCATTTTTATTTATTTTAGTGAGAGTGTGAGCAAGCAGGGAATGGGGAAGCAGAGGGGTAGGGAGTGAGACTCTGAAGCAGACTCCATGCTCAATATGGAGCCTGATATGGGGCTGCATCCCACAACCTTGAAATCATGACCTGAGCTGAAACCAAGAGGCGGTCACCTAACTGACTGAGGCATCCCTAATCTTGAAAATCTGTTTAAAAGATTATTTATTTATTTATTAGGGACAGAATGTGTGAGAGAGAGAGAGGGAGTGAGTGTGCATGTATGAGTAGGGCGAGGGGCAGAGGGAGAAGCAGGCTTCCCCACAGCAGGGAGCCCGATGCCAGCACAATCCCAGGACTTGGAGATCATGACCTGAGCCGAAGGCAGATGCCCAACCAACTGAGCCACCCAGGTGCCCCCCTAACCTTGAAATATTAAAAGAAAATCAGATTGCGGGGCGCCTGGGTGGCTCGGTGGGTTAAGCCGCTGCCTTCAGCTCAGGTCATGATCTCAGGGTCCTGAGATCGAGTCCCACATTGGGCTCTCTGCTTGGCAAGGAGCCTGCTTCCTCCTCTCTCTCTCAGCCTGCCTCTCTGCCTGCTTGTGATCTCTCTCTGTCAAATAAATAAATAAAATCTTAAAAAAAAAAAAAAGAAAATCAGATTGGGAGTAGGGTAGCATATAAAATACAAGATATTGGGGTCATTTGTCCCAGTGTTTGGTACATATTTTATAGTGATAGTTTATTGAATGAAGATGAGAACTGATGGGTTTGTTCAGTATCTCAAACATCTGTTTTTCCTTCTGTGCTTTTTACTTAAGCTCTTCTTAATACGAAACTTGTTCTTAATGCAGATGTTATTTGGAAATTCTTTTTTGTATGTTTGACTTTTAGTTCAGATCACACTAAAATGTTCATTGAGCCTCTTGGGGTGTGATTAGTCCATCAAGATTGTCAGGTTTAGCAACTTTGTCTTTCTGTATTCTGACATGTTGTGAATCTTGTAGAGCAGAGGTTTTCAAATAGTGGCTTGTGATTCACTAGTGAGCCATGAAACCGATTTAGCATGTCATCAGCAGTATTAAAAAAAATCAGAATGCATTGTAATTAGCAAGGGTAAGTAATGGTTTTTAAAAATTTTATTTCATGGGATGTGTGTATTCCTTATTGTAGGTCATGGTCAAATTCTGAAAGGCATCTTTCTTGAATGTTTGCTAATTTATGAGAAGATCAAATGACATTCATAAAGCAAAGCTCTTTCTTCATGAAATTATCCCAAATAATCATTCTCTTTAGGTAACTCTGTATATTCTTGTTTTTTAATCTCTTGCTCCCTTCCTTTTATGTATGTTTTATAAGATATAGCTTTTCATAAACTTCATGTTCAACTTAGTGTATTTATCCAAAGCAGTATCTTTCTTTTTTTTTTTTTTTTTTTTTAAGATTTTATTTATTTATTTGACAGACAGAGATCACAAGTAGGCAGAGAGGCAGGTGGAGAGAGAGGAGGAAGCAGGCTCCCTGCTGAGCAGAGAGCTCAATCTGAGGACCCTGGGACCATGACCCAAGCCGAAGGCAGAGGCTTTAACCCACTGAGCCACCCAGATGCCCCCAAAGCAATATCTTAAAAAATCTTTTGGAGTGAGGAGTTAGAATTGTAATTCTTTGCAATAGGTAGAAAGGTTTCAAAAAGAATTCATGAGCCACATATCCGATGATTGCTACAGGAATTTTTACAGTGGGTTCTGCACATCAGTACAGAGAAAGCCACTAAAGACTTTTGGGCATTATTTGGGTATAAAACCCAACAGATACACTTTCTTTATCAGTTTTCTGGTAGTAGTGCTTTTCTTCTTCTTCTTGTTGGTTTAATTCTCTGTGTGTAGGTGGTGAAGACAAAGAGCATTGACAAAGTGGTTCCAAATAAGCCAGTGCCCAAAACACCTTTCTGTGAGCAGGGGAGATAAAAAAGGACTGAAATTCCCTTTATCCAGTAGTAGAAATCACCTTTGTTTGGCATTCTTCCTACTTGGTGTCTCTTCTATGGGCAAGCCAGAAGGGGAGGCCACTGCAATGAAGAGCCATGAGGAGCCCAGATCCTCCCTTGGCCAGTAACAAATTTGATAGCATGAGACAGGCCCAACTTCAGGGGTCCAACTTTACGATGTCCTGGATGGTGAGTGTGTCTGCATCTGAGTAAGTGTGGTAAGATGACTGTAAGTCTTTACTGGATAAAGACTAACATGCTTCCTAGCTTTGTTATTTGAATATAAGCCAGACTTGTGTTCATTTATGGCAGATGGGGTAGTGGGGGTAATTTTAGACACAGCAGGCAGAGATCATGGACTTCGAAACAGAAGAAAGAGACAAAAAGAAATTGGAAAAGTGTGAAGAATTAAGAAGGGTGAGGGAGAAGAGATTATTTAGCTGGTAAACCTGCAAACACATCTTGCCTCAGTGTATTCTAGTTACAATTAAAAGGAAAAACTTTTTAAAGAACCTTTTCCCATAATTAAGGTAGATTCAGGTTTTATATGGGAATAAAATCATTGTTATTAAGATGGATTTGGAAGCTCGGATTGAGATTCATATGGTTCTTTTTGGTTAAGATTTTTTGTACTTTGCATAGAAAAGTAGAAGTACATCCATGCCTACGTGTTTTTTTTGAGGGATCACTTAGTAAGTGCTTAAGGCAGGTAGGTAGGTAGTCAAGTAATCGAATAATTAGGACTTTATACTGTGGTGTTGGACAGGCTATGTTTTGAACCCCAGCTCTTCAGGGATCTTAGGCAAATGTTTTTAACCTTCTGTATTTCTTAATTCTTTTGTAAGATGGAGATCATAATAGTGTTTATTACGTAGTATTATTATGAAAATTGTCAGTCTGGGTAAAGTATGTATCACGTTAACCAAAAAATACTAGTTAACTATGATTATGTATGATGTGGCTTCTAGAAATCTTTATAACCTATAGCTTTGGAAGAGATCTTTTGCTCTTCAAAAATAATGTGGAATTCTAGAGTCCCTTTTCAAGGGTGTGGGTTATATGTTTTTCAGGGGAAAAAGTACTTGGCATCTATGTCCTATTGCTCTGAATTTTGTCTTGAGGCAAATGGCCTTGATATGCATTTGTTGCATGGTAACAGGAAAAATACAGGATGAAGAGTCTAAGTTTTAAATCAAAAGTTAATCCAGAGTTTCCCAGGATCTTTTAGCTTTTAAATTAAAATAGGTAAAGGACAAGAACATAGCTAGCACTGCATTAGGGAGGCACTCAGTTGTTTCTTTATTCTTGTTCCTATTAAAGGAAGACATCCGAAGAAATTACTTACCTTTGGGTGATTATTAATGTTACACAGAATAATTTTTAAATACGTTTTGCAATCCCTGAAGTGTTTTTTCTTTTCTAAAGAAATTTAATATTACACATGAAAGCCCATCAGTGATTTTTTTCCCCCTACAGAATTCAAGAGTTACACGGTGGTTGGATAGGGAGGCAGAAGGACTGGTTTATAGTTGGGTGAGCATTTCGCAAATACAGAAATCATGATAAGAGCATGTTTTCACTAGGTCCGTAAGTGTTAGCATTAAGAATATTTTACCTTCAAGAACTTAGGTAATCCTGTTGGAGTAAAGCTGTCTTGGTTTAGGAAATTATCATTTTGGGGTCATAATGGTTATTTATGGAAAGTGACCTCACTAATGCAGCTGGAAGGGTGAGGATCATATTAGCATCAATTAAAAGTTTATTATTGGAGTTTGTATTCACTTGTTTCAACTTTAATTGACAATTAGAAAGAACCCAAATTATCTCCCCTTTCCCATAATTTCCTAGGTTTTGTTTTTTCCATATAATTCAGCTTCTGAAAGAGAAGTCTGTGGAGTTGATCTTGTTTTGTGATAGAGAAAGCTTGGTATTTATAGCAGAGAAGGAGAGGAAAAAGAATAAAATAAAATTGGAATAACTGTTTATAAGCAGATTTGGTTATGGTAGTAATTTCCTTATCATTGCCTTTGCTTTTTGCCTTGCTTTAATAGAGATTTAATTGTAATTTAAAAGCATAGTCGTTAAAAGTTTTAATTGTCTTTCTCCTTGAAAATGGGCAGATTACATTTGGTACAATGTTACGTACTTCAGCCTGCAGAGATTGTAATCCTGTCTTTCCTCACTTGGCCTCAGCAGAGTGCTTTCTTGGCTAAAATCTTCCTGAGGAAAAAGGATGAAATCTCAGATGCCTTTTACCAAGGGTTGGGTGGTGGTGGTTCAGCTACAGGATAAAAGCTGCAAATCACCTTAGCCCAAGTTTCTTTTGAAAAGAAAAAAAGAAGGAAAAAGAAACTTCCCTTCTTTTGTTGTGCCTCATTTCCTCCCACCCCACCCTGTTCCTTGCCCTGCTTAAACTGTTCGGGAGCTGGCCGTAAATGTCCTGCTGTTGAAGCCTTGGCCTGAGGTTTTTATGGGATAGAAGGTTGTGGCAGTCAGAGAAGAAGGTCTTTATTGTGTTTTCAAAGTGGCTCTTTAATGACTTGTAATTCCAGCACATGCAAGAGCTGTAAAGTCTGCAAGTATGGTGAGGGAGCAGCTAGAGAGGCCATTCATTAAAGGGCTGCCCTGCCTGGTGGGGGTGGGGGGGGATGACTCTGATTTTGGACTCCTGTTCTCTGCATTTCATAACTGGAGGTAAATTTATCTGAAGGGTTGCAGTTCTTCCTCGGGTAGATTCTGTGTAAGATGTGATGGGCAGAGGGGAGGAAATGGCCCAGCCAATCAACTGTTGGTTTCTTCAGCCATGTTCCTAACTTAGTCCAAAAAAGGAATTTGGAGCAGTTGCAAGGGTGATTTTTACTTTAAGACAGAATTAGGGGCTTCCTCTCTTTCTTGTTTGGGTACCATACTCAGCCTCAATTGTTTCTCAGTTTTTAAATTAAATAATTCCTTAGAAGTCTTTCAGTAGCTGAGGGCCGTGGACAGAACAGGAGGTTCTATCATTGCAGAGTTGGTTACCATCAGTAATTGCCAACACTCCTCATTTTTACTTACTTGTATTGAATTGAATCTCTCAATAAAGTCCATGAGCTTCCTTTAAGAGAGCTCCATTGCCTGTTCATTGCACTACTGTTCCTTACTCCAGGGCCCATGCTCTTTACCTAATTGTCTCACCTGTCATCTTTAGACACAAAGATGTGATTCAACATGGTCTTTGCGTGACCTGCATTCCCATTCCACAGAGACATCGTATGCCTGTAGTTGAACATGTCTTGAGTGCTTTTTGTGTGCCAGTCACCAGTCTAAGCACTTGACTCATTTTAACTCACTTTACCCTCCAAACAACTTTATGAAATAGGCACTATTATTCCCATTTTATAGATAGGGAAACTGAGGCCCAAAGGTTTAGAGACTTGCCCAGAGTTGCCAGCTGGTGGATCCAGAATTTGATCCCACTTGTTAGCATGTTCACTCAAGAGGAATTTTGGAATGAAGCAAATCTGATTTTCCCACGAATTCATACTGCATTTGCAGAGATGGGCTCAATGAAGTTGGCCTCACTGCTGTGAAAGCCTTTGATGTCATAGCCTTGTTCCATTTATGAGTCATGGTTCTCTGACCTACCTGTTGATTTGGGCTTTTACCAACAGCCCTCAGGAAGTGACAGGCTGTCCTTTGAGCTGGGTTTGGCACGCATCCCAAAATGAGGGAGGAGCTTTGAAATGTCCAGGAATCTGACTTCTCACACAGGCTTGCTGCAAGTACGGCAGACTCTCCTGGTTCTGGAGTTCACATTATTACATCAGCAGCACTGTTTCCCTGCTCCCAGAATTCTCTCTCTTGATTTTGCAAGTATTTGTGTTTAACAGAGCTGAGTTGTAATATCAGGCTTTCCCAGAAGGTGCCACCAAATAACAAATGGTGTCTTATAGTCCGACAATCACTTCTTTTTGAATCTCCTAGCTATATTTTGTAATTCCAGGTTATACTGTCTGTAAGTTACTCAAAATGTAGGCTATGCTTCCTGTGAATCATGAGGCAAGATAATGCAATGGCATAGGTTGGAGGGTGGTTTTCTTTTGGTGTCTAGGTAATTATTTCATCAAGTTTGAGAAATTGTCCTCAGTAGGTAACAATTTATGACTGTAAACTTCCAAGGCAGCATCAAGGTCCACAAAGAAAAATCACCCCTGTGAGGCTACTTTAGGTCACTAAAGGTGACTGCACAGTGAGATGTTCTTCCAGATAAAGTCAAAGATCCTTCTATTAGGAGAATATGGGAAAGCATTTACTAATTTATTTGGGGACAACAAACTTTGCCTTTGAATTCTGAAGATAGAGAGGATAGAGATGTGGGGGAATTGGGATAGGGAGAAATATTCAGAATTGGTGACACAGAGAAAAGGAAATTTTCTTGCCTTTCTTAGTTATGAGAAAAAATGTATGAGATCCTTGGATGTGATGTTATGTTATGTTACATATTTATATAACCATTTTTTGGTTCAAGTATAATTACCATACCGTGTTATATTAGTTTCAAGTATAATGATACAACAGTTCTATACATTAGCACTCATCACGTTAGCTGTTAATCTTCTTCACCTATTTCACGCATTTCTCCTACCCACCTCCCCTCTTGCAACCACCAGTTTGTTCTCTATATTTAAGAGTCTGCTTTTTTATGTTTCTCCTTTTCTCTTTGTTCATTTGTTTCTTAAGTTTTAGAAATGAGTGAAATCATATGGTATTTGTCTTTCTCTGACTTATTTTTGCTTATAATGGCATTATATCCTATAGATCCATTCATATTGTCGCAAATGGCAACATGTCATTCTTTTTTATGACTGAGTAGTATTCCATTGTGGTAGAAAATGGTGGTATATATCACATCTTCTACAGTCGTTCATCTGTTGATGGGTACTTGGGCTGCTTCCATATCTTGGCTCTTGGAAATAATGCTGCAGTAAACATAGGGGTGCAATTATCTTTTTGAATTAGTGTTTTCATTTTCTTTTGATAAGTACCCTGTAGTTGAGTTACTGGATCATATGGTAATTCTATTTATAATTTTTTGAGGTACCTCCATACTGTTTCTCACAGGAGCTGTGCCAGTTTGCATTCCCACCAACAGTACACAAGGTTCCTTTTTCTTCATATCCTCATCAACACTTGTTTCTTATGTTTTTGATTTTAGCCATTCTGACAGGTATGAGGTGATAGAGCATCATGGTTTTGATTTACATTTTTCTGATGTTAGTCTGTTGGCCATCTGGATATCCTCTTTGGAGAAATGTCTGTTCAGGTCCTATAGTCATTTTTTAAATTGGATTATTTGGTTCTTTTTGGTATTGAGTTGTATAAGTTCTTTACATATTTTAGATATTAACCCCTTATCAGATATATCATTTGCAAATATCTTTTCCCATTAGGTTCCCATTTTTGTTTTGTTAATGGTTTCCTTCTTGTGCAAAAGCTTTTTATTTTGGTATAGTCCCGGTAATTTAATTTTGCCAGAAGAGATATACCTGGAAAAATGTTTCTATGGTTAATGTAAAAGAAACTACTGCCCATGTTTTCTTCTAGGAACTTTATGGTTTCAGGTCTCAGATTTAGGTTCTTAAGTCATTTTGAGTTTATTTTGTGTATGTTGTTGTTGATTTGTTTGTTTGTTTTTGCCTGTAGCAGTCAAGTTTTCCCAGCACCATTTGTTGAAGAGATTTTTCCCATTGTATATTCTTGTCTCCTTTGTATTCTGTTCCATTGATTTATATATCTGTTTTTGTGTTACTCCATACTGTTCTGATTACTACAGCTTTGTAGTATATCTTGAAAGTTAGGATTGTGACACCTACAGTTTTTTTCTTTGTTTCAAGATCATTTTGGCTATTTGGGGTCTTTTATAGTTCCATACAAATTTTAGTGTTATTTGTTCTAGTTCTGTGAAAAATGCTGTTGGTATTTTAATACGGTTTGCATTAACTCTGTACATTGCTTTGGTTAGTATGGATGTTGTAATGATATTGGTTCTTCCAATCAGTGAGCATGGAAGATGTTACTTTAAATTAATAAATAAATTGAGACACCTGGGTGGCTCAGTCAGTTAAGCCGCTGCCTTCAGCTCAGGTCATGATCCCAGGATCCTGGGATCGAGTCCCATGTAGGGCTTCTTGCTCAGCAGGGAGCCTGCTTCTCTCTCTGCCTCTGCCTGCTTGTGCTTTCCCTCTCTCTCTCTCTCTCTGTGACAAATAAATAAATACATAAAATCTTAAAAGAAAATTAATAAATGAATTAATAGTCTGCCCTGGTTTGGGACCTCAATGTTTAGAATTACAGTACTTTTTTAAAAAATTAAATTCTTGACACGTGCTTTATTCTGTGGCTCTTTTATGTGTTTATTTTTTTAACATGTGATCAACTGCTGTATCACTTTGAGTACCTACAAACATTTCCTTCTAAACAAGTTTAATTCTTTAAAATATTTTTTGATTACCTTAGTGTTCAGTAACATTCACAAATATTTATGTGGTAGGTACTCCTGTATATAAACACTGTGTTAGATGGTACAGATGGTACAAAATTAGAATTTGGGCTGAGCTTAGAAGAAATAAAAGCATGAGTAGGATGGGGTGAGGGGCGAAGTAGGAAGGACAAGCCATTCTTGATCAGAGGAAACAACTTGGAAAAAAGGAACTGATGGCAAACATAGCTAATTCTATGTTGTCCTTACTGAGAATGAAGAGAGATCTTATAAGTGAATGCTGCCACGAATTTATCAAACTGGCTTGCCAGGAATGAAGGAAGAAGGCTTATCAAATTCTGTTCTTGCTAAGAGTGTGCTGGGCACTGACCTTTAAAAAATTATTTATTTAAAGATTGAGAGAAAGAGGGAGACAAAACACAAGTAGAGAGAGAGAGGAGCAGAGGGAAAGGGACAAGTGGACTCCATGCCGAGTGCAGAGCCTGACATGGGGCTTGATCCCAGGACCCTGAGATCATGGCCCAAGCCAAAGGCAGATGCTTAACCGACTGAGCCACCTAGGTGCCCCTTGATAGCCTTTTTAAAATCCATGCAATGTGTGTGATAGCTTTTGTTCTCATCTTACACGTGTGGATGTGGCAGAGGCAGAATTTGAATCCAGTTTTCACTAATGCCAAACCCCATGTTTTTTTGTACCATACCAACAATTAGACCTTACTGAGAGAGAAATCATGTCAAGTGAAAACCACTAAGGTACTGACAAAACCTTTTCCAGAAAAAAATCTAGTTGGGAAGACTAATTAGGTAAGGATACCACAGTTCAGTGAAAGGGGTAGAGTAAGAAATAAGATGTAGCCACAACACTTGGATACTCGGCTGTAAATAATAGGGAGCAAGAAGATCCACCTGTGATTTCCAAAATGATCAACTCCTGCTTCCTATGCATCCATGCTTTTTCTAAGAAGGAGAATTACAGAAAGTATTGAAAAGCTGTGCTACCTTGGAGTCTATACCAGGGCACTTGTTCACAATGTTATTAGATATGTATCATATACTTTGCCCTTGGGACAAGACATGGCAAGTGTTGAGAGGTCCCACGTACTTTACTTACAAGTTTGAGAGGTCCCATGTACTTTACTTCATCATCTAAGGATTTTACTCATGAAGGATCTGAAGAAGGAAGGTAGGGTCAGACTTTTACAAGATAGTGGTGTAGGAAGATCCTGGACTTGCCTCTTTCCATGGACACACCAATCTACAGCTATATATGCACCATTTCCCTCTGAAAAAGATGTGAAAACTAGATGAACTGTTTCTCCAGAAAAAGAGATAAAATAACCACATCAAGACAGGTAGGTCCAAGAGACCCAGGATGCTGGAGGAAACTGAGATTCCCCTTTGAAAGGGCTGGCATGTGGTCTTATTCACTCTGAGATGCAGCAAAAAAGAGCAGTTTGAAAAGTTCCTAAATAGGAAGGAGATTCAGTTTCTAATCTAAAAGTATCTGCTGGGGGGGGGGGCAGGGGACAGTTGAAACTCTCTCTGGAGATGGAGGCACTAGTGGACACTATTTTTGCACTCTCAGACTACCCCGCTGGCATAGGTAGGCGAGCTCTGTTTTGGCACCCTCCCACTGCCTTGCTAAGACAGGGGTGGGGGGTGAGCAGTTGCAGCACTATCCTGCTGCTTTGCTGAAGCTAGAGAATGCAGTGTAGTACTCCCCCACTCCCTGGCTGGGGCAGGCAAACATGAGTGATTATGGCATTTTCCCACTCCCAGCCCAAAGCCAGGGGCACTCTCCCACTATATTCTTGGTCTACAGATGCTTACAGTCAAGACATTTTGCTGCTGCCTTTCTGAAGTTGGTGAGTGTGCTGCACCTCCAGCTGCCTACATAAAGCCAGTGAGCACATGCAGTCCACACAGAGGATGCCCTTTTATCGCCTGGCCCTGGTGGCCAAAGGGGCAGGTAGTCCTGAGCTCCACAAGAATGTAATAATCAGACAGTTCTTGGGAGACTACAACAACTGCCTGGGCACTGCAGATAGTGGACTTAAACCCTGGCCCTCCTATGAAAAAGCCCTCTTTACTTAGAATGGAGCCTCAGCTTAAGAAGAAGGCTTCAGGTTTCCCATGCATCTAGAGGCTAGGGAGGTGCTTTCAGGGAATGTAAACAGGGAGGCACATTCTTTTAAACCCCCATGGCCTCACTACAGCTCAAAAAGGCCTCCCAGAAAGGCACTTACACATTTTTCTAGAGCCCTGATTTTTGCATCTGTCACTTGTGGGACACTTCCAGATCTTCTGGTCTAGAAGCCAGAAGGGTTTAAAATTACAGCCCCATAACACTATACATATTTTCATACTCTAAAAGCTCCTTCCTAGTGGTCTGTCTCCCAGTCAGCCTGAAACTAGGTGCTAAATGAGATTCCTCCCCTTGGAGCAGTGATAGGTTTTGCACACCGTCAGCAATGGGGACACATCAAGAATAAATCAGGCAGTTTAGAAAATCACAAAGGTTTGAGAGACAACCAAGAGCTAGGGCAATGTTGAATGAGGTTTATCACCTACGCATGACCACACCTTCAAGCCTGAGAGAGGTAGCTGTTCAACCTAATACATAGAAACAAACACAGAGCATCCAGCAAAGTGAGGAAAGAGAAATATGTTCCAAATCAAACAATAAGATAAAATCTCAGAAAAAGACCTTAATGATACAGAGTTAAGTCCTTTATCTGATAAAGAACTCAAAGTAATGGTCACAGAGATGCCCACTGAACTCAGAAGAATGGAGGAACATAGTAAAAACTTTGATAAAAAGAGAGAGTATATGAGAAAGTAGCAAACAGGGGCTCCTGGGTGGTCCAGCTGATTCAGTATCTGACTCTATTTCAGCTCAGGTCATGGTCTCAGGGTTTTGAGACTGAGCCCTGTGTCAGGCTCCACACTACATGCTTAAGATTCTCTCTGTCTCTCCATCCACCCCGCCCCCCCAAAAAACCCTAGCAAACAAAAATCACAGAGCTGAAGAATACAGTAGCTGAATTGGAATATACATGATCAGTGAGCTGGGAGACAAAGCAATGAAATTAATTTCTCAGACACCAGAAAGGAAAAAGATTTTTAATTTATTTTTTAATGTTTAAGATTTTATTTATTTGTCAGAGAGAGTAGAGAATGGCAGGCAGAGGGAGTATAGGCTCCTGCTGAGCAAGGAGCCTAATGTGGGACTTGCCCTAGATCACGACCTGAGCCCAAGGCAAACGCTTAACTGACTGAGCCACTCAGGTGTCCTGGAAAAAGATCTTTTAAAAGATGATAACTTAAGAGACCTGTGAAACATAAGTGGAATGATATTTGCTTTACAGAGGTCCCAGAGAGAGACAAGAGAGAGGAAAGGGCAGAAAAGTGACTTGAAGAAATAAGGGCTGAAAATTTTCCTAACCTAGGGAAGGAAACAGACATTCAGGTTTAAGAATTCCAGAGAGTTCCAAGTAAGATGAACCAAAGAGAACCACATCAAGACACATTATAATCAAACTGTCAAAAGTTAAAGATAAAAAGGGAATCTTAAAGGCAGCAAGAGAAAAACAAATTGTTACACATAAGGGAAACTCCAGGAGATAATGAGCAGATTTCTCAGCAGAAACTTTGGAGGTTAGAAGAAATAGGTAAATTTCTAGAGACTTAAAATCTTCCAAAATCAGATATGAAGAAATAGAAAATCTAAAAATATGAATTACTGGTGAGGAGATTGATTCAGTGGTCAAAAACTTCCCAACAAACAAAAATCCTGGACGAGATGGCTTCACTGCTAATTCTACCAAACATTCAAAGAAGATTTAGTACCCGTCCTTCTCAAACTCTTATAAAATATCTTGTTTTAGAAGGCCAGCATTATCCTAATACCCAAACAAAACCAGACAAAGAAACCACAGAGAAAGAAAATTAAAGGCCAGTATATCTGACAAACAAAGATGCAAAAATCCTCAACAGATATTAGCAAACTGGATTTAGCAATGCATTAAAAGAATTAAACACCGTGATCAGATAGGATATGTTCCAGGTATGCAGGAATGGCTCAACATCTGTAAATCCATCAGTGTGATACATCACATTAACATAATGAGAGATAAAAATCATGTGACCATCTGAGTACATGTGTAAAAAGCATTTGATAAAGTTCCAATATCCATCTGTGATAAAAACTCTCAATAAAGGTATAGAGGAAATGTACTTCAACCTAATAAAGGCCATAAATGGCAAACCCACAATCAGTATCATAAAAAGGGGTAAAAAGCCAAAAGCTTTTCCATTAAGGTCAGGAACAAGACAAGGATGCCTGCACTTTCTGTTTTTATTCACCATGATATTAGAAGTTCCAGCCACAGCAGTTAGGAAAGAAAAATAAATGAGGCATCCAAATTGGAACGGAAGAAGGAAAACCACCAACTATTTGTAGATAATATGATACTATGTATAGAAAACCCTAACAACACCAAAAAACTTTTAGAACTAATAATCAAATTCAGTAAATTTGCAGGATACAAAATTAATAGAAATCTGCGGCATTTCAACACATTAATAAACTACTAGAGAAATTAAGAAAACAATCCATTTATAATTGCATCCCAGAATACCTAGGAATAAATGTAACCAAGGAGGTGAAAGACCTGTACTCTGAAAACTACAAGACATTGACTAAAGAAATTGAAGAAGATAAAAAAATAAGTGGAAAGATATTCCATATGTATGTGTTGGAAGAATTAATATTGTTAAAATGTCCATAATACCAAAAGCAATCTACAGATTCAGTGCAATCCCTATCCAAATTCAAATGACATTTTTCACAGAACTAGAACAAATAATTTTAAAACTTAAATAGAGTCAAATATATCCAAAAAATGAGAAAGAACAGGACTGGAGGTATCATGCTCTCTGTTTTCAAACTACACTACAGAGTTATAATAATCCAACTGTATGGTATTGACATAAAAGCAGACACATAGGATAATGGAACAAAATCAAGAGCTCCGAAATAAACCCACAGATATATCATCAAACAGTTTATGACCAATGTGGCAAGAAGGTACAATAGGGAAAGGACATTTGCTTCAGAAAATGGTGGTGGGAAAACTGGACAGCTACATGCAAAAGAATGAAACTGTACCACTGCCTTAAACCAGATATAAAAATTAACTCAAAATGGATTAACAGACTTGAATGTGACACCTGAAACCATAAAACTCCTATAAGAAAACATACACACCAAAATCCTTAAAAGCAGTCTTAAGCATGTTTTTTGAATCTGACTCCAAAGGCAAAAGAAACAAAAGCAAAATGAACTATTGTGACTACATCAAACTAAGGCTTCTGTACAGCCAAGGGAGCCATCAACAAAATGAAAAAGCATCCTGCTGATTGGGATAAAATATTTACAAATCATATATCTGATAAAAGGTTTATCTAAAGTATATTAAGAACTCCTACAATTCAATTAAAAATCCAATTAAAAATGGGCAAAGGACCTAAATAGAGATTTTTACAAAGAAGATCACAGATGGCCAACAGAGACAAAAATGGTGCGCAACTCACTAATCAACAGAGAAATGCAAATCAAACCTGCAATGAGATCACCTTACATCTGTCAGAATGGCTATTATGAAAGAGACAAGAATTGAACGTGTTAGTGAGGGTATAAGGAAAAAAGGGAGCCCTTGTGCACTGTTGATGGGAATGCAAAATGGTGCAGCCGTTATGGAAAATGGTATAGAGGTTCCTCAGAAAAATCAAAACTAGAACTACCATATGATCCAATAATCCCCCCACTCATGGTTATTTATCTGAAGAAAAGGAAAACACTAATTTGAAAAGATACACGCACCCATATGTTCACTGCAGTATTAATAATAGCAGTCAAGATACGGAAACAAGCTAAGTGTCCATTGATGGAGGAATGAATGCAGTATAGATATACACAATGGAATACCATTCAGCCATAAAAAAGAATGAAATTGTGTCATTTGTGATAACAAGGGTATTACCTAATAGTATTCTGCTAAGCAAAATAAGTCAGAGGAAGACAAATAGCAAATGATTTCACTTATACGTAGAATCTAAAAAACAAAAGAAAACCCAGATTTTTAGATAAAGAGAAAAATTTGGTGGTTTTCAAAGGGGAGGGGCGATGACAGAGGGAGGGTGACCTGTATAAAGGAATGCAAGCTTCCTGTTATAAAATAAGTAAGTCATGGGGCTATAATGTACACCATGGACAATATAGCCCATAACATTGTAATAACTTTGTATGGTGACAGATGGTAACTAGACTTACTGTGGTGATCACTTCACAATGTATCCAAATGTTGATTTACTATGTTAAACACCTGAAACTGATAGAATATGGTATGCTGCTTTTGCCTTAAGTAAAGAAAAAAGAAGGAAGGTAAACTCTCTCTTTTTTCTTGGAACATAGCCAAATCTGGCTAATAAATTTTCTTACCTTCCTAGGCCTGGGATGGGTAGTCCAGTAGTCCAGGAGGCATGGTCCAACAGCAGATGCTTGGAATCCAAAGACTAGACAGGTTCAGCTGGAACTATAAAACATGGATTTTAATAATGATGATGAGATTTTTGAAGCACACTTGCCACTCAGGTATCAATCAGGTCAAGCAAAAATATTGATTGTGTCATAGACAAAAACTTAACCTTTTTTGTTTGGTAACTGATGAATTGTATCCCATAAAAACCTGGTGTTAGTAGATGTTCTCATAAAGATGGGAGATGCACAGCTGCAGTCTAGGAAGCTAGTGATTTATCATCTGTGGTCATAGTTGTTTTTTGTTTGTTTTTAATTTCTGCATTTGTTTCTAAAGTATCATCTCCTGGGGCTTCTGGGCAGCTCAGTTGGAAAAGCATCTGGCTTTTGATCTTGGCTGCAGGCATGATCTCAGGGTGCTGAGGTTGAGACCTGCATCGGGCTTCCTGATCAGTGAGGAGACTACTGAAAATTCTTTCTTTTTCTCCCTCTGCCCCTCCCCATCTTAGGCTTGCACGTGCACATGCGTTTTATGTCTCTCTCTCTTTCTCAAATAAATAAATCTTGGGATGCCTGAGTGGTTCAGTAGATTAAATATCTGCCTTTAGCTCAGGTCATGATCCCAGGATCCTGGGATCGAATCCCATGTGGAGCTCCTTGCTCGGGGGAGACTGCTTCTCCCTTTGCCTGCCACTCCCCCTGCTTTGTGCTCTCTCTCTCTCTGACAAATAAATAAATAAAATCTTTTAAAGAAAGTTTAAAAATAAATGTCTTAAAAAAGAAATTAAAATAGAGCTCCTGGGTGGCTCAGTTGGTTAAGCCTCTGCCTTTGGCTCAGGTCATGATCCCACGTCCTGGAATCAAGTCCCACATCGGGCTCTCTGCTTGGTAGGGAGTCTGCTCCCCCCACCTCTCTCGCCTGCCTCTCTGCCTACTTGTGATCTCTGTCTGTCAAATAAGTAAGTAAAATCTTTAAAAATTCATTAGTTAATTAATTAAATTTTTTAAAAAGTCAATTTCCAGTGACATCTCCAATAGCCTAACCTTAGATTATATCAGGAGTCAAAGCCTAGTCGTGCTGAAAGTCCACCCTAGTTTAAAATGCTTAGTATCTGACAAATTCTACTCAAGGTGACCCAACACATTTTTAGTGTTAAAAAGTGCTTGCTGTATTTTTAAGCTTTCTCCCCTTCCTTATTATTTTCCAGGAGTTTTTTTAAATTGAAGGTTAACATCACACTTCTGGCTGATGTTGTGATGGGTTTCTTGTGATGATCTTGTGATGGGTCCTTTCAGAGTGCTAGGTTATTTTGGACCCAAGTCATGCTTTTACTCTTGCTTATTACCAAGCCTGCTTCCATTGTCCAGCAGCTTTCAGACTTGCAACAAGTCCCTTCCCCTCGTAAAGATCAGTCACGCACAGTCTTCCTTGTTTTGTGTAAGAAAACCATTGCGTCCAGTTTATTGCCAAAAACAAAGGTTTGAAGGAAGGAGGTGGTGTGTCCTGTGCTTCCCATTTCTTTATCCCCATCATATTAATAGTTCTGTTGTCTCTCCTTTCTTTAAAAAACCCACTGTGTCTTAATATGCCCTCTGTGAAAGGTTTAAGGCCGAATTTAGAAACCATGAACAACTGTCTTTAAGATGGCATTTACTTCATGATTTAAAAACGTCATAGGAATTTTAAAGAAGAAAGAGACTTCAGAAATTTCCTTTAAGAACTTCAGTTTTGCAGGGGAGAACTTGAAGCCAAGTTTCATAACTGCCCAAGACCATGCAGCTCTCATTGCTGGAAAAAAAGAAGAGGGGATGGCTACCGTGCAGGTCCCTTATTGGCATGCCATCATCACTTCCAGTTTGAACAGTTTATAATCCCTCACATGTCCCTCGCTTCCTGCCCTAAACTCTCCTCCACTTGAATATCCCCAAGTAGTTCCTAATGGGTAGTTTATGCTCATCGGGCATATGGTTGGTGTCAGCTCTTGGCCCTGCATTTGAATTTGTGCCCGTCTGTTGAATGAATGAGCCTCACATTTCATATCCCCTGCAGATTCCCACCTGAAATACCTGATGTTCTATCTCAGAGAGGGTATTGTTGAAGTCTCAGTAAACGTTACAGAGATTAATTGGTGGAAAAATTTGATGCCCTGGTCATCCTGGATTATCTCCAGGAAATTAAAAAGCAGCATAGTCATGGCTTGCTATATTTCAGGGGGGAAAATATCACTAGGCTAAACAGAAAATGACTCATTTAAGTATGTGGCAAATCAAAAGTCTTAATATTGTTCCATAATAAAAAAATGGAAAGAGCATTCAAACCCTTTTTAACATTTGCCCTCAGTTTTTCTTCTTCTTCTTCTTCTTCTTCTTCTTCTTCTTCTTCTTCTTCTCCTTCTCCTTCTTCTTCTTCTTCTTCCTTTTTTTTTTTTAAATAAATGAAGCCTTTCCTTGGACAAGCTAGTATTTTAACAGGTGAAACCTAAATCCTACTGCCGCCTGCTTTCCAGTATCTTTAGTATTTGCTTCTGTGTCCTGTACTGTTGCCCTTAGTCTCTCTACAAATGTTCTCGTGGAGGGCTTCCCTCCTACCAAACAGCCAGCGTCACACCTTTGCTCGTCGGCCTCCACCTTCCCGATTAACCTTGATGCTCTTCAGACTGTAGTCCTTCGTTCCCTTCCCTTCGCTGACAGATCCCTCAAAAGCTCCCGTGCTCCAACCCATTGTGGTCTGGCTTTTGTTTTTGAAACTTCTCAGAAGTACCACTGGAAAGGTCACCAGTGCCTTCCAGATTCTTAGGTAGAAACTATCTGCTAAGTTAGTTTCTGGATTTGATCTTTCTTCCAGATTCTTAGGTAGTAACCATTTTCTGAGTTTCCTCTGCTGGTTGATCTTCTTTAAGCCCCCTGAAGTTTGCCATTGCCAGTCTCCTTTTTGGCTACAAATCTTTCTCTGCACAGTCCTCTCTTACCAATGTACATTTTATATTTTCTTCTTCGGCCTCCTAGCTATTCTCAAAAAGCTACCAATTGGACACATCTTACCAACAGATACTTGAGGCACAAGTATCAACAGATACTTGAGGCACAAATTTTTCCAAATTTTTCTAAACTTACATATATTTCAGATGTGCTTGTTGTTTATTCCCTATTTTACCTTTAGGCTTACTAACAAAATTTTTTATTTTGTTGGGACGGGAATAATGGTCAGAACATTTTCCCCAGCCTTTCTTGCAGATAGATGTGATCATATGACTAAGTCTAGCTAATGAGATTTATGAAGATTTTATTTATTTTTTTGACAGAGAGAGAGAGATCACAAGTAGGCAGAGAGGCAGGCAGAGAGAGAGGAGAAAGCAGGCTCCCTGCTGAGCAGAGAGCCTGATGCAGGGCTTGATTCCAGGACCCCGAGATCATGATCTGAGCCAAAGGCAGAGGCTTAGCTCACTGAGTCACCCAGGCACCCCTGGGTAATGAGATTTAAATAGAAATTATTAGGTAGAAGTTACAGGAAAACATCTTAAAAAGGAGCTGACTCAGCTTGCATGTACCATTTTGTCCTTTTCCCTTCTACTTCTTGCCTGGAACTTGGATGTGATAGCTGGTATTCTAGCAGCTATATTGTGAAAAGCATATCCTGAGGATAAAGGAGCACAGTGTACAAGAAGAGACTGGATTTTTGAGGACATTATGAAGCTGCCATGTGGATTCTGTCACAATGGATTTCTCATTCAGTAAAATAAACCGCTCATTTAGTTCATTTTTCCGATGTCTGTTATTAGCAGCTGAGTATATTTAGTCAATTCTACCTGTTATCACCAAGCATCTGTCTGTGTCTCCTACTTAAGTTTATATGTACTGCATCTGTTTATTAACCCAAGTTAGAAATATGAGCTGTTATTGAATATATTTTTTCAACGGCCAGTTACTAAGGGCCTCTCATGTATTATTTGCCCCTAGAAATAAAATAATGAATAAGATAGGCACAGAGCTTACTTTCTACTGAGATATATAATTTTAGGTAATGGTTGACACAATGAAAATTATTTCTTTTCCCTTCAATCTCATTTCAGTAGGTTACGATGCCCTGTCAGGTTTGCTTCTAAAAGGTCTGTGAGTCTGTCCTTTGCTGCGGTTAGAGACTTTGGGTTATTCTTCCTGTCTCCTCTCTTTTCTTTCCCAGGCCCTTCTCTACATAATGATCTGAAACACACAAATTTTGGAAGGAAATAATGCAAAAGGTTATAAAATAACTAGTTAAAATGGTGTTCTAGGTCTTTTTCAAAATACTATCTTTAATATTGCTGTTTTCATACAGCATTTCATTGTTTTCAAAACTTCAGATCTCATATGGGCTAAATACCAAATTTACTTCAGCATTTCCTTTTTTCCTTTTTTGAAATATGTTTTTATAATATTTTATTTATTTATTTGAGAGAGTGAGAGAGGGAACAAGCCAGGGGGGAAGTGACAGGGTGAGAAGGAGAAGCAGGCTTCCTGCTGAGCAGGGAGACTGACATGGAGCTCAATCCCAGGACCCTGAGATCATGACCTGAGCTGAAGGCGGAGGCTTAACTGACTGAGCTACCCACGCACCATTTTTGGGGATAATATTTTTAATGGAGAATTTAAAATATACACAAATATGCAGGAAAGTGTGATGAACCCACCATTTTTCCAACACTCAGCTTCAGTAGTTATTAACTGAAGGCCTATTTGTTTCAACTGTAGCACCATCGACCCTTCCCCATTATATTTTAATTTTTTTAAAGACTTTATTTATTTATTTGACAGAGAGAGAGATCACAAGTAGGCAGAGAGCCAGGCAGAGAGAGAGGGGAAGCAGGCTCCTTACTGAGCAGAGAACCCCATGTGGGGCTTGATCCCAGGATCCTGAGATCATGACCTGAGCCAAAGGGAGAGGCTTAACCCATTGAGCCACCCAGGTGCCCCCCTCCCCCCGCATTATATTTTTAAATGAAATCCAAGGGGTACCTGGGTGGCTCGGGTCATGATCCCAGTGTCCCGGGATCGAGCCCCCTATGGGCCTCGCCTGCTCAGCAGGAAGCCTGCTTCTCCTTCTCCCACTCCCCCTGCTTGTATTCCCTCTCTCTCTCAGTCTCTCTCTGTCAAATAAATAAATAAAATGAAATCAGAGATGTCATATTATTTCATTCATAGATATTTCAGTGTGATCTCTAAAAGATAAGAATTTTTAAAAGGCAGAATTAAAATATCATTATCACCTCTGAGCAAACTAATAATTTTAGTATCAAATTTCTGGGCAAGTTTCCAATAGAATCAAAATGTCATGAATTATGTTCTTACAGTTCGTTTGAATCTGGATCCAAATAAGGTTCGCATCCTGAAATGTATAAAAAATGTCTTGTTAGTTTCTTTTCATCTGTAAGTTCTACCTCATCTCTTTCTTTATATAAAAGTTCAAGGGGGGAAAAAAAAAAACACTACCTTGTTTGTCTTATGGAGTTTCTTAGTTTAGATTGTGCTGATAGTATCTTTGTGGTGTATTTTCTGTAATTAACAGAAGTTCAGAAGCACTCTCAGATTTAGGTTAAGTTTTTGGTTTTAGTTTTGATTTTAGTTTTCGGGCCAGACTATTTCCTGGGTAGAGTTGTGTGCCTTGCAGGAGGAGCCCTGATGAAAAGGTGATGTGTAAAGTGAGGTTAATCTTTTTTGTGTGAGGTTTACACCCATTGATGCTCCATGCCCAGATGCATTCATTCATTAGGAGTTGCAAGATGACAGTATTTTTATTCCATTGTTCAATCATCAGCCAGAATTCACTGAAAAGAGAAACTGCCCCTCTTCTCCCTTTTGTGTAACCAGCAGAACAGTTTGGACATGGAAAGGAAAACATGGTGCTTTGTTTTTTGGCCTAACCGGTTTTCAAAAGAATGGGTTTGGTTCCATAGTGTCTTTCAAGAATATCTTTTTTTTTTTTTTTTAAATATTGCTTTTAAGACCTCTTCAATAGGACCTTTCCAACCTCAGCTTTCTTTGCTCCCCTTATATGTTAGTCCTCCTAGAGTATTAGCAATCTTCAGTTACATCATTCCCTGCTATTTTATGCCCTAGTGAAATACCCTTGGTCTTTTATGTCTTGGTTAATGTTCACCTTTTCTTTGAATTGTTTCTAAATTACCAGCCCCTCCGAAATTCATCTCTTCCTCCATTAACGGTATGTATGCTTTGATGATAGTTGTTATTCTCTCTTGTTAAACTATTTTTTTTTCCCAATCAGTGGAATATTTTGAGAATATTGGGTATCTACTGTCTCTTAATTATCTGATTTCTTTGCTCTTTGTACTATGCCTGGCTCTTGACTCTCAACAAATGTGGAGTCATAGTGCAAAGATTTCTTTATGCTTATGTGTATGTATTTATGTGTTTACAGTTAAGACTCCTCTTCACTAATTTATGTGTTTATGGTTTATAGTTAAGATGTCTTAAATATATCCTAATAATCTGCAAATACGATTTTTTTTTCCTTCTCTCCTTGATGGAGGTGGAGTAGACAGGTCCCAGTGAGTGGGAGAGTTCACTGTGAAGACAAGTCTTGGCCATCCCAAAGGTACACAGTTCAGGGTGTAAGCACCCCTATACTCCTATAGAAATAAGTTTATACAACAGAATCCCCCGATAAATTGGAGGCCACAGAAATCAAGTTGTATACATTAGGTTGACTTTACCTGTCTTTGTGTTGGAGATATAAACTAGCCAAGCAGTCTGGAGTTCTTGAAAACTCCAATAAAATGACCTGAGATTTTTTTTTTTTTTTTTTAACTGATCCTACCATGAAGACTATTAAACCACAAACATAACAAAAGAAGGCAAGGACCACAAATTAATCTTTTATTGAGACAGCAGAGGGATGTCAGAGTTTAAAATCCCAGAACATTTGCTTCTGTATTTTAAAAAAGCAAATAGTTTTCAGAGAAATCTCAATAACAGGATGTTGAAGTGAAAGAAATTTCTGCTTCACTGTTTCCTATAGGGACTGTGCAGGGGCATGATAACACGAAAGTTATACGACCACCTTGTTTTTGCTGTCTTTGTGATCATGAAATACGATTATATTCCCTCTAATGTTTATATGTGCCCTTGAAGTTATTGGAACTGGTAAAATACCACTTAAACACTATAAAAAAGGAACGATTGTTCCGCCTTCTGTTTTCTCAGGTTGCATAATTATTATGACAGAATAGTTTTAAATTAATAACCTTAATTTGGTTGTTAAATATTTATTAAACCATCACATTTGAATATATGCAACCATGCAATTAAATGTTTATTGCATATGTGGGAAAATGAAAAATACAAAAGATTGAAGTTCCTAACCACAAGGGGCAAGCACTGGAAAAACAAAACAAAACAAACAAAAAAAAAACACAAACCCAGTTATACTCAACAATAACACTGTGCGGAGAGAGAAAAAAGATGTGGGGGATGCATTTAGTTTTCCTGAAGAATTAGCATCTTAGTTCTCAAATATATATTTAATTATACTCATTGAAGACTTTTAGCATTTCTAAGGGTGGTTTAAGAGTCATGATTACACTATAAAACTAAAATTATAACCACATGTGATTTGTACCATGGGAGGTTGAATTTATTAAGAGAAAAAAGAAATTAAAGACTGCAGTCATTATTTTGGAATGAATATGTTATCACAACCATCTTATGGTAGGGAAAGACATGGCTTGGGTGCATGTACCTTGAAACTTTAGTAAGGTATGATAAAATTTATAAATCGATGGATTCCCTTCTGTCTTCACTTCTGGGGATCCTCTAAATTAGAGTGTGCATGCTGGTGTATGCCCTTCTACCCAGCCCTTACGGGACCCTGCATGTCCCGTAACCAAAGGAAGCTCAGCTGATGGGCCTGCCCTGTTAACACTCCTCACCGTTCCCCTGTGAGACATGCCCAGTGCACTCTCCCCACTGGATGCTTTCAGATACTGGAGACTTCGGCTTCCACAGGTTGAATGGTACCTTCACCAAGAAGCCAATGCAGTTGTTCCTAAACATGTATGTCGGTTGTACTTGTAATCACATTCCTTAATTAAATGTTGTGTAAACCAGTAATGTCCACAGTTGTTTGGACAAAGCAGGTGTTTGGAAACTCAGTTGCAATTGGAAGGAAAGTCCCTTGAGAAGATTTACTCTCAAAACAGGTGTAAAACACCAAGGGAAAAATCATAAGAATTTAGTACAATTCTGCATTCTAACAGCTATGAAGGTTTCTGACCAATTGCTTATATATAGATGGTGGTCTCAGATAATGCCTTGAGTGTGGTTTACATGTAGGTTTACATGTGGTTTTCAGATTGTAGTCAAAGAGAACTCCTTGATATGACATCAGAAGATGAGTTGATTAATGTGTATTTATAAACTTTAAGTAAAATATTTAAGGGATGTGTATTTTTTTTTTAATGTGTTCTAGAATCTTCTATCTGATGGGTGTTCACTAGCCAAATATTTTGACTGCTCCTCAACCGTGATGCTGGTACTTTTTTTCTTGATCCTTGAGTTAAGAATTAGCCTTACTCCCAGAACAGCAATCTCTTACCTCTCCTTTCCCCCCATTATTCCATTTTGTGAACGGTGATCTTACTCGTAGCTCACCTTGGATGCAGCATTTTCCAGATGAATTTACAGGTTTGGTCATGTTTGATAGTATCCACACCCACCAGCACTTCCTTCCAGCATTAGCATGCTCGTGTATATGTCAGGGACACAGGAATTTGCTTATAAACCATAGTGTGGTCCAGGAAAGCAGGTCATCCATAATTTGGCAAGGAAAACAGACCCTGTATTTTTATAAACCAAGTGAAAAAAAGTGTCTCAGAAAGTCTTGAGAGCTCCTGATCTGACAGTTGTACTACCTTTGTGATATGGAGCAAAAATACCCATTTTGGGTCTTGATTTTGTAATCTCTGAAATGTGAATAATATCTCCCCAAATTGTTGTGTAAATCAGGTGAGTAGCACACAGTACCTGGCATGGAGTTGGTAGTCGGTTAATGCTAGGAGATTCTGAATATTTCTAAACTCGTTTCCCCCCCAATTTTAATACAGTGGGGATCCTAGGATTATATGGGTAAAGGGCTCTCCAAATTTTAAGATGTTGCTCAAAAGATACTGAGAGATTACTTGATTTGTAAAAATAATGGAAAACATGGTCTATGTTTCATTCTTCTAGCTGATAGGGTTTGTTCTGCTTTGATGTGAAATCGCTTTGTGTTCATATGTGTTAGCTGACTTTTGCCCCGTATGCTTCCTCTTGTCTGATTAAGGTTGTGAATTTTGAAGCCACGGACTGTGCCCTCTCACAAGAAGCCTGCCTGTCCGACTACAGGGTCAGAAGTTCCTGAAATATAGGTGTCAGTGGTTTTCCTTCACCTTGTTTACCTGCTGCTCAACTATTACTACTTTTGATGGCCTCTTAGAAGCCTAAATCCTATAAAAATGCAGCCTTGGCTAGCATGGCTTAATCCATCTAAGAACACATAATTTATAACATAGGAAAGATTTATTTTGCTTTCATTGTGTGTGGTTGTGAACCGTGTCAGTAAGTCAAAGGAAAAGCTTTTAATTGTTAATAGTTAAAGGTGTTTAACCTAAATTTCTTTCCTGAATGCCAGATATCTTTCCAGGGGAGAAACATGCCAAGTCTTTTCTGATTAGTTTGTCGCAGAATAGTGAACACATAGCCAAGATCAAAAGGCAACATGGTTTTGCATTAGATTCATAGCTGTGTGTTTTAAAGTAGCTTTAAAAGTTACCCCATTAGTACCTTTTAAAGCCACCCATAAAATGCCACTTTACATCTGGCATCAGATCTATTAATTTGAGTATTATGAATATGTAGGAATATTTTTGAAAACTCCCGTGGTCTTGTAAAGCCTCCAGGCCCTTATTAGCGGAAAAATCTTAAATTCTGCCAGGGCATGGAGCCAAGGTAAGATCTTTAAGTAGATAACATTTAGCATTTGAAATAATAATAATGAAAGAGAAGTCCACATGGAGCTTTCAAGTTGTTATCCATTTGAAATATCCAGTATGGAGCTGGAGTCTGAGGGAGAAGATTAAGCAGATGTCAGGCTTGTTTCGGCAGGACACATGGCTTAACCACCTTCCCTCCGAAGTGTTTTATGTCCAGCATCCTGGGAAGGGCACTGACTAATTCGTTTGATCCATCTGTTGCTTTGGGAGACACTATGGGTTGGTTCCTCCAACTATTAGCTTCACAGGTGGCAACCAATGAACTTGGGGAAGACGATGACTTTTCATTTCTCTTGTGGGACCTTTCTTTCATCTGCCCTTTTCTCACATGGGTCACCTTGGACTTAACCTCTCCCTCACCAACCTCCCCCCACCCCCAAAAGACCTCAGGCCACAGCTTCTTTAAGTAGGCTCATTTTCAAAAAAATAGTGACATAGGCCAGGACTTTTTCTCTGGAAGCCTTATTTTCCAAATTCTTTCTTCTATTTTCTGTTACTTTGTTTCTTATTTTCTTGCATTTTCTGAGGAAGAAATTAAAAATACGTTTCATGGTCTTTACAGTGATATCATATAGCTAGTGTTGAACACATTGTGAATAAAGGTAACCTCCCACCAAGGTGATCTCTGTAGTGGTGGAGGAAGGTTACAACTAGTTGGATATTCTGAGAAGAGCGGTTCTTTCTTCCACGTTGTAGAGTTGTACTCCTAGACATAGAACTGGCATCTTCTTTGCAAATCCCCAGTTTTCCTGTTAGGGATATTGAGTTAAGTTATTACTGTTTGGTTCCCCCTATTTACCCACCCTCTCTTACCACCCCCCTTCTCAATTAGGCCTTTGTGGGAGCCTTGACCTCAGGGCCAGGTCACCAGTTGGCTCATTGTCTTGGTAGGAGGAACCATAGCTGGATTTATTAGAACTGCTCACTATCCTCTTACTTGGCACAGCTAGTATTTTATTTTGCATTCAGATCGGGAAGAGCTGCTCTGCTTCCCTGCCTCCATGGGTGGCGTGTACCTGAAACCTTACTTCTGATTCTGGAAGAGGAGGTACCGTTCCTCAACACTACCCACTGCCTACTTTGGTAGGGGGCGTATCCTATCCCCTCTGGGCTCTCAGCCTGCAGCCTATGTGAGAATCCAGCCCGCTCCTTGTGGAGGAGTTAGTGGAAATTCTGCAAATTCTAAATGAGTCATTTTCCTCATCTGGAAAGAAGAATGGTGGCACTGAATGAATTTGATAGAGTTTTTGTAAAGGACAGCTAAAATTGCTACAGATCTTTTTCAGATGTGAAGCTTTGTGGGAATAATAAGTCTTATTAATCAATGATGAAATGCTTTCAAGTAAAGCATCAAAGAACCAGAACCAATTTATTATAATTGGTTTCAAATCGATAACATCCGTTATAAGTGTATCACGAGTTAGGTTTTATCGCTTGTTCTTGTTCCTCTCATTTTCTGTGGTCTTAAAGTATATTTACCTGTTCATGTTAGGTGGTTGGTACTTTAAAAAAGAAAAAAAAGGCATGACTAATTTTTACATAGGGCCAAGAATGATTTTGTTTCTCTTTCAATTAGCATTACTTTTGCTAGGCAATTAAAAGTAGTTATGTCAGGCATTGCCATTGGGATCAAAAAGGAGGCTTTGCACATACTTGCTGCCCTCAGTCACTGGTCTTTTCCTAGCAAATAACCTAAAACGTTCTGCCCTTTGTGTAATTATATGCTGGCAAAATGCTCAGTTACTCAATTTTTGACCATTTTCATTGTTCCTCCCCCACCCAGGCAGAATTATATCATTGAATAACTTTGAAATTAAGAGGGAATCTTTATAGCGAGTCTGCTGAAGACAATGTAATTCTGCCATTAAATCAGGGTTACAGTGAGTCATAGGAGTATTGAGCCCTGGAAATAAAACAGCCAGTGTGCAGTGATGCAGTGAGCACAGCCTCCTGCGAGCAGCCGTGACATCCTTAGATTCCCGAAACTGCAGATTCCTAAGTCCTCCGTTGTTTCTTTGTGAAACTCCAGAGTTGAATTTGAAACATGCGGTTAAGGAGCATTTGAAAACGATTGTTGCTGTCATCAGTTCTAATGGGTTTTTATATGTCAATAATCTAATTTTCTTATTATAAGTTTGACTAGAGACTAGAGTGACTCATCAGTCTTTTAATGATGCAGAAGAGGTAGAGGAGATAAGAGAACTGGGTGTTTGTTCAGGTACATGGATTTGTGTGGCCTGAACAGGTGGATTTAAAGAGTCTATAAAGAGCCTATAAAGAGCTCTCTCACAGAGTTTTTTTGCATTTTTCCTGTCCTATTTGTTATTTCTATAGTGAGTTTTGTCAACATAGAAGTCATGGTCACCAGTGACTCAAAGATGGGAGGGATAGTGTATTCCATATTATCCCAGAATTATGATTAAATATTCTTAAGTGGAAAGCTGGACTAAAACCCAAGAAAGTGAAATTTAGTGAAGGTAAATATAAGTAACTTCTTCCAAAATCAAGTAATTGTTTTGATTAGTAAAAGATAAGGAAGACCAGCCTTAGAGACAGTTTTTATGGGAGAGAAAAATCTTGGGAGCTTTTAGCAGATCATCAGTGTAATAGAAGCTAATTTAATCTGAGATTGTAGTAATAGAAAAATTGTATTATTATATACTATAGCATATTGTACACTGTATTATATTTACATAGTTATATATCATGTTATACAATTTATGTGATATGCACCATATTAGAAACAGCGTAATAGAATAGAGTGGTATAATAGATTATAGTACAATCTTAGTCTTCCCAAACTTGTGTAATTTCTAGCCATTCCCTGGACATCTGTCACATAGTTGTGTTCCTTTGATTAACTTAAACTTTAGAGAATGACATTTGATAGGGATAAAGAATTTTTTTTATCTTTGCCCTCTTTAATGCTTATATGCAACAGCATATGATTAAATTTTAAAGAGGTAGATGTGGAAAGTGGGTCCGGACCGATAAGCATAGGCTCCTTTTCATAAGCTGGAATATTTTCTTGTGAAAATGTTAAATAAGTAAATAGATGGATGGATAGAAGGGATGGAACAATTACTCCATGTGTTGTGAGCCGCTCTCTGATTCTCAGAGGCTCACAGTGTGCTGCTCTTGAATGCTACTTGGATGTCTTTGGTTCCATGCTTAACCGTAACCATTCCCTCATACTGTCCACCCTCCCTGAAAAATAAATGTGGGCAGAACCAATGTACCTCCTTTCACGTAAAGTCTCACAAATTTACCACTTAAAAGAGTCCTGTTTGTAGAAGCCAATTCTGCTTTGTTTTCTTTTTCTCACCATTTCCCTCCTTTTCTAGTAATTACCTCATATTGTCCATGCAGAGACCATCAGTCATCTCGATGGGATTTTATTACTACAAAATGACTGACTATTAACAGTTGGTTGGCCTCTTACTAAGTCTTCTACCCAGTTCCCTAGGAGAGTCCCTGGGGCCAACCGTTCAATCCGTTACCATCACTTAGCAAACCATGGTCCAAAGTCGTCATCATGGGGACTGTTCTCTCGTGATCTGATGAGAGTTGCATGGGTGTCTGCATGTAAAAATCAGTCAGGCTGTACACCTTGATATGTGCACTTTACTGCATATAAGTCATACCTCAGTTTAACCTATGTAATATTCAGTTTATTCTCCTATTATAGGAAGGGAGTGATTCTCTGACTGGAAATTCCTACTGCTGCCCTTGATTTTAAATGTTTGGATAGTAGCAGCCAGTTCACGAGAGTTCTTTATAAATGTAAAATTTTGAAGCAAAAGGCAGTTAAATGTTAAACCATTAAGACCGTAAAGCCTCTGGGCAGGAATGATAGCTCAATGCTGTTTCCCCAGGCTGCTGACACTTTTCCAGACACATAGTAGCCATGTAAGAGCAAGTCCGTTAAAGACAATTTTCATATGGACAAAATTTGCTGATGTGTTTTATATGAAGGAATTAATTTATGCTTATTTTAGGATCAGTATTTTGATCTGTGTATACTTGTATCTCTGTTTTCATTTTATCTTAATGCTGGGTGTTATTTTTTTTTTTTTCCCCAGTAAGTAGAAGTTAGACTGTGTGACAAGGTTTTAAGTTATGTTTTCAAAACCCTATCTATATTTACAACTGTGGGGAAAGAACAATACCCTACCTTTTTGTTATTGTTGTTGTTTTGTTTTGTTTTAAGTGGGCTTCCCACCAAGCACTGAGCCAGTCTGGGGCTTGAACTCACAACCCTGAGATTAACACCTGAGTTGAAATGAAGAGTCCGATTCTTAACTGACTGATCCACTCGGCTCCCTGATAGCTTGCTTTTTAGTTCTCTCTTTAAATTTGTCACTTCTACCTCCAGATTTCTCAACATATTTTTCTAATTTTTATTTTTCTTATTGTTAACACTATCAAATCTACTACTGTTTTCTTTGGCTAACGTTTTACATTTTATCTGTAGTTTGTTAGAAAGGTTACTGCCAAATTTACCATTAAATTCTCCTGGTTGATTCTTGTAACATTTCCATTTTAGAAGCTTCCGTAATAATCTGATGGGCTGAATCCCTAAAGTATATGTAATTTAATTACATCAGTCTTTAAAAACATAGGGTTTGAATAAAATTGCCATACTGGACAAAGTAAGAAAAGGAAAAACAATTGAGTGAGCAATTGCCAGGAAATGTTTAGTGTCGTTTTCTAAAAACAACTTTATTGAGATACTAATTCACCTATGTACAGTTCACCCATTTGAGGTACATGATTCATTGGTTTTCATTGTATTCAGAGAGCTGTGCAACCATCATTAGCATAATCAATTTTTGAACATTTTCATTGCCGCTCCCTAACCAAAAACCTCCATACTTTTTAGCCATCATCTCTCTCCCAGATTCTCTCTTGTTCCCCAGCCCTAGTCATCCACATATCTACTTTCTGTCTATCGATTTGCCTGTTCTGGACGACTCATATCAGTGGGATCATAGAATCCATGGTTTATTGTGATTAGCTCTTTTTACTCCCTGTGGTATTTTCAAGGCTCATCTGTTCTATAGCATGTAGCAAAATTTCACTCTTTTTATGGGCAAATAATATTCCCTTACTTGGATATACCACAATTTCCTTATCTGTTGATGAGTTAATGGGGATTTGAATTATTTTAACCTTTTGGCTGTGGTGAATAGTGTTACTAGTTTTACATAATGAGTTTTTGATAAAATGCTACGTTCTTGTTGGCATAATTTGTCTCTTTTTTTTTTTTTTTTTTTTTTTTTATAAACATATATTTTTTATATACATATATTTTTATCCCCAGGTCTGTGAATCACCAGGTTTACACACTTCACAGCACTCACCAAATCACATACCCTCCCCAATGTCCATAATCCCACCCCCTTCTCCCCAACCCCCTCCCCCCGGCAACCCTCAGTTTGTTTTGTGAGATTAAGAGTCACTTATGGTTTGTCTCCCTCCCAATCCCATCTTGTTTCATTTATTCTTCTACCCACTTAAGCCTCCATGTTGCATCACCACTTCCTCATATCAGGGAGATCATATGATAGTTGTCTTTCTCTGCTTGACTTATTTCGCTAAGCATGATACGCTCTAGTTCCATCCATGTTGTTGCAAATGGCAAGATTTCATTTCTTTTGATGGCTGCATAGTATTCCATTGTGTATATATACCACATCTTCTTGATCCATTCATCTGTTGATGGACATCTAGGTTCTTTCCATAGTTTGGCTATTGTGGACATTGCTGCTATAAACATTCGGGTGCATGTGCCCCTTTGGATCACTACATTTGTATCTTTAGGGTAAATACCCAATAGTGCAATTGCTGGGTCATAGGGCAGTTCTATTTTCAACATTTTGAGGAACCTCCATGCTGTTTTCCAGAGTGGCTGCACCAGCTTGCATTCCCACCAACAGTGTAGGAGGGTTCCCCTTTCTCCGCATCCTCGCCAGCATCTGTCATTTCCTGACTTGTTGATTTTAGCCATTCTGACTGGTGTGAGGTGATATCTCATTGTGGTTTTGATTTGTATTTCCCTGATGCCAAGTGATATGGAGCACTTTTTCATGTGTCTGTTCGCCATCTGGATGTCTTCTTTGCAGAAATGTCTGTTCATGTCTTCTGCCCATTTCTTGATTGGATTATTTGTTCTTTGGGTGTTGAGTTTGCTAAGTTCTTTATAGATTCTGGACACTAGTCCTTTATCTGATATGTCGTTTGCAAATATCTTCTCCCATTCTGTCAGTTGTCTTTTGATTTTGTTAACTGTTTCCTTTGCTGTGCAAAAGCTTTTGATCTTGATGAAATCCCAGTAGTTCATTTTTTCCCTTGCTTCCCTTGCCTTTTGCGTTGTTCCTAGGAAGATGTTGCTGCGGCAGAGGTCGAAGAGGTTGCTGCCCGTGTTCTCCTCAAGGATTTTGATGGATTCCTTTCGTACATTGAGGTCCTTCATCCATTTTGAGTCTATTTTTGTGTGTGGTGTAAGGAAATGGTCCAATTTAATTTTTCTGCATGTGGCTGTCCAATTTTCCCAGCACCATTTATTGAAAAGGCTGTCTTTTTTCCATTGGACATTCTTTCCTGCTTTGTCGAAGATTAGTTGACCATAGAGTTGAGGGTCTATTTCTGGGCTCTCTATTCTGTTCCATTGATCTATGTGTCTGTTTTTGTGCCAGTACCATGCTGTCTTGATGATGACAGCTTTGTAATAGAGCTTGAAGTCCGGAATTGTGATGCCACCAACGTTGGCTTTCTTTTTCAATATCCCTTTGGCTATTCGAGGTCTTTTCTGGTTCCATATAAATTTTAGAATTATTTGTTCCATTTCTTTGAAAAAGATGGATGGTACTTTGATAGGAATTGCATTAAATGTGTAGATTGCTTTAGGTAGCATAGACATTTTCACAATATTTATTCTTCCAATCCAGGAGCATGGAACATTTTTCCATTTCTTTGTGTCTTCCTCAATTTCTTTCATGAGTACTTTATAGTTTTCTGAGTATAGATTCTGTGTCTCTTTGGTTAGGTTTATTCCTAGGTATCTTATGGTTTTGGATGCAATTGTAAATGGGATTGACTCCTTAATATCTCTTTCTTCTGTCTTGCTGTTGGTGTAGAGAAATGCAACTGATTTCTGTGCATTGATTTTATATCCTGACACTTTACTGAATTCCTGTATAAGTTCTAGCAGTTTTGGAGTGGAGTCTTTTGGGTTTTCCACATATAGTATCATATCATCTGCGAAGAGTGATAATTTGACTTCTTCTTTGCCGATTTGGATGCCTTTAATTTCCTTTTGTTGTCTGATTGCTGAGGCTAGGACCTCTAGTACGATGTTGAATAGCAGTGGTGATAATGGACATCCCTGCCGTGTTCCTGACCTTAGCGGAAAAGCTTTCAGTTTTTCTCCATTGAGAATGATATTTGCGGTGGGTTTTTCATAGATGGCTTTGATGATATTGAGGTATGTGCCCTCTATCCCTACACTTTGAAGAGTTTTGATCAGGAAGGGATGTTGTACTTTGTCAAATGCTTTTTCAGCATCTATTGAGAGTATCATATGGTTCTTGTTCTTACTTTTATTGATGTGTTGTATCACATTGACTGATTTGCGGATGTTGAACCAACCTTGCAGCCCTGGAATAAATCCCACTTGGTCGTGGTGAATAATCTTTTTAATGTACTGTTGAATCCGATTGGCTAGTATTTTGTTGAGTATTTTCGCATCTGTGTTCATCAAGGATATCGGTCTATAGCTCTCTTTTTTGGTGGGATCCTTGTCTGGTTTTGGGATCAAGGTGATGCTGGCCTCATAAAATGAGTTTGGAAGTTTTCCTTCCATTTCTATTTTTTGGAACAGTTTCAGGAGAATAGGAATTAGTTCTTCTTTAAATGTTTGGTAGAATTCCCCCGGGAAGCCGTCTGGCCCTGGGCTTTTGTTTGTTTGGAGATTTTTAATGACTGTTTCAATCTCCTTACTGGTTATGGGTCTGTTCAGGCTTTCTATTTCTTCATGGTTCAGTTGTGGTAGTTTATATGTTTCTAGGAATGCATCCATTTCTTCCAGATTGTCAAATTTATTGCCGTAGAGTTGCTCATAGTATGTTCTTATAATAGTTTGTATTTCCTTGGTGTTAGTTGTGATCTCTCCTCTTTCATTCATGATTTTATTTATTTGGGTCCTTTCTCTTTTCTTTTTGATAAGTCGGGCCAGGGGTTTATCAATTTTATTAATTCTTTCAAAGAACCAGCTCCTAGTTTCGTTGATTTGTTCTATTGTTTTTTTGGTTTCTATTTCATTGATTTCTGCTCTGATCTTTATGATTTCTCTTCTCCTGCTGGGCTTAGGGTTTCTTTCTTGTTCCTTCTCCAGCTCCTTTAGGTGTAGGGTTAGGTTGTGTACCTGAGACCTTTCTTGTTTCTTGAGAAAGGCTTGTACCGCTATATATTTTCCTCTCAGGACTGCCTTTGTTGTGTCCCACAGATTTTGAACCGTTGTATTTTCATTATCATTTGTTTCCATGATTTTTTTCAATTCTTCTTTAATTTCCCGGTTGACCCATTCATTCTTTAGAAGGATACTCTTTAGTCTCCATGTATTTGGGTTCTTTCCAAACTTCCTTTTGTGGTTGAGTTCTAGCTTTAGAGCATTGTGGTCTGAAAATATGCAGGGAATGATCCCAATCTTTTGATACCGGTTGAGTCCTGATTTAGGACCGAGGATGTGATCTATTCTGGAGAATGTACCATGTGCACTAGAGAAGAATGTGTATTCTGTTGCTTTGGGATGAAATATTCTGAATATATCTGTGATGTCCATCTGGTCCAGTGTGTCATTTAAGGCCTTTATTTCCTTGCTGATCTTTTGCTTGGATGACCTGTCCATTTCAGTGAGGGGAATATTAAAGTCCCCTACTATTATTGTATTGTTGTTTATGTGTTTCTTTGATTTTGTTATTAATTGGTTTATATAGTTGGCTGCTCCCACGTTGGGGGCATAGATATTTAAAATTGTTAAATCTTCTTGTTGGACAGACCCTTTGAGTATGATATAGTGTCCTTCCTCATCTCTTATTACAGTCTTTGGCTTAAAATCTAATTGATCTGATATAAGGATTGCCACTCCTGCTTTCTTCTGATGTCCATTAGCATGGTAAATTCTTTTCCACCCCCTCACTTTAAATCTGGAGGTGTCTTCGGGCTTAAAATGTGTTTCTTGGAGGCAACATATAGATGGGTTTTGTTTTTTTATCCATTCTGATACCCTGTGTCTTTTGACAGGGGCATTTAGCCCATTCACATTCAGGGTAACTATTGAGAGATATGAATTTAGTGCCATTGTATTGCCTGTAAGGTGACTGTTACTGTATATGGTCTCTGTTCCTTTCTGATCTACCACTTGTAGGCTCTCTCTTTGCTTAGAGGACCCCTTTCAAGATTTCCTGTAGAGCTGGTTTGGTATTTGCAAATTCTTTCAGTTGTTGTTTGTCCTGGAAGCTTTTAATCTCTCCTTCTATTTTCAATGATAGCCTAGCTGGATATAGTATTCTTGGCTGCATGTTTTTCTCGTTTAGTGCTCTGAAAATATCATGCCAGCTCTTTCTGGCCTGCCAGGTCTCTGTGGATAAGTCAGCTGCCAATCTAATATTTTTACCATTGTATGTTACAGACTTCTTTTCCCGGGCTGCTTTCAGGATTTTCTCTTTGTCATTGAGACTTGTAAATTTTACTATTATGTGACGGGGTGTGGGCCTATTCTTATTTATTTTGAGGGGCATTCTCTGAACCTCCTGAATTTTGATGCTTGTTCCCTTTGCCATATTGGGGAAATTCTCCCCAATAATTCTCTCCAGTATACCTTCTGCTCCCCTCTCACTTTCTTCTTCTTCTGGAATCCCAATTATTCTAATGTTGTTTCGTCTTATGGTGTCACTTATTTCTCGAATTCTCCCCTCGTGGTCCAGTAGCTGTTTGTCCCTCTTTTGATCAGCTTCTTTATTCTCTGTCATTTGGTCTTCTATATCACTAATTCTTTCTTCTGCCTCATTTATCCTAGCAGTGAGAGCCTCCATTTTTGATTGCACCTCATTAATAGCTTTTTTGATTTCAACTTGGTTAGATTTTAGTTCTTTTATTTCTCCAGAAAGGGCTTTTATATCTCTCGAGAGGGTTTCTCTAATATCTTCCATGCCTTTTTCGAGCCCGGCTAGAACCTTGAGAATTGTCATTCTGAACTCTAGATCTGACATATTACCGATGTCTGTATTGATTAGGTCCCTAGCCTTCGGTACTGCCTCTTGTTCTTTTTTTTGTGGTGAATTTTTACGTCTTGTCATTTTGTCCAGATAAGAGTAAATGAAGGGGCAAGTAAAATACTAAAAGGGTGGTAACAACCCCAGGAAAATATGCTTTAGCCAAATTAGAAGAGATCCAAAATCGTGAGTGGGGAGAAAGGGGATAAAAAGAGGTTCAAAAAGGAAGAAAGAAAAAAGAAAAAAGAAAAGAAAAAAAAAAAGAAAAAAAAAAAAAAAAAAAGAAAAGAATTTTTTTTTAAAAAAGAAAACACCTAAGAAAAATGTAAAAAAATATATATATATATTAGATAAACTAGTAAAAAATCGTTAAAAAAGAAAAAGGTAACAGTTAAAAAAAAAAAAAAATTTACCCGACGGCGAGAAAAAAAAAAAAAAAATGAAAAAGAAAAAATTAAATTAACTGCAAGACTAAAAAAAATCACAGGAAAAAAGCCATGAGTTCCGTGCTTGGCTTTCTCCTCCTCTGGAATTCTGCTGCTCTCCTTGGTATTGAAACCGCACTCCTTGGTAGGTGAGCTTGGTCTAGGCTGGATTTCTTGTTGATCTTCTGGGGGAGGGGCCTGTTGTAGTGATTTTCAAGTGTCTTTGCCCCAGGCGGAATTACACCGCCCTTACCCGGGGCCGGGGTGAGTAATCCGCTCGGGTTTGCTTTCAGGAGCTTTTGTTCCCTGAGCGCTTTCCGTAGAGTTCCAGAGGATGGGAATACAAATGGCGGCCTCCTGGTCTCCGGCCCGGAGGAGCCGAGAGCCCAGGGCCCCACTCCTCAGTGCGCCCTCAGAGAACAGCGCCCAGTTACTCCCGTCTGCCTGACCTCCGGCCGCGCTCCGAGCTCACCGAGCCTGCGACCGGTTCAAGGTAACACGGAGCTGCGAGCTTACTGTCGGCTCTGTCTCTGTAGCCGGCTTTCCCGTTCCAATACCCGCAAGCTCTGCGACACTCAGACACCCCCGATCCTTCTGTGACCCTGCGGGACCTGAGGCCACGCTGACCCCGCGTGGGCTTCGCCCCGGTTTAGCCTCTGGAGCGATGTCCCTCCGCGGAACAGACTTTTAAAAGTCCTGATTTTGTGCGCGGTTGCTCCGCCGCTTGCCGGGAGCCGGCCCCTCCCCCCGGGGTCTATCTTCCCGTCGCTTTGGATTCACTTCTCCGCCGGTCCTACCTTTCAGAAAGTGGTTGTTTTTCTGTTTCCAGAATTGCTGTTCTTCTTCTCTTCGATCTGCCGATGGATTTTCAGGTGTTTGCAATCTTTAGATAAGCTATCTAGCTGATCTCCGGCTAGCTGAAGCAGTCTCAGCTTGCTACTTCTCCGCCATCTTGACTCCTCCAATTTGTCTCTTTCTTTAACAAGAAGACTTGACTCTGAGTGTCTTGAGAAAGTTTTGGAGAATTTTGATAGATGTGAAGGGAGATGGGTTATTTTTCTCTCCAGTGGAATGCCCCTGGAGAGCATTGGTCAATGGTCAATTATCTAGGTATCCTCAGTGCGGAAAACAAAGTAAACTAAATGCTTCTACCCACATTTTTATTACTGGTGGGGAGAATTCTTGTATAGTTACACAGCTATATAAAAATACGGAAACTATTAAAATTTGCAGTTTGTCTTTGACAATTATTTTATTATCATTGCCCTTTAATTGGAGATTCTTTTGAGGGAAAACAGGTTCCTCTGGAAAAAAAGTGCTCGGGACTCCTCGGTGGCTCAGTTGGTTAAGCGGCTGCTTTCGGCTCAGGTCATGATCCCAGGGTCCTGGGATCAAGTCCCACATCCGGCTCCTTGCTTGGCGGGAAGCCTGTGTCTCCCTCTGCCTGCTCTGCCTGCCACTCCCCCTTACTTGTGCTCTCTCTCTCACACACACAGGTAAATAAATAAAATCTTAAAAAAAAAATATCTGTTACCTTCTTTGTCAGCCTTTGATTTTTCTTTCTAGCTGACTGCTCAGTTGGTGTTTATTAGAGTAAGTATACAACAGAGGCAGCCAAATACCAATTTTCTAACTCATTCAGCAATCCTTGATTTTTTTGTTCAGAAGTTTACACAAGAATCAATTTGGTTAAAGATTCTAGTTTGGAACATTTCCTCTCGGTGAGAATTAAAACCCCGAATCTTCACAAATGTCAGTTTGAACTTAAAACATACGTATTTTATGTGGCTAGATACTATTTTGGGCAATTGTGACATTACCCTCCCATCCCCCCATGAGCCAGTCCTGTGTTTCTGTTTATAGAACTTGAACTTCCAGATATCTAAAATTTACCCATTTTAAATACTTGGACTTTCAAAAACAATTAATGAATTGCTTTGCTAAATGAGTGAACTTTGGATAGCCTTTCTGTAGGGATTTGCAGTGGCTTTGGAATTCTAAGTTTGTAACTTTTTCCAACTGCTTTTTTCAAGATGTTGCTGTGTCAGAAGGACTGCTGTTTATCTGGTAAAAAGTAATTTATTGATGACAATTTTATTTGTACACATGCACCAATTATAATTGGCATGAAAGCTCACTCTTCAGGATAATATATAACAGTTATGACTTTCAAAACAACTCTGAGAAACTTGGACAACAAGGTCAGAACATTGTTCTTTCATGGAATAAAATTATTTAGTTGCCATAGGACAGAGTGTCTTAAAGGAGTTGAAAACCACATAGCTAGAAAATGAGGTCATTAAGCTTTTTTTTTTTTTTTGCAAAAAATCAGAGAATGCTGTGTGTACAAACAGAAATGGACCAGGAGAAATGATATGGTAAATTAAATCAAAGCAATTTGGTTTAACCCACTCTAAGCAAGAAGTTATAGTAAGTCCCCCATAGGGTAGGAATCGCAAACTTAAAGCCCTTGGACCAAATCCTCATGCTGCTTATTTTTATAAATAAAGTTTTATTGGAACAAAGCTATGCCCATTTGTTTACATATTGTCCATGGCTGTCAAAGTTGAGTACTTCCTACAGAGACTATACAACCTATGAATCTAAAATGTTTACTGTTGGTTTAATAACAACAGGTTGTGGGATGCCTGGGTGGCTCGGTTGGTTAAGCAGCTGCCTTCGGCTCAGGTCATGATCCCAGCGTCCTGGGATCGAGTCCCACATCGGGATCCTTGCTCAGCAGGGAGCCTGCTTCTCCCTCTGCCTCTGCCTGCCATTCTGTCTGCCTGTGCTCGCTCTCTCCCTCTCTCTCTCTGATAAATAAATAAAATATTAAAAAAAATAACAACAGGTTGAGAAGGGTTCCCAACTCCCTCTATAGAGGCTGCAAAATAAGCAGAATGTACTTTCTTTCCTCATCTTCCATCCTTAATGGGATCACAGAGGGAAATACACAAAGCAAAATACAGAATAGTAGAATTACCTGTGATGAAAAGGACTGAGAGGCGCCTTAATATATTAAGGCCCAAAGGAACAGAATTGTATGTTGGAGAGTAATGAATATCAGGATAAAACAGCAATAGATGGCCTAAATTCATGATCTAGGTGCAGTTCAGGACAGTATGGAATTTTACATGTATATCCAGAAAATAGTATGCCTGTTACCATAGGAGCAGTGTGGCCAGTACTAATAGCCATAAAAGGCAGTTGGCATTTCTTACTGGGAATTCTCTAAGGTCTGGAATATTTGATGTGGTCATATATTCCCTTGGCTGTATCATTTCAGCACATCTTTAGAATAGAAGCTTGGGGCATCCATGGAATGGAGTCTGTCACCTCCAGTGATGTCCTGTGGCAGCTGAGAGCTTCTATTAATAGGCTTTGTTCACTCCTACGAGGTTCATTACTCCAGTGATTGGGCCTCCAAACAAATCTTGATGACAGCAACCAGACCAAGTCCTTTTTGGTCTTTCTTTAGCAAAGCTAGAGCCAAGAAAAAGAAAACCACACCAATGGCTGAGGCTAACTTGTCAGACTTCGGCTTCGTTGGCTTCTAAGGGGGTAGGCTTGGGACGACTTTGAATGGTATTTGAATGATCCTTCTCCCCACTCTTGACACACTGTGCCTTGGAAATTCTTCTCTAAATATTATATTGTGTCATTTTGGGTCCAGAACAGACTTTCTATAAATGTAAACCAACTGATAATAACCAGTCTTCTTCTGTTCACCAATTCTAACTACAGACTCTGATTTCAGAGAAAATTAGGTGAAGTATGTGTCTTCACATGGTGCTTTCTTGACTCTGTTCACCAAATGGCGTGCATCTGTACTTGTTCTGATATGGAATCCAGTAATGGCAGTGCCAACTGGAAATGGGAATTTGGTTTCAATCAAAGGGACGGCAGTGATATCCTATGAGAACTAAAGGGGAATTACAGGCCAGATCATAGAAGCAAGAGATTGGATGCAAATATCTCAGAAGGCAGACACTCTAGTTCCCTCTGAAATGTATCTTTGTGTGAATACCAGAGAGAGATCATTGAAATGCATTTTGTTAGACCAAAAGTGTCATTTCTTGGTGATCTCAGAATCAGAACTTTATTAAAAGGGAATATTGTGCCTCTCATGGTACATGATTATATGAAACCCCTATAAGCGACTGTAAGAAAATACTAGCCTAGAGTAGTGGTTCTCAACCTGGGATGATTGTGTTTGCTCCTCCCCCCCTCCACCCCAGTATTTAGCATTGTCTGGAGACTTTTTTTTTTTTTTTAAAGATTTTATTTATTTATTTGACAGAGGGAGAGAGATCACAAGTAGGCAGAGAGACAGGCAGAGAGAGAGGAGGAAAGCAGGCTCCCCACTGAGCAGAGAGCCCGACATGGGGCTCGATCCCAGGACCCTGGAATCATGACCTGAGCCGAAGGCAGAGGCTTAACCCACTGAGCCACCCAGGTGCCCCTGGAGACTTTTTTTTTTTTTTTTTAAATTGTCATGACCTGGGCACGTGTGTGTGTGTGTATTGGGGGTGGGGGGGTGCCACTGGCATCTAGTGGGTAGAAGCCAGAGAAGCCACTAAGCATCCTACAATGCATGGGACATTCCTCACAATAAAGAATTTTCCAGTCCAAATGTCAATAGTTGAGAAACTTTGGACATTGAACAAAAATTCTTAGCTGAGATTTCAGCTTATTAGGGCCAATTATTAAACTTTTTCGAATTCCTTTTGGACACAAAAAGGGAGTGTTTCTTACTGCTTTAGGATAGTCTCAATTAAGCCAAGAAAATATATTTTGTTTTTTGCTTCTATGTGAAACATTAGTTATGTTTTCTAAATTTTTTTTTAAAGTACAGTATAGGCTTATAAAAAAATAATTAAAGACAACATGATCTCACTACTTATTTGTACATTTCCTTCAAGATTAGATATATCATGGAACAGAATGGTTTATCCATCAGACTAACCTCTGTAGAGAAACCAGCTGAAAGAGAATGGAATTTTTTTCTGGGCGTTCTTCCTGCCTGTATTATCTGTTCCTAGCCCCTTCTTTTTCAAATAATACTGCTGTCACACAAAGTTTAAGGTCAGTTTATCAGCAAGTGATTATTTAGACTATGAATACCTGAGTTGAATTCCCAACGTCAGGGATTCTCATTGATATTAAGTAAAGTGAGAAAAAGTCTTGTGAGATTTTATTCTTTAGGGTATGTGTGTGCTAAATAATTTAGAGGTTTTTATTTCGTACCTTTATTAATGGTAGGTTTCATTAACAAATGAAAGTATTTTCTAACTTTCTGGTCTGAACCTAGAGGTGACTTGTTACTTTCCAGATTAATGTTTAGTTGATTATGAGATCTATAAAAGCAAGGGAGAGAGGAACAGACCAGATATTCTAGACCACCATACAATAGTATCCCTGAACTTCAAAAGCCCCAGGAGGGAGCAGCTGGGGAGTGCTATATTTTCTGTACTCTTGGTGAGCTAAATTTGGTTTGGCAGAGAATTTTTAGGAGTAGATAAGGCTCTGTAAGTAAAGCTGCAGTTTTAGCCAAAGAAAACAGACTGTAGGTTTGATGACTCTATTTGATTTATTAGTGCCATATGCAGGGCCTTTTGATCTTCAGGATTCAGTAAACCAATGAATTGATATTTATCAGAACTCCATCACATGGGAAGAAATCTTAATTTGCCTGTAGTGTTGATACTAACATAATTACCCAACACCTGCATTCTATTGATGGTAATTGTGTTAGGTTATATTAAATTTTAATGATAGGTTCAGAGGAACATTAAAAACAAGTTTTGGGGTAGCATTAACATTGGAAGTAATCTTATTTCTCAAGTATATCAAATTTGCTTGCTTCAGAATATACAGAATGTCTTCCTAGGGGCACAGGAACTGCATGTAGTGATTGTGATTTTTCAGACAAAGAAAGGGAAATAACTTGACATTGATGATACCACATGAACAGATGTTCTATTCTAAGGCTACTTACAGTCTTAATTTGTCAGACAACGCGAAGAAGTTCCCATTAAGTTTGAGGTTTTACCCACTTCCGAATTTCCTTGTAATACTTTTATAAGGTATTAAAAACCACAGGACACCTATCTCTGCTGCTAAGCCATCAGCATCCGTTTCTGTCTTCTTACTCTTAAGACAAGTTAACATATGACAGAAATGTACGTGTCTGTAAAACTGAGATGAAATGTCAGAAACAATATCCTGGTATTAATATTTTTTTTTTTAACTTATTTGGTAGACAAGTAGGCAGAGAGGCAGGCAGAGAGAAAAAGGAAGGGACGCAGACTCCTCGCCGAGCAGAGAGCCCGATGCGGGGCTCAATCCCAGAACCCGGGGATCATGACCTGAGCTGAAGGCAGAGGCTTTAACCCACTGAGCCACCCAGGCGCCCCAGCATTATATATACTCTTAAACTTGTTCCTGTCGGTGATAACAGTGCTTTACTCCATCTTCTCTTCTCAGTGCTTTACTTGCATTATCTACATTCTCATACTAACAATGCAAATTAGTACATTATTAATTTCATTTCCCCCTTTTAGAGATGAAGAAACCAAGACCTGGAGAGTGTTACTTGCCTGAGGTCACTCTGCTAGAAAGTGGTGGAATCAGGATTCACACCAAATCATTATATTATTCTCTTCATTTTACCTTCACTCTATAACCCTTGAGTTTTCAGACTATTTGACATGCAGATACAAGTGCAAAATTCATGTCAAGAGTAAGATAATTACTTTAAAATTGTTGGCCACTTAAAAAAAAAAGTTTATTTATTTACTTATTTTGGGGGAAGGGGGGAGCATATGAGAGTGGTGGTGGGAGGGGCAGAGGGAGAGAGAGAATCTCAGGCAGAGTTCCTGCTGAGGGAAGAGCCTGACGATGGGCTCGATCTCACAACCCTGAGATCATGACCTGAGCCGAAACCAAGAGTCAGATGCTTAACCGACTGAGCCACCCAGGTGCCCCGTTTGCTGTTTGCTTTTTTTTTTTTTTTTTTAAAGATTTTATTTATTTATTTGACAGAGAAATTACAAGTAAGCAGAGAGGCAGGCAGAGAGAGGAGGAAGCAGGCTCCCTGCTGAGCAGAGAGCCCGATGCGGGACTCGATCCCAGGACCCTGAGATCATGACCTGAGCCGAAGGCAGCGGCTTAACCCACTGAGCCACCCAGGCGCCCTGCTTTTTTTTTTTTTTAATAGCTTGTCCTTTTATCACAGAGCCAGTAACGGCATATGGCTTTCTGCATCCCCCAACACATCTTACTCTATAAGAATCTCAATACATGTGCATACGTATAACACATATGCACATATGAACATGTATATGATACAGCAGTATCATAAGTATAGGTCACAGCCATGTCCAAAGAACACCCTCTGTGTTTCCTGTTTTTTCTTATTTACGAGAAAATGTTACTGGAGCCCCAGTTATGAACAGGAGCTCAAAGCTCATGTTCTACATTTCCACCTTTTAACCCTACCACCCTTTATTTGTGCAAGAAAATGTTATCCCCAGCGATGACCTTGCCCTGTTTACAGAATAGGAGTGTATTACTGATAGGTCGGGCACGTCTAACCTTTAAAATACTTGTGACACAAGCAGATTTTGAACCTTCAGATGGTCATTCCTTTACTATGTGCTTCATAAAACTGCAGGCTAGGGCAAGGAGTGTATTCAGCTGGCTTGAGTCGATAAGTCAGAGTGACTTTAGAGATAACGGTCTGGAATACTAAAGCACTGAGATTCAAGATCTGGGTATACTGAGAGAGAGTATTTGACATCTGATCTCGTTAGCAGAATGTATGCTTACCACACAGAGGTAGTCTCAGATGGAAGAAGCCAGTTTCTAAAACAGTTTGGGGTGGATGTTTGCTTCTGATTAGCCTGGGTGTGTGTGTCAGATGAATGAGCAATTGGGAAGTCATGACCATGTGTTTGCTGTCATTTAAACTGCCATTCTAATCTAAATATACATGTGGGTGCCTAAGGAGACTTCTTTCTTTTCAAGAGGATCATTCTTAACAGCTCTCAACTCCTTGCCGACACACGTGAACTTTGGGGCACTTCTGTTTTCCTGAGGGCTACTCTGTTTTCTTTTACAAGAGGTGAGGATGATTTCTTTGCTTGCTGTATTTCTGATTTTTAAAGGCCAGCTGTATGTAAAGTTTATTTATAGTGAGCAATCACTTCATAGAAAAGACGGCTTCTAGGATGTTCTACAAGGTAATGAAAGAGAGGGATAAGCATGAGGAGAGAAATAAGACACGGGGGGGTGTTTCTATTTATAGGAGAATTCAGGAAAAACTTACTGATTTTAGATCACTAATTTGCATATAGCATGAACTAATCTAATTAAAAATTAGAGAAGTTTATAAAATAGGAGGTATGCTTTTCTAATATGTCATCGTGAGTGAAACCCTCATATGTGTTTTTTTCCCCTCAGAATGATTTTAAGTAGGAAAAAAAAAAGATACTCTTCTCCCTTGACTTCAAAGCATATACCTATATTTTATCTACCCTGGAATTTCTAAAATACATATTTAAGAAGTTAGAAGTTACCTAAGTTTCTTCTACTCATGATTGTCATATTATAGACTTCCTTTTATTTTCTTAGAGAAGCTAAGGATTAGGCTTATGTATTTTTCTAATCTGAAATGATTCTTTTCATTCGGAAAAGAATAACACTGGTCTTCCATTTTTTCATAATTATATAGCTTATTGTATTTTGAAGAGCCATATATCCAAATGTTTTTCTTTGCCTGTTCACGTGGTTTTAGATAGAAGAGCAAACAGTGTAAAATATAACTTACTAAAGTATAACACCCCTCGTCATCTGTCTACTGGGTTTTTGGTAAAAATTAGTTACCACATAATTACACATTAAAATGTTTCCTTAATACCTTTTTGATAATCCTAGGGAGACTGTCTCTTTGTTTTTTTTTTAAATTATTGCTATGTAAATTCTTACACAAATACAGGTATTTAATTCACTTAATAGTTATACTGTATGTCTGTTTGGAAGTTGCCTTACAGAGTAATATATGTGACAAATATAAACTGAGGTAGATAGTAACAAAGTTAGAACATAGCATTTATTCAGAATTAGGCAAATTTTCTATGTGGGCAATAAGGTCTATCATTTTTTTTCCTAGAGAAATATGAGAGTTACGTAGTTTTATATTTGGAATATCATAATGCATGTATGTTCATTGGCAGAAAGAAATTTTCCTGGAACTATATTCCAGGAGAATTTACCATATGGGTCTCTAGATATCCAAATAGCTAATTTTCTATATAAGTGGGCAAAGTAATTTCATGTAAATACTAATCTCATAAATTAAATTTTTTTCTGATGAGGTAGAACATACTGTTTTTATCCAGGCATGGAAATATCTAGAGGGCTTAAGAAACTTTTTTTTGGAATAGCATTTCCTTTCTAAATGTTTTCATTCCAGCACAATTTCAGAGAAAACAGAAGCTGATCGTAGTAAATCCCTTTCATTCCAGGAAGAGTCATATTTAGTAAATTCTATTCTAGAGCAGGAAGTAAAGCCTTAGTGTTGCTTCGCAGCTAAATTTCTCCCCCCTTTACCCCCCCCCCCCCCAATCTTCCCCCATGGCTTGGCCCACACTCAGGGAGCTGTGCAATTTGCTCAGTTCTTCAGGAAATTTGTGAGAATAATACCAGTATTTCTTATTTTCTTTCAAATTTTTAGTCTATAAGAAAACACTACTTTCCAGACTAATTTGACTTTCAGGTTTCTAGCAGCCATCTGGTAAAGAGGACATGATAAATTACGCATTTCACATTGTTATAAGATAAAACCCAATCTCTTAGGAGATGTTTAAGTCAAATGCAATTAAGTGGAAGGACGAGTCTGTGTGTCCTACTTGTTTTTCAGCACTTGGTGTTTTAAGTAGAGGGGATTAAAAGGTACTAAGTAGCCTTGACTATATAGGAAGAAATTTGAGTGCTATATTATAAGCTAAATGTGATGAAGTTTTAAAATATAATGTATATATTTGAAGCCGACATGCCTGAGTGCGGATGCTGGAAGTTTGTGGAATTGAGTTTTTCCTGAATAGTGATTTTATGAATATGGAATGCTCTCGTCCCATGAAGATTAAACAACAAGTTTAGGTCTTTAAATCATTCTTGAGATACTGAAATTGAATGAGTTTCTGAGGATCAATTCTGAAACATTTCCAACCCATCCTCTGAGCATGCCGTAAATCATGTGGGCCACGGCTCTAATCGAACAGTGTGGATCTGAATCCTCATTAACTTGTGTGTAGGGAAGGGAAGATTGAGGAGAGCAAGGAAGAGGCCGAGGAGAAGACCTTTAGCCGGTGCTGGCCTGAGCTACCATTGTTGAAGGACATCCTTTGAGCTAATTTCAGTCCCATAAAAAAAAAAAGAAATCTATTTAGTGATTAGTAACCAGTGGATAAGAGCAGAAAGCCCAAGTGAATAAAGGCCATAAATACTGAAGTCCTTGGGATAACAGCCTGTAAAACTGTCAGAAGCACTGCTTAAGTGACAAAAGATAGCCCAAAGTAACGAGAAATGCTAGCTCACTGGGCAATACTCTGTATTCTCGGACAGAAGACATAGTTTTCTCCAAAAATTGAGGTTCTTCTTGAATCCAGTACCTGTTCCACTTTATTTATTTGTAGTGGCTGGTGTCTCTTTGCTTTTAATTTATGGTTAATTATATTGCTCGTAGGACTCATGAAGCCTGTTAAAGACAGCAGTGTTTCCAAAAGTAGCACTTTGATTCCTGAAACTTCTGTTCAGAGCCATCAAGATCTACTTACTTGCTAAGAATGTTTAGCCTAACTAGAGTGAGTGGGTGAATGTGAATGTGTGTGTGTGTGTGTGTGTGTGTATTTTTTAAAGGCAGATGGTTAGGAATTATTAGATGCTGTCGAGCCTTTCTCTTGTTTTTGATTCAAAGTCTGAAGTTCACTGTTCTTACATATTTTTCCCTTAGGGAAAAATAAGTAAACAAAGCCAGAAGAATGTAAGTCCATATTATAAACTCTTTTGTTATTACTGTACACTGTTGAGATCACAGATGATTAAAGTCTTACCAGCCAGTACTTCAGAGGTATTTGCAGAGTTAGAGAAACTTGAAGACGATGGAATCAAGGGTCTTTATTCCAAACTCCTGTTGTTCTATGATGATGATTTTATGGTATTCGAATTACAGTGTTAGCCAGCACAATGACATGTTTTTACAGTTCTACAATATAACCTTCAAATCCCAGATGTGTGTTTGAGAGCTGTGTTTTCGGTGTACTCAAAGCGTTGTGCTCCTTCACGTTGGAGAATTCTGTCAACTTAGGGGTATTTGCTTCTCAGCATTCCGGCGGTGAGAACTGGAGGTGTCATTCACTTGAAGGGAGCAGATGTTAAAGGTTCTTGCCCCTGCCTCCCTAATCCCAAACACCCTTGAAGAAGAGAAACGTCCTATTACCCAAATAGGCATCTTTCTGATGGTGAGAAAAGGCGGTAAAAGGCAATAAATCTGCCTTCTCATTATGAAGTGCAACAAAGGATTGATTTATGAAGAAAGGCAACTGTTGGGCTTATATGTGTGCATGGAAATGTTGGTTCCTTTAGAGCCGGAGAAGCCGTAGCTTTCCTCCTGCTCTTGACAAGAATTTAATATTATTAACATGGGATGTGTTGATTCTAAATGCCACAGTTTTTAAGACGGGTACATTGAGAAGAAAACAAACAAAAAAAGTCCACCTCCGAATGTTTTCACATGAGCACAGTCTCTTAAATTGGCTGTGTTTTTGCTATTTCGGTTCATTTTCATTAAGAGCAAAGGGAATTCTCAAAAATACTTTTATTTTTATCAACTCTGTGTTAGTACCTAACAGTTTAAATAAAAATAAGTGTAAGTAGAGCATATTTAGATGTTAAGCTGTTTATAAAATTTTCAGTTTCACTTAATGTGTCATTTTCAGCAAACACTATACAATTACCAGATAGACCCACAGTGAAGATAATTTCAAATTTTGGGGGTGTGGGAGGTCACGTTAAGTATTTTGTGTTGCGTTTTTAAGAAGGTCTTTCTGCATTTTAAATCTTTTAAATAAGTCTGTGTTACTTTTTATTTAGTAAGAAGCTTTGTTAGAGGATTTCTGCTTAACTTAAAAGTTAAAATTTAAGCTCTAAGTAAATTTTGAGCATAAAATATTATAAAACACAAAAATCTGGATGGTCTATTAAAAAAATTGATATGATACTGACCTGGTATATTTAGCACCTAGCACTCCTGAATTTGAAATCTATGTGACATAATTCAGATTTGAACAGACAAATTACAGATTTCAAACCGATGATTATCTATTATCTAACCAATGATTGAAATCTGTACAGGTTTCAAATCAATGATTGATCTTAAAGCTTATCTCTTTCAGTAAACACACATCCCCAGTGTATGTATATTTTTAAATTGTAGTTATAGCTGTGCTAACATACCATGTACAAGAAGGTACATAGAAATACTTGAAAAATTAAAAGAACAAGGAAATAAGTATTATGCAAATAAAGGTTCTATTCTTTTCTTTTACCCCTGTGGCTCACCTTACATGCACACCCACACCTAAGAACTTGTGGAGCACTCTAATCTAGAAGAAAGGGATTCAAAGTGTTACCTGAGAAAAATGCACTATTATTTTAATTAGGAAGATACAAGGCTTGTAAAGACTTATTCCTTGCAACTATCAACAGTCTTTGTGATAAATAATAGACTGATAATGAGAAATGTTGCATTTTGACCTGGTGATGATTGGATAGTTTCAAATCAGTACTTTTTTTTTTCCCCCAGTGGACTTTGGTTATTTTGGAAGTCAAAACACCATGGAAATAAAGGTCTTGGCAAATAAAACAAAACCTTGATGCCGCTGCTATGATCGTAAATCTAAGCTTCACATTTAATGGGGAAAATTCTCTGAGATGTCCAAAGATGAAAATTAATAAGACTTCTTGACGTTTGTGTAAGTCTATAAAGATTCTATAGGTGTCAATCAAATGCTCTTTGGCCATTTTCACGTAAGCCATTTTTTTAAAAAAACGGTCTAAAGTTAATGAGAAAATGCAGTTAAATGTCTTGTCAAATTATCTCTTCAGGTGTATCTGTGTTTTACTTCATTTCAATTAATTTCTATCTTTATGATACCCTGAATTCATTCTATTTAATTTACTTGACTATTTTAAATTTTATATTCCAAAGCTTAGAGCTATGGCCACATATAATGGACATTTAGAACTCTGAATTCAGTTCAGCACTACCCTTACAGAGAGAGGGAATATAATACTTGCACATTATTTTGAGCGTCCTGCAAGTGCTCCGCACAGGTGGGTTATTTCACAAGTTACTGAATGGTTGTTCTGACAACAGTTTCGGGTCTTATTGTTAACTGATGAGCGGTGGAGTTTTGACGTTCATTGGTCAGCTTCAGTAATGGTTATTTATGGGGCAATTCTATGAGGAAACTTGTTTTTTCTTTCTCTTTTGTTTTGTTTTGAGGCATTATAGCTTCTAAGCCCTCTGACTTGTAACTTTTTTCTTTCTCTGCCTTAATCCTCAAAATACACAAAAGCGGGGGGTGGGGGTAGAAAGACGGGTTAAAAGATACGTCTCTGGTATTACAACGCAGTGGTGTATTTTATGGCCAGTTGTGAAACACAACTTCTCTGCACACAGCCTTTGCTCAAGGAATAGCAAAATGCTTAGGGGTGGTGCAAGTGTAAATGGCCTGTTTCCAGAGGATTTCTCATTCCTACAGCTCTCAACAAGTGAGGGATTTTTGGAAAACATCTGGCACATATGCCATCTTGCAACAACCGGATTTTTTGAAAGATCATATGTTCTGGCCACACTAGTCAGTAGCAGCCTTCGAAGTACAACTGGTGATGAGAGATAAAAGACTTGGGACTCTTCTGTTTAAAAGAGAGGAAGCTAAAAGAAAATTATAGCCATCCCTAAGTGTGGAAAAGGGTCTCCTGGAAAGATTTATAGACCCTTGTTCCCCAAGGCCATTTTGTTTCCTAATGGGATTCTGTGTTCTCAGACAGGGGGTGATGGGCACAAATGATGACCGCATGTAATGACAGCAGTGAGGATGACAATAATAAGGAAGAAAGCAAATGCACTTGCTCTAAACAGAGGCACCACAATGTAAAGCCAATTATCTTGGCATCCAGGATGATTTTGTCCGTAAGTTGAATATGTGACAGAAATAAGGACCTTTCCTGGTTTGCTAATGGTAGAGATGATAATTCTTCAGATCTTTGTCTCTTAAAAGCAAATGATGGGCATGACGGGCATGACAATAGCTTTTGGTACTATAAGGGCCCAGCAGACTGAATGCATGTAAAATTTATCATCAAGCTCATTTAATTTGTCATAATATCTACAAATGGAGAGGGCTTGCCAAAGAGAGATGGGGTGTCTTCCCCGTGGTCACAGACTTGAGTAACTGTCCAGCAGTAACTGGAGTGATTGTCCAGCAATTTGTAAGTTCGTACTCCAATGTTCTTTCCCCAATTTCACCTTGTTTCCAAAGAAAGACCTTTGGCAGATTATTTGAAGCATTACATCTATTTTTTTTTTTTCCCCCTGGAGGTTGTATATATAGATTGTATGGAAAAGTTGATTAAGAAGACTAGATCACTTTAGAAGGCAAATAAAATAAATGAGCTTAGTGTTTTGTCTGATGTCAGTCTTTGTGACCAGTACCAGTACCATTCTAGGAGAAAAGTCCCTTCTTTTTAAACAAAACGTATCAAACTAGTGAGGTGAGTAGCCAGGATCTCTTGTAGTATTGACTGGACAAATGTTAAAAGCAATTGACACAGACGCACACATTCAGACCCAGGGATGAAGTGTCTTGTTTTATCACTGGTTTGTTTTGGGTGCTGATTGCAAGATGTCACACAAGATACTAGGGACATTAGAGGACATTAGGGACAGAGGGATATTCAGTATAGCTTTCACAGTGACATAAAAAACTATTCCCTGACTGGTGTTATAAAAGGGTGTTAGTGTGTTCGGAATACTGCTTTAAATTAATTCCACTTTTTCAAGGATAATCAGTGTGGTAGAAAGAACTGGGTGCTGTGCTGTCCACCTTAATATCCCCTCCTGGCCTCTTAGTCTTATTGTGCTTTAGTTCCATCTGCGGTAAAATGGGGGTAAAAATACATCTTTTTGTCTTAAGCAGCTTGGGCTGCCTTAACAAAATAGCATAGAGTAGGTGGCTTAAGCCACAGGGGTTTATTTCCTACCATTCTGGAGGCTGGGAGGGCCAAGATCAAGACGCTTTCTGACTTGGTTCCCCTCTGAGTGTTCTTTTCTTGACTTGGATCTGGCTACCTTCTCACCCTGTCTTCACATACGGGGCAAGGAGTGAGTTGGGTGTGGGGGGTGGGCAAGCTCTTTGGTGTCTCTTCTAAATTAGGGCACTAATTGCATCATGAAAGCCCCACTCTCATGACCACATCTAAACCTAATCACTTCCCAAAGGCCCCATCTCCAAATACCATCATATGGGGGTTTAGGACTTTAACATAGGAATTTTGGAGGGACATAGTCTGTAGCACTTGCCTTTCTCATGATAGAGCAAATGAATAATATGGGAAGGTTACACAAAGATATATTAAGAGGTTAAAGTTATTGACTGGCATTTGTTCCCTCAGATTTTCTTATGTCTACTTTTCTATATCATAAAGTTTTTGTCTTGGGGCACCCGGGTGGCTCTTATCAGTTAAATATCTGCCTTCCACTCAGGTCATGATCTCAGGGTTCCTGGATAGAGCCGCCTGCCAGCTCCCTGCTTAGCAAAGAGTCTGCTTCTCCCTCTCCCCCTGGCTCATGTTCCCTCCCTCTTTCTCTCTGTCAAATAAATAAATAAAATCTTTAAAACCATAAAATTCTGTTCTTTTAACATATTTATTTTGAAGCAGGTATTAATATAAAACTAAACGAAAGAAGTTCTCATTTCTAGCTTTTTGACAAGTCACTCTTATGTCATTCTTGTTAGATTAACTGATCTAAGTGTTATTTCACAACTTTTCAATACTTAACTTTTCAATGCTTAACTCTGAGCTTACCTTTTATTGAAACAGCTATCACAATATATTAGCTATTAATGGGAATTGGCAAGAGAATGCATTCATGTGATGAACCTTTTTCCATACTTGTTTGAAATAGATGTCATTTTTCTTTTAAAATGTGTTAAATGGGGGCGCCTGGGTGGCTCAGTGGGTTAAAGCCTCTGCCTTCGGCTGGGGTCATGATCCCAGGGTCCTGGGATCAAACCCCGCTTCAGACTTTCTGCTCGCTGGGGAGCCTGCTTCCCCCTCCCTCTCTCTCTGCCTGCCTCTCTGCCTACTTGTGATCTCTGTCTGTCAAATAGACAAAATCTTTATTTAAAAAAAATGTGTTAAATGTATATTTGAAAGTTGAGTGGGATTATCTTCACTTTCTTATAGAAGAGGAATTAAGTAAGGTAGTTTTTTTTTTTTTTTAAGATTTTTATTTATTTGACAGAGATCACAAGGGGGCAGAGAGGCAGGCAGAGAGAGAGGAGGAAGCAGGCTCCCTGCTGAGCAGAGAGTCCGACGAGGGGTTCGATCCCAGGACCCTGAGATCACGACCCCAGCCGAAGGCAGAGGTTTAACCCACTGAGCCCAGTGCCCCCCCCTTTTTTCAGTTTTATCAAGCTATAATTGATGTATCAAATCATGTTCTATACCTTAATTAATACAGTGTTAAACCTGTTTATATTGTGACGTGACTGCCACTTAAGTTCAGTCCACATCCATTTTAAATGAGACAGTCTTTTAAAAGATACTATATGCTGTGAAAAAAAGGTGTCCAATGATTATTAACTTTTTTAAAGATTTTATTTATTTATTTGACAGACAGAGATCACAAGTAGGCAGAGAGGCAGGCAGAGAGACAGGCTCCCCGCGGAGCAGAGAGCAGGATGGGGGGCTCGATCCCAGGACTCTGGAATCATGACCCGAGCCGAAGGCAGAGGCTTTAACCCACTGAGCCACCCAGGCGCCCCTGATTATTAATTTTTAGTGAAGGAAACACTAAACTGACAAGAACCTAGTGGTTCTGTCATGAAAATTGAATAGAGACAAAAATAAAAGTATATTTACCCTTGTGTTTTCTTTGATTAATACTCACCCTTGACATAGTCTTTCTGGATATTTCTGCAAAAAAGAATTTCTATTGCAGGCTTTGTGTTTTCTTTTAATAAACAAGGTAGAAATTTTGTGAAAAACATAGCAATGTGTCTAAAATAATTTCTGTTTAACTCTTAGACTGTATTTTCTCCCTTTCCCCTGAAGGGGAAAAAGAAAGGAGTAGGTTATTCTTCCCCTTTTTCTTTATTTTGATTGTTTTAAAGATCAAGTTGAAGTTCTGTTCATAAGTACATGTTGCCTGTGAGAAAAGGTGGAACTTCTGTCTTCTGATTACCTGAGGAGGAAGCCTGCTCCCAGTGTTAAGAAACAATGCCAGATTGTAAAAGCCCTCTCATGTGACCTGCCTTGACAGGTGTTCTCTTTGGAAGCACATAACTTGTAGCAGTTGTAAACATGTGGTTTTTCTTACTTGTCTTGGACAAAAATAATCTTCTGTAGAAAATCTATTACAAAATGATTTTGCATAGCCATTTCATGTTGACAATTCCATTGCAAATCTTGGTAGGCCATCGTTTTGGTAGTAAAGATATATCTTCTTTGAGGCAAAAGAGGAATATGTGGTCTATTGTTAAAAAAAAAAAAAAAAAAAAAAAAAAGTAGTAGTAGCAACCAAAAGCTGATTAGCTTCCACTGGAAGAGTCATGGGCTGGGAGTTTTTGCCTTACTTCTACAGGAGGCTTAGTGCCCTCACTCTGTGAGGACATTAACGCCTAAGCAGTCTTTCCAAGAAACCTACACACTAAGCTATAGAACTAAAGATTTTTTTTTTTTAATCTGAATAAAGTCAGGTTTTTATTAGATACTGTAAAAAGGCTTGAGCAGGCAAGGTGAGAAATCTCTAAATTTAACACTTAATGAATGTTTGATATGATAATGATTGTCATAGAATTTGAGTTTTTAAAAATTTAAATTCAATTAATTAACATATAATGTATTATTAGTTTCAGAGGTAGAGTTTAGTGATACATCACTTGCGCGTAGCACCCAACGCTCCTTACATCAAGTGCCCTCCTTAGTGCCCATCCCTCCTTTACCATCCCTCCACCTACCTCCTCTCTTACCACCGTTTCCTGTAGGGAAGAGTCTCTTATGGTTTGTGTCCCGAATTTGAGGTTCTTAAGACTAGACTTTTGTCACTGTGGAGCATGCCATTTAAAGACACTTCATGTCTAGTGTTTGATTACTCAGAAGGTCAGCTATAAACATGTGCATTGGGGCAGCAACAGGAAAAAGCCAGAAATTTTTTTTGTGTGTGGGTGGGGAGAGTTTTGATATTTCAAAAAAAAAGTATCAAATTAGTAATGGGAGAAATCAGAACCTCATTAAAGTTTCCTATACATAGGTTTGGCACATGTAGACATAAGGAGGGGAAAAGAGGATGCAATAATCTTTTCAGTCCTTGGGTACCTTAGAGACCTTAATCTAGGGGCGCCTGAGGGGCCCAGTGGGTTAAGCCTCTGCCTTTGGCTCAGGTCATGATCTCAGGGTTCTGGGATCGAGTCCCGCATTGGACTCTCTGCTCAGCGGGGAGCCTGTTTCCTCTCTCTCTCTCTCTCTCTGCCTGCCTCTCTGCCTACTTGTGATCTCTGTCTGTCAAATAAATAAATCTTAAAAATCTTAAAAAAAAAAAAAAGACCTTAATGTAGCCCTGTTTTATGGTGTGTGTGTGTGTGTGTGTGTATATATATATATATATATATATATATATATATAATGTATATATATAAAATGCACCTTTCCTAGTTCATAAAATCATCCTGGATTTGCATTTTTGGAGAGTAGGTCTGTATTTTATTTTAAAATAAAATCATATTTAAAGTGAAGAACAGCTCCATTTGGCTGGATTTGATAAAATATAAGACCATGTCGGCCTCATCTAGTAGCAGAATGGCTTTCAAACAGTTAACATGTAGTTGAGTTCATGGTCTGGCTGGGTGAGTTGAAGGTCCATCCACTATGACATGATTTTGTACATGCTTCTTAGATGTTTTTATTGAGAGGTAACTGCATTCTTTCTGAGTGTTTTCTTGCAAAACACTTTGATGAGTATAAAGGGATACTACTTACATCGGTAAGTTTCTCATTTTTCTTGTGATGCTTTTTTTTCTTTTCCCTCAGACACTTTCTTAAATTTATGATTCTTTCCCAAACATGCTTCTGCATTTAGAGGAACAAAATGACTAACATAGTATCAGTGGTGTTCTACTTGGAATTTTCGTTAATATCATTTGTTTGAACTTTTATAATATAAATATACCTGGACCCCTACACCAAACCCATTTAATCAGAATTTCTTCATGTAGAGAATCCCCCAACTGATTCTGGTCAGTATCCATGGCCGTAGCTCTCCAGAACCTTGATCATTGGGTCTTAAAAGTCTGGTTGGTCCTCAGAACAGCAGCAGCAGCATCGCTCAGAAAATCTTTATGGAATCCAAGTTCTCATCCCAATCCCAGAATTATTGATTCAGGAACTCTGGAGTGGACCCAGCTGTCTGTGTCTTAACAAGTCCTCCAGGTAATTCTAATGCCCATGGAAGTGTGAGACTCCTTGTCTCCTTGGCTCCCAAACTGTAAGTCCTTGTCCTGGTTACAAAAACATTCCAGGACATGGGATTTGCTGCCCATCATTCAACATTTTATCTTCTCCATTCACCTCTGTTGCTTTAACGTTTCTATTTTAATATTGTCAGTGAATTAATGTGTCTTCTATCATGAACCGCAAATGCTTTGTGGATCAGGCATGGTGGTTGTGATAAACATTGAGTGAAAGCCTCTGTCTCCTGTTGTATTATGTTCTTCACTCTTCGTCAGTTTTCTGATGGTTGGTAACTGGATTTATTAACCTTGTTTGTGGTTAAGAAGCTAAAAGAAGGCTGCCTGCAGGTTTGGTTCTGGCATTGGCATGATGCTTGAGACAGATGGATCAAGTTTAGCGTGGGGTGGTTGGGGAGATGGCCACCATCCCCTCTTGCTTTCCTAATTAATGTCACTCTCAGCAAATAGCTCTGGCAGAATGGCCCCTTTAAGTCTGGTGCAACATGACTGGTCCAGCAGGAGGGGGAATTAGAGCTCTCTCCACTCACTGTAAGGAAACCTCTCTTTTGGCTCCCAAATGGTTTCCAGAGCTATCAAAATAATACCGTTTGCAGACACTTTTCATGGCTGAAAAGAGCAACTTGGAGAGGAAAAGGAGTACTCCACGGCTGCAGGGAGAAATGTTTTGCAGCTGGGCATTGCACAGAACTGCTCACTGAGTGCCCTTGCACAGTGTAGCTCCCCTTTGTGGTTCAACAGTGGAAGAACCACTCAACAGAAATGAAGGGTCCCTCACACGGGCGTTTGTGCTTGTACACCGGCTCTTCTTTGTGGGCCATGGACCGCAACGTGTCGGACATTGTACTGCAAATCTCAAGTAAATCTCTCAGTGGTGAAGGGCTGGTGGCCGTCTGCTGCTCATTAGAGATCCTGTCTGGCTCTTTTCCTGCGGAATGAGTGGTAGATTGCTGACACCTGTTTTCCCATCCAGCCTGAGGATGTGAAGTGTGCAGTAGGAATGCCTGAAAGTGCTTCCTTGTGTCCGAGTCTGGATCTTGGTGTTGCCTGCAGAGAAGGGGGTTGGGATTCAGTGCTGGGAACGGAGATGAAAAGGAATCTGTGGTGAGAAAACCTCATTATAAGCTGAACTGATATTCTCCTCCTCATTTAGTGGCCTCTGTTGGTGCCCATGGTGCTCTTAGTTTGTCTTCCACATGGCCCCGTAACTTAGTCCCCAAGAGAACCAAGTTGGAAGGAGAGGGATTGATCTTGGGCATGAAAAGACCTCATCTATGTCTCAGATAACAAGTTGAGACTGTAAGCACATTAGAAATGGGATAGAAGCAGTCCAACATTAAGTTATTATTTTAAATTTGGCCTAAATACATAAAATTCAAGTGTGTTGATCGTATGATCAATTTCTTTGCACAGTTCTTTCCATGTATTTGTTCTTCCCACCTTTACCTACTGTGAAGCCTCATAAAACCTGGCAGATGATAGAGCAGAGGACCTCATGCTCTGCCTTCAGTCCCAGATACAGAGTGCTTGCTGTATGCATGCATTTGCTAAGTATGAGAGGATAATAAGCTCAGGAGAGAGCCCCACACCCCTGCCTTTTCAAGTCCCTGCAGTCTACTGGAGAGGAAGGACAAACATCAGAGGCAGCATAACACCACAGCGTATCAGATAAACAAACCGATGAGATCCACATTTTCCGTGGGTTTGGAGAAGGAAGACAGCTGTGAGTTGGGCAGGTCAGGGAGGATGCGGAACTTGTTCTGGGTATCAGAGGTTGAGGAGAATTCATGATGAGAGAGTAGGGCACATGTATGATGTTCTTTCCCTGCATTCGTAGGCTGTGGAATAGAGAGTGGTGTGTGGGTGTGGGTGTGTGTGTGTATGTATGTGTTTAAAGTAGTGGCAACATTTCCCACTGACTCATGTGTGTGACTTGGCCAGATCTCGTTGTGAACATTACCTCTATTTGTGAACTCTGGATGAATGGGGTTAGGGTTGGGTCATGGCCTTGGACCAGAGTGAAATTAACTGGCTCATAATGTGATTGAACTAATGACCTTGGCCTCATTACCACTATGTTTTAGCTGGTTGAGTCAATCAAACATTGCAGAAAGGGTAATCAAGGTAATCTTTTAAAAGAGATTTGGATAGCAGTAAACACAGGAGTGAAATCAAAGCCAGGTTCTTCTGTCCTGTAACACCCAGGTGTTGGTCTCATCATCCTTGTTTCTGCATCTAGTAAAAACATGGTGGACAAAACAAAAAGGATACCATAGTCCTCCTGGGCCACTGTTTTTGGCATAATGCAATGTGTGTTAATTTTTCTTGCACAGAGTGGGACTGTTTTTGCAAAGGAAACTGTTTTTGAGCAGTAATGTTGTTTTTTTAATGTTAGATGTGTTGTGTACCATCAATTTATTGATGATGGCTTTCTCTTCTTCTTTAAAGTCTGAACAGCCCAGCCCTGCCAGCTCCAGCTCCAGCTCCAGCTCCAGCTTCACGCCATCCCAGACCAGGCAACAAGGTATCCGTATCTCCCAGGCAAACGATGAGACCTTTTTCTCATAAAACATCTTAATGAGTTGATTTATGGTCTGTTTTCTACTGTTTTATTATTTGAATGATAACTTGGCTTTTATGCAGTTGTATTTATTTCCCCTAGGAATGCACTTGAGTATTGTTCTGATGTATGAGGCCAACCTCTAGAAATTCCCCTTTTGCCAGTCCCTGCCATCAGGGTCCCATTTTACAAAAGGATTATAGACACAGCCCATTCCAGGGAGCTCCCAAAGGAAATACAATAGCAAAAGCTGGAGTTGAGAGGCTCTGACATAGAGAAATAGGTTTTTACTCTCCCTTCCGGATGTCTTTCATTTTATTTATTTATTTATTCTACAGATTAATAGACCTGTTTTCTTTGGCAAGTGTTAGTTTGCGGTCTTTAAAATTTGTTTTCCCTCTACTTGAACTTAAATTTAAATGTAAAGAAATCTAACAAATGTAAGCCAGAATGTTAAATATATATTTTATATTTTTTTGGTGTGTGGAAATCTTCAAATAAGGGCTCCTTTTTTTTTCCCCCAACATGAGAAGTGAGATCATATGAAGGAGTAATTTGGTTTTAAGCATCGTGTTACACATTAGCTCTTTCAGTGGCCGCACTCAGTTCCCGATGGCCTCGTGTAAGTTTTGACAAGGATTAAATTGTTTTTTTGTTTGTTTGTTTGTTTGTTTTAAAGATTTTATTTATTTATTTGACAGAGAGAAATCACAAGTAGTCGGAGAGGCAGGCAGAGAGAGAGAGAGGGGACAAGGATTAAATTGTTGCGTGTATTTGAGCTACGGCTAAACTTCCAGGAAAAAATAAAAGACACTGATGATTTGGACTACTCAGATTTCTTCTTACATTCATTTCCAAATATACAAGCCCACTACAAAAGCAGAGAAATTTGGGTTTTGCAGAGTGGGAAACTGCAGAGAATCAATACTTATTTTAGAGTTGACCGATAACTCAGATATTCATGTCCTAGATTAGACTTTAGGAATTGCCTAATCCAGAATAAAAGTGCCTCTCACTCTCTTGATTGCCTCCACAATCTCTTCTTTAACATAAAAGAGTGATCTTGTTTTCATCACATTTAGAGCAGTCACGTGAAAATAAGCCACACTGAATTTTGTTTTTTATTTTTATTTTTTTCCCCCCAGTTAGGTCCTGTTCTAGAATAAAAACTAGTTATGACTTAGTTTTTTTTTCTCTCGCATCTAATACTGGATACTCTCTTGAACTTTCTGGGCACCTGACTTATTGCATGGTTTTATTTATGTAAATATATGCTGGTATTTTGCCAGGAATTTCTTAAAAGGTAAAATAAAAATTGGCTGCATAAAATTGTTGCTTGAACAAGACCTTGTGTCCAAGATCAATATGAAGATCAGAGATAGGACATTACACCATGGAATTGAAATACTTTATAATCTGAACTTGACTGAAATGCTTGCTTGACCTAAAATTGACCTTGAAATAAAAGGAACAGCTAAACCTTAATAGATCAAAAACTACCACACAAAGGCTGCATTGCCAAGAACAAGTTACAACCACGGTGATTTATTAGCCTCAACTTTTCAATACATGGATTAACCTAACAAAACATTCAATTTACTAATAGATCTTTCTGTTCCTCTTTAGGTGTAATTTTTCTTAGGGAAGAAAAAATACATAGAAAAACATTCCTAGGACATAGAGATTTTCCAGTGAATATCCTAGGGCATCTGTTGTGAAAACAGTAGTGTTTTGGTTATGTGTTACATTCCAGAAACTACCAAATTTGTTTTGTCAATTGTATAAATATATATAGCCATTTGGGGGGGTTTGGGGGGAGGGGGGCCAACGTTCAGTGCTGGCGAGCAGTCCCCTATGTCCAGTATGGCTAAGGGTGTATGAAGTAGTATGTTTAATTGTGGCACGCTGTCATTCCTCAGGTCCTTTGAGATCTATAATGAAAGATCTGCATTCTGATGACAATGAGGAGGAATCAGATGAGGCAGAGGATAATGACAATGACTCCGAAATGGAGAGACCTGTAAATAGAGGAGGCAGCCGAAGCCGCAGGTGAGTGTCTTGGCACGAACGCGTCTCCCTGCAATGCAATCATGCCTTTTCCCCAGACTTACCAGCATAAACATGGTGAAGGTGTGCAATACCCAAAACAGTGGTAGAAAATGGTCACATTCATTTAAATTGGGTCACCTAGGCATGCTTATCGTCATCCTTTCTACAGGGAACTGTGTATCCCTTTTCTCAGAAAGCAGAGGCTTTTTCTCTACAAATTCTATAGGGAGAACATCCTATCAGGAGTCCTTGTTCTTTAAAGTCTGTTCCAAGGTGGCAGGACTGACTGTTGAAATCAACTCCATTTTCATTTGAAGAGTTTCTGGAGAGCCACTGCTATAGCCTCAGAGTTTGAGGCAACATGTTTGCTGTTTGTAGTTAGAAAGACATAATTAGCGTCAGTGAATTATGTGTGTGACCTAATTAAAACTAGGATCACCTGTGTGTGTTTTCCAGCAAATAAATTCCTTTTAAGTGTACTGACAATTAGGTTCCTTAAGTAGCTTTAATGCTGTGAGGCATAATTCCACATTATAAGATGGTAATTCATGTCACTTATAATTAATAGTCAACTTGAAATTGCCTTGAGGGTTTTATTTCTTTATCATGAGGAAAACAAATAGGCATGCTTACTTGAATGTGTTTGAGTAGAAAAAATATGAATCTACTTGAACTTAAAATCCAATTACATTTGTAATACATCGCATTAAATCTTTTCCCGTTATCCATTACTGTGTAGAAGGCCCTAGAATTCCTCAAAAGAATACCTTCTTAATCCCAGCTGGACAGATCATGTGTTTCCTAATTGGTAATTCCTTGGGATCTCGGGAGAAGGGCTCCCGGAGTGAGTATATGCGCCCTATCAGATCTTTTGGCAAAGCTTCCCTGCGGCCATAATCAGTGTTTAACACCCACCTTCTCTTTCTCCACCTTGTCTCCCAAACTCACCCAGCTCCCTCGCTCTCTATCTATATGTATTTTTTTTCTCAACAGGAGAAAACAAGGAGCCTTAGAGCCTTGGTGTTATAACATTTCCCTTCAGAACTCTTTAATCTGACAAGACAGAAACTAACTCGTAGGACAGGAAGATCTAAAAATGGACTGGAACATGGCAGTGAGCATATTGATACCCACCTGACTGCTGGCAGCTCTCAGATTTACCTGATGAGAAACGCATGACCTATTTAGGCAATTTCCAGTTACACTCTTATTTAGAAAATCTAGATATGCCGTGATGGGCTATGGCCCACCCACTCACTGCCCTGTGCCCTGAGTCGGGGTGGGTCAAATCACACAGGCTTGTGAGCTGTCTGATGGGATCTCCGTTGTTGCAGATTGCCTGCTTCTCCCCCCGCCTGACATGGGCTGTTAGTACGGCAGCGCCAGTGTAACATTTGGTCTTCCTTGCACTTGCGAAGTCTCAACTGTTTAATCAGTTTAAATACTCAGCCTTCCACTTCAGTCAAGAAGCATTTTAAAGCAGCGCTTCAACAGAACACTTCATTAATGTAATTTAGTTAAGAAAAACAAGTTCCATCCGTTTTTGCTAAAAGGATGTCCCGGCGTATCCTTTTCATTTCCTATCTTGTATCTTGTCTATCTGAATATATTATAGAGCTGGAATGTGATTGCCTATTCAGAGTGAAAGAAAAACTCTCCTGATTTCTAAAGCATTTTCTGTTTCTGAAAAGAATATTATATTAGGTGTCTGTATAGCCAAAGAGAGAGCAAACACTGAAGGACGTTTCAGAAGGAGGGTATACATTCAGTAGAGTAGAATAAAGAAATATCTCCTACCCTGGGTAAAAAGAAAATTCCATTTTGTTTTGAAAAGAGACAGGGGAGGGGTGATGTTTTTGTATTGTCTTTGGTTGTTGAAAGATACTCTCTCTCTCAAAAGCGGTTACCCCAAACACATTGTCTCTTCATGTTGCTGCAGTATATTTCTGGTGAATTGTAGCAGTGGTCAAAACTGGGGACAGCCTTGCATCATTATGGAGTAGAAATACTTGGTGGGGTTCACACAGCCTGTCCTCAGTGTCACCCCGAGCTCTCAGTCATACAGGCCTGTTGCCCCGATTCTCAGCAGTTGCTTCCACTCCCACAGCCTGGGTTCACATGTAGCAAAGAAGCAGGGCGGAAAAGAAACTAAAAGGCAGTAACCTACAAACAATCTAATTTTGCTGACCTGCCAGCTTGGGTAGCACACTGGGTGATAGTAGTGGGGTGGAGTTCGAGCAGGGAGATAACAAGACTAAATAGGGCCAGTACAATATAGGGGCTGAGCACCAACCTTGGGTTCCGTTGCCTGGGTTTGAATCCCAGAACCACCCCTTTTGCCTCTTCACCGGAGGCGAGTGACCTAGTCTAAGTCTCTTTGCTCATCTGTTGAAATAAGGGTCATTCAGTGAGAAACAGCTACTAAAACACTTAGCACGGTTCCATACAAAGTCAGTGCCAGTGTGGGTTAGCGGTTGTGGGAGTCGAAGCAAGTTTCTGGTGCTTAGTGTTTGGATTCTTTGCTCTCTGCGCCTACGTCCGTAGATGTTTCAAGAACTACCTGTACTGATGCGTGTGACTTCTGTGTCTTTTCAGAGTTAGCTTAAGTGACGGCAGCGACAGTGAAAGCAGCTCAGCTTCTTCGCCCCTCCATCACGAACCCCCGCCACCTTTATTAAAAACCAACAACAACCAGGTAAATTGCTGGGTTTGCACTCTTCAGGACTCACCCAACTAGGTGTGATCATTTTTACAAAGCACACAAAGCTTTTTATCCTTTAATTTTAAACAATGTTTCTCTCACTAGAAAATCAATAGGAGTCTACCACCTTTGGAAAAGCACATAGTTGAGCTGAAAGAATTTCTATTGTCATGAGAAGTATATCCCATTAGATGGGTTAATTACATCCGTGCAGGAAGGGATGGTGACAGAAGGTGCTGCTCATGTGCTCCGGATTGCTGTGTGTTTTTTTTTGTTTTGGTGTGGTTTTGGTTTTTTTTCTCAGCAGTTAAGTGGACTAATTTAATGAATTAGAAAGAATATAATCTTTGGAGCTAGGATAAAACCTGGTTCTTTGTTTTACTAATTGACAGTAGTGTACTGGTGGGAAATTAACTCTGAACTTTTGATTCTCAGTTTCCTCATCCATAAATGGGGATATTAATACCTGTCAATTCTTGGAACAATGTTGGATACTGTATTTGTAAAGAGCATGGGGCCATGCTCAGGCCTACGTGGCACTCAGCTGATGGGAGTAGATGTTTGTTATTGTAGGTGCATTGCCTCTGTGGGCTCATCCAGGAAAAGAGTGTCATCATTTGGACTTGTAAGGAACAGTTAATAAAATGCAGATATAAATAATGGTCATTATCATTGTTATAAATCAAGCAAAGAGGAGGCCTTACTAATTTAATAGTCAATTCAGAATATAGTTATTTAGATAAGGTCTAGGCAGAACTTCGAAAGCAAAGATGAAGAGCTTTTGTTAAACAAATGATTAAGAATGGGATATTTTAAATACTAAAATAAACTAATTTCAAGTATCATGAATATTGTAAAAGCCTCATAGTGCCTTGAGTTGATACACTCATTTACGTAAGCTATTCTTATCTCTTTGTTTAGGCAGATTCCCTGTGACCTCTAAAATAATTGCTTAATCCAAGTTACCCTATGAATATTATGAACTCGAGAATGAAAGAACTGCGCTTTTCTGAAATTATTCTCTTTCACAGATGTCCTACAATTTTAAACAGCTTTGTCCTTGAATTTGTGATCTTTGCTTTACTGAGAAATGTGATTTTTATAGCTGAAGATTTTCTCTTTTTAAATTTTGCATAAAGCATAAGATCTCCTAAAATTTAAAATACCTCATTTATGAAGTTTATCCACAACTTAAAGCCTTCATTATGCATAGGAATAATATGAGTGTCCTCCACTGCACCGTGTTCGTTCAGCTGCAGTGTCTTTGTGGCCTGCATGTGAGTGCAAGGCCAGTCTCATCGTCTGTTGTGGACTGGCTGTCCAAGGAGTTAGTGTGTTCTTACTCCTTACCCTACCTCCCCGCGTCCCGGTGTTCCCCCAGCTGCAGTGCCAGCCATGCCCTTGGTCCGGCCAGCCACACATCAAGCACTTCCTGGGCAGGTGAAGACGAAGATGACGGTTACTACAGAGTAACCATCCTCGCTGATCAGTTGGAAAGAGCCCTGGGCTGGCTAACTAGATAACTTGAGTTTCTTTTATAAACCCGTGCTTCAGTATAAGCTGGTGAAAGGATAGAATTTGGACTTTGAATATATTTGCATATTTAATTTAAGCCCGGGGCACCCTGATTTCCGCTTCCGGTGGAGGGCGGGACGGTGTTAGAACCAGGGTCCCCCATGGGCGGCAGCAGGGCACTGTCAGGAGTTAGCGGCCTTAGGTAAGCCCTTCCTCAAGCCCCTTCAGCTTCCTTCCCAGTGAAGACTGTGCTTGATAAAGAAATGCAGCTCTATGAAGCCCCCATCTTGCCTTTCAAACCACCCTCGCCACTTCCTGGTTGGGCAGCCTTCAGCTGACTTGGCTCAAGTCTTGGTTTCATGGAGAGGTTTTGGGTTGTCAGATTTTTTTTTTTTTTTTTTAAACCTGTCTAGCAAAACGAGACTAAAAAATGAATGGTATCATCTATCTGGTGAGGGTAAAAATTACTTTCTCCAATTAGATAGCATACCACTGGTTCCTTGGCATATGTTTATTCGACAAATGTAACTTCACACATGTGAATCATCAATCTGTCAGGAATACTCAGTTATATGTCACTTCCTTCATGCACCTATAAGCATAATAAGAAAGTCCATATGCTTTCACTTTTAGCTAGTCTAGGCGAGGAAATACGTGTAGTACCGCAAGAGCACTTACCTTCTTGGGGCTGTCTTGGAACAGGGAGCAGAAGGGTTTAAAACTTGGTTGAGTATTGATTTCTTAACCCCTCCAGTCACCTGCTTTGGGTCAGGTGTGTTGCTGTCCCTTTACGTCCATGTTCTAGGACTTCTTAAAAATTAGCTAGTCTTAGTTCTCCATGCTGGTGAAGTGGAAGAGTAAGAATTAATTAAAAAATGGAAAAGTCCTCTGAATTTCATCCTGGAATGTGTTTACCATCTTTATTTGAATGTATGTGTGATAATTTGAAATTTCACATCAAATAAAATAGATGAAAACAGACTTCATGTTTCGCAGGCTTCTAAGAGTATGAGTTTCCTTGGTTGCTCTCTGTCTGCAAGTTGATAATGATCTCTGAAATTTCTGTAAATTATGAGACAAAGCCGAGTTTCCCTTACTGGTTCTCAAATCTTCCAGGGACTAGGGAAGAGAGAAAGTGCTAATTGAGTCAAACATTTTTTAACTATTGAAAAAAAGTGAACAGACAGAGAGGCACATGTCAACAAAGCAAGTAATTAACCTGAGCATTGTTAGGAGCTACTCACGATCATTAACATGAAAGACCTATCAGTAGAGAATCCATCTGCTGAATAATTGAGTTGTCAGTCCTCACAAAGGGATACAGAAAAAAATAATAATCTTGGAAGTTTGATTCTCAAGCTATATCCTCAGATTAAGGATTGAAGTGCAGCTAATCTGAGTTCTGTTTTAGGGGACTGTCATGTGTGTAAATGGTGCATCTTAGGCTGGGTGGCTGTCTCCTTCAGTAAAGCTTAATAAGGGAATATTAGTGAGTACAGTGCCATTTTAATCAAAGGGGCTGTGTGTGTATACCTGTGTGTGTATTATTAGACTCCAAACCTCCCGTACACGAGTTTCAAACAAAATCAAAATTCCAGATCCTTTCTGGCTGAAAGTATAGAGAAGGGGGTGGGGAGGAAGGGGCCCTTGAGGGAAGGAAGTGATCCACTGGACCCAAGTTAATATTCAGAATATCATAAATTACTTCTCAGCCTGCAAGGCATGTTGGATGAAATTAAAGAGTTGATCCAGTTAAACTGGTTTGAAATAAGCCCGGGGAAGACAAGGTGCTGTACTTTTGTATTCTGGAGTCGTTTCCTTAAAGATAAGAAATGATCATAAATAAAACAATTGTCTTCAGCATGGCTCAGCTCTCTCAGAATGAGGTTTTGACAAAGCTGTTTATTTTGGAGCAGGGAGAGATCAAAGAAGGAAGATTAACTGAGCCCTCTCTGGGCAGCCACTCAGTAACTTGAGGCGGATCACTGACACCCGGAGCTTTTGTTCCTGCCCCACTGCAGCTTCAGAAGAAAGAAACGAGGATTTCAATGTAGTTTGGCCTTCTGTGCTGTAGCACTTACGGAATGTGTAGGGTGGGACTTAAGTGCCCGAATGTTCTATTTTCTGCTCTGGAGAGAAGGTGGTAGAACTCTCTAAACCTAGTTAGCAGTGTTGCCATACAAATATAGAGCCCTTAGTGACTTTGACCCCCCAGAGTCCAGTGAAGGAGGGGCAGGCAGAGTGGGCTATGATGGCAACACAATTCAGTTTTCTTCTGCACAAGGCAAGCACGCAGGCGCTGTTTTTCTCTCTGGCCTGGAATCTTGGCTGGCTGTCCCTGTGTTGCCCAGCCGCGTGTCTGAATTGGCGAGGAGTGCCATCTACTGACCTACTTACTCCTAGGTCTCCAAGCTCAGAGTTTCCCCTTGAGGTCTCATTTCCAACAACAATAGAGAAGGAAATTCTGAATGTAGTGGAGTGTTGGGTTTCCTTACAGTGCAGCACGTTAAAAAAGATTACCTTGCCCCCGCAATTAAGTAATTTCCTTGTGTTGCCCAAAGCATTGTATTTTAAGTGACTGAGCCTGGTCAGGTTGGTCATCTGGTTATCTTGATGTTAAAAATGAAAAAATAGTGGCGATTCTCAGGAAAGACTCTGTTGAAGCTCACTTCTTACCCATGCGTTATTCTAAATACAAAGGAAAATATATCCTTTTAGAAGTATTTGGTCTTTCCCAGAGTGTCACGGTCCTATATCCCCAACAGGTAAACGGTTTGTTGGTAGTAGAACATTTACAGCCAAATCTCGTTCATTGTGTTTCTCTTATTTATTTCATCTCACCTTTTTTGAGATCCAAAAATGTTAAGTAATAGGACCAGGACCTGAACTTAGGTTTCTGAGCCTAATCAGGGCTCTTTCCACTACATACTAAAAGTGGCTCATTTGAAAAGTCCTTTTTGTGTTATGAAATATGGTAGACTTTTGAACAGAACTCTGTGTGTGTGTGTGTGTGTGTGTGTGTGTGTGTGTGTGTTTGTGAGAGAGCAGCGAATAGATAAAAAACAGTAGGAATATGAGACTTCTTAAATACATCCTTTATTTGGTATTTTCCTCCTTAATATTAGCTTCCGATTATAACTCACTTGCTAATGAGGTTATCATGAAAAGACAAAGTACTTTGCTTTTTATGTTTATATACATTTGTAAACACTCATCAATAAATTTAGTGGATCTCAGCGGTTTTAAACAAGGCCTGTTTAAAAATATTTCCCTTATAATCCTTAATGTTGAGGACTCTAATAAACTAACTGTATTTATTAAATAATAATTTGTTTTGCCTTCTAATTCATTAAAACCCTAGCTCCCCATGGAAGCTTCTAAACAGCACGCAGGACTACCATTCATACCCTAAACTGTAATCGGGTCAGATGGAAGGGCAGACACTTGGTATTTTATCATGAGTAAACACATCGTTTCTTGAACTGCAGAAAATAGTTCTGCCCTCTCTATTTCTTGTGTGGGAGGATCCCACGTTGGGAGCGACCCGTGTAACCGATGGCCATCTTCATTTCCAAAGCTGCATCCATTTAGTGGGTAGGAGTAATTTTAAGAATCTGAAAGTCAGGTACTAAAAAGGGCATTTGAGTGTTTGTTTTATCATCCCCAGCATGCTGAGCACCGGTAGTCATGCTGAAACAGCAGAATGAGTATGAAAAAAATCCTTGCCAGAGGGGACTAGAATCCAGTATAACTCAGCTGCTGTGCATATGTGTGAGAGTGTTGTCACAAAAAAACAGCCTTGGAAGCTTAGATCAATTTCCTTATCATCAACTTTTTTTCCTTTTTTTAAAGTCTGTTGCCCTGACTCAGCATTTCAGATAGAAGTCCTTTATTTTCCAAGAAAGAGTGAGATTAGAAGAAAAGAAAGAAAATGTAGAGAGGAGAAGTGCTCTTTGGAAAGTGATATTACTGTGTGACATTTCATGCCTCTGTGCCTTTGTTTGGGGGGTGGGGGGCTTGCTACGAAGTGCCTAAATCAAATTTACCTGTGTTCTCTTCGATCCCTAGATTCTTGAAGTGAAAAGTCCAATAAAGCAAAGCAAATCAGATAAGCAAATAAAGAATGGTGAATGTGACAAGGTAGGTTTCCAGGGTGTTCCTGGGTGTGCAGTAGCATTGACCAGCTTCCCTTGGTGTATTCCTTGACTAGTCCTTGCCGGCTCCCCTTCCATGTCTTCATTGGAAGTGTCCCACACCCCCAAATGATGGGCACTTATTCTTGGTGCTTTGGTGTTTGTTTGTTTTCCACATCTCGCTTATATCTTCAGTGTGATACTGGGCCCTCATGCTACCGTTTTCCATGATGCCCTGCAGTGCCAAGGGGTTTTGGGCGCATTGAACTGGGAGGTAAGAACACCACGGTAGAGGATTGAGGAATTGCAGCCATAAGTGAGCGGGACACCTGATCCTCGTTTAGTGTGCTTTCCAAGTGTTCATCGTGCATTTAAGATATGACTTCAAGACCTGTCGGGGGTTAGTCTCCCGTTGTAGGCAGGGTCATAACATGCTTTGCAGGATCAAGGCAGGCCTGACTAAAGCTTCACAAACCTTTCTTTCCTTTGCCTTCATGGCCAACAGCGCTAGGAAAGCCCATGCAGTTACATTAAAAGATTCCGGAATCTGAGCATATGGGAAGAGAGGTGTGCTTCGGCCCCTTCAGGGGAGCTTTTGACAAACCAGAGCTAATTTGGATAATCATCTCTGTTTTTCATAAGATACTCTCTTCTGTCACTTGGTGTTTACTGGCGATATTGTTAGGTATGACTGGGAAACCTCCTTTATTTATTTTTTTTTTTTAAAGAATTCGTCCTTGGTTACGTGCATTTATACTTCCATGTTCAAATTTAGACTGTTCTCTTAGTTTTAAATCTTCTGAGATGGAAGTATTAAAAAAAAAAAAAAAAAGCCTGTGCTAATATGTTTAAGCTCAGAATTTACCATTGAGTATCCTCTCTCCCTGGTGTTACTGGAAAAGGGTGGGTCTGCTCCCTTGAATCTTGAGAGTAAATTAAGTGCAAGAATTTGCCCTTCAGGGGCACCTGGGTGGCTCAGTGGGTTAAGCTGTTGCCTTCAGCTCAGGTCATGATCTCAGGGTCCTGGGATTGAGTCCTGCATTGTGCTCTCTGCTCAGCAGGGAGCCTGCTTCCCTCTCACTCTCTCTGCCTGCCTCTCTGCCTACTTGTGATCTCTGTCAAATAAATTAAAAAAAATCTTAAAAAAAGAAAAAAAAGAATTTGCCCTTCATTAAAAAAGCAGGCTTTGTAGGGATAACAGTTGGTCCAGAGAGACTCTGTCTGTGGGAGCCTTGGGTACCAAGTCCACACAGTGTAGGCAAGGGAAGTAGAATGGGGAACCTCCAGAAGCTGCTTGTCTGTTCCTGTCTCTTTGTTGTGTTATTTTGGGATTGCTTCCTAAAGTGCTTGTTCTTTTGGTGACTACCCTTACAGGCCTACCTAGACGAACTGGTCGAGCTTCACAGAAGGTTAATGACGCTGAGGGAGAGACACATTCTGCAGCAGGTGAGAAATGCTTTTTAGCACAGGCCTTTCCAGATGCTGCGAGGCCTGCTGCATCCTGGGGTGGCATCCTAGCCCCTGGAGGTCACACCAGCCCAGTGCTGTTAGCACTGGGCTGGTGCCACCTACAGAAGTATTTCAGGGAGCAGGGAATATTCCTTGCTGAGGCTACCCGGAAGTCAGCTCTGGAGCTTGGCACAGAGGATCTCCCTGCTGCTGTTACAGGTGGGGGGAAACCGGGCACTTATGGAGGTGATGAGGCCAGAATGCAGGGGTTTCTCCTCTGGCCCACCCTGGCCTGTGGGCTGAGTGAGAGGCAGAGTGGGAACACAAAGCCTCAGGGGCCAGGCTTCTAGTTTCATGAGAAAACAGTGATAAGAATTTCAGTCAAGTGTTGTAAACATTCGTGATTCAATGGAGTAACCTTTTGCCAGTGCTCTTTTAAGGGAAAGAAATATTTTCCTCATTTCTCTTATCTTGTACAACATACATCTATTATTATGAACTCAACTGTGAAATGCTTGTGGAGTGGGGAAACTTCTATTAGTACAATTCGATGTTTTGCGAAGATAAGGGTGCTTTTTAATTTTACTGTAGTTATAGTACACGTGTCTGCTGCATTAACAGTGGCTGCTGATAAATACCTTTTCTTTAACACCCAAAGAGGAGGTTGCATTCTAAATTCCAGGGTGGGTTTGTAGATTAGTTCACTGTTGGAATTTAGTTTTATTACTACTTTCAAATGACTTGAAGTAGTACTTAATCTACCCCAGCTGTGTGTGGGTTATTTTTTTTTTTAATGTTTAATGGCTGATGGTCACATTTATATCCTGTGTACATTTTTTGCTGAAATTTATAAATATGCACACTCAAACCTGCCAAGTTCCCTGATTTTTCTGATAAGTTTTGTGGGTTTTTTTTTTTAACCCTTCTAGAGTTTCAGATTTGAATGAAACTATTACAGACCTATGATTCTTAAGTGGGAGGAGTTGCATTTCTTGCATTTCCGTTTATAAGGGAATATGAGCAGGGGAGCAGGGTTGGAGTGGTTTACCTCAGCATTATTCTAGTCCTCTGCTCGTATCTTTCCTCAATATTCTTTTGTAGAACTGAAAATTGTTCAGGCTGCCATTTACCAATTACGTGGGGTTAATTGACTGAACGGTGATGGTAAATCTATTAGCTGATATTCCCATCCCTTTCTATCCCTTTTTAAGCACCAGCTCTGAACCACTGTGGAGTAATTGTCCAATAAAGCTATTAATGCACAAGCCGGGCCCAAACAGTGAGTCTCGCAGGAGAGTGAGACAGATGTCTGGGCAGGGCTGGGACACCTTCACAAAGCAAGCCCAGCGCATGCGTGGAGGAAGCAGGCCTTCGGTGGGGCCTTGCCTTGGGGTGCCATTGGCATTCCTGATTTCCCATTGTCCTTTAATTTGACCTTTGAAAGAATCTTGAGGGAAGGTGGCTTACTCGAGAATACTAGCCAAGTGGATTATTTTAGTGTCCTAGAGGGAGAGAGTGATGGCTCTGAATTTTTAGCCTGGCATCAAGGCACTCCAGGACACACAGCGTTTCGGCCTAATTGCATTCCCAGGCCAGTTGAAAGCTCTCAGTCTTTGGCCTTTTGCCTTGTAATGCAGCTGAGGCTTGTGATTATGATACCATGATGCATGCCCTGTCACGGTTTACTGCTTAATTAATTCCTATTGTAAAACATAGCACTGTTGAGGACTAATGTAATTCTCCACCTCGAGAGCTGCCCATCTCGTGGAATGCATCCCGCAAAGTCCACGTATTCTCCGCCACGTGGACCTGAGCCCCTGCGACGAGGTTTCTGGGGAGGCCAGGATCACATCTGAGATCTTATAGTATTAAACCCATCCCATCAAAAACTCGGGTCTGACAGTTTTATTTGGCTCACAAAAAGTGCTTAATGCCTTTGTTTTACTCTGGGGATGAGTCGTGTTGGCACCCAGCGTCTAGCTTAATGAGCAGAAAGTCCTGGATCAGGAGAGCCTGTGTTCTTAAGCCACCTTCCCTTAAGGTAAAAATAGAGTATAGGGGATACAATCAAACCCTGAGATCGGAGTACCTAGGACGACTAATAATTTGATTTTTCGTCAAACCATGCATTCCACAATTGTTTGGAAAGGAAGATGGAGCCCTTCTAACCTCCCCCAGCGATTGAGCTCTGAGTCTGAGTTTGGCCTCTTAGGGTGCAGCAAAAACCCTGAGGAGAACCGGGGCTTCCTTAGAAGACACGCTGACAACTTAGATAACAGCTTTTCTACTTTTATTTTTTTTTAAATTTTTTAATTAACATATACTGTATTATTAGCCCCAAGGGCACAGGTCTGTGAATCGCCAGGTTTACACACTTCACAGCACTCATCATATCACATACCCTCCCCAATGTCCATAACCCCACCCCCCTCTCCCTACCACCCCCTGCCCCGGCAGCCCTCAGTTTGTTTTGTGAGATTAAGAGTCTCGTACGGGTTGCCTCCCTCCCAATCCCTTCTTGTTTCATTTATTCCTTTCCTACCCCCAAAACCCCCCATGTTGTCTCTCAAATTCCACATATCAGGAAGATCATATGATAATTGTCTTTCTCCGATTGACTTATTTCACTAAGCATAATACCCTCTAGTTCCATCCATGCCATCGCAAATGGCAAGATTCATTTCTTTTGATGGCTGCATAGTATTCCATTGTGTATATATACCACATCTTCTTTATCCATTCATCTGTTGATGGACATACAGGTTCTTTCCATAGTTTGGCTGCTTCTCTACTTTTAAAATCGTCTTCAGGGAGATGGAAAATGCCGGGGCGGAGGGGTGTTAGAGTAGTCCTTCTCACATCATGGAGGGTGACGTGGGCTGACCACGGCAAGGTGGAGCCAAGCCCCACCCCATCAGCAGTGCAAGGCCATTCCTGTGGCCAGGCAGAGAGGCATCCTTAGGGGACCCGTGGGGTGTTTCTAGGCTTTAGGGCTTGTGTCATCGAAATAAGGCATATGAATGCTGTTTCTGATGTTCTCTCAGAATGTGCATTTATTTTTTTTATGAAGTCTCTACTTAATTGGGGACATGGGTACATGCTCTAGTAATTTGAGTCGTTAATGTCGTTCCCTTTGGCGAACCATCCCGAATGCCCCGACTGCTGCCACTACTGTTAACTGCTACTTTAAGGCTGCCTCTGCATCTACCTTGATGTATTCTTACAAGCTCCCCAAAAATGTGGGGCTCATTTAGTGAGTTTGATTGGATCCCCTTCATTTCTTTGTTTGTGGCTGGGGGTGGGTGCCACCTGTGGAGGAGGGAGGAGGCCTGTCATCAGAGCACTGGAAACCTACTGCGCAGTCCCATGCACTTGAGACACCCTGTTTCCTAGAGGGCAGGTGGGTTTATTTGCTTTAAAATCAAGTGGCTTTCTCTACAAGGTATTTTTATTGCTCTGCTTTCTCCATATTGTTAAGTAATTAGTAGCTATAGTGAGTCACAGAAAACTATCTTCTTAAAGGACTGAGTTACCATTTCAAGGGGAGAACCTGGGACTATCCTTTACCCACTCGCATGCATTGTGATACTACTCCTCTCCTTCCTCTCCGGCCCTCCCTGCTCTCTTCCCTTACCCCTGCAACTTTCATGATAACTATTATTTTTTTTTTAAATTCAAGTAGGCCTTTTCTGAGTTTTAGCTCCTGGCATTTTCCCTGCTTCATTTGTTTTAGTGCTAATGGAATGGCTAACAGTCAATGAGGGGAGGCGGAGGACGCGCTGGGTCTGGTAGTCTTGTGCTGTACATTTACCTCCCAGATCATTAAGGATACGTTTATATTTATATGGTAATCATAATCATGTTGCCCTGATCTGTGTAGCAATTCAGTTTATAAAGAAACTTTATTTATCCTATTACCTTATTTGATCCTCTGTACAACCCCGTGTAATAGAACAGGAGTTGTTCTATCAACCAGTCAATCAAGCCACTTGATTTTAAAGCAAATAAACCCACCTGCCCTCTAGGAAACAGGGTGTCTCAAGTGCATGGGACTGCGCAGTAGGTTTCCAGTGCTCTGATGACAGGCCTCCTCCCTCCTCCACAGGTGGCACCCACCCCCAGCCACAAACAAACAAAGACCTATTTGGTAGGTCAAGAAGAAATGGCTCAGGTTATCGTGTTCCATGCGGTGCCCTTCAAATAGTGAGCCGAGTCAGAACTGATACACGAAATTTGGGACTCGGTTCTGGACACCTGGGCACTTCCCTCCTGGCCAGCTCACTGGGGGGAGAGGTCACACTCTGGGATCATGGTTACTTGCCTTCACTGGGTACACTGAAAGCCTAGCTCTTTTTGTCCTGAAAATGATAAACATTTTCACTCACCATATAGTATTTCTTTATGGTATCCCAGAAAAACATAATTTATTCTGGAAACTGCTGTTAGTATGTCTTTAGCATCAGTTGAATTATTTGATAGCCTTGGGAAAAGTTTTCTTGTGGGGGTTACTTATCCAGAGCTCGGTAACTGGTAACTAATAAAACAAACGAGTGTCCATTTTAGATCTCTTAGTGTTAATGAGCCGTTGCTTGATAAGTTCTTATGTGAATGTACTACTTTAACCATAATGTAGCACACCCTTTCTGGTCATCTCTTGACTCATGAGCTAGAGTTAGAAGCCTGGGTGCAGTGGTTTAAAGTAAGAGGTCACGAGGATGCAGGCTCCTGATCTGCCATCTCTCCCATCTTGCATTCATCCTCTTGAGGGGGAAGATGGCTTCCATCTTTATTCCAGACGGCAAGGGGGGACAGAGGCCAGAAGACACATACTCAGGGTTTATAACCTTTTCAAAAACAGTCCTGAAATCCCAGTGACTTCTGACAAATAGATTGTAGGTAGCAGTATCTGCCAAATGCTGTGAGTGGGTCTGGGGAGGCAGGCATTTCAGTTGGGCTTATGGCTACTTCCTGAAAAAATCAAGCTTCTTTTAGTAAAAAGAAAACAAACAAACCAAAAAAAGGTGAGGGAGGAAGGATAAAAGGATAGTAGGTAGGCATTTTGCTGTATCGGTCAGGATTTCACAGTGAGAGTAACTTGTTTTATTATGAACCCATAGTTAATCTGTAAAAAAAAGAGTTCCAGACATTGAATAAGGTAATAATAGCTCAGTCTGGAGCTGGACGGTTACTTGGGTTGGGGTTCAGTATGTCTTTTATTCTTCTGGGGAAGTCAGGTATGTCAGGAATGGGGAGCACAGTTGCTGTTGAGAGCCATTGACCCATAGGGAATAGTTCACAAATTTACCATTTTTTAAAGAAAACTAATAGAGGTTCAAAGGTTTCCTTTCTGCTGTTTTCCACCTGAAATTGGGTAATCTGAAACTCCACTGAATAAATAATAGGCCAAATAATTAAAATTGTTCTTTTTTAAGGTGAACTAAAGAGAATGAGAAGTGATAAGAGGGGCATAACAGACAACTAACAAATGAATGGAGCTTGCCCATTTTCTCTCTGCAAATTTTTTTTCTTTCATCCTGATCCTTTTTTTTTTTCTCTCTCCCACAAAACTTGGTAAAATTACCCCCTCCATCTCAATTTACCCACAACATACATACCTCGAGTCCATGCTACCTCAGCATAGCGTCCATTTCTGATAAAATTATGAGTAAAATTAGAATAGAAACAACACATGACATGATGGAGGATTCAGACCAGTGACCGACATCGTTCTTAACATTGGAACCTTAAGAAGTACCTCTCAAAAGGCAAGACCATAGCAGTACCTCTGCCACCACTTTTGTGTCTGAAAGTTGGAGCCCATACAGTAAGAAATGGGGCAGGACTATTCCACACGAGGAGAGAAAGGGTTTTTCTTATTATAGATAATACTTGTTACCCCCAAATATCCAAGGGCATAAACGGAACATGACGGTAAGTAATAAAGAGAGGTTTTTATTCATTTTATTTGAGGTAAAATAAAGGTATGGCAAGCTGAATTTTAACAGTGAACACATCTTTTGTAACCAGCACCCAAATCAAGCAGTGAAACAGTTCCGGCCCCTTCCAGTTACTACCCGTGGTCTTCAGGGGGTGGGATTATAGATGGTTTCTCTTTTTCCCTTTGTGGGTTTTATGCTTTCTGAGTTTTCAGTAACATAGTCAGAAAGAAAAAAGGATCATTATTACGTGTGTGTGTGTGTACTTTATTTTATAAGGAATGCTGCTATCTCTAGGATGGAATTTCCTTATGTTTAATAAGGAAAGTCGCTACCCATTGAGTATTTTTAAAAAGGGTTTTGAAATTGTATCTCCCCCTAACCACCCTGACAGTAAAATAATCTATTGATGGCTTGAAAGGAGGAATCAGTTTAAAGGCTGTGAATGAGGAGAACAGGAAATCCGCTTTGATTAAGAATTTCAAAGGGTTAATAGTCCTTTGGCTTACCAGATTGGCTAAAGGATGGTTCCATGCCATCCGTAGCATAGGATCCTCTTACTAGAAAGGAGAATATTAGTCTCTTGGTTCCATATCTGATACCATCCACCTCTCTCTCTGCCTTGTGATGTCCATTGCTCATGCCCAATCTTTCTCTTCTCTACTTCCTTAGATCGTGAACCTTATAGAAGAAACTGGACACTTTCATATCACAAACACGACATTTGATTTTGACCTTTGCTCGTTGGACAAAACCACAGTCCGTAAACTACAGAGTTACCTGGAAACATCTGGAACTTCCTGAGGATACAACAACTGGATGCATCAAAAACTGTTGTTGGTTTTTTTTTTTTTGGTTGTGATTTTTTTTTGTTTGTTTATATGAAAACACTCAGAATGATGCAACCAAAAGGGAAAAAAATAAAAATCAAACAACCTTCAGCTTTATTTTTCTTTAAAGCCAGTCATCATCTCTTGATAAAGGAGAGGTTAAGCAAACCAGCCTCAGCGGACCACTCTTCTCTCCAAGGAAATCCCCGGGAAGAGTTAGCCTGGATAGCCTTGAAAACAAACAAATCAAACACAACACAAGAAAACTTTCAAGAATGTGTATGGTATCCTTGTCTCTCTCTCTGTGGTGGTTCATTCCACAGGACGAATGCATATTCAACACACTGCCTTATTACATAACTGATCTATTTATTATCGCATACAGATATTCTAAAGTCGTTGAGGGAATGACACCACAAGACATTATAAGTACTTGGTCCCACGGATGCTCTTTCAGTGCAGCGCCCTTGCCATCCCAAGCCCAGTGACCTTATTCGTATACCGTGCCACTCTCCGCCAACTTTTCCAAGTCCTTTTACTCGTTGCAGTCTGTATTTGCCACCTTTTGTTTTTCCAGTTCCAGGACACAAATAATCAACTGGGGGGACCAAATTGCCACCCTGATTTTCTTCTTTGTGGTCTTTCTCCTGAAAGTTGGGGCCCAGCTCTTGGCTGTATCCATATAATGATCTTGGACCATGGTAGGAAATGCACCAAATAGGATCATATGAGTTGTTGTCTAGCCTTAGTCAATAAACCTGTAGGACTTTTAAACAAGTGTACCTGTAAACGTCCTGCATCCAGCATTGTTGAGCTGTCAATCAACATCCTTGTGTCTGTTTTACTGTTTCTAATACTAGAGAAAGACGGAAGTAAAGGCATTCCACAGGATCATCGTTTAAAAAAAAAAAAAAGAATTCTGGTTCTGTTTTCTAAAGAAATGTTGTAGAAATTCTTAATTTGGATCTATTTATTAGTAAGAGTTTCAGCTTTCTTCAGCTGCCAGTGTGTTATCCATCTTTACCATAAAACCTGGAATAAGAGATTTTTGTTCACGTATGATCCTCGTAGACTCTTTTATATTTGGAAAATTAAAATCTTTCTTTGGGGGAAAATCCTTGGTTATTCTGCCATAACAGATCATGTATTAACTTGTAGATTCAGTGGTTCGAGCCTGTTTAGTCACTTGCTTATGTTTCCAGAAGGATTTCTTATATTGGTGAAAATAAAGATGGTTGGGGTGGGGGGGGTTATTTTTGTTCTTGATGTACCCTGTTTTAAAACTAGAAATCTGTCCTGTGGCATGCAAAAGAAAGCGAATTATTTTTAAAAGAAAAAAAAAAAAAACCCAAAGTTCTTTTGGTGTCTTTATTCGATCCTCTCCGTAAGTGGAGATCTGCCAAGTGAGAACAGCTCATCTTCCAAGTTTTTGCTAGGAACTCAACCGAAAAGAAGGAAAATGAAGAAATACTTCTGGATCCAAAGGTTCATTCACTGGATCAGCCTTAAGAAAGCCTCTATGTGTGCGAATAGACCAGTCTCTAGGCTCTCCCTTGTTTATTCCCGTGCCAGATGCTGTCTTTTCATACAGAGATTAACTAGTGTCTGTACAGAAAATGGTCTTTCCAGACCCATTCTTTTGGGCAGTAATGTAAATGCAGATTGATAATGAAGTTATTTTCTGCATTTTAAAGAGGGGATTTTTTTTTTTTACATTGTTTCTTTCTATCCAAAGACACTATTTTTTTCCTTTAAAAAAAAAATGATAATACAGCCATGCTCCTTGTAAATTACTTGTGAAGCGTCCTCCCCAAGGACAAGTGTACTTTTTCGGTAATGTTACGATTCTTGATGGCTGACATGAACAGTCCTTGAAGCATTTGTTGTGTGTCCTCTGCTCAATGTTTAACTCCAGAGAAACTTGTAGAGTCATTTTGGATATTAGGTGACTGAAGTGTGTGGTTTTAGGCGTGGTTTTAGTTTTGTTTGGTTTCATTTTTAACTTGCGGATGAACGGGGAGGGCGATGCTTACATGAATTGTTTGCAAAATTTAATAATCTTTAAACATTTCTAACTGCTAATCCACATATGCTCATTAAGCCAGAAATGGATGTGGTTTAACTAAAATATCTGTGTAGTGTATCTAGAAATGTATATATGTAGTTTGGGCCATTTTTATTTTTGTAACTAAGTTGTGTGGTAAAATGATCTGACAGTGTGAAGATTTTTCTCCTTCCTCTGACCACTTACCAGGCAACTAGGTAACATAAGCAATCAAACAAAAATGGACAACAAGAAGGGAAGCTATTGCAGTGGTAAACTCTAGACCTAAAATTTAGGCAATAAAGCAGATGTCTTCAGAATATCGTCAGAATGGAAGTTTGTAAATCAGTAACAAAATTCAAGAAAACTCCCCATCCTTTAATCCTCATGGAGAGAGCAGAATGAGTTTTCCACAAAATTTCAAGAGAGTGAGGGTCACATTGTTGATTTTTTTGCAAGTTGTATTCTTACTCTTATCGAATCTTTAAACGTGGAAATAATAAATCCCCTTTCAATTGATTTCAAATAGTTACACTTCTCTTCCAGTAACCCTCTTGGTTCTGCCACGTTTATAAACACCATTGAAATCTGTTAAAAATTATATTTGGCACATGTGTATCCTGATGGTGGCTTTGGCTTTTTAAGCACAAAGGGAGAATGGCAGGGTTTAATTTCTTAGATAGGTTTCAAGTAAAATCGATTGGGTGAGTGTGAATATGGTTTGAGCCAGCCAAATATGAGAAATTTTCTTTGCATTTTCCTCCTGTACTTTGAGGGAGTAAAGACCTATGTACAGAGCATTTTCCCCCCTTATAAATTGGCTGACTTCTGGTTTGGTTCTGTATGAGGAGATGCTTCCGTGTTAGTTAACATAGAGCAATTATGTCAGGAACAAAAATGTCCACTTCTCCCTCTCCCTTTATACAGACAAAAGGGTGTGTCTGTATGTGCTTGCATATTATGTCAGAAAGTAGGGAGAAGTGTCAAAGTAGGGAGAAGTGTAAAAACTACCGATCAGGGGACCAAAACTCTAAAAGAAATAAGTCCTAAGAGAGTGTTCTAAACATTTTAAAATTGATTAGCCAGTCTCTCTGATCTGAACAATCCGATAAGATTGTGGAAAAAGTCAAAGAAGTTGGTTTTCTTCCACCAAAAAATGTTTATGCCGATAACCTTTTACAAACCCAGCCCACCTTTGTCTACTAGACCACTTACAGTTCAGGCCTGCGTGACGTCACATACTGTGCATTTCAAACCCCACACGTTAACGTTAGTTACCATTAATTTTACGAGAGACCTTGCTCTTAAATGTTTTAACTCTGCCTAGGTAACAGAATTGGATGGTCGGCGTTTTGGAAATGGTCGGCATTCGCGTTTGGTGGCTTGTGTTCATGTATCGCACTTTGAAAGTGATCGGCTCTGGAATAGTTTGCTGTCTGTGCATGGCGTCCCGCCTTTCGCGTTTTGTGTTCTCACACTGTGTATAGCACACACACGCACATGCTCCTGTTCTAAGGTTGCATCAGACTGTGGCAGGGGAGCCTGCCAACTGGGGACTCTGCTGTAAAGACAACTCCAGCTGCAGAGAACGCGGAGTCCCTTACCCATGATTTAGTTTACTCTTGGGCTGGAAGTCTACATCTTTGACCCCTTTTGTTTCATATGATGCTTTTGATCGTGTAGGCACTGCCATCCCTGGATATTCTTTGGAAAGATGCATTGAAGAAGTCAATTTCAAAGGAAGACAAAACCACCGTGGTCTGTAAACTGTAAATATGTATTTTGGCACTTGTACTCCAGTATCTGCAAATAGAGTTATGATGGAAATGCTGACAGATCCGTCACGGTGGCCAGAGCTACTGGGCGGTGCAAAACTAAATTAAGCAAAAACGTATTCTTGAGATGAACAGTGCAAGGCCAATACGTTTTCTAAATCTGTCAGTATCTTTTTTAATGGAGTGTGTATGTGTAGTTATGTTGAAAGATACACTGTGTATGTGTGTGTAGATACTATTATGTGAACTACAAGGCATTCGTAAGATGTATTTCCCATCTCTAAAACCCATGTTGAAATATAAGTACAGATTGACAGAAATAGGTGTTTTACTTAAATTCATATTTAATCTACTGTGGCTCCATGTTCTTTACAATGTATAGTCTTACTAATTGTCAAAGAGTCATCTGACCAGATTTTGGTTTCCACTTTGCATACGGGGGAAAACAAGCCCTTGGCCTTTTTCAAGAAGTGACACTGGTCCCAAGAAGACTGAATGGAGAGATCAGAACCAGCTGAGGGCACAGTCCTGCCGCCCCCCCCCCCTTCATCTTTGAGTCCCGTGGGCCTAACAGCATTTTCTGTGTCCTCAAACCAGCCCTTTCTTAAGCTCTGCAGAGACTGGGCAAGAAACAGTGGGGCCCATTCGTAGAATAAACCAGGTTCCTTATACGTGGCATTTTTTTCTCTTCCCCCCTGTTTCTCTGGAAGGTTTGGTACATAAATTAAACAATGCACTATCACTGGACAAAGTACGACCGTGAAAGGCTCTGCGTTTACTTTAGCAGCAAGAAATGCTACCTTGATTAGACAGGAAGGAGAAACTGCACTTCAAAGAGAATAGAATACTTTCAGTTTGGCAAATACCCCAGCAGTTGGATATAATGCTCTAGTTAATAGTAAAGAGACTTAACAGCAAGTTTGACAAGGTCACCTTATCTTCAGGCTGAGAAGCCACGGAGGAGAGGATAGCGGATTGCCTTGTGCAGTATCAACTAAAAGCTGGTTTTAGGCGTGGAAAAATCAGTCCCAGATGGGCTGGGCTCGCAGCAGAGCTTTCTAAGGACAGTGCTCAAACTGGACTCATCTCTTCCCTTGTTTCAGCCTAGATGCTCATTTTGTTACTTGAAAATAATGGCCTTGCATTTCCCCCAGCGCAGAGAAAGTCAAGACAGGCAGCTTGGGTGTGCTGAAAACAACTCAGGATGCCGTCCCCGAGCACTCTCACTCGCGAGGTGTGCTGAGCCACCGTTTGCCCCAGTCCATTTGTTCCACCAGCTCTCTCTGAATTGTGTTCCCGTTTGGATAGGCAAGGGGTCCTGGAAAAGGTTGGCAGTTGAACCAAGGCCAGATGCCCAGACCTGTCTGCTTGGTAATCCGGGGACAAAGTGTGCCAAACTAATGGACTTGTTTGTTCTGATTAGTGGAGCAACGAGAGGGTATTTATAGGTGTCCTTGTCCGGATGCCACCCAAATAGAAAATCCTGAGCACATTCCAGGGCTTCTGTGCTCTCTGCCAGGTAATAGTATCCACACCTTCCTGTTTACGTGGTCCCCTTTTGTAGCGGCATTTCCAGGCTCTTCCAGAAGTTGTTAACTTGCCCTGGGCAGTCTGCTCGGCCTTTTGGTCTTCATTTCCCCCTTAATTAAAGGAGGGTAACCAATATGGTTCCCAAGGGCAAGGGAGAGAAGTACATGGCACAGATGACAAGATGTTGCAGTAATGATAACTGAGCCCCATAACTGTTAAGTAACCACAGAAATAGTCTGCCACCTGAGTGGGAAGGCTGCTGGGTCCCCTTTTATGATCACTTAGAGCACTGGGCAGTCTGCACGGAAGAGATGGCCCCAAGAAGCGGGGAGGGGTGTCGGGGGGGGAGTCAAGGCAAAGCTGTTTGCTCATTTTCCCCTCGTAATCATGTCTTCCACCCCATGCAGCCCCCGCCCAAGAGTTCTGAAGTTTCAAAAGGGTAGAAAAGGATAAATCCAGGCCATTAAAAGAAAATAATCAAAGCTATTGAAAAGATAAAACAAATGAGTTGCACTAAAAGGGCTGTCTGTGCAAGTAATAAGGTTGAAATAGTGATACTGATTTCCTAGCCGAACAGCATTCCTCACACATGTGGTTTGTGTATCCGCGTCTGGGTGGGTGGTCTGGTGAGAAGTGCTAAATGCAGCAAGATGGCTTAGTTTTTGAGCAGTGGAGGGAAGCTTTGGGACAGGCTCAGCCCGTGGCAGCTATAGCTGCTGCAACATAAAGAGGCTTTCCTTTTGCTTTGTTCTAGGAGGGAAAGTTTTAACTTGGCTTATTCATTTAAATATGAGTCTCCATTCTGCACAGAATCAATCAAAGGGTAGGAGTTTTGTGTGTGTGCATGGTTTTTCTTTCTTTCTTTCTTTCTTTTTTTTTTAAAGCACCTCCTTGTCCCTCGTCCCAGCCCTAGGGGGTGGGATGTGTGGGATCGAATGGAGTAACTCTCCATTTGTTCTGACTTATTCCCTGGGTCCTGGCAGTTATAAACACCTCCTTTGAAAGTGATGCTATTTTCAATAACACCTCAGTTCTAGATAGAACACAAAGGAGTATTAACTTAAAGGTACCTATTACGAAAATAGTTCCCAAACAGTAGCTGATGGAAGATGGACTCCCCCACAGGCACATTTATGTTAAGGAGAATGATACAAGGAGTCCACTCAGTTCCAGGGTAGGGGGAGACTTGTTTAAAGAGACTTGTTTCTACTAAGAAAACATGGTCCCCATGCCTGGCTTTTGACAGACATGAATCATTGCTAACTCATGTCTGAAGACAGGTTGCTTCATGAATACTCAGAATTGGCAGATGGTGTGGTTTTTATTTTGACTTTCGGTCACTTGGGTGGTAGATCATTAGTTTTCACATAACAATATTTTACAGATTTATTACCTATCTCCCCCAGTAGCATGTAAGCCCCATGAGGACCAGGACTTTTTCTAGTTCACTGGTGGCTCTCTCTAGGACCTAGAACAATTCCTAGACATACTAAGCGCTCCTATTTGATGAGCAAAAATGTGGGTGCATTTTGTAAATATCGATCTCTTAAGATAGGTTATGAAAAGAAGGTGTTAAGGCTGGCAAAGCTGCCCATCAAATGACCCTCCATTGTATGTTCATGACAGGCTGCTGTATTCAGTCTCTGGGGAAGCCCTATGTTCTGACAACAACGAAACTTGTTCAACTTTATTTAATGCACTATTGCCCAAATTGTATATCACTCAACAGGTGTTGCACAAGATAACATAGGTTTTCTTTTTAAGTTCCTTGATAAAATAGTTTTTATACTATATTTCATTCTTTGGGGTTTGTAACACGACTTGGGAGCTTACAGGTCCAGAGAAGGACAACACAACTATTAATATCCCCAGAAGTGGTTTTCTGGGTTAGGTGTCCATTTAGCTTATTGTCGAAACTGGACCATTTTTGAGAATGAAATGGGACACTTAATAATTATCCCAGGACAACGTGAGCAAACCAAGACTGTCTTTGGCAAGCCAGGACATGTGGTCACCCTATTTTTAAAGAACATACTTTGGAACCTGCTGAACTGAAAATCCATCCTTCCATTCTTTGTTATTTAGGTACATGCACGATAATGATAAAAGTGTTGGGTTGGGCTTTTTATGGCGATAGGAGTGTATCTCTTTCAAGGTAGAGACAGGACCTTAGGATCCAGACTGTAAAGGATGCTTTTAGTGTTGCTCAGGAGCCTTGGTAGTTGCAAGGGTCCCTGGGCCATACTTCAGTTCCCCAACACTGTCCCAGCATAAGCCATGGGTTCTTTCTACGCCATGTGCAGGGAAGACCCATTCTTTGTATTGGGTCCTGCGTCCCCTTCCCAGAGCCTACTGCCTGTTGAGGTTGTTTTTCTCTGCACAGGATAACAGACTCCCCTGCCGGAGCTGCTCCCGCTTCGTGGTCACCTACTGAGTCACTCTGCCTGCTGCTGTTCCCTGGGGAACCGCCCATTGCTGGACAGTGGGCAGGTTCTCTCACTGGTGGAACATGTTCTGAAATTCTGCTGCTCTTCACTCTGTCTCCAGGTCCTACTGCCTGATATCCTTTGCTATTTTAGTGGTTGCAGTCTGGGTGGGCACAATTTCTCAAATAGGACACACACTCAAAAGAAGTTGAATAAATGAATGAATCTCTTGCCTTACATTGATGTCATTCTCTATTGCCTCTTTCCCCCAAAGTATGTCTTTGTCTGCTACTCAAGGTCATGCATAGTATGGTGACAAAAATCAGACAGAAAAGCTTGACTTTGAATCCCAGATCTGCCACTTCTAGCTCTGTAAATTGACCTTTCCCGAACCTCAGTTTTCTCATCTGGGAAATGGACTGAACAGTGTATCTCTGTTTGACGGCTTTTATGAAAATTGGAGGTTCATAGAGCACCCAGCACTCTGATCCAGCCCTCTAGTAATGTGCTCAATACATGGCAGTGACTTTGACTTTTATTGGTGGAGTCTGATAAGAACCTTCTATTCTCTTGGTGGAGAATTTGGTCAGCCCATGAGATTGTCCTGGTGCTGTTTGCCATTCAGCCTCAAGTGTCTTTATCCTAATTGTTGGCTTATTGTAGTGTGCCCCTTACCCTCACACCCATGGTTCTTGGCCGTCCTCACTCACACCTCCAGCAGGTCATCAGCTATATGACCAACTGCCTCCTTTAAAGCTGTTTTCAGCCCATGGGGAGGACATGAAGACAGAAGTAAAACATCCCAGTTTTCAGTTCTCTTTTTGGCCTCAGACTGAGGTCATGGAAGACCAAATCAAACACATTTCTACCCGATGAGTTCAGTTGCTAGTGCTAATGTTGGCAAACCCAAAGTCACAGGTTCAAGCCCCTTGGGAGCCCCTTTCATGGCTACAAACTTACAATCCTGCACAGCCATGCTGTGAGCGAGTGTCCTGGGTCAGGCAAGGACAGGGTGACTGCAAGCTCTTCCAAACATGACTTCCTAACATCTTCTGAAGGTGGTCATTATACAGCATATTCCTCACCTTACACAACTGTGGCTTACCATTTTGGTGAGGGGTGTTTGGATGGGAGACCAGTGCTTGGCCATTTCACCTGGGCTGAGCAAAGGTGTGTGGCCTTGGTTAGCCAGACATTCTGATCTATTACCACATAGACCTTTAGAATGATACACACTTTTTTTTTTTTTTAAGATTTTTATTTATTTATTTGACAGAGATCACAAATAAGTAGAGCAGTAGGCAGAGAGAGAAAGGGGAAGCAGGTTCTCCACTGAGCAGAGAGCCCAATGCGGGGCTCGATCCTAGGACCCTGGATCATGACCTGTGCCAAAGGCAGAGGCTTAACCCATTGAGCCACCCAAGTACCCCCACACTTTTTTTTTTAAGACAATCATGCATGCCATGGAGAAGTGGCCATTGTATCCTGGGATTTGATTTACAACAAAGATCTCCGAAACTTTTTTTTTTTTTAAAGAATTTATTTATTTGACAGAGATCACAAGTAGGCAGAGTGGCAGGCAGAGAGAGAGAGGAGGAAGCAGGCTCCCTGCTAGGCAGAGAGCCCAATGCGGGACTCGATCCCAGGACCCTGAGATTATGACCTGAGCCGAAGGCAGAGGCTTAGCCCACTGAGCCACCCAGGCACCCCAGATCTCTGAAACTCTTATTTCAGCAACTCTTTTAAAAGCATGCCACAGTTTCGATGGGGTATTATTGGCCATATCACTTTGTCAGGGAACCAGTGCAGCACTTGCTATGTTGAAATGCTACTATAGTTATACTTAGTTCCTGTATTTTTCCCCTTAAATAATGATGTGGTGTATTATCTTCCTATTACTCCTGTAACAAGTTACCACAAACTAGTGACTTAGACCAACACAAATCTTTTTCTTTTAGAGTTCTGGAGTTCAGGACTCTGAAATGGGTCTCCCTGGTCTAAAATCAGAGTGTCAGTAGGAATGCATTCCTTCTAGAGGTTCTGGGGTGGAGGGAGGGGAAAATCAATTTATCTTTTCTAGCTTGCAGAGGCTGCCTGCATTCCTTGGCTCGTGGCCCCTTCCTCCTTCAAAACCATCAGTGTGGCATCCTAAAACTTCCCTCTGACCCTGAACTTCTGTCTCCTCCATCCTTTTTTTTTTTTTTTTTTTTTTTTAAGATTTTTACTTATTTATTTGACAGACAGAGATCACAAGCACGTGGAGAGGCAGGCAGAGAGAGAAGGAAAGGGAAGCAGGCTCTCTGCTGACCAGAGAACACAATGTGGGGCTTGATCCCAGGACCCTGGGATCATAACCTGAGCTGAAGGCAGAGGCTTTAACCCACTGAGCCCCCCAGGCGCCCCATCCTCCATCATTCTTTGATGGGTCTTGTAATTACCTTTGAACCACCCAGATAATCCAGAATAATTCCCTCATCTCAAAATCCCTAACCAGCCATAACCATAACTGCCCATCTGTCATTTAGGGTAATCTAGTCACAGGTTTGAGGGATTAGGGTGTCATTATCTTGGGGAGACCATGATTGTGCCTATCACAGATGGGGAAATGCCAGTGTTGAAATCCCCAGCATTTTGGAAATTTAAGTAAAACCTCCTTACATCGCTCAGCAGAACTTTTGTGCCCCACATGAAACATTAAAGCAATTTTGCTACTAGTTCCAGTTGTTCATGGGGTCATACTGGGATGATGGCCATGGCGGGGAGTTTTTTCAGAAACCAGAGAAAACTCCGTAGTGAGGTACCTCGGAGGTTATTTAAGGTTTCCGCTGAGGTGATGGAAATTCAGTCAGTCATTCAACAGATATTTATTGAGTGCCTACCATGTGCCAGCCAGTCTCTTGAAGAGCTTGTGAAAACGTAGCAGCTGTGGCGACAGGATCTCCTTTCCATTTTGCTGGGATAGAGACTCCTGACTCCGGAGCAACAATGTCATCATGTGGTTAGAACTTCTTTGAAGCTATATGGAAATCCTTTACTGGCAGGCAGACTCAACAGCCCTTCTGGGCTCTCAGCCTTCTCATTCCCATTGCTGATGGCAAACTTAATCTTATCTGAGTTTCACAAGCTTTTTAAAGGATAGCCCTGAATAAATAGTTCAACTTAGAGCAAATGCTCAGGGAGCGAGCGGTCTGGGGCGCCGAGGGAACAAAGGAACCCGCCTTACTGTGTCTGTCACAGGGTCGGTATATAGTTGCTCCTTGCTGCTCTGGTTTGTTGAATAAAGATGAAGCCCAGTGACCTCAGCCCCATGGTACACCATTGCATGCCATGGTTTCTGGACGCTGAGCTCTGGTCTGGTTTCTTGAGAATCACCAAGGTCCCTGATTCAATTTTTCTGCACAGGGCCTTGAATATTGTTTTTCTGTTTGTTTGTTTGTTTGTTTTTAAGATTTCATTTATTTGACAGAGAGCACAGGCCAGGGGAACAGAAGGCAGAGGGAGAAGCAGGCTCCCTACAGAGCAAGGAGCTCGATGCTGGGCTTGATCCAAGGGTCCTGGGATCATGACCTGAGCTGAAGGCAGACGCTGATCGACTGAGCCCCCCAGGTTCCCCAAGGATATGGGGATTTTTCAGTGCCCCTCGGATTATTCTAATGTGCAGCTGGGGTGGGAACCTAAAAAATAAAGTCCCAGGTCCTGCTGCCAGCGATATTGCGTCAGTAGGCCTAGAGCAGAGGGGGACAGGAATCCCAGTGGTTACAGTTCCTCTGGTTATCCTAACGCACAGCCAGTTTAGGAGGCTATGATGTTAGTCTCCATCTTCTGGCACTTTCAGCTATCTTAATTCTACTTCCCAGGGGTTCAGGATGCTAATTAGGGACTTGTTATGAACCCAGATTCCTGGGCCCCATCTCAGTCCCTGGCTTCCTGACCCAGACTCTGGGGCCTGGGCCTAAAATGCTGCGGGTCCAACATGTGCTCCAGATGAGGAGACACTACATAGCCTTTCAGATTCCCGAGGCAAATGAATTCAAGCCGTGCCTTTACCTACATGGAGGAGTGTAGCCCACAAACCCACTCTCAGTCCTGACATTTGGGGTCAGTACTCCTGGGGTGGCTTGGATGGGGCATTTGCGAGTAGCACCGGATACTTTGGTTCCTGAGTGATCGTCCTGACTTTCTGTGGGTTGAGAGCTGTCAGGGAAGGGATGTGTAGTTCCCTGTTAGGTCGTGTGTTATCAGTAAGAAAGGGGGGAGGGTGTTCTAAAGAGCTGTGCATTGAAAGAAGCAAATCAGATGCAAATCCATCTGGATAAAAATAACCCAGAAGTACTTAAGAATGCACCAATCGAAATTTCCCTGATGGAGACAAGATGTTACCACTGAAGGCTTTAGTCTGTTCTGATTTTGCCAACGTGCACCCGGTATAAATGTTTCAAGTTTCTTTTATATAATCAAATTTGTTAGCAATTCTGGTATAAGAAGATAACTTTATTCTCCTTTAGTTTATGAATACATTATTTCCTCATGTCTCTGCTTAGTAACCAAGGTCAACAAATTGTTTCCCCGAAATTATCTAGCCTTCTGCCTGTGGTGGTGTATAGTAGCTTTGTGAACCTGCATAGGACTCACAGTTTGGATTTTCAGGTGCAAGAATTTTCATACAGAGACAACCATGTCCTCTTTACAGGTGATATTCAGCACATTAGATAGTCAAATCATCAACCCATTGATCATGTGCTCACACAGTTTGTAAAAACTCAGAGTCATTTGCCCTGCAAGGAGTCCCCATGGTCTGAGTGTTCCTTTAGGTCATAAGTCAACCCTGTAGAGATTTTGGCTCAGGTTTTGGATGTATTCTCTTTTGTGGACCCAAAGTGATGGTGAGTGTGAATAAGATTTTATTTTAAGTCATTCTAGGTTTTGTTTTGTTTTTTAAGATTTGAGAGAGCGAAAGAGCACAAGCAAGAGAAAGAGAGCACAAATGGGTGGAGAGGCAGAAGGAGAAGCAGACCCCCCACTGAGCAGGAAGTGGGTTCCATCCCATAACCCTGGGATCATGACCTGAGCCAAAGGCAGATGCTTAACTGAGTGAGCCACCCAGGTGCCCCTAAGTCATTTACTTTTATAGGATTCAAAGCCTTTTCTCCAAGGCTCATTGCTAATCTTACATGAAAATCCCTCACAAAAATAAGACCATTATACAGAAACAAATTTTTGCTGAACTGTCCACGTTATCAATATTTTCTCTTTCTTCAAAATGGAAGCTGTTCATACTAAGGCACCACTGATTAGAGGTATTTTAAGAGAGTCATCAAATATCTCCATCTGCTAGGCTGCACCTCGTAAGAAAGACATTTTCTCTAACATAGTGTCACAGCTACCTTCTTCCCAAGCGTTTCTTTATGAGGAGGGTGGTAGGATCCCGCAAGGAGTGAAACCAATGTCTCAATCTAAGCCTGGGTCAGCCTGTCAATTTCAGTGGTAGCAAGTGAGGAGGAAAGCAGATTTCTTGAAAGGCATGAACATATAGATGTTGACTCTTCAACCCCCTCCCCTTTCTTTCAAGTGATTGGAATATTGGTGAAAAGAATGGATATGTAGGATAGGAACCGGAATTGTGACAAATCCAGGGAAAGCCATTCTCTTAATGGATTTCTCAACAGGAACAAAGTGCAAGGTACAGGCACATTAATAGTTCTTGGAATGTTCTTGTTTGTCGAAGGGCGGAGTGGAACGTAATCCTTCACTGTGGCAAATGTGCCTGCAGTTTGGAGGCCTTGCCTTTTCATCTTCCAATTGGGTGTTTGGTTTTGTGTGCCCCTGATCTTGAATACCAGTCTTTTTTTATTGTAAGCTGCCCTATTATTATTTCAACAGCATGGTATAAAATAGAATAAAACCAATAAATAATTGTTTGTTGTCCTGGCAGGTCTAGCCTATGGTTATTCTTTCATCAGTTGTTGATGCCAAGTGATTTTCCAGCCTGTGAGCAGCCTCGGAGATACCAAGTTGAAGAAGAGGCTCAGTAGAGAGCTTACAGCTAGAGACGGTGCTAGAATAGAAGTTCAAAGGTTGCAGGACAAGGGGGTGTGGGGAGATGAGAGAGTCATTGGAGAGGCAAGTGTAGGGGTTTGCGTGGAGTTCCAGAGTACCAGGGAGGCATGGAACCAAGCGTACAGAAAGGTTATTCTGGGAAGGGGGAATGGCATAGACAAAGAATGATTTTGGAACAAGAACATGTAACTTGGCGTGATTCAAAGAGGGTGCAGGGAGGAGAAGACAGGAGATGAAACTGGAGAAGAAGGTGGAGGCCAGAGGATGGCAGTCCTTTTCGCCAGACTAAGACGTTTGGGTCTTAGACTAGACGGACACTGGCTAGATAGCCAGCTGTGGTGGGTGGGAGGAGCATGGACGGCTTTGCATTGTGAAGTACGATCCCACACTCCTGTCCTCCATGGAGTATACATCCTACGTGCCTATGGCTCCAAGTTGCTGTGTTTGTGAGCCTCTGCTACATGCATCTCCCACTTGTGTTACCTACTGCTGTGTAACAAAATGACCCCAGTGTTTAGCAGGTTAACACACCATGTATTTTTCAGTTTCTGTGGAATCTTGACATGGCCTAGCTGGACCCTCTGGGTCAGATCTCTCACAAGGCTGCAGTCAAGATGCTGGCAAGGCCATGAGCAGCCCAAGCTTCCACTTGGGTGTGATGTGCTTTCTAATTCATTTAGTGGTTGTAGGGGGACTCACAGTGCCTCACAGCCTGTGGGACTGAGGGCCTCAGTCCCTTGTTGGCTTGTGGCCAGATGATGCCCTCACTATCTTGCTGCCTGGGCTTCTCTAATGGACAGTTGGCTTTGATAAAGCCAGCAGAGAGAGTGTGTGCTAGCAAAGGGAAGCCAGTTCTTTAAAACCAGTCGTGGAAGTGACACCCGTCCCTTGCTCTGTATTCTGTTGATGAGAAGCATGTCGGTAGCTCCAGCCTTCACTGAGGGAGAAATTACCTCTGTTACCGCGTCAGTAGGAAAAATCTGGACATGTCAGGATGATTCCTCCTTTGGACAGCTAGCCTTCCTCTAAGATGGAGCTTGGTAGTTGGATAAGGAGCAATATTGTTTCTTGACCTGAGAGTGCCGAGTGCCTGGAGACCCTTCCTGATATTCTAGAATGTCCGAAAGACTCAAGGAAGCCGGGGAAGCAATTTTGTTCCTTGGGGCAGCTCCATCCTCCTGAAGGAAAATGTGGCAGAGCTCCGAAGCCTGCACAAGGGGAAAAGAGAAAGAGAAGATAGACGTGTTAGAAAGCGTCAGCTAGGATCTCTTTAGACTGCCTGTTTACACTTCACCAACTCAGCTTTCTGGTGTGTAAACCATGGCCACTTTGCCTTTCCCTCTGGGATGTTTCTTGTGGCTGGAAAGCAACCCCCCTCCTGACTTGGCTGTTTGAGCGCTCATCCCACCCCATGTGGTCCCTGTATCACACTAAGGGGAGAGATTCTGCTCAGGGTGTCGCTCTCTTAATGAGGAGATTCCGTTCTACTAGTGATAGATTTTGTTTTTCAAACTTTCCTTTGGCATTGGGAGTTTCTCTTAAATGTGGTTTGCTCTCCATCCCCCAGTCAAATTGGTAAATTGGCAAATTGGCAAATCTCTCATTAGCAGGTCCGCTAAGATGACCAGAATCCAAACCTGCTCTTACACTCAATTTTCCCAGTGACATGCATTGAGTTACTAAACATCTATTGCTTGTCTACTATGGGTCACTGGGAGAATAACGAACAGTGTGCACCCTGTAGGAAATCACAGACGCTAGCATATACTGAGATGGGCTTGTCTCATTTTATATAATCTTTCCCTTCCTACAAAAATGCCATCTGGTAAATGGTTTCAAAATATTTGCAACTAACCAATTACTCCTCAAATTGTTGAAAAAATGTATGTGATCTTCTCTTCATTTGACTTTGGTGAAGTGAGGAATGATTGACTTTGGTCCATGTCAAGAGCAAGGAGAAGAGGGGCGCCTGGCTGACTCAGCTGGAAGAGCATGCAACTGTTGATCTCAGGGTCGTGAGTTTGAGCCCCATGTAGGGTATAGGGATCATTTAAGTAAATAAGAAAAAATTAATTAAAAAAAAAAAAAGAAAAGAAAGAAAAGATCGAGAGGAGAACTCAGAGGTGAGTTTGAACGTAGTATGAGATCACACGGCAGACCCAGACCCAGCTCCCTCGCTGGCTTCTTGTTCATTGTCTTCTCTCTGCTTCCTCTTTTGGTCAAAACCACCTTCCAATGAATGAACCTAGAAAAAATGTTTCCCTCGAAGGCATTTGGACATGGAAAGGAGGGGAAGGGCTCAGTATACCCTTAGTACAGTTGGCGTAGCTCTTCCCTAGAGTGGTTTTTGTGACCTCAGAGAAGTTCATAAATTACCCTAAACTCATTTTTCAACTGTAAAATGGAGATAATAGCAATACTGCAATTCATCTATTTACTCAAGTGTGTTTTATTGGAAACCCTCTTCTAGACTGCGGGGATTCAGAAGTGAACAAAGCAAACTCCCAGCCTTGTGCAGGTACTTTCTAGTGAGGGGGCGGTCACAGTAAGTTAATAGAGAAGAGGCTGTGGGCGGGACTGGAATAGAGAACATGTAGGCAGGGTCTGGAAGATAGGGTGGAGGTAGGCTGCGCTGGGTATCTAATGGCCAAGGAAGGTCCACGGAGGCCACGACATTTGAACAGAGACCAGGGGCAGTCAGAAGGACAAGTGAGGTGACAAGGGGCTAGAGGAGCACCATGAAGACCAGCACAGGTGGACGGGAGAGACGGAAGGATGGCTTAGAGTGACCATGGCTTAGAGTGAGGACGTGGCTTTTCCTCTGAGTGAGACAGGAAGCCACTGGAGAGTTCTGGACAGATGAGTGTCATCACCTGACTTCTCTTTTAAAAAATCACTGCGGAGGGGCGCCTGGGTGGCTCAGTGGGTTAAAGCCTCTGCCTTCAGCTCAGGTCATGATCCCAAGGTCCTGGGATCGAGCCCTGCATCAGGCTCTCTGCTCAGTGGGGAGACTGCTTCCTCCTCTCTCTCTCTGCCTGCCTCTCTGCCTACTTGTGATCTCTGTCTGTCAAATAAATAAATAAAATCTTTAAAAAAAAAAATCACTGGAGTTTGGGGTGGATTCAATGAGACAATCAAAGGAAATCTGCATGAAACACATAAATGTTGGTTCACGAGGGGCCTCGGATCGCAAAGCATCAGGTCTTTGGAAACATATTCACGAAGTTCGTTGTCTTCCAGATGAACAGCCCTGGATCTTAAGAAACTGACTTTTTCTTCTAAAGGGTGTTCATTCCATACCAGTGGGGGTTACTTCCTAAAACAGGTAGGAAGGGGCATTCATGGCAGAGAAGCCTTGGCTGCTCAGAGGTTGGTGGCTGAAAATGGTAACTGTTTAAGGATGCTGCCGGAGTCACTTGGAACATGCCCACGGAAAGCTGAGATGGCCCTGTGTGCATTCCTGCCAATGGCTTTGTAGACATTGGATTAAGTTCCACCCCATCCGCTAAGCCCCACAGTTATTCAGAGGAACCAAGGCTGACTCTGAGGGCGTGCAAGCAGGAGACAGCCAGCCTGAGACCCGTGAACGGAGAGGCAGAAGGGGCAGTGGCGAAGGAGGCTGTGAGCCTCCTCTATTCGGCTTAATTTAGTAAACTGACCTGAAAGTAAAAATGAGCGTATGCTGAGAAACAGCAGATTAGCGCTTGCTCAAGAGGTTTGCTAGAATAAGTGCTTTTTAATGGATTAGGCAGTAACTGGAAATTAAAAATGAATACGCAGGAGAAGTGAGCTCAGAGAAGGGCGACCTGGTGGTTCAACCCCTGGCCTGGAAGGCAGCCGCCGGAGCCTGGCAGGAGAGGATACAGGTCTGCAGTGTGAGTGAATTTTAAACGCGGAGGATGGGGTGAGTCTTGGCAGCTCACTTCTGTCCTAAGTGAACAACTCAAAGTGTTCATTAAAGGGAGCCCTTGAAAAGTGGGTCCCAGGATCCACTACGTGCCTGGATGAAGGAGTTTCTCTGAAACGTGGGAAGTCCAGCGATGGAGTTCTTTTCTCTGTGCGTAAAATAAAAAGGATCGGAAGATATCAGAGTGCTGTGTTCTTCCCAGGCCACTTTTGTCTCTTAGGGCAGCGGCTACTACAGAGGTGGTTGGACACACTTCGGTGGGCTAGCAAGTGTGCAGGGTCTCAGAAAGAGCATGAGCCCGGCTCTCACCCCCACCCCATTATTCATTAACCCCTGTCTGTCCCCCCAAATTTCCTTCATGCTGCTTCTTGCCCCGTCCATTTCCTATCCCTTCTCGTTCTCTTTTGCTGGCATTCTCCCCTGCCTATCTTCTATGCTAGATTTCTCTTCTGTATTCACCTCTGTAAAGTGTTTGAAGCCGCGAGCAATGCGTGTGATCCCAGGCCTCCATCCAGACGCTGGTTCTCGCCCATGGTGTTACTTCAGCACAAGGGCAGAGATGCGTAGAGGGCTTTGTGTCTGCCCTGGGGGCGGAGGGTGGCCTCCTGAAGGGGTCTGAGTGTGGAGCAAGAGGCTGATAGTAATTCAGAAAGCAGGAATTTGCCTTCAAAAGCTTTGGGAAGGTGGAACACGGGCTATTTATAATCCATCAGGGGATTAAAGAGAAAATAGGCAGGTTCTGGGGTATTGCTATAGATCACCCAGACAAGATGAAAAGATAGAGCAGCTCAGGAAATGTGTTTACAGATAAGAGGCGAGTTGAAAAAGCCGGGCCACGATCATGGAGACTTTGACTGATTGCCCCTACTAAATAATGTATAAATGAATGTGATTCAACAACTACTGATATTGACCAGCAACACAACGGGGGACAGATGGAGGCACAAGGCCGCACAATAAATCTCAGAAGCCTGCCTCCGCACGGGGCACCCACAGCCCTGAACTTTCGCTCTTGTCCTCCAACCAGACTACTCTCAGCTAGCTTTGGGGGAATGCATTCTTTATTTGTTCACTCATTTCTTGCCACACATTTGAGTACCTACCCTGTGTCCGATTGGATATATGTAGAAGAGGCAGACTTAGCCCCAAAGGACCTCACAGGAGGTAGACGAAACAGACCCAGCCAGTGAAAATCAGATCATGAACTTGGCCGAGATCAAGACAAAATGTACTGAAGACCTCAGAGGCACACCTCAGTCTGGGGAGTTTCTCAGAATTACGACCTGGTGTTTTTACTCCAGGATGAAAGAGTCTGGAGATATTCCTGCATGGTGGCAACGTCCCCCTTCCCCCTTTAATTACCAGGATTAAATTACAAGTATCAGGAGACAGCATATATTCAAAGTTCACTGAGAAAATAGAAGTGAGCCTGGAATGAATCCAATCCTCACCATTTCTCCTGATACACTAACATTTAAAAAAAAAAAAAAAAAACATTCCTTGTAATAAAAAGATCCAAGCAGACCAAACACTCGACAGTTTCTTGTTTGTTAGAATGAAAAGGTGGCAGAATTTGGGAGTAGATTTTTCTAAAAAGACGTTTGTTTCTGAAAAGACTACATACGTCACTTCTCTAATTCAGGCTGAATTATACCACCAACTTTCCTGGTTCTCTGGCTTGTAGACTGCATATCGTGGCAGAGCTCAGCCTCCATAGTCACATTATCCAGAGCGCATAATAAATCTCTTATATGTCGATCTATATCCTACTGGTTCTGTTTCTCTGGAGAACCCCAACTGATTCAGGGACCATCTTGGATTTCCCAGAGTGGTTTAGATTTCCGTTCTTTATCCCTGTATTGCCTCAATACCCAGTGCTTTGAAATCCTGCGAACAGATCCAGTCAATGGATACCAATGCTTGTTGATCTGAACTCAAGGTTACAACCCCCTGAGTTGCTTCTCTGACCCAGAACAAAACTAAAGCTACTGAAGACTAACCAGCCAAAGAGCTGAGGGCAGGAACACTCAGGGATAAAGGTCTGTTTCCGTGGCGGTCCCACGGGATGTACAGCATGGAATCCAGCTTCCTTCTGTCATATAAACCACAGGCTTCTGAAAGCGTCCCCTCTGGGTCCTCCTTTTTTCCTTCTCTGGACTCCCTTTTTGGGTCCAACACTTCTATCTGATGGCAAAGATCTGGCTTTGGCTCTCCCATTCCTGTTCACCTGGGGCATTGGCTTCTGCTTCGGGATGCCATGTCTAGTAGCTCATGGTACTCTGTCCCCAACCTCGGGCCATCATTCTCCAGCTGTCCTGCCACCATCCCTGAGGGACACACCAAAAGCACTTTATCAGAGCACTTATATGCATTATTCGTCTGGAAGATGGGGCACACTATTCACCCATTTCCTTTGGGTGACAAAGGCAGCTGTTCTATGCTAAACCAGTGGTCCTCAGCCCCAGCTGCACCCATGCCTGGGCCCCACACCTAGAGGTTTAATTGTGCCTTTAAAAACCTACATGGTTCCTTCAGCTTCAGCTTTTGTCCCGGTCTTGAGATCACAGGAGGAGTGTTTGTGCATTTCAGGTGGGATCCTTAGCTCAAAGGTCACCCACGAGGGAGTGGAACGCAAGAGTGGAGAGTTGCTCCTCCACCCCCCCTTCCACCGCCCCCCAAGGACCATGGCTGGTGATTGCAAGGGCCTCATGCAGAGACCCTTGGACACTCAGACTCATGGGGGACTTGAGTAAGCATCCCAGGTTCAAATGTTCTGCTCTGTTTTCCCTGGAATGACTCCCGGACACAGGGGTGCTTTGCTGGTAGTTTAGAGTCTCTTATGACTGAGGATTCAGTCCAACCAAGGCAAGCCAATGGCCGGGGGAAGAAATCATCGTGAACACGGAGGCAGCGCTGGTGCTTTTTGTTTTTCTAACTTTACAGCTCAAACCTCCAAAGATTTAAATTCACTTCTCTCCGATTTCATTTCAGAGGGTTCAAGGTGGCCAAACTCCAAGTAATTTTATACCTGAAATGACCATTTTCAGAATATGACATCACACATGGATAAGAACAGCAGGATTTTGTTTTGCTTTGTTTTTTCTAATCAAGGTGCAAACTTGACCCTTATAGTCTGGGTCCCAGCTCTCCAGCACGTTGGCATCTCTTCTCATGGCTCTGACGGGTCACTTTTCTTCTGTACAGAGAACATGCTGGCTGGTGAAAGTCTGAACTGAAAATACACAGTATCTGTTAAGACAATCCTGTTAACCTGTCATTGCATGCCAGGTGCACTGTTTCTTGTTTTAGAAATCCAGTTGAAAGAAACACATGAAGAAATCCATGAGGAGTAGCCAGTGTGAGTTTTTATGGGTATGGGTAGGGAATCTGCCTGTGGCAAGCCATACCAGTGCTGGCATGCCCAGAAAATTCCACCTGGAAGAGGGGGTAAGTGGCACTTGGCAAAGTTGTCCTCTTGTCTTAATTGGCTAGTCTTGGTTTTAAAAATGTGTTTTGTGGGGGCGCCTGGGTGGCTCAGTGGGTTGAGCCGCTGCCTTCGGCTCAGGTCATAATCTCAGGGTCTGGGATCGAGCCCCACATCGGGCTCTCTGCTCAGCGGGGAGCCTGCTTCCCTCTCTCTCTCTGCCTGCCTCTCTGCCTACTTGTGATCTCTCTCTGTCAGATAAATAAATAAAATCTTTTAAAAAAAATGTGTTTTGTGGATGTATGTTTTTCAGGGAGACAGTACGGTAAGCTTTTCAAAGACGGTTCCCACAGATCTCCTCTCCAGCCTGATTTTCTCTCAGGGCGAGGCTAACACTTCTCAAGGCATGGCCGGTGGGAGAAGACCTCACCCCCCTCTGGAGCCTAACAGTCTTCAAGGTTGGGCCTCCTGCTGGCCTTTCCTACCCACATCTCCTGGAGCTTGGCCACTGTCCAGCCAGTGCTCTTTGCCTCTCGGTCTGATCGAGTGTGTGACAAGAATGAGAAAGTGTGAAGCACAAGCGAACGTTTTCCCGCCGCATACTGTGTTTGGTTAGATGAGAAAAACTCACTCTGATTCCTTTTATGGGGCAGTAGGGTTCAAAAAAACCAAAGGAGTATCTGTGACATAAATTTCTAGTTTTCCAACTCAGAGAAAGGGCGGTGGTGGGGGTGGGGTCGGGGGGAGGATGCGACAGAGAAAGTGAGCATGCGCGGGCGCGCGAGCTGCTCCAGTAAATGCTCAGCTCAGCGAGGGCCGCTAGCAGACAAGCCTCGGATACAGTGCTGGGCTCGGAGTGAGTAGCAAGGGCTCCGTAAACATTTGTGGCATTCATCACTGATTTCCATATGAAATTTCCTCTTTCTCCACAATTGTCAAATTCCTAAGTGTCTTAAGCTTCGGAGCATGGGATGAATATAGGTTGCCCTAAAGCAAACAAAACCAAAATAGTATTGCTCTGGAAGATTCCTTTAGCCTCTTAGTCACCACAGGTGCTCATTAAGAGTTTTCACTTTTCTCGAAGGTGTGTCTTCGGCTAGGCTCATAGCCCACTTACACCACTCAGCCAAACGCCTTCTCTCTTCTGTACTTAAAACCCTATTCTCCCAAGCCAGAGAGTGGAAGACTACAGGAAAAATGTGACTCATAGCAGGTGTTGTTATTAAATCACCTTGAAGTGTCTCTTGTAAAAGATAACTCCCTGCATTGTAGCAATGTCTTTGACAAGAGAGGATTAGGGGGAAATTGCAATTACCTTGACATAAAGGGATGAATTAACTTTCCAACTTGCATTTTTGCAAGGCACAGAGTCAAGCCGCTTGGAATATAAACATAGAAGGCCCTCATAATAGCTTGGGGCACTTGAAAATTCAGAGGCTGGGCCAAGAGCCCTGAGAATGCGAGGCAACTTCGGAGGCGTTCCTCACCCCGGAGGGGATGCCTGCCTGGACAGAGACTGCCCGGGTTGCCCCCTCCTGTGTCAGTGGGGTTTAGAGGGCAGTCAGGGCTGAGTCCTCCTGGGGCTGATGCCCGCAGGCCACGGCTGCTGCAAGTAGAGCAATGCCCTCCTGAGACTTGACGGCCGCAGCTGCCCATTCACCAGGGCCTGCCAATGTTGCCGGAGCACTTGCTAGGCGTAGGCGGTGAGGGGAGGCAGACAGTGTTGGCTGCCAGGGACTTGGGGAAGTCAGACGTGCAACTGAGTGGCCATGAACCTCAGTCTACGATTCGTGTGTAAAAATACACACTTCTGTTTATTTTCTTGAACTCAAAGCTGACTAAGCTCTCATTTGGCCAGAGCAGCAGGAAATTCCAGCTCGTAGGTTTGTCCTGAAAGCCCAGCGTTTTTAAGAGGATTTTGAGAATGCGGGGCCTCTGGTCCCAGGTCCATGGGAGCTGCTGCAGGCATCCCTATGGCCTCTCAGGCCTTCGAAGGACTCAGAGGCTCAAGACGGCAGGCAGCTCAGAACTGCGCCTCTGTTTTCCTGCCGCTCTTGGGCACCTGAGCCTTGGCCAGAACAGGGAAGGCCATGAGTGGGCACTGAGGTCTAGTCACAGCTCCCCGGACATGGCCACATGGCAGCCTGCAGTCGCAGATAGACCACCCCTCCCTATGCGGGATATCACCTAGAGAGAGGGCCTCCACCACCCTTGGGTGGGAGGGTGCTGCTGGGCATCGTTGTCCTATGTTGTACTTTAGACTCTCTCCTAACATCATTTTGTCCTATTCTTCACTGAAGCCATGCCAATAGAGGGCTTAGAATGGTTAAAAAGGCTAATTTCTTAGAAAATGTGCATGAGGGAACCATTCTACCACACTTGGCTACCCTCTTGTCTGGTTTCCCTAAGCTCCCGCACTGCCAACATTCATCCACTCTGCCTTCTCAGAGAGCCACATGGGAAGTATGGCGCTCTCCCTTCCTGTCATGGGAAGAATGGCGCTCTCCCTTCCTGTCATGGGAAGTATGGCGCTCTCCCTTCCTGTCATGGGAAGAATGGCGCTCTCCCTTCATCTCCTGCAGAGTTTAGTGTTTTACATGAAGAGCAGGGCCTTCATTCAGCTTCTACTTCCTCTCTGGAAAAATCTCCCAGAACAAAGGAGTATAGAGCCTAGAACCCGGTGGAAAGGAAGACATAGAAAGACAGCGGAACAGCATCCATACAGGAGTTCACTAGGCTACACCACCAGGGCCCCCGATTAGAAAATGCATGAAGATTATGCAAGAGGAATTATCCCAGCCAAGGGGACACACCAGGCTGGTCTGAAGAAAGGAGAGGGCCTCCTTGAAGAGTCATGATAGGGTTGGGACATCAAGGACAAAAAAGGAGTTAGCCAGGGGAAGCACGGTTCAGGTGTCTCATGGCCTGCTACAGAACCAGAGCGAGTGGAGCAGATGCGGTCTGGGACCTGAGAAAAAGCCCGAAGCACAGGAGGACAGAGTGGAGACAGTGATGGTGACCCAGTGGTTGGTGGTCTGCCCTCTTCCTCACTGAAGGGTTCGCCCTCCACTGGCTGCTTTATTAAGAGTGTTGTCTCCTTGCGGGGGCAGTACCGACAGAGGAGAGGGAATCCGTGTGGAAGCTGGAACAGCTGAAGAAAAGAACTGGTGTCCCTACCACAAGCCAATGTGGAAAGCCAAGAGATGATGGCACTCGGAGCTGGAATGAGCTGCTCAGGCTCTGAGGCTCACAGGCTCTTGTGAGGCTCAAGTTAACAGGGCAGGGTCTGCTCGCCGTCTGCTCCGCTCCTCCCCTTCCTACTCTCTCCCTCTCTCTGTGTGTCAAGGGCCCTCTCTGTGGGTTCCAGGGTCTGCTTGTTCCCCAGCCAGTGAGAGGGTCTTGGTGGCAGATTAGAGATGGGACAAGTAGGAAGGCCAGCTATTTCTTTCCTTTCTCTCTTCTCTCTGGAGCCAGCTTCCTCAGGAGGGAGCTGCCATGTTCTAGCTTCCACTCAGTGAGGGATCCAGGGCCCAGTCTCCTCTAACACAGACCCTCACTCCATCCCTCACCTTAGAGGTGCGAGGAGCTCTCTGCTTTTGCTAATCTCTAGGTTGATCACAGCCTCTTGTTTGTCTGTTCAGCCTCTTGTATCCCTGTGTGTGTGTGTGTGTGTGTTTTAAGGGTTATTTGACAGAGAGAGCGCACAAGCAGGGGGAGGGGGAGAGGGACAGACAGACTCCCCACTGAGCAGGGAGTCCGATATGGGGCTTGATCAGGACCCTGGGATCATGACCCGAGCCGAAAGCAGACACTTAACTGACTGGAGCCACCCAGGCGTCCCTATCCTCTCTGTTTTAAACACCAAGTGGTTTCTGTGTTCCGGGATAGACAGGAACCCATACAGTGAGTGGCCATGGTGATCTTCCATGGGCAGCTGCTATGGGCTCTGCTGTGCTCCCCAAAAGACATGCTCAGGTTCTAACCTCCCCCCACCTCTGAATGTGACCTCATTTGCAAGAGGGATCTTTACAGGTAGAATGAAGGTCATTAAGGTGGGCCCTCATCCAGTGACTGGTGTGCTTATGAAAAGGAAATGTGGCCTCAGTCATATGCATAGGAATGGCAGGTGAACACAGACACACAGGGCACTTCCCTTGTGGTGGCAGAGGTGAGGAAAGCAGCTCTAGAGAAGAGACAGGCACCACCAGAAGCTGACAAGTCTCAAAAAGAACGTGGCTCTGCTGACACGGATTTCAGACCTCTAACCTCCAGAATCACTGTGAACTTGTATTGCTTTCATTCCCGTGCCCCAAACCCCCACCTCTTGGTACTTGGTTATGGCGGCTCTAGGAAACCAACACCCCAGCCAGGGCCCATTCCCTGTGGAAGCCCCTTAGGTCTAGCTCTCTCCTTCCCCTACTCTCCACACCCACCTTCAGTCCAGACTACCCCAGACAGACTGCCTTTCCCTGCACAGGGCTTGTCTTCCAGGAGAGGTGTTGGAGCTGGTCTCCAAGAGCATAGCCGCTAATTGGGCTCAGCCCATGTAACTCTGTTACCATCAGAGGGAGGTTGTGGTTGATCGCTGTCAATGCCTGTCCTGGTTTTCATGTTTTAGTTACAACCCACTCCCGCCCAAACAAACAGAAACCAAGTGTACTTGAGTTCAAGGGGGCATACATCACCCAGAGATGTCTGAGAAGTCACAAAAGCACTCGTGTGCCTCTGCCTCTGGAAAGGACCAGAACGGGCCACCGTCTGTCGTACAGAGCACTGGATTTTTCTGCTGCTCTAACCCACAGCTCACACACCCACCTGACACACTACTAGCCACAGAGAGACAATGACCTGATTCTCCTTTGGTTCAAGTCTCCATTCGCAAAGAAGAAAATCTGATTGGCTCAGCTTGGGTCAGGTGTTCACGCCTTATCCAACTGGCTGTGTCCAAGCGGGCAGGAGCACACCCCCCTTCAAGTCAGGGCAATGTTCAAGCTGGGCAGGGGTTTACTGCAGGGTCCACTTGCCCCAGAGGAAAGGTGTGTTCTGGGGCTGATGTCCTCTGGGCCAAGGCGGGGCCAGGAAATAGGGCGCCAGGCCAAGTTCCGGCTCTCACCTCCCAGTGGGGGCCCTCGGGACTCCTAGCTGGCCCTCACCAGACACCGCCATCTGGATGTGCAACACGAAAGGGTAACTGGAGAATTCACTCTACCCTAGTTAAACCTGCAAAATCAAACCTCCCACCTCACTAAATGATGTGTGATTCTGTTATGTAATCTGTGGGTAATAATAGCTCACATTTATTGGACACCTAAAACGGGCCAGGCACTCTGCTTAAGTGTTAAAAACATTCTCTCTAATGTTCATAATTCCACAAGATCGGTTTCCTTATTCAGTTTCATCCCCGTCTCCCTACCCAGCCTGCTGCACTGCACACTCTAGTGTCAGATCACAAGGTAAAATGACTACTGTCTTCATCGTTCTGCTACTTAAGAGCTGAGGCATGCACATGGTTCAAAACTCAGAGCAGGATGGGTGGAAAGCTAGTCTCCTCCCGTTTCTGTATCCCAGCCGTCCCATTTCTCTCCCTAAAGGCAACCACAGCTATTGGCCTCTTTTTTTTTTTTTTTTTTTTTTTTAAGATTTTATTTATTTATTTGACAGACAGAAATCACAAGTAGGCAGAGAGGCAGATCGAGAGAGAGGGAAGCAGGCTCCCTACTGAGCAGAAAGCCCGATGCGGGCCTCGATCCCAGGACCCTGAGATCATGACCTGAGCTGAAGGCAGAGGCTTTAAACCACTGAGCCACCCAGGCGCCCAGCTATTGGCCTCTTACACGCAAAAGAATACACAGGCATTTATGCTTGTGTATCTGTAGACATGGTAAATTCCTTTTCCCATTATTCTAAAACTTTTTCACATTCCGTCTTGGTAATGGCTCCCACTGGCCTTGCTGATGGTCGGGTGTAAGATGTGAGAAAGAAAGGAGTCCAGGGTACCTCTAGTATCACTGGCTGAGACAAGGACAGTTGGTCGGGAAGGTGGTCAGCAGCAGATTTGGAGGCACAGGGGATTAAGAGTTCTGTTTTAGATAGGATACACGTGGTGGTGTGGCTTGAGTTGGTACAAGTCCAGCTGGCAGTTGGATGAACTTGCTCAGTGGACAGGTCAGGGGAAGAGATACCAATTGGAGACCATTCCCTATAGACAGTATTTAAAGTCATAAGGCCAAAAGAGATTATATTCTAAGACTCAGTCCATGGATCTGTCTTTTATTAGATCAGTACTCCCCAAAGTGGCTTGGCTGGTCCATTCTTTACCAAGCTCTGAACAAGACCGCTGATAGAAGGGGGCTCACAGCCTAAGGAAAGACACAGATGGTTACTGGACAATGTATTCTGTGTTACACATGAAGAACGGTGGGGCAGCAGAAGAGCAGAGGACTAATAGCCCAAGTCATAAGGAAAACAAAAACTCTTGTAAATTGCAACATTTTTTTAACATTTTATTGTTGCCAATTGGAGGTACAATGAATTTACCTCTGTAAATGAAGAATATTATATTCTTTTCTCCCCCTACCCACTAAATAAATCAAACAAATAAAAGACTATTCAATTCAAGTAGCACCAAATCATTAGGCTGTTTGGGATCCTACAGAGACTGACCTGGCCCTAGCTGGCCTCATCTGCCTTGGTTTTTCCCCAAACCAATCACCCAGATCTCTCGATCAAAGCTGCTGCTTACTTAAAAGCTTGTGAAATCAAAGAGGCAGGTGAGAGTCTTGAATTTTCCCTTGGCATCCGAAGAGTTGGGCTTCTTGTGTTCTCAGCACAGAGAGAGAATACAGCTGTGTTCGCTCACACAGCTCTAAAGGGAGCCATCCAATGTGGACAGTGTACCCTGGTCTTATGGCCCCTTCAAGAGTCCGTAAAGGCAGAATCCTACCCAGAGCCCTGCCCTGTGTTTATGTTATTCCAGACTAACAGAACTGGGTAACCAGACTCTATTCTAGGCATTCCTTTCCCCCAGCCCTGGCCAAAGTCTGAAATCTTCATAACATCTCTCAGATTGGAGTGGAAATCTCAGTGTAGATGCATTTACTGTAATTAGATTCAGCCCACCATGGTGACTCAGGTAAGTGTGATGTAATTAGCAAAGCAACCTAAATGCATTTGTGCAGCTTTTGAGTTGTTCTTCAAAACAAATGGCCCCACCGGGCGGAGGGGAGATGCTACCACACTGTATGGAGACTGTGAAGCTATGAACAGTATCTAGCTAGGTTGTTAGAGGAATGCACGCTCTAATTAAGACTGTGGAGGGCTCCCCCTTCTCCAGCAGAGATGTCCTCAGTGCTCCTTGCCCTTGTAACTGAATCTTGCAAGGCTGGGCACCACGCAAAGTGGGACTTAATTTTCTCCAAATCTTAACACTTTGGGGGGTTGGGTATGGAGTTCTTCCTTCCAATGGGGGAGTCTGTCTGTTTTATTTTGTTGGTTTTTTGGAGAGAGAGAGAGCGAGAACAAGCACAGAAAGGGCAGAGGGAGAGAGAGAATCCTAAGCAGACTCCATGCCCAGCACAGAGCCAGATGCAGGGCTCAATCTTGCGACCCTGAGAACCTGACCTGAAACTAAGAGCAGATGCTTAACCCACTGAGTCACCCAGATACCCCCCCCCCTTTTTTAAAGAATTGAGCAAACAGAGTTTACAAAATTAAATATTAAGGATTCATGCCCCTCCAGGGGGCACTAAAATCTATAGAGATTATTGAAGATTCAATCACTCCAAACTAGAAACACCTGGCTGAGTGTTTGGAGGCATGCAGATGGTGAGGGTAGTGGTGGCTTATCAGAGTGTGGTCTAGAATCTGCCATAGGATGAAGGTGTTACTAAGACATGGCTGCTCAGGGCAAGATTACATGTGGGAGGCTGAATAATCCAGGAAAGTGATGTCCCACTTCCTAGTTCCCAGAAGCTGAGAATATGTTGGGTTACATGGCAAAGGGGACGGGAAGAGGTTAAGTAGCTGCTCTTAAACTACAGAGATTTTCCTAGATTATGCTTTGGACAAAATGAAGAGCATAAGGAGAGGATAAACCCCAGTTAGCAATGACAAGGAGGGGGCACATGGGAGGCCGGGATGGTGGGAAGAAAGAGATTCTTCTGTGGGAGCAACAGGTATGCACGGTTAGCGATGGCTGGCCAGAGGCCAGAAAATCTGCTTTGTAGTCCTGCTTCTTACAACCCCTCCAGGCTGCAATCTTTCTGAGCATTTGCAAAATAGGCCTGCGAGACTTCCCCTGCCTCTCAGGCTTGTCAGGGTCATGCGAAGAGCCTGCATCAGTTCTTGGTAATATGTGATTTGGGATCCAGAAGATGGTGTGATGTCACAGGTGAAGTTTAAGCCTCTGAAGCGAGCGACTTGTCCTCCCCACCCTCCGCCCTTTGTCTGAAGCTTCTCGGACACAGGCTGACACAGGGGAGGCAAGCTTGGAGTTCCCAGCTAACATCCCACATTTGGTGAAAACTCTGAATCACGGCTTGCTGGCTGCTCTGGGTGTGCTTTCCATAGCATCCAGCACCATTGGCTTCTCTGTGAAATCAGTAGGAGATATACCCCACCCTGGAAAGAGCAACTCCCTCCAGTCAGGGGCTCTCTTCCTGGAATAGTCTCCCGTCCTCTCCAAAGCGCTTGATGTTGGGCCTGAAGTGCCTCGCTTTCCTGGAGGAACTCAGGTAAACCCCTGTGAAGCTGGAAACTCGGACAAGGAGCACTCTTCGTCTCCAAGTCAGCCCTTTGTCCTCTGTTCTGTGCGTGAACACAGAAGGCTTTCTGAAAAGAGCCAGTGGATGCTTCTAGAGCTAAAGGGTGAGGTCTCTGAGAGATAGCAATCTCTATCAAGAACTGAAGCCACCCATCTCTGCAGCCTCGCCTTATAACACCTGCACTCCAGCCTGTGTGACTGTCCTGTGTCTTCCTTTCTTGTACTGTTCTGGTCCCAGGTCATGGCTTTTGCCCCTCTGCCTGGCGACTCTAACCAAAACACTCTGCCTCTAGACCTTCAGGTGGCTGTCTCCTTCCTCAATTTGGGGTTTTGGCTTGAATGTCATTTCCTCAGATTCACCATGCTGGACCCCCTGCAAATGGTGCCAACTCCCACTCCTCTGACCGTCTCATGGAATTCATTTTCTTCCAGGTCCTTCTTACTACTGAAAGTTGGAATTTTTTTTTTTTTTTCTTTCTGTATCACCCCTTGAATGTAAGCCCTATGAGAGCAGGACCCTGTCTATCCTGTTCAGCGCAGTACCCCTAGAGCCTGGAGCACAGCCTGGACACTGGCGGTGCTCAATGCATATTTATTGAATATACACCTCAACTCGGGACCCACTACATACCAGGTAAACACTGAAGTGCTCTGTGGGCCTTCTCATGGACACTTCTGGTAACTCTCTGGGAGGTAGATTTTGTTCTCTTGGTTTTACAAGTGAGCCAGTGGAGGCTGGAGAGACTGGGTGACTTGCTTCAGATTTTCTAGCTGGCAAGTAGGAGATCCTGGATTAGAACCCATGCTCCTAACAGGAGCAACACTGAGTGGTTGCTCCTAGCTTCAAGCACAAGGACCATATGTGTGAAGGATCCATGACTGAAGTCCAGAGTGACGTCCTGACTGCAGTTTTTTAAAGTCACGCTTCTCTAAATGTAACGTGCATTCGAATTACATCGAGATTTTGTTCATCTGGACTTGTTTGCCTGGTCATCATTCCATTGATCTGTGAGGTGGGGAGCGGGTGTGGAGGGTGGAGTGTGGGTCCCACAGCCATTCTAACAAGCTCCCCTGTGGAGTTGGTGACCACTGCCGCCCCCCTTTAAGAGCCAGGGTTCAAAGGGTCCTCTGATTTGAGAATTTGGACAGCTATTTGTAAAACAAAGACAGGAAAAGAAGGAGCTGGTAAAGCTTGTGGTCAAATCTTTTACCACAGCTGAGCAAAGAGAGCAGCAAGCAGTTGCTCCTGCCCTGGGAGAAGCGGATGTTATTCTAGCGCCTTCTGCAGCCCCGTCAGAGACAGAGTCCTGGAAACCTGGGTCTAACATGTGTGTCGGAATCTGTTTGGTTTCCTGCTGTGTAGTCCTTGGCTGAAGATCAATGAGGGGGCTGAGCCCACTGTAGAAGGCCATCTCTCTAGCCATGTTCTTGTCCCCCCTACTCCCACACCTGGACTGTGTTCCTGGCCCCCAAACACTGTTGTCCAACTCTGAACTCCAAAGAGGTGGCTTGCCTGGGGTTTAGGAGTTTCTATGAGTGCCTACCATTTGCTAGAAGTTTTTCTCCATTGACAACAAGTGTAAAATGTCTGCTCTGCTTGTATAGAGGGTGGTTGTGAAGAGTGCTTTGAGAGGTAGAAAGCAAGATTTCCCGCATGTGGCTGGGATGGGTTTGGGGAGGGACAAAGACCCAGAGAGCAATGATCACAGGGTGAGAAAGTTCTTCCCTCCTTTCAAGTGTGTTTCAACCCTCCAATTAACTTAGAGGAAAGTCTCACATCAATGGTAGTTCTCATTTTTTTTTTTTTTTTTAAGCAGAGAGAGAGAGAAAGGTAGTAAGCAACTGTATCTAGCTAGACTTTAGTGATATTTTGTTTTCGAAGCCTTTCCTTAAAAGATACATTTAAATAAAGTAAGTAAAGTAGGTATGATGGTTTTAAAAAAGTAAATAATATCATAGGTTGAAGGCAGATGTGGTAGAAATTGTGAAGTGGGTCATCTTGGCACGTGGCATAAAGGATCTCAAAGGGGCATGGCTAGATTGTTCACCAGAGAAGACGAAGGCCCTGGACAGATCCACCCCGTCCTGCCAGATCTGTGGACATTGCAAGAGGCTATATGTGGCCTGCTCACCCCACTGGAGTGTCCTCAGGCAGGACATGGAGAGGAGACTTGATCCCAGCCAAAAGCATGCAGCTAAGTTCCAGCCATGGGTTAGCAGAGGTCTTCAGGCCTCGCTCTGTGGGACATTGTGGGGAGAAATAAACATAATGACATAAAAGCTCCATCATCTTGTGTGAGCCGTCAGTAGGGACAAATCGACTGTTGTACTTCGGCCTTGGATTTTTTTGTTCGTTATGATTAAATGAGCTTTAAGGACTATAAATAGACATTGTGTATTCTGTGTCTCCTTAAATCACACCGAAGTGGGCCAACGTGAAGGAATCTTTTGGGAATTCCAAGGCAACAGAGGGCCACAGAAACAAGACCAGCTTCCAGCATCACAGACTTGAAGCAGAATTCTGGCTTAGCCACTTGCCCTGGGCCAAATGGTGCCCCCACTCCTCCACAGGCTGAAGTCTGGCCCCCAGTACCTCAGCACATGGCTCTATCTGGAGATAGGGTCTTCGAAGAGGTTACTTTACATGGGGTCATTCAGGTGGGCCCTAAGGAGAGGAGAGGAGAGGAGACCAGAGGGGCAACCATGTGGTGAAGACAGACAGCTGAGGGCCATCTAGAGGGGACAGAGAGAAGCTTCAGAAAGGAAACCTGCCCTCCCCTTGATCTCATATTTCTAGCCTACAGGGCTGTGAGAAAAGAAATGTATATTGCTTACGCCCCCCAGTGTGGGGTTTATGTTCCAACTGCCCCAGCAAACCAGTCCTAGCTCACACTCAACATTGGGTGGTCTTGGGTAGTTTGTTCAACATCCCTGAGTCTCTGTGTCCTCATCTATATATTCGGATAGTTCCAACCTCATAGAGATGTTCTGTGCTGATACACATAACACACGTTGTAATTGACAATTTACTTCAGGTGAATCACTCTTCTCCCATTTTCAAAGAGGTTAAGGCCCAAAGTGATAGCTGTGATTCCACCTCCTGGCCTAAAACTGGCTAAGACGTGAGCAGCTCTTACCATATAGCCCTTATCAGAGCTAGGTAGTCCCCTTCTGTGACTCATAACTATTAACACGAGGCTGCTTGTTAGATTTCCACTTTCTTGATAAAGCAGATCTCTGCCCAATGTTTTCCATAGCTCATCAGCTCGCCTGGGAGAGTGTATGAAGCAGAGAGTCACTGAAGAGATGTGAGCAAGGGCACAAGTGCTGGGTGTGGGGCCTCAGGTAGCGAGGATGCTGGTCACTTCCCACAGTGCCCCGGGATGGGGGTGACAGAGGAGGGACTGGAAGCAGCTGGTGGGGCTGGTGTGGGGACTCTAGGATCACACCTAGGCAGGGCTCCAAGGCTTTATCTCTGAGACTCTAGAAAGGTTTTTCTGCCCTCTGATTTGGTTTCCTCCTCCCTAAGATAAGAGGTTGCAAATAGTGTGGGTACTTTCATTTTATGTAAGGATTGCGTTCCTGAAAATCTAGTACAATTCAAGGTGTACAGGTTTAGAATAATTTATCTAATAATATATAGTAAGCTTGATGTGTATTCTGATGGCTAAGTTGGCTTGGCATTATTTTTCCACTTTGAATTTCATACCTTTCTGAATGATCCCAACCTTTTAAACTTATACATGGCTTTGACGTACAATATCAGTGAGGATTATTTGGCTGCTGGGAATCTTTGTAAGGAAGAGTTCTGCTCTGTATTTTAAAAAATGAAAATAAGTTTTAGATGCTTGGTACAATGGACTCTTCCTACAGCAACTTCTCTTAAAAAAAAAAAAAGAGCCCTTGGGATGGATGGTCAGTTTTCCTACCTGCTTCATAAGCTTTTGCAGAATGTACCTCCAGGACTGTGGGTCAGAGGGCTGGGGAGGGAGCTGGTGTCCAGCAGTGAAATAATTAACCTGCCTGTCACCTAAGCCCAGGGAGACCCAGCTTAGGCATTGCCAGTATAAGGCAGCAAGATAGCCAAGCTGAGGCTTCAGAGTGGAAGCTCTCCAACTGGGTATTCCAGAGTCATTCAGCAGAAAACCAGAGACCAGCAAATTCATACCTGGAATAGTTTTTATAGCCAGGTCGTGAAAAGCAGCTGAGATGCTCAGTGGACCTCGGCCAGCCGTTTTGTGTGGCCACTGCCAGTTGGGGTTGATGAGGCTGAAGGTCTTCCCAAGTCTTGTGCCCTTTAAACCCCCAAAACAGGAGGAGCTCAGCACGCACACAGAGCTGAGAGCCTACCTCCCCTTTTTTGCATTAGCTTCAGGCAGGAGGCAAAGGCCTGGAGCCCTTGACATCATGTGCCGAGGCTCCCCTTACTTGGGAGAAGCACTGGCTGTGTCTCTCACCATGAGAAAATGGATTAGTCTGATAGCAGAGCTCAATTAAATGTCAAGATAGGGCGATAGGCAGGTAGAAGAAAGGCTTCAACCCTTGTAGGAGGGCATAACTGGGCAGTTAACTCTTGGAAGATCTCCAAGGCTCTAGTGCAAACCTCCCTTGGCTGGATTATTTTAGCAAACCTCAAGGCACTTGAACTCACCTTGGCTCTGTGAGCTGGGGGCTATCATCTTTAGTAGCCTCCAAACCACGCTGTCAGAACGTGGGAACTTGATGACTTCATTCCGCTCCTGGGAAAGGCAACAGACTTGTGGGATTTTCAATGAATGCATTAAATTTGTTGACTATCAAAATAGAAAAGTAGAGAAAAATAAACACACTCTTCCAGGATCTCAGCTGCAGCACGGGGTGGGGGCAGAGTTGAAATTCCTGCTCTCAACCATGTTATAATTTTTAAGAGACCCTCAGAGTTCCTTCCCAATACACTCAGGTGGGAGGGAGGGTACACCTGTCTTCCGCGGGCCTCTTGGTCCCATCTCCCGCAGGACTCCGATTTCCTGTAGGTGGAAGAACAAGACGAGGGATGGAAAACTGGCTCCCCTACTGTGTGAATAGGGGCAGAAGCCTCATGAGAGTTTAAAGCATGCTTTAAAAAAATCATGTAGCTATATCTACCTTAGTCAATGTGGAAAAAAAAGGATGGTGGTGGTGAGGTAGATAGATCTTCTCCCGCATAGGTAAGGGAACAGAGCGGTACAGCCTTTTGGGAGAGATTTGCCAAACTTATGTCAATACCTTGACAATCCCCAGAGACTGATTTGGTCTGTCGCTTTCTGGGAGTCGGTCTAAAAGAGCTCACCCGGAGACTGATGTGTGAAGAGACTGTCATTGCATTGTTAACAGCAGTGAAGGATGTGGAAGACCTCCATGTTTGCCGTATGGGCAATCTTTGGTTATATTCATATTGGCCTAGCCCTTCCCAGCATCCTCCTAGCTGACCAAAGATAAATGACAGGGGGAAACGCTCGGGGTGTGGTAGGAAAAGAGGCCGGAAATAAAGTGTACACGGCAGTAATAGCTTTGGGAAACCCCACACTCAAGGAGCAGAACGTACCCATCCTCTCCCGGGGCTGGGGTTAGGGTTAAATCTTCACTGTCTTTTTTCATCTTTTCCTGGACATTCCCAAGAGGTCAAAATTGGGCCGACCCAGTTTCTGTAACCAGAAAAAAGAAAAAAAAAAAAAAAAAAGCTGCTCCCCTCCCAATAAAATTTAAGTCAGCATCTGATGCTTTTCACCTGGATGAAGGTGGGGGACATGTGGTCCGAGTCCCTGCTCCAGGCCGAGAAGCCCTGAAGCTGGAGGAGGACGGCGGGAGCCCAGGGACTGCTTTGTGTTTTGGCTCTTGTTTGCTTTGCTTATGACCCCTTCAGGAGAGAGGGGAGGTAAAGGGAGAGCTCATCCAGTTTTTAATCCCCTCAGCTAATTACCAGAACTTTCTTGTGGTTTTACTGGGACTCTCTTTGCTAAGTGGGTGGATTTACACTGTTTGTGTTTGTATGTTGTACTTGGATTATGCCTTAATGTGTCGCTGTGATGACAGGGTTTGCAAGCAGTGGGCAGGCGAGCCTCCCTGTTTTTAATGGAAAGCACATTCCAGCACTTTATTTTATCTGTAACGCATAGAGCCGCTTAGAACAAAGCGTTGCCCCTAAGACATGGTCCCCGAGAGTCTTTAATAAGGACCAGACCCCTGTGAAGGTATTAATTAAATATTTTAAGCCGAATGGCTTGAGCTGGCCGGGGGAATTTTTATGAGGGGAGGGACTGTCTTTAAAACCAGGGCCGTTTCTGTAACAGGAACCTGTTTTGAAGGAAATGTTCTTGGGTGGGACTCCATGGGTACCAGGCTGTCAAACGTCTGGGCCAACTTGATGTCAGAAACAGACGTTCTGAATGTTTCAAACAATGTTTGTGGAATTTGGACACAATTCTAGAGTGGTTTGAACACAGAGGAGGATAAGGAGAGTCTGAGCGTGGCAGGCACTCTCAGAGGCGGGTTTCGCACAATGGTCCTGTGACAGAGGCTCGGACAAGACCATTTCACAGAGAAACGAATGGAGTGGCTGCTTTTCAAGGTCACAAAGTGTGGTGGAAGAGCCAAGCTCCAAAGCTGCATTTAAAAGTCAGTCTGTCGGGGCGCCTGGGTGGCTCAGTGGGTTAAACCCTCTGCCTTTGGCTCAGGTCATGATCCCAGAGTCCTGGGATCGAGCCCCTCATCGGGCTCTCTGCTCACCAGGGAGCCTGCTTCCCCCTCTCTCTCTCTCTGCCTGCCTCTCTGCCTGCTTGTGATCTCTGTAAATAAATAAAATCTTTAAAAATAAAAGTCAGTCTGTCTGTCTGTCACCCATCTCTAGTTCAGAATCCTGCCCTCTTTCTCAGAAAGGAGAAGGAATAAAGACCAGTATATCAAGCAGATCCCGGTCCAGATGACGGGGCTTTCCCTAAATGCCAAGTAATCAGAGTTACTGAACACAAGGTTTACTGTGGAGGCACAGACTTAGCAGATTGTTTTGGAAGGTGGCGCAGCGTGGTGAGAAGAGCAATGCACTTGGAGCCAGAGGTCCAGGTTTGGATGCTGGCTCTGCCCCTTGGGACCCAGAGCAACTCCCGCCCTGAGCACGTTTCCTGTCTTCAAACTTAAAATTGTATTCGGCATCATCTAGGTGCTTGGTGAAGGGGACTTAGAGCTGAATTGGTTCTAGTCGAGAGGTAAGATGTAGGGAGGGAGTGGCCTTTCATTCTCCTGTGGACCCTTTTGGGTCTTCAGGGATCATCATTTCAGTGAGTTCATCAGGAGCTCCCCCTTTCCTGGCCAGTGACGGCTGAATTGACAGACTGCGGTGAAGACATGTCCAGATAACGGATGCTCCTCATGAGGGTAATCCTCTTCCCATAAGCCCAAGCGTGTGGCTGGACATGTCTGACGCTGGTGTGGCTACTTCTGGCATTCATCTGATTCATTCCAGACCCTTGGCTCCGCTGGCCCCCTCGTGGGACCACCCTCCGTGCGTCCCCACCTGCTCCTGAAACCCATCCTTCTACTTTCTCAGAGGTTATGTTGCCTCGTACATAAAACCTTTGAATCTGCTCCAAATAAAATATGTGTTCATGTCTGTGAAGGTCCTTTGGGATTGGGGACCAGAGGGTATCCACATGGAAGGGCTAATTTTTCTAGTCCCTTTGATGGGCCTGCGCTGCCTGCTGCTGCACACTCTCTGGGTTTTCAGAAACTTCCAAGCTTCTCCGTACAACCATTCTTACTTCTTTAGTTCAAGAGTCCCCTGCCCCAACCTCTTCTTTCTCTACCTTCCTTAGGGAGCAATGTTATGGGGCCAGTTTACATATATCCCAACCTCCAGACTATGCATCAGATACTCCAAGGCCACATAATGTCTTAAGAGGTGAAGTCCTATGGGGCTGGTTTTGCCCCGAACGGCCGACTGGCCTCCAGCCAGGAGAAGGGCAAAAGAAACGCGGGATTGAGGGCAGAGCTCACCCACCCTCTGCTCACTTTCTCGCGTCCACTAACCTCTTTGCCTCACTTCCTCTTTAAGATGAAAATCCCATTCATGACTTGCTCAGTGCGCTTTGGAAGGATCACGTGACCCAAGACCTACAAAGCACTTAGCCTGGTATCGGGTCCCCACACTGCTGCCAGGACTGCCAATACAGAGAGCTGGAAACCTAACGATGAGAGGCAGAACATCCCACATGAGAAAAACTGGTTTTGAGTCTCCATGCTCTCACTCACTGGAATATTTGGGCAAATGAACCTCGTGGAGCCTCTTCCCTCATCCCAACAATGCACCTGACCGTCGCTCACTCCCCAGGCAGTGGGGAGGTCACGTCTCTAGGACTGCCTCCTGCCCCCAACCACAAGCTGCGCACGGTGGGTCAGTCCGCTGGTGTTGTAATGGTCTCGCCTGCCACGGCTGAACGTTCCCAAGTGTTGGGGGGTTGCTGTTGCTTTGGGAGCTTTGCCTCCACTGGCACTTGGAACGGAGAGGTCTGCAGGGCAAGCAGATAGAGGTTCAAGTTGAGGAATGCTGTGTACTTGGACTGACAGTGATTCACAACACATCTGCACAGACTGCTCTGAGTCCAGACATCTGCCAGAGGGAGGGAGAAGGGGGAGCTGTGAGCAAAGGATGTTCCGTCCCTGCGAGTATAAACACAGCACCGTCTGTGACCTAAAAAGGCTCGGTTGGGAGGGCCCTGGAAATCTGTTGTCTGTTGTTCGGATGATGCTCAGCCTCCCCAAGGAAACTCCTAGGAGCTATCTGTGTTGTGTCTGGGAGCTATCACAGGCCAGAGCCGGCCCAGGCTGGGCCTACCACTGCTCCGGCTGGGCTCTGCGGCTCCCCATGCCACGGGGGGAGATGTGCTAGGATAGTGCCAGCCACCTGTAAGGCCCTGTGAGCGCATGTGTGGAAGCCCCAGGCTTGGTCCCAGACCCGCCACTGTCCCAAGTAGCCTGGGCACTCCTGTCCCCAGCACGCACTCCTTGGTGTTGGGGATAGGATCTTATTTTTCCTGCGTCCTTTAGGCCTGGAACCGAATATCTGTCCAGCAGATGTTTATTAAATTAAACTGCAAGTCTTGTATAGTGACCAGCTTCTCTTTCAATTAATACATGCTTTTTTAAGAAAAATCAAGAAGTGATTTCTGATGTTTGAGACAGAACTCTAGAGACCATACTCAGACTTTTTTGTTCATAGAGACTTGTTTTCAATGTTAAGATAGTGCTGGCTTAAGCATCTTAAGATAGTGCTGGCTTCTCAGGCCCCCCAGAACTGGGACTTTGAGGGGAAGGTTGGAATCTGTTCCAGAGACCAGGAAGATCTCCAGGTTTTTCCCAGAATGTAGAGCAGCTGCCCCTTGGTCCAGGCTGATCGGCTGTGGGGAGCAAGGCAGAGCGCTTCACTCTGTAGGGTGCTGCGAAGCAATGATCATCCTCTTGAAATGATTTCTACCAGGATGACTGGTGTCTTTATAAGAAGATGGCCTGTGAAGACAGAGGGACCCAGGTGGAGTCCCACGTGACAAACAAGGCAGAGAGGGACACTGCATTCTGAAGTCAAAAAACACTAAAGATTACCTGCAAACTACCAGAAGCTAAAAGAAGGTTCAACTTTGAATCTACCAGACATTCTTTTATATTTCTCTTCTGGTTTTTCTCTTATGCTCGCCTGTATTTTCCACATTCATCTGCTGGTGTTCCTATTTAATGACTCGAGGGCAGGCATTTTTCACTCATCTCGTCTCCCTGGTGCTTCTGATAGTGACTTCCTTAGGCTGCCACTTTTGAACTCTTTCCCTGTCCCATGTTTGTGTGTATGGCTGCACACGTTGCTCACTGCACAAGACTCCTGGCCAAGGGGAAAGTAGGGCTAAAAGTCCCACCTTTGCTATGTTTGCTGGGCTATGTACTCTGGGGTGGGACCACAGCCACATCGGGGGAGGCTCTTAGAAAAAGTTCTCATGACAATGCCGAATGGGGCCATGCTGGCTGGCCTAGTTTTTTGTTTTTTGTTTGTTTGTTTTTAAGATTTTATTTATCTATTTGACAGACAGAGATCACAAGTAGGCAGAGAGGCAGGTAGAGAGAGAGGATGAAGAGGAAGCAGGCTTCCTGCTGAGCAGAGAGCCCAATGCGGGGCTCGATCCCAGGACCCTGGGATCATGACCTGAGCCGAAAGCAGAGGCTTTAACCTACCGAGCCACCCAGGTGCCCCCTGGCTGGCCTAGTTTTTAGACTCATCCTCTGGCATCACTTCTCCAGTGGCCTCTGCGGACTCTGTCCACTGCCCAGCAAAGCCTGTCTTGATCTCTACCTCTACCTTCCCCCCAGAACCCTCCAGCACTGAGCTCGCAGGTCTTTCAGAATGCTTTCAGAATGGATTCCCTGGCGGCTGGTGGACATCTCAAAGGCAGCTCTCCGTAGCCCCCAAATGTATCTGTCCCCATTCTTCCCTCTCACCCCACAGCACCCGCCCACCGGAGCAGCTGGAGGCGACACCGTGGCTTCAGATCCAAGAGATGCATTCCAGCCATGAACGCGCTAAGCTTTCCCTGTGATCACACATTTTTGCACCAGCCAGCGCTCACACATGCTTCTACAGACCCACGGCCAGAGGCATGTGGCTCTCAGGGGCCGCTTAGAGATGCTGGCCAAGGCCAGCCCGGCGAGGAAGGGTCCTGATTACATGCGAGAAGGGACCTATTTGAAACAACTGACAAGAAACTGTATGTCGGAAATCAGAACAGCTGTGGGCTCCTCGACACAGCAGATGGGTATGCGGGGAACGCGCTGCAGCCTAAATCACATTTAACACGCCTGTCAGAGAATTGGGTCCACTTCAGTATGAATTCAGGTTTGCGACATTGTTTGACCGATTTGGGCCTTAGTACACACGGCTGAGAAGCAAACAGGTTCTGCACCTTGTTTTCAGCAGGGAGGGATGATGAGAGCAGCTCAGCCCAGGTGCGGGCTGAAGAGGGCACCGCACGCCGCCCTAGAGGGCAGGACTCGGGTGAGGCTGGGGCAATCGTGTTCCAGCAGCAGGCAGCCCGGCCCCGACTTGTGATCACTGCGTCGGGGCCTCTGTGTGTCTGTGTGTGCTTCAATTCTGAATTGTTGCGGGGGTTCAGGAATGCTAGACTCATGGAAGCAGAGGAAAAGCTTTCAGTATTTCCATTCCAGGCCAAGCTTGCACACAGTTTCTGGACAGGAAAGACAGCTCTGCTGGCCCCAAGCCCTAGAAGCAGAGGCACGATAGAATGGGAGCGGAGGTTTGGGTGTCACGAGACCCGAGTTCAAGTCCTGCTTCCTTCTTCGGTCATTCATTCACCCACCAACGGGAGCACCAGTTCTGTCCCTGGCATGTCCTCTGCACTCCCTCTATACAAGCCTTTGCTGCAGCCAGGCTGGCAGGGGTGCCAACCAGACCTATACCTACCGGATCCAGAGCCACCTGAGGTCAAGATCATGCGGATATAGGAGATAGAGCACGAAAAGCACAACAGCTCATTGCAGGCAAAGGGAGCTTAGTACAGGATGGTCGGCAACAATAAAACGGTTTCCTCTTCCTTCCCAGGAAGCGGATGTTTGTTTCCCACACGTGAACAGGCAGGTCTTCTGCTGATCCTACTAACTTGCGTACAGTCTGGGTCCCGCTGGCCGGTAGTCAACAACCTTAGGTACTCCTTGGACTATAGACCATTTCAAAACGGCGAATGGAATACAGTTTTGTTTGTTTGCATCGCAAAGGCTTAATAAAAAAAGCTGCTTCCCAAACAATACCACCATAGCTTTTATGACCCTAAAACTCCCTTTAAGGCATTAAAAATAGGAACCAAATGCCTATAAATGTACACATGCTGTCCTCAGGAAAAACAGTTCTCTTGTTGCTATTTCATGGGACCTTAGACCTGGGAGACGGGTGGGGAGGAATGAGGAGCCCATCGAGCGGTACTTCCATCCGAACCTCGCAAACCAGCAATGGGCAGTCCGGTACTTTGCTTCATTCTATAACGGAGTCCTTGGTTTCACAGCTTCTACAGAATGTTTTGAACACTTCAAAAAAATTTTTTATTTTATTTATTTATTTATTTTTTAAAGATTTTATTTATTTATTTGACAGAGAGAGATTACAAGTAGGCAGAGAGAGAGAGAGGAGGAAGCAGGCTCCCTGCTGAGCAGAGAGCCCGATGCGGGACTCGATCCCAGGACCCTGAGATCATGACCTGAGCCGAACGCAGTGGCTTAACCCACTGAGCCACCCAGGCGCCCTCAAAAAAAAAAATTTAGCTTCTGCCTTTAAAATCCCCTTCTTTGGCTATCTCGTTAGCATCCTGCTGGGCCCGGATGCCAATCCTGACTCATTGACTTGACTCTGCCCCCCAAAAGGTGTTCTAAACTCCCTCACAGGACCAGATTTGAACTATCACCTCCCGACAGGTCTGTCCACAGCCATGAACCTGAAAGCACATTGTGAGATTCTATGGCTGAAGAAGAGCTTCATGTGAGCATCTCAGCTGATTTTGACTCATCAAGGAATCAAATCCTTGGCCATTGGTTTGCTGCTACTCAGTATGGAAGGGACAGAGGTGAAATGGGCGGGGCGGGGGGGGATGGTTATCAAAATCTAATAGCACGTGAATTGCCAGTAGAGCACAAACAAACTCAGATTCCCCTCTCAGGCCCCACCACAGCGTCTGATTAATTGTCTGGGTTGGGACTCAGCAATCTGTCTTCAGGATACACTTTGGAATTCTAATGTGGGTATTCCTAGAGAGCATTCTTGGAGAAACACTGATGTCCAAAATGAGAGAGAAGTCGATGCTCAAAACCAGCTGCTTAACCAACTGAGCCACCCAGGTGTCCCATTCTTCCACAAATTTTAGAAAAGAAAAATCTTAGAAATATAAATTAAAATGGGATTTTTAAGCCTATCTAATTGGTGAGTATTTTCCTACGTGGCAATACCCAGTACTGCCAGATACTCAGTGGGTGGCCATCCCGGGAGTGGGAACTATGACCCGTCTTGGGCGCATGGGGAGAGGTGCCGGGAAGAGAGGGTTGAGGATGGAGTGGGGTACGGAGATTTAGCCAAGGGCATTAAAGAGCCCAAAGAGGTTCTGATCCAGGAGAATTATGTCAAGGAGGGAGTTATGGTCAAGAAGTAATCACACGTATGTGCGAAGTTGTAATGAAACAGATGCATGTTTCACTGCAGAATCATCTATTCTGTGAAAGATAGTCGAAGTACCTAACATGACAGGTTCTGGGTTCAAAAATTATGGTAAATTCACTGATGAGCTAATATGCAGATGTTAGAAAGGCGTTGAGTAGGGAAAGTCATGAGGATGTAATCATGAAGTGATATTAAGTGGGAAAAAATTAGAAAAATCATTTATTTATAGGAATTTTGAGAAATATAGAAAAGTAATGAACATGTCTTTTAATAGTTGGAAAGTTACTAATTAAGGTTACTTTTAAGAAGGGGGGGTCATGAAATTTGGCATCTGTCAGGGCTGGATTTGCATTTCCATCACTGATGGAGTGTGATTTGCGGCATTCAACCCTCCGCGTCTCAGATTCCTCAACTGTAAAATTGAGGAAATGCTAACGGCATATGGTTTTGTCATGAGAATTAAAAGAGATAATTATGTAAATGCACTTGACACATAATAGAGTATATAAATGTTGGATTTCGTCTCCCTTTTCAAATTTTTAAATCAGAGAGAACTAACCTCTGGCCAAAGATCAAAAGAGTTCACTTCTTTTACACAAACTATGGAATTTCAAGTTGTGTTTTTTGGATACTTTTTCTGGAAAAGGGTTCTTAGGGCATATTAGATACTGTTGCAAGTGAACACTGGAATTTGTCGTTGACATCCTAATTGGCTAACTAAAGCCCCTGGCTCTATTTGTTTTGCCTTTTGACAACTTTCAGTTTGGAATATTTAAGTATTTTTCCTTCTTCCACAAATTTTTTTAAAAGATTTTTAATTTATTTATTTGTCAGAGAGAGAGAGAGAGCGAGCACAGGCAGACAGAGTGGCAGCAGAGTCCGAGGGAGAAGCAGGCTCCCTGCGGAGCAAGGAGCCCGATGTGGGACTCGATCCCAGGACGCTGGGATCATGACCTGAGCCGAAGGCAGCTGCTTAACCAACTGAGCCACCCAGGTGTCCCATTCTTCCACAAATTTTAGAAAAGAAAAATCTTAGGATCCTTACCTAGAGAGACAGGAAAGCTGAGACTATTAAAATTTTCCTTCTCCTTAAAATCCCACCCAGTCCTAATACCATTTACGACAGCATCAAAAATGTAATACACTGAGGAAAAGATTTTAAAAATAGGACAGACTTCAACAAAGAAAACTACAAAACACTGAAAAAAAATTAAAAAACACCTAAATAAATGAAGAGATGTACCATATTCATATTGTGGAAGACTTAGTGCTGAAGAGAAGTCAATTTCCCCCAGATTATATCTTTCCGCAAATATACATATGGACTAAACGAGGATGCTGATAGCATCCCTATCTGTAATAGCCCCTGACTGAAAACCCAAATTCCCAACTTCACTACAGCGGGTACATCAACTCAACTACATTCCTCAAATGGAATGCTACACACCAATGATAATTAGCAATCTACCTTTAGAGGCAGTATGGATAAATCTCATCAACATTATGTGGCACAAAAGGAGAGACACATAGAAGAATAGGTATTGTATAACACCCTGTATATAAGGTTCAGAAACAGGCAGAAGTGATTTCTGTAATTAGAAGTCAGAATCCTGGTTTTCCTCGGGCAGTAATGATTGGGAAGGGGCATGAAGGAAGTTTCTGGGGTGCTGGTGACATCCTGTTTCTTGGTCTGAAAGCTAATGAAATGGTTGTATTTGGTCTGTAAAAATTCCTCAAACTCTATACCAAAGAGTCAATATACTAACGCATACATTTGAGTATATTTGATACTTTAATCAAATGTACAAAAACATAGTTTCCTTAGGTTTCCACTACTGGGTGTTTACCCAAAAAAAGTGAAAACACTCATTTGAAAAGATACATGCACCCCTATGTTTATTGCAGAATTATTTACAATGGCAAAGATATGGAAACCACCTAAATGTCCATCAATATACAAATGGATAAGGAAGATGTGGTATGTAGAAATACAATGAGATATTATGTGTCCTTTAAAAAGGATTTATCTTGGGGTGCCTGGATGGTTCAGTTGGTTAAGTGTCCAGCTCTTGATTTCAACTCAGGTCTTGATCTCAGGGTCATGTTGTGCTCCACGCTCAGTGGGGAGCCTGCTTAAGATTCTCTTTCATCTCTCCCTCTGCCTCTCCCCCTGCTCACACATTTGTTCTTTTTCTAAAACAACAACAACAACAAAACCATGAAAAACAAACCAAAAAAACCCCAAAATCAAAAACAAACAAAAAAAAACAACCCCAAAACAAAAAACAAACAAACAAAACAAAAAACCAAAAAAATAAGCCATGCCATTTGCAACAACACGGTTGGACCTACAGCATATCGTGCTAAGTGAAGTCAGAGTAAGAAAGACCAGGACCATAGAACTTCAACTCATATGTGGAATCTAAAAAACAAGCCAAACCAAGCGGAAGCAGACCTATAAATTGACAGAAGAAAGGGTATGGGGGATGAGCAAAATGGGTAAAGAAGAGTGGGAGATACAGGCTTCTAGTTGTGGAATGAAAAAAATCATAGGGATGAAAAGCACAGCAATGACACTGTGGTAAGGGTGTTGTATGGGGACAGATGGGAACTACCCTTGTGGTGAATACAATATAAGGAATAAATCTGGTGAATCACTAGGTTGTATACCTGACTCACTAGATCATACACCTGAGATGAGTAGAACATTGTCAACTCTACTTAAAAAAAAAAAAATTGAGGACAGTCTCTCACCGAAGTTATGTTTTATTGAAGACTTCATGCTTGGCCTTATTGCATTCTTTGGAGGCAAAACCCCACTGTCCTATGGAGAGAGGAAATGAGTAGTGATTATAGCATTGAGGTTTCCACAATGGAAAGGCAGAGTAAGAAACTACTTCAAAAAGTTTTGCTTAGGAGCCAATATAGTTAGAAGAGAGACAGGAAAGGAAGACTTATTGAACATCTGTTTTGTGTCAGTTCCTGCCTATCCACATGCTTCTTCTCCACCCCCCATCTCTTCATTCACGTGACAAAATAAGAAAAGATTATTCCCCCTCTTTTATGTATTAGAAAGCCGAGGCTCTGAATAGTTCAGTAACTTGGTCAAGACCAGACAGATGAGATGAGGGGACCACACGAGTTTGCTCTGGCTCCTGTAAGAAGTCACCACAAACTGGGTGGCTTAACACAATGGAAGCTTATTCTCTCACAGTTCCTAGAAGTCCAAAATCCAGGAGCTGGTAGGGCCACCCTCCCTCCAAAGGCTCTAGGGAAGAAGATTCCATTCCTCACCTCTTCTGGTTTCTACCAGCTCTAAGCAGTTCTTGGCTGTTGATTGTAGAACCCTCATCTGTCTCTGTCTTCACAGGGCTCTCTCCTTAGTGGTGTGTCTTCTCTTCTTTCTCTTATAAGGGCACTTGGCATCAGATTTAGGGCCCAACTGGATAATCCATGATGATCGTACCTTGGGATCCTTAATTATATTTGCAAAGGTCCCCCTTCTTCCCTCCCCTCCAATAAGCTTATGTTCACAAGTTCTGTGGTTTAGGATGTGGACATATCTTTTAGAAGGAACACCATTCAACCCACTATAGGGGCTAATGTTTACAAATGAAAACAAAGAAAATAAAAACCCTAAATCTAAGACCTGATGTACTTTCAGTACTATAGTAACGAAAAGGTCTTCTCTTTGTTAACAATGCTTACAGATGGTTCTTGAACAATCTTCAGGGAAACTTCTGAAGTACCCCAGAGTGTCTCCCTGGGTATGCCTGAGTTTAATGATACAAAATGCTTTGGAAACTTGCTACCCATTTTCTCTCACTGCTTGTAGCAGATGCTGTTGTTGCCTGGCCCAGACCTTCACCAGGCAGACACATCCTGTGGTACAGGACTTTGGTGCCTGCTAATAACTCCCAGCCACTAGCTTCTCCAGATAATTGTCTTTGGTGAGATGGACTCTGTTTCAGTCTGGAGGTTATGCACTCTCCATCGCAGGCCGGTGACTGACAAGGGGTACAAGGAGGCCCTTTGCCTAAAGATGGTATCAACTTTGTGTTGGAGTTTGTGCTCCATTATGGGACCACACTGAAGCCTCTTGCTTATCTTTGCCCTATTCTGCTTTTCTTGTTTCCTTTCTCCTAAGCGCATTCCCTCAATAAATCCCTTTTTTCAAGAACCCCAGTCTCAAACACTGCTTCTTGAGAAACCTAAGACAATGCCATTGGCCTTGGCAATGGCCCACCTTGCCTGCCAGACTCTGCTGCTGAGAACCTTTTATTGGTTTGGCAGGTGCACACATGTGAAGGTTTGAAGGCTGGGACCATTTAGTAAGCTGAATTCCAGAGTCTTGACCCTTGATGGTTTTACTGACAAGTTTTATAAATATCCAACTTAGAAGATGAACATCACTGATGTCAGCGAGGGTGAGTCCCTGAGGTCTGGAGACCTGCTTAGGACCAGCCACACAAGCCACTGGAAGGAACATTTGTTTTTTGTGCATCTGTAGGTGTATGTGGGTGTGTGTGGGGGGAGGGGGCATGGTGGGGGGCAGGATGAAATAACCAGTTCATTAATCTGAACAAAGATTTTTCTGTCCTTTGAAATGTGATCTTAATTGTACTTTCCAGAAAATAAGAATATAGGACTCCTTGTCATTTAATTTTATTAGCCAAGTAAGCTAGTATTCTGGCAGGAGGATTGTCCAAACATCTTGGTTAGAAATGGATCAATGAGTTGCTGATGGACCTACCAGATCATCCATATTAGGTCTTGTAAATGTACCTTCATTTTAATTAAACAATATATAGCATATTTTAAAGACCTAGCACTATAGACATATCTCAATATATGCTTAGAGTAAAACAACATTGACCATAAACTTGGTCTCGATAGAGCAGCATTAGAAAAAGCTTTTGAGGGGCGCCTGGGTGGCTCAGTGGGTTAAGCCGCTGCCTTCGGCTCAGGTCATGATCTCAGGGTCCTGGGATCGAGTCCCGCATCGGGCTCTCTGCTCAGCGGGGAGCCTGCTTCCCTCTCTCTCTCTCTCTCTGCCTGCCTCTCCATCTACTTGTGATTTCTCTCTGTCAATAAATAAATAAAATTAAAAAAAAAAAAAGAAAAAGCTTTTGAGGATCTATAATCAGAGCTGGGAAGCAAATGGGGTTTTAAGAAGGATGATGTGTGGGGGCACCTGGGTTGCTTAGTGGGTTAAAGCCTCTGCCTTCGGCTTGGGTCATGATCCCAGGGTCCTGGGATCAAGCCCCATGTCGGGCTCTCTGCTCAGCAGGGAGCCTACTTCCACCTCTCTCTCTCTGCCAACCTCCCTGCCTGCTTGTGATCTCTGTCAAATAAAAGATGAAATCTTTAAAAAAAAAAAAAAAAAAAAGGATGATGTGTGGTGCTATCTTAGGCGTGATCTTTTCGGTGGTGGGATGGAGTCCAGACTTGCTGAGCAGAGGTGGACACTTTTAAGGCTTGAATATCTAGGAGTAGATGCCACTGTCATCTGCTGTGGCCATCAGGAGTGCTGTGATCCTTACTTGTGGCCTCTTTGCTTACTCTGTATATCTGCTCTCTCACTACTTGGCCATAAGCCTTGATCCAACCCGGGGTGTAGGCTTACCTTTAGCTTCAAATCCCTTGGCTGAGGACCTCTTTCTGTTGGTATTTCTCAGCTGCGATTCCAGAAAGGGAATCTGATTGGTCATCCTCAGCCGTTTAAGCCAGGTTACATGGTCATAGCTCCCTGGCTAGCCTTCAGATTTGTTGCTTGGGTCAGGAATCCAGTTTTGATCCTGCCATCCAAGGGTGAGGGTCAAGGGAGAAAAGTTATGTGCCATAAAACATGGCTGCATGAGAGCTGCCTCTTCATCTGGATGGCGGCTGGGGCAGGAACAGCGACTGATGGGTTTGGGACCAAGTTCTGCACTGTGCACTGAGCTAATATGGCCTAGACCCCCCTGCACAGTCTTGCCCCCTCACCTCCTTTCTAGACTCACCTCCCACTTAATCCTCCTCACTCCACACCAGCCACAGTCCCCCTTCCTGGTCTTTAAATGTGTTCTCTTGCATTTTACACTTGCTGTGCCCTTGGCTGGGAATACTCTTCCCCAGATATCCACATGATCCCTCCACAACCACTCCATATAGGATAGCAGCTCCCAGCACTCCCCAGCTCACTTCCCCTGTCCTAGTTAAACCCATATTCCTTGAGGCCACAACAACTGGCATATATATCTACTCATTTGCTCATTGTCTACCCCTATGCCCCAACCCACACACTAGAGGAGGAGTTTCAAGAGAGCAGGAATGTGGGTCTGCTCACTGTCCTATCCTCAGCATTCACAACGGCATCTAGAACACATCTGTTGAGTGAGCAGAGATGTAAGTGCACAGGTCTTGGAAGAAAGTTCAGCTTTTTGGCTGTCCACATCCTCCACTGTGTGTGGGAATGGTTGGACACACTCCCTGTCTTCCACTGTAGAAGTCCCAGAGGATCGATTCTCTTCATCCCACCTACTGGCAGCCAGAAGATGGGCATATGATGGAGGTCTGGTCAATCAGATCCCAGCCTGGAACTGTGGCTCAGGACAGAGGGGTCCAATGCTGATGGCTCTTTATCGTCATGCACAATACCTGCAGCAGGCCCGGGGTGCCACTGTGGGGCTCCACGGCAAGTCTACGGTCTTTTTGGTGGCCTCCAGTTTCTTGTGTATTCTGGGCCCTAGATAATCTTCTGCGAAACATCTTTTGTGTAGAAGAGAACCAGAGTCAATTTCTAGAGCTTGCCACCAAGGACCTGGACTGGAGCAGGTGGTGTCACTCATTTTGGCTTCCTCAAAGGCCCCTGCCATGCATTTTCTTCTTTTGTTCTGAAGTGCCCAGTCAGTTTATTGGCTTATTTCCAAGTCTACTTTATAGGCGGAGAGGAGAGAAAGCAGACAGTTTTCGTGTTTTATCTGATCAATTTACCAACTTGCTTTAGGTGGGACTGTGGCCGTATTAGAAGATCTGCTCCTTGAGAGAGGGCTGGGGTCCTGTTCAGCTTTGCAACTCCCTGGGGACCAGGGCAGGGTCTGGAACACTATGGGGTAACTCCAGCTCACATCTGTGGGATTAGAATGAAAACTGGGCAGTCTGAGCTAGACTGACTCATCCACATGAAGGGATAGGTCAAACCATGAGACTCTCAATAGCAATTCTCCCTGGGGGATATAAGAATAGTCACAGAAGTCTCCTTCTTAGATCTGTGAGACAGTCTCAATGTGTGTCTCTTTAAGAAGTTCTCAGAAGGACATTGCTTTCTGGTCTCAGTATCAGTGCTTCTTTCAAATTACCACCTTGTTTGTGACTTTTGGACACTATGAATTCTACAAGCTGGTCCAAGGTGTGTAGCTGGGATTTTGGTTGGGTCAGTTCTGTGTAGGACTGTGCTATATGCTGCAGGATATGTATCCTTGCTGACGTCATCCACTAAATGCAGGAGCAGCCCCAAATCATAGTGAGGAAAGAAATGTGCTTTTCCACCTTCTCCCTTGCAGAATGGGGGACGTCTGAAACTGATAGGTTTCCCTCTTTGCTTTGGCTGTTAGGAAGCTCTGGGAGCTACCTGGCAAGCAATCTCAAGAACTACAACAAAAAATCTCCTAACAGGCAAAATTTCTATTATCCTTGCAAAAGGGTGTTTCATCTCTTTTTAGTTAAATTTCCTAATCAGTTTTTATTTTTACATAGTATATGCATTTCTGTAAGCCTCTGAAAATCTTTAAGACGGAATCCAAGTAAATAAAATAGCATAAAATTATTTAGTGCTTTTGAGGCTTTTCTTCTAGCTCTGACATTTGTCCCAGGCTCTTGTTTGAGCTTTCCTAAGATGCTTTGGGAACACAAGCCCTTGTAGAAATACATTGAATGCATTTCTTCTGTTGCACCTCATAGCACAAAGAGAGAGGCCTTCTGTGTGCCGATAATTCCAGTCAGTTGTAAAGCTATTCTTCAAAGATGATCTGTTGGGTAGGAGCAGGAGAAATAAAAAAGGAAATCCCATAAAAGAAACAGCAGCATGTATCTGGTGAAACCCACTAGCCCAGGAGGGGGAAGAATAAAGACACACAGTTTAACTGTTGAAACTGCAGGAGCTCATATTCTGGGTAGGATGTTAACTCCCCAGACATCTGTTGGTGACATCTACAGACAGACATGCATCACTGGAGGGATCTATAAATTATGTAGGGGACAGTTTAATGACCTACAAAGCAGCACATCCACCCAGCACAGATAGCACCTTCAAAATAGGGCAAGAAAATTACTTTAGGTGGGAGAAGAGGGAGAGTGGGGAGGTGAATGGGTGGACAAAAGTACTTTGGGAAGAAGCTCTTGGGAATAACAACCTTCAAGGCAAGAGTGGCCCACGTGAAAGGTTTGTGCTGCTTTATGCAGTTCAGGGAGGGTTAGGCGGGCGACCAGGGTTAGGCTGGTAACCACTCAGAGGAACGGAGGAAGAAATGGTCTTTTCAAAAAGGAGGAGAGTGAAAAAAGAAAATGGATTTCAAAGAATGGAACCAAGTTCCCCCTCTATCCCCTATTCCATTTAAGAAGGATAAGCAGCAGAAGTAACAACCCATGATGGACAACTCAACGTTTAAAAATATTCTAAGACCTCAGCTCTCCAGCTTTCATGGTGTTGACACCTTTTTATTTTCTAAAGGCAATTGATGCAGAGTTCCAGTAGAATGTCATCTCCATGAGAACTGGGACTTTTGTCCTGCATCTTAAGGATCTGTCACCTAGTAGGCACTCAATGAATATTTGTTAAATGGATGAGTGAATGAATGAATGAATGAATGAGTGAGCAGGTATGTAATTGGACTGAGAAGGACTGGAAGGGTAATGATCCTTTATCATTACCCTTCCAGCAGATACCAGAGTTCCTTAGGTAAAGAACTTTAGTGGAATACCTCCTGGATAAGTCTCTTGAAGGCAACCAAGACACAATTCAAGGATTTGTAGAAGTAAACTTGAGTCAATGGTGGGAAGATGGGTAGCAATTTAAGGGATTGGAGAGGGAGGGAGGAGGATAGGAAGGCTGACGGCTTATTATAAATAGTCATGACTAATACTCTTGAATTATAGGCTGTGTAGTACTATGTGGAAACTTATTAGGATCCCCAACTCTCCAGTAAAAATATAATCCAGAACTCTCCCTTTATGGGTGAGAAATGGAAAGGATACCAAGAGGAAAGGGGCTGCATTCTTATTTTGGGTCAATACCAAGAGGATGATGAAAAAACAACAAAATAAAGGCTCGATGGCCGAGGTTGACAAATTCAGTAAAATCAAAAAATGAGATCAAAGTGACTAGACAAAGGTAGGCTTTGAAATAGTTGAGGAAATCTTGAGGGGAGCTTGTATTTCCTTCTTCTGACTGTAGAACGGAGGTTGGGGCTGCCTTTGTATGGATGCTAAAGGGCAGCTGGGATTAGGAATACACAGAAAGCAGCAGCAGAGCTGCGGGGGCTGAAGAGAGGTGCCCAGAATCCCACTCTCTTCCTGTCCCCTTCTAACTGACCCCTACCTCCCTTTGAAACTTTTAAGAGCTGAGAACAAAGAGAAGGAAGTTTGAGAGTTTTAGGAGTCAGAGGGGAGAGATGAGCTGAGGAATGGGGTACTGGGGTTGGATCCAGGACCAAGGTACAGTGGGAATATTTGGGAGACATTTCTATCCCCAATTTTCCAAATCACGGAGGTAGCTCATTTCCTTAACAGTACAACCAGTACAACATTTGCCCTCTAGGGTGGCTAAAAGGGTCCTATCTACTTATATTAAGGGAGAGCTACAGAAGTGTTGAGATTTTAGGTGTGGTCTAGACTGCTCCCTGGTTAAGACTCCTTCCTCCACATCAGCCAGGATTGGTGCAACACTGAAATTCACGTCTCAGGCAAAGTAAAGGGCTCTTCTTCCCTCCTAGCCCACTGGGGTCACTTGCAAATTGTCAAAGCAGCAGATTTTAATTCCTTAGCTGCAAAATTGTACCTCAAAAACAGCAAAATACCTAACTGAAAAGGGTCCATAGTGAGCCCCACTCTTGCCAGCTAATTGTTGGAGATGATGTCCCAGAATGGCACTCCCCTCAGAGCGACCTCTTTTCTCTTCCTCTCCCTACACAGCACCTATTTCCAGTACTGAAGGGGCAGGTGAGAGAAGGTCTTAAGTATCTTCAATAGGCCCTGGAAGAATGCCAGAAGCCTTTACACAAGAGTGTAGATCCTGCAGAGTTGGGATAGGAAGTCGTCTTTGGGGCTGTCTCACTCTCACCTCTCCCCACTCCTTCAGTTTCCAGGTGTGGCCTGTGTGTGTGCTGTTTACAGGCTCACCTGAGTGTGAGAGGGAGCCAATCCCCAAGCCCTGCTTCCCACATCAGTGTTCATCTTCTCAAGCAAATGAGGCTAAAGTGGTTGGCTTGCACCTCAGACCAGGGACTACCCATTTCCTCTGTCTGGCAGAGGAGCAGAAGAGTAGAGAACTTAGCTGAAGGGAAGGTGGTGGAAATGGCCTGGGGGAAGAACAGGAGTGAGGGACCAGGCCCACTCTGTGGGGTAGGGAGCTTTGAGTAATTGGGAGAGGGTTGAGTGCTCTATTCCCATTTCTTGGCACCCAGAAGGGAGGTCCAAGAAGAAACTCAAGTTCATTCACTGATTTCATTCACTCTACCACACACTCATTTGTTAAGTCTATGAACCAGGCCCATTACAGATATTAGGCATACAAAATTAAAAGAAATCCTGTTTCCCCTCGAGGAGTTCATGGAGAAGCAAAGATTCTCCCATCAGTGGAATATTGAATTGCACTGGGCACATTGCCGGACATTCATTCACCCATCACCTACCACGAAGCACACACTATTCTGGGCTCTGGGAATGTGCATTGAAAGCTTGTTATGGGAGTCTCTGGGGAGGTGGGGCCTCTAACTCACCTCAGAGTCTCCCCTGACTGCCTACCCTAGGGCCCTTCAAAGGACGGGCCCCCTTTATTTGACAGAATGATTTTTCCACCTCCACCAACAAACGCCAGGAAATGTACAACTGTAGGATGGTGGAGGCCTGGAAGGGGGCTGCCCTGTGCAGTGGGCTAAGAGAACTCACCACTCTGGCCACATGGACCTTGAGGGGGCATTCCCTACAGGATATGGACAAGCAGCCGCCATCTTGTTATTCCAAACTTAACATGAGACCAATTGAAATGGGTGCTCACATTTGTTCACTACACCATTCCACAAAGGAGAGATTGAAGATAGAAACTCTTCAATTGGTATCTTCAGGAAAATCTTTGAGCCAGGATACATTTCCACTATAGTAGGTGAGCCAGCGTCAACTGCCCTGACCTATTGTTTTGCTGGTCTTGCCCACTGTAGAAGAGCGGACTGAATTATCTGAGAAATAATAGCTGACAATTCTTGATTATCCAGGGCTTAGGCTTAGTTCAAAGCCCTTTCAATAATGAGGAACACATTTAATTCTCTCAGTGACCCTGTGAAGTAGATCTCATTATCCTTGGGCGCCTGGGTGGCTCAGTGGGTTAAGCTGCTGCCTTCAGCTCAGGTCATGATCTCAGGGTCCTGGGATCGAGTTCCGCATCGGGCTCTCTGCTCAGCAGGGAGCCTGCTTCCTCCTCTCTCTCTCTCTGCCTACTTGTGATCTCTCTCTGTCGAATAAATAAATAAAATCTTTAAAAAAAAAAATCTCATTATCCTCATTTTACAGGTATGGAAGCTGTGGCCGGGTGGTTTATGGGACTTGTCCCATTCAGTTGCTCAGCTTCTATCAGAGCAGAGTTCAACTCCAGTGGTTCTCTTGCATTATTTATGGAGCCCTGGAAATTTGCCTTGTGTTGCTAGAGATGGGGGCCTCGGGGCTGACCATGATAGAAGATTGGCAGCAGGAAGTGGTATCTGGATCTCTCTTGTCAAAAATTAGTCATTCCAGACCCTAACCAGCCCAGAAGTACAGAGCAAGGAGGAGACAAGAGCCCAGGGCAAGAGAGGAGGAGATCTGTATCTCAGTCAGATTTGACATTCACTCAGAGCCTTCATTGTACAGGAGTGTACAAAGAGCACATCCAGGAGGACATAAGGGGAGAAGAAAAGGTTTACTCCCTACAACAATGGAAGTGTTCAGGGTTGGCTTTGCCCTAGTGGCACCAAGGAACATTGCTAAAGTCTTCATAAGGGGACACACATTATAGGGCAAAACTAGGGTTGGACATTGCATTCTCCAGAGGGCATCATTCATTCATAAAGAAATGTAGGGCATGGTGATTCAAGGGCTGCCGTGTTCATGGAGCGCATCATGAAGGAGGTCTCTACAATGTCGAAAGTGTTCTAGTTTCTCGCTAGAAAGCATGTGACCTCAACTATGAAGAATCCTTCCCCTCAGTTCCCCTACCCAGGTCTTAATCTCATTGGCTAGTAGGCCCTCCCACAGGTTAACCTCACAATGAATCAGCAGTAAAGGAAGGGAAAATACACGTGAGTTTTAGAAATCCTCATGAGCTGGAGAATGGGTAGGGTCTTGGGTTATGGAACGGATCCAGTGTTACCAGACGCACAGATTCCCACTGACTAGAAGCGGTCCACTAACTACTCCTTCTGTTTATCCACTCATTTACTCAACTCTTACTTAGTCACTCAGTGAACGTTTACTGAAGTCTACTATGGGCTGCTCTGCCAGGCACTAGGATAAAAGGGTTATAGTTTCTGTTCTCAATATCAGAAAAAAATTAAAACCAATTGTTGGGTTGAGACACATGGCTGTAGAGAAATGTACAAACTCTAATGTGGACACCAAGGAGGGAGTGATGAAGGTAGGCATTGGGAAGAGAATGGGGGAGAACATTCCAGCAGAGGGAGTCTGTTAAGGGGAACTAGAGTGAAACATCCACGTGGTGGATTTATTAATTTTTAATTATTATTTTTTTAATAAAGACTTGAGAGCGTGCACGAGAGAGAGCACAAGCCAGGGGGAGAGGAAGAGGAAGAAAGACTCCCTGCTCAAGACCCATGACAGGCAAAGTGATCAAGAATCCTGAAAGATCCCAGTTGACAAATTCCTGAAAAACTACTTTGATCCAACAATAGCCACTGTCCTTTATGTGCTAAATGCTTTACATAATTTATCTCTGACCCTCACAAAAAGCCAAAGAGGCTTTATTCACAGATAAGGAAACAGAGCCTGCTGGAAAGAACGGAGTTGCACAGGTAGGAAAAGCCAAAACCCATATTCAACTATGTGTGTCTGACCCCATTGGAACCCTTCTCTGGGACTGTCAGTTTTAGTTCCCTGTAAGGAATATTCTGAGGAAGCTGGAAGCAAGCTTGGTCAGAGAATAATGGTACTCCAGTGTTATTTGTGCTTTTCTTATGCTGTCTTTCATTTATGGGGTGATTAAATGATTTGGTGTTTTCTGCATTTTCCAGAATGGCCAGGCTTTACTATACCAATAGAAAACAGTAAACTTTATATCAAAAAGAAAATTAAATTATGACAGTATTTTAATCCTGACCTGTGTCTTCTATGTTTCTAAAAAAGGAAATTGAGAATTGATATCTAATTATATTTAGCTATCCAGAAGCCAAAGATTTCTAGTGTAATAGATGTCCCTCCTAACCCCCAATCTTTAAAATTTATCAGTTTCCCCTCTAGTTCTCTCAGTGAGACAGCTTTCTTTTGAATAGGGCTCTAGGATTTTACAATTACTTGAGACGATGAATCTCTAGGTACTGCTTCTGATGACTTCCCAAACAGTAGGTATAGGATTCACTGATCTGCTGGGGAGCATCCAAGGGTTTTCTCCAATAGCCACTTAACCCTCACCTTAGGGGAGGGGGCATTGTGGGTGTATTAAAGGCAAAGTTTTATTGAAAAAATTTTTTTGTTTGAGGATATTTTCATCTTCCTATGTATTCATTTTCTATTGCTGCTGTAACAAAAAATACCACAAATTCACTGACTTAAATTTTACAGTTCTGGAGATCCAGAATCTAAAATGGGGCCACGCTGGGCTAAAAAAAAATCAAGGGGTCTGAGTGCCTGGGTGGCTCAGATGGTTAAGCCTCTGCCTGTGGCTCAGGTCATAATCCCAGGGTCCTAGGATCAAGACCTGCATTGGGCTCCCTGCTCAGCAAAGAGTCTGCTTTTCCCTCTCCCTCTGTCACTTCTCCTGTTTGTGCTCTCTCTCTCTCTCTCAAATGAATAAAATCTTTTAAAAATAAAAGAAGATAAAATAAAGCAGTCAGTAGAGCTGTTTCTTTCTAGAGGTTCTAGGAGAAAAATCCATTCTTACCTTTCCTAGTTCTTAGAGGCTTCCATTTTTGAAGAGGGAGGAAGGGGGACCTTTCATCTTTCTGACCATTCTTCTATGGTCACATGTCCCACTGACTCGGACTCCTCTTGCACCTTCTAGGGCACTTGTGATTATGTTGGGACCACCCAGATGATCTAGGGTAACTGCCCATCTCATGGTCTTAATTACCTCTGCAAAGTCCTCTTTGCTATGTAAGGTAACATATCCATATGTTCTTGGGATTAAGAGGACATGGACAACTTTGGGGGACCATGATTATGCCTACCATTCTGAGTGTGTGCGTGTGTGTGTGTGCGCGCGCATGTGCATCCATGTAGTAGAAAAGGGAATTGGAGAGAGGGAAATTATAATGCAAAAGAGTTTTAAGGCACAGAAACCGTGGCCTTATTCAAGTTAGTTTTTGAAGATCTTTCTGGATGGCCTCCTTCTCAATTACTCATAACCAGACTGTGACCTGAGGGCCTATGCCAGGGTCATAACCAGAAACACTGTTTCTCTGTGGTGATCTAGATCCAATGGGTCCACTCCTTTTAGGGAAAGAGGCCCAGGGGACCCCCACCATCATTAAGGGTTTGCTTTGTGCCAGGTTGTTTTTATATTTTATTTTACTCAATCATGAGAAACTGATGAATTGCAGACTTTGGCCCTCATTTTACAGATGAGAAAAAGTAGAAGATGTTAAGTGAACCAGTCAGGTTAAAGGAGCCAGTGAGTAGCAGAGTGGGGATTCAAACTCCATTCAGTTGGTTTTAAATTTGGCTCTCTTTCCATATTTCCATACATGCCATCTCCCAGAGGCCAAGTTCACACTGCGCGTTTGAGGAGGAACTTTGTTCTAATAGCAGTGCTTTTTTATGTGTTCTGTCTGAATGCATCGGCAGGATTAGAAGGCTTTGGACCACTGGTGTAGAGGAAGCCAGCTCCAGAAGTATGCAAGACTCTTCAGCTTGGCTAACTTCTATAATGAGGTAGGTTTTAATCTCAGGACCTTAACATTTCTCAAAGTTAGGCCAGTATTTGCTTCTATTTTTGTCTGTTTATAAATCTTTAAGCTTTCAAAAATATTTAGCCATACTATATTATTAATTGCAGTGAGGATAAAACCTGTCTGGTCATGTACATGATAAACTTGGAGCCTTGGGAGGATTTCTGGGTATTGGGTAGAAGCTGAAAATATAGGCTTCAGAAAACCCATAACCAATTTTAAAACCAGGTTGATGGAGCCTCTAATTTACACTAGCCGAATGTGCCGAATCTTCTGGTAATCTGAATGATTAAGCTTTTTGGTAATCAAAGGCAAAGAAGAGTCTTTTTATTATGTGAAGAGAACAGTACTGCCGTATACACACTTATGCACCTTAGAGAAGTGTGTGTGTGTGTGTGTGTGTGTGTGCGCGCGCGCGCACACATGTGTCTTAGGGTTTTGTTTTTTTCTTCTCAGTTTCTTTTCTTCCTTCCCTTGGGGTCCATTCCATGCTCAATGGGCACGACAGGAACACATAAAAATAAAGAGCCACAAGCTTGTTTGGAATTCACTGACTCCAAAGGTTGCCTTTACTATCTGGAGAAGGTAGAGGAATCATCAACACGGTCATCGGAAAACCCTCACTGATTGCACAGCTCTAGAAAATCAGAGCCTAGTCTTTCACCTGCAAACACAAATGACTGGAAGTTGGATCTGCCAGACCACAGAGTTTATAATGCCTGATAGCAGAGCCTGTAAGGGCAGGAAAAGGGAAGAGAAGCCTTGGGTGAGCAGAGAAGTAAAAAAGGTAGGGGCTGGGCGGAAGACACGCTAGGGAAAGTGTAGGGTTCAGTGGGTAAGGGAGAGCAAGAAAAAGTTATGAAGTGCAGGAGAAGACACCCCTTTCCTGGAATGATGGCAAAGTCTTGGCAGGACTCTCGACATTCACTGTGTAGCCTTTGAAGTTTTTGAGAATGGAACACAGAGCCGATCCTTAGCCGTAGGATGTAGCACAGCAGAGTCGATTACAGGAGTAAGTCTCACATTCAAATCATTTCCCCCCTCAAGCCCATTGTCTTGATCTTCCCCTCACTCTTTCATCATAAGGTTAGACAACTGAGGTTTGGGCTCAGCCTGCTTTCCGAAATACAAGAACAGTGTGGCAGATTAATGGAAGATGTCAACAGTGACCTTGGATCAGTTTCAAGGACCAGGTCTTAAGACCCTTGTACTTGCCATTGTCTCTCGGGAACCAGTTACTATGCTGTAAGGAAATCCAAGTTGCCCCTTAAAGAGGCTCACATGGAGGGGAATGGAGGCTCCTGGCAGATAGCCCTGGCTAAGCTCCCCACCGAGAGGCAGGACCACCTAGCCAGCCATGCGACCGAGCCATCCCAGAAGCGAATCCTCCAGCTTCAGAGGAGCTGGCCCACTAAGGCTGTGTGGGTCAGATGTGAATGGTCTCCCCCAAGCTCTCCCAGATGGCAGACTGAAAAGAAAGATAAAGAACTACCGTTTGAAGCCTCTGGTTAAGGACTGTTGTTGGCAGTGGTTTGTTGGATGTCAATAGATAACAAGAGCTGAGCCTGCACTAAGTGAAGGGCAGAAACGCTCTTTCATGCCCCACCCATAGCAGACATTAATAATCAGTCACCAGACGTCTCGCCTCCCAGAGCCCAGAAACCTGAGCAGCAGCACCCCGGCATTGATTACCAACGGATGAGAGAACGTGAAAAATGAAACTCTTGGTCATCTCTGGGCTAAGTGACGAATGGCTGAGAAATAGCATAGAGATAATTAGATGTGCTAATCTCTGAACTTGGATGTCCTTTTGGTCACATTCTAGAGAGACAGTAATAGCACTCTCCCCCACCCCCAAAGCCTGCTTAGAACCTCACTGCATCATGAGACCAAAGGTTGCCATTTCTGCCGGTTTCACGGCTTGCTGGCTGGAGGTCACTATCGACTTAGCCCAGGGGCTCCTGGAGTCGAGGAGGAATGCGTTTGCCATTCTCCTCCACTCATCCCCTGAAGCAGACTAATGGAGGTCTGAGAGGGTTATGCCCGTGTGACCCCACAAGTCAATGTCTGTATCGTCTTCTAGGGATATCCCATCTCCTTCGCAGCTCACAGGGGGCCTGATGCGCTGACAGGAATGTATTTGTCAAACAGATGATCGGCCAAGGGAGGAGGGTCAGCCCTCTATCTCCTCCCACCCCCAGCTCTTAGGACCGAGCCTGGCACACAACGGGTGTCAAACTAATACTCATTACATGGGTCTTGATGGCATTATTTCCAAAATAGGTGCTTGATGAACAAGGGGAATCTCTCTCCTTAAAAAATATCAACTCCAAACAGAAGCATAATAGAGCCAGAGCTCAAAGCAAAATTATTCACAAATTCCAAGTGCCTCAATCCATGGGTTTTAATGAAAGTCATTCTGCAGTGGAGAATGTCGTGGTAATTACAGGCAAGCTTATGTCTCCGCCATATGGTTTGAAAGCAGGTCTGAATTTTGAAAGCCCCTATCAGCAATTTTATTTTCTGCTGCTGCTTCTCTGCGTCCCACCCGCTGCCTGCCTTTGTCTCTCTCTCTCATTCTTTTTTTTTTTTTTTTGCATTTAGCTCTTCCAACCTCGTATTCCCTCTCTCCCACACGATGCTCCCTCAATGGCCTCCCTTCTTCAAGCCCAAGTCACATTTTATAGCCTTTGACAGGAAAGCTCCAGTAGTTCTGAGAAGTAATTGCAGTGGCCAGAATGGGTCATGACCTCACATTGCCTGCACGCATCCACTTGCCGGGAAGGGGGACCAAGGATGTTCTGACCCCTTGTGTCGTTCCAATTTTAGTATATGTGCTGCCGAAGCGAGCACTGTTCTGACCCCTTGTGAATGGGCCATTGTCACTCCATTCCTCAGGTGTGGTTGCACAATTGGAGAAATAGACTTCAATTCATCTCTCGGCTGTTGGATTGCCCCAGTGCAGTGGTTCTCAACCCTGGCTACTCAGAGAATCACCCAAGGAGCTATGAAGAGGGCAGATGCCTGGACCCCCACCTCTTAATTGGTTTGGAATGGAGTCCAGACTGTCAGAGAGCCAGCGTCTCTCCAGAGGATTCAGACATAGAGCCAGGGTGAAGAACCCCATCCCAGAACCTTAGACTTGGATAAGTAGCAGTGGGATCTCATCTTTCGGCTCTTGTCTTCCTGTTACACTCAGAAGGGAGACAGTGTAAGCAGCCATTGCTAGAGTAACGCCAAATTAAAAGGCATCCACTCAGAGGCCACAATGAAATCAAAGAACCAAACATCTGTTTGACTTCAATCTCACTCACAAGTGAATTCCAAGAGGACTGAGCTGCAGCTAATCTATTTTTGCAAATGGTACCTTAGGTCCTCGGATCATAGAGTAGGCATGCCTACTATCACTCAGGTCAGGGCTCTTTCTGGGTATCTCACACTGTTCCCTTTTTCGGCCTCTAGGATCATGACAGGAGTGGTGGCTCCCACCTCAACTCCAAGGGCCAAGACTTCCCTCCATCTTGCCCTAACATCCTCCCTGGAGGGATGACTGCCTGGGGATAGACTACCTAAGTGGGTGCCTGGTCTCTAGAATGTTGCTGTTCTTCCTTGGAAGGCCACGAGGCTGGAGTCTTTCCTCAGACAATTTGTGGGTAGGATTAGCTAATGATCCCATGGAAGGTCAGAGAGCCTTAAGGCAGCCATGAAGGGAAAGTGGTCAGGAGCTCGTGAGGCCACACAGGTTGCTACGTCAGGTGCAACAGAAGGACGATGGAACGTGGAGCCAGAAGGGGCTATGGGGTGTCAACAGTTGGAATGAGGGCTCGTATTTGGGAGACATCCTTGCGGATTTAAGACTAGGTACTGAGAGACAGCTAGGGATATCGAAGAAGGGGAAAAAAACTACCATTTGGTAGTAAAAAACGAAACAAGTGAAAATTGGTTCAACTCACACAAACCTGAGTTTTGTTTTTTTGTTTTTTCTATCAGTCTGTTTGGTCCTCAATATCCTTTATCTGTTAAAAAATTTTTTTAAAAAGTAATTTCACCCTTGGTGGAGGTCTCAGTGTTGTTCTGAGAAGGAAATGAGATTATAGATGTGTGTACTTGGGGGAAAGAATCTGGGCGCTCTGCCCCTGTTGGACATTTTTCTGGAGATAGGGATATGGTGTATTCAAAGGATGTGTGAACTAGCAGAAAAAGCCTGGCATGCTCCCCCTTGATCCCTTCCTGGTCATTTAACAGACAAAATGATCAAGCGCTTTCTTCTCTGGGAGATGGAATAATGCTTGCAGTGCTGTCCCTAGAGGTAGGACACCCAGGGGAGAAACTGGTAAGAAAAGTGCAAACTGTTAGTTACTACATAAATATTAAGTAACATTAGAATTACAACCCATGTGCCTTTCCAGACTCACTCTTTTGACTGAATGTTGTCTGACTTATAGACTTTGAGCTCTTCAAAAGGACTTTCAAAATTATCTTCTTGTTCATAGCAGTCTTTTTTTTAAAGATTTGAGAGAGTGAACAAGCGAGCGAGAGAGAGACTGAGCACACACGAGTCGGGGAGGGGAGAGTGGGGGAGAGGGAGAAACAGGCTCCCCACTGAGCGAGGAGCCCAATGCGGGACTCAATTCCAGGACCCTGGGACCATGACCTGAGCCAAAGGCAAGGCTGGGCCACCCAGGCACCCCCTTTGCAGTCTACTTTTATTTACAATGTGAACATGGTGTCTTGTAGTCCTTGTGGCTGGCTTCCCCATATCTGTTCCATCCCAGATAATTTGCCTAAGCTAATCATGGCAATGTCCTTCTCTTTGCCAATGATTGCTCTAAGAATGGGCAGTGATTGAAGTCCTGGTCTGTGAACCCAGAGACTTCTGGAAAACATGTCCTTACTCCCAGGAGACAGAACACCACTCTACCTGTGGGCACTGGGGTACCTGGCTGGGATGTCTGGGACCTCAGCAGCATCTTGAGTCTATGTGGAAAGCTGCCTTCTGGCACAACTGATATATTGTGGGGGGCAGAGGGAAGCCAGCAAGAACACTTTGAGAATCATTGTGCTGGAACCGTCTCTGCAGCCATCCCACCGCTAGACATTTTAAAAGATACATTTGTTTATTTTTTTGCTTGTCAGTCTGAGGTTTTAAAAATTGCTATAGCCCTAGGGGTGCCTGGGGCGGCTCAGTTAGTTAAGCATCCAACTCTTGATTTTGGCTTAGATCACCATCTCAGGGTTGTAGGATCAAGCCCCACATTGGGCTCCATGCCCAGCTTAAGATTCTTTCTCTGTCCCTCCCCAACCTCTTAAAAAAGTTGCTGTGGCCCAAGGTATCTTATCTGATAAGACTTTCAGTTGTCATCATTGTAAGACTAGAACAATGTTACATTAATTCTTGATACTTTTCCTTAATATTATCTTTTTTTAATTTTTAATTTTTTATAAACATATTTTTATTTCCTTAATATTATCTTTGTGAAAACTATAACTCCCCTATTATAAAAATGCTGATTGTTAATGACCATCGAGTTGGCAAATGTGGAGGTGTTTAATGAATAGAAATCGTAATAGCTTTCTATTGGAGAAAGCTTCAGCTAACCTTTTGATCATTTTCTCCTTGTTGTTTACATTAACCTATTACACTTGCTGGAACAGATTGGAGAGGGAGGGAGGAAACACACAACAGGATTTACTGGACTCATGTCCTTCTAGAAGGGATGCTGAAGAAGGGATGAGGGTGGGGGAAATCTAGGAAACCTTGTTGGGAGGAAATACTGAAGAGTATCAGAGGTTTAGGGAGAGAAGAAAGTGGAGGGGAAATTCTCAGACAAAATGTAACCTTCAAGATTTTCCCAGAGGTTGGCTGTGCCCCTCTCTCCTGCTTTCCTCGCTGTGTTAAAGAGGGGTCTTGTCTTTTCCACTGTTTTTCCCTCCGCGTGGGCTAACCTGATAGCAACTCACCTTGACCCCTCTGTCTGGAGGAGGCAACCGCTGGAGCCGGCTGGCGCCTTGCATATTTTGAGCAGCTTTTCCAGATACATCTTAGTGATCTCATTAATCGAGGTGAGAGCTATGCTTCCAGGAATCAGGGCACGAAGCTTAAACGGATGCTCAGAATTTAGACAAAGGCAAGGATCACAAGACTTGATTCATGGCAGAGGTTGCAAACGGAGGGCCTCTGAGCTGGGCGTGACCCATATGTACATTTTATTTGGGCCGGCAGAGAATTGGGAGATTTCACACGTATGCCCAGATAAAAGGTTTTTTAAAATATGAAGAAGGGGCAGTGTGGAACTAGCACTTCACCATAGGGAGACGTTCGTTGAAGAGGACTTGGCTTCTCCTTCACCTAAGACCTAGGCTTATGTAGTCAGTGCACTCCCATGAGATGTGCACGTATACACTATTTCTACGATCCCACGGGTCCCTGCTTGGGGGACTGGAGTGTTCGTTAAGGTTCTATGCCTGAGTGATGGAGAGGTTTCTCCCCACCTGACAGATTTGATCAAGTGGTCATGTGTCCCAAAGGGCTGTGTTGAAAAGATTCTGGGGCTCATTAAAAAAGAACTGCTATGGATCGGTGGGGTCTGCTGTGGGTACCAGGTGGGGGCTCGTCACCCGTGGTCCAAACGTCAACCACTGCACATTTGAGCAGATGGCTTACAGAGCAGTGGGCCAGGCTACCTGTGTTTAAAAATATTTTATTCATTTATTGACTTAGAAAGAGAGAAAGTAGGGGAGGAGCAAGGGAGGAAGGACAGGAAGGGAGAGAGAATCTCAAGCAGACCCCCGCCAAGTGAGGCGCTCTAGCTCAATCTCACTGTCACGACCCTGAGATCCTGACTTAAACCCAAACCAAGAGTCAGAGGCTCAACTGACAGAGCCACCCAGGTGCCCTGGGCTACCCGTCTTTTAATACCACCGCTCCCTAACCAGTAGAGGCAGGATTGATTTCTCGAGTTCCCAGTTTTCTCTCCTGCAAAATGGGATTAGAAATCCTTTCTCTAACCACAGGATAGTGATGCTCTGAGAATTAAGTAAGATGTTGTGCACAGGAGGGTTGGGATAACCCTAACAAGAATGACTATTGCTGTTCTCTTGTATTGATTGGACTTGGAACCCTTCAAGTGTGTATATCATTTAGCAAACTTTGGAAATGGGCCTCCACCCAAGACCACTTGTAGATTTAACTTTTCTGGGTTTTGAGTTACTAAGAAAATTCTGTAATACATTTTTTTTAATTTAAATGTAGAGCTGAGTTGGGGGAAGGGTGCAGGAATCTATGTTGATCAGCCTAGATCTGTGTACAGTCGATTTCCTGATTCCAAGAGGTCAGTGTTGGGAATCTGCTCAGGTACTGTAATTAACTCTTCCCCACGTCCCATTAGGTTTCATTACCATGCTAATAGGATCATAGTAAGCATGGAGAAAATATCTACTAGTAGTGAAGAGACTTCAGATGGACCAATCATCTCTTTTCATCTTTATGATAAACATAGAAGGTGTTTATTGTCCCCAGATTACAGTTGAGGAATGGAGACTTAGGGAATTAAGGTAACGAGTCCATAGTTCCCAGACATAAAATGGCCAAATGGTGATAAATCTAATCCTAGCTAATGTTTATTAGGCATGCACTTTGGGCTGGCACTACCCTAAGTGTTGACATGCACTGTTTCATTTGATCTATGAGGCAACCAGGTTAGGTAGATCCTTTATTATTTAAGTATTTATCCCCTGAGAAAGTGGAGGCTCAGAGAAGCTAATTACTTGCCCAAGGTCACACAGCTTGTAGGGCTCCTAGGCAGGAAGGTTGTCTTGGGGGGCCACAACACTGTTGTCTTCACCTTGAGCACAGGACTGTGGGATCCGAGCCTCTGCTCCACTATGCTCCCTCACCTGGGCAGACCGTGGCTATACATCTAGCAGCTTCTATGGGGGAGAAGAGAGATGAGGAGCAGGAAGAACCTTGGGCAGATCTCCAGAGGAAATGACCATTTAGAACATCTCTTATTGCTTACAAAGGCTCTTCAGGAGCTCTGCCATGTAGAGGTCTCTGAAAAATAAATGCCAGAAATAGTTGAACCTAGGATTGCGGTTGGGCAGTTGATTTGTTCCTGGTAAGAAGGGAAGCTCTGTGAGGCAGAGCCAGAGAAATGCGCATTCCTTTCTAGGATCTTTCTTCAATACTTATTAGGGCCCTGAGGCAAGACAGCAAGTCTTAACCTGGAAGATCCAAACTATGACCCCGTGGAAACCCCCACAGCGGTCTGCGGCATCACGTCTGGTCCCAGCCAGAGCCATCCCCTCAGAAGTAGCTCAAGAATCAGAAACGGGGGGCTCCGAGAGGTGGAGTTGCTCAAGAACACACACCTAGTGGGGGTGAGGCCTGGGTCTAGAGTCCAGATTTTCTGGTGTCCTTTGCTTCTTGTGCATGTCGAGCTGATCAAGCGGTGTCTGGTGAGTGTTTGCCATGCACTTACAATATCCAAACACTCTGTAAGAACGCAGTTCTCGTGGGTATATTGGGAGGCACGCTCATTTCCATTTTATAGATTGGAAAGCTAAGCCTCACAGAGATTGGCAAGTTTGCACAGGAAGGTAGGTTGGCCTCAAGCCCATGCTCTAACCCATCCATTAGGTGGCCTCTTGGTTTTTGCGACAATCACTTGAAAGGCCCCTAACTGGAACACAGTTGAAGTAAGGAGTGAGGTGGGAGAGGCCAGACCACCTAGAGGATCTTAGCGATCCTGATAAAGGTCTGCCAGGCCAACGTGAGAAGGATACCGCCATGGATTTGCTCTAAAAGCAAACCATGTGTTGATTCTCCAGTGGGTGAATCGGTCAGTAATGGCTCTCAGCTAGAGTGCGGATTCATGCAAAGGCCTTGATTTTCAGGCTACGACTGAAAAATATTTTCAGTATAGACATCTCTGGAGACTTAATAGGATGAGAGCTGAAAGTCTATCGAAGTCCAGTTGAAGTCCTTGGCAGAAGAGGTCATTTAAGTTCAAGATATAAATGGTCTCAGGTGTTTTCCTGCAAAAGGCCTATCATTGTGTAATTATGTAGCACTCTGTATCACGGTCATTTGGTGCAGAAAAATGGTACCAGAAAACCGTGTTCTCTGGAAACAGGGATCCCAGTGCTGTTCCCCCCTCCCCTCCCCCTTTCAAGGCTGAGCTGGAGCAGATTTCACTCAGAGGCTGTATTGGTGTCGGTGTGGGGAGGGGGTGGCAGGTCTAGAAGGGCCGGGTGGGAATGCTGGGAACCCTCACCGGCTCTCCTGCTGGGCCAGGATATCTGAGGGGTGTCTGTGGCCGACAGGCCCGGTTGTGCAGATGATACAACCAAAGCTAAGGGGCCAGGACAGGCCAGAAAGTGGGCCCTGTTCCCACCCTGCCAGGGTCCTTGAACTTCAGGATTGAGTTTCTTCCCTCTCTTCCTGAAGGGCATCTGCCTTCTGTTCACTTAGGGGTAACCCTTCATTACAGTGCCCTTCCTGTTAAATTCAACAGGACCGACTGAGATCTATTTATTTTATTATTTCCTGAGCCCAACACATGTGCTGAATCATTCATAAGGTTAAAAATGAACTCTTTCTTCCTGACTGAATTTGTATACATTTATAGGGTGTTTGGCTTTCAGGAGAGCCGGTATGAGTAATTCCAAAATTGCAAAAACAGGTACTTACGGGGTAAATCATTTGCTTTATGGAAGGAGCTATCTCCAGATTATTTTAAAGGGCATGTGTTCAGCTGTGTGATGAAAATTATTTGCTTTACTAAAATCTGACACCACGCGCACTTTGCTTTGTGGGTGTTCAGTCAATATTTTGGTGATGTCGAACTCTGCCTCTGACATGGGACAGGTACAACCACAGTAAGTGCTGAAGAAATATTTGTTGAAGGAACAAATCTGCACATGCCAACCCTATTTTCCCCCAACTCTTAAGTGGCCATCTCTGTGTTGGTAGCCTGTGGTCTCAAAATTACATATACACGTGATCGAAACTTCTTTCCCTTAGATATCCCATCTCCTCCTTTGAGGGTAGTATGTCTGGTCTCCCTTGCCACTCACTCCAAGCTTGGTTTGAATTCTGGCATCCTGGTGTGCTCATCTGGGAGCTCAGGATATTTACCAAGGCGCTCTCTGCCTCCTTTGCCTCATCTGTAAAGTGGGTAGAGCAGTAGTGCCTACCTTGGAGGGCTGGAGTGAGAATGAAGTTAGAATGGGGAGTGTGGATCTGGCATGGAATAGCGCACCATAGAGGTGAACTCTTGTTTCCTATTCTAGCCAAGCACCCGGTCAGGAACTTGGCCCTCAAGCTCACGTCCACCTCCTCTCCAAATCTAATTGGACTTCATCTCTTCCTGTTTTTGTTCATCCTAGCACTGCCATAGTGCAAGTGCACTTTACTGCAATATCTTGATCTTTCCTCTTCCAGCACAACCCAGGTGGACTGGGCTGTTCTTTTCTCCATTGAGTTCTCCCCTCCCTCTATCCTGAGAGGCCACCTTGCTTGACACAGCCAAGCAGCCAAGCCTCTGACAAACTCCTCTGGAGCTCTAGACCCACGTTCCCAGCCGCTCTCCATCCACCGGCCACACTGGGCTCCTGCCTGATCCCAGAGAAGCTCACACTTCCAGTCCTCTTAGCCTTTGTTATGGTCTCTGGGCTTCCCTTTTGTTTCACGGTATCGTCTAGGTGTAGTTTTCCTGGAAACGCTTATAGCCCTCCAGAAACCATTGCATCTTAGGTGTACTCCACACAACTGGTAACAGCTCGATAACAACGCCGAGCCTCTTGCCTTTCTCCTTGTCCCTCTCCGCCTGCCTTCCTTAGGTAGGGGCTCCTTGGGGGCAGTGACCACGGACCAGGAGATCCTTCTCTATCCATTGTTGTGTTCCTAGGGCCCGATACAAGATTGCAGTTCATATAGAATTCAGATATTCTGCCAAAATTAAAATCTCTATCAAAATAAGTGGCCGAGGATGGGATTTCCCTCTAACCTCTGTTGCTGGGTGTTAACTTCCTCCAACATGGATGGACATAATTTCAGATATTTGCCATGCGACCATTAACACTGTACCTGTTCTAAAATGGAATGAGCGTAAATAACCAGGATGATACCCTATCAAAAATAGAGGATATGTTTTGTATTTCAGAGATAAACCTGTGCTAGGTTTGATGGACTGGAGTAAATAGCACTTTTTAAAAAAGTAGACACTTGCTCCTCTAAAGAAATGATATGGTTTTTCTGTAATACCTTCTGTTTTTATAAAATGCCTCCATTTCTCGATTCCACTTACAAAAGGAAAATACAAATGCACAAGATGGTGGGGATATTAATTTAACTTTTGAACCTAAGGAGAAAGCCCATGCCTTGACCAAACTTCATTCGGCTTTGAAGGCAGAACAATTTTTCACTGGGAACCCAAGCAGAGTTTCAAGGATGTTCAGCACTGGGGTCCCTTCCCTGAGTCGCCACTGAAGGCAGGGTGTCAAGCTGGCAGGACCTGAGGACTACCCACCTGCATTTCTCAGGAGGGCAGTGTGTAGGGCTGGGCGGGTGCTCTGGCCAGCGAGGGGGTGAGGGCCATCTGGCCTTCTTTATCCTTCCCTGCTGGCTTAAGCGCTCCCTTTATGGACACCGCTCCCACCTTCCTGCAGCTTCCAAAGCTGAAATCCTCATCTGACTTTTCACTTGTTCCCACTTCCCTTCATTGTCTCCTTGGAAGCTCATAAAGATTCATTTTGGAGTCTGGCCCATGGCTGTTCAAAGGTACATGTTTTAACCCGATGATTTTTTCCTTTTGCCCTGGAGTTCATTGTTCTTTGAAACTACTTTGACCGGCCTGCCAGAGTCAGGGGTGTTCCTTGGAGGCTTGAAGCCTCTCAAAGGAATCCGTTCAGAGCTGTCCAGACTCCCTGAATTAGCTTAACCCTCCCTCATGGGCCACAGGGCTGATGCAAGCATACTTTCCTGGGCTGTGAGGCAGCAGGACATCCTTCTTGAATTCAGAAATCCCAGCCCTGACCTCCTCCTTCCCTGTTCCTGTCTCCTTCTGTCCGCCAATACAAAACCTAAAGAGACTTAAGAAATGATCTCCAAAAGGGGACACTTCGTGAAGCTGGATTGCCACACTGGCTTCAAGCCAAGTCTGAGCCTCCAAATGAGGCCATGAGTGGAGTTAGTGGAAAGCATTTAGAACCCTCCAAATCTGAGGTCATTAATTACCCCCACCAACAAACTCATCTCCTCTGCCTTCCTTTTCTTTAAAGGATAAACTAAGTTTCCTAAGACTTTCTCTAGGCTACTAAGAAAATTCCAGAATTCCTTGATCGTACTGAGAACAAAATCAAAAGGATGGGTGTGCACATGTAGATATACGTGTGTGTGTGTGTGTGTGTGTGTGTGTGCGCGCGTAAGCAGATTTACAAGTTGGCTAGTAAAATGATCCTAGGTCCCAGGTCTCCTTACTTACCAAAAGAGATGTTTATGATTCAAGTATGTTTAAATATTTTAAAGATTTTGAGAGAGAGAGAGAGAGAGCAAGCGAGCGTCCGCATGTGAGAAGAGCAGGGGGTGGGGCAGAGGAGGAGGGAGAAGCAGACTCCCCACCAAGCAGGGAGCCTGATGTGGGGCTCGATCCTAGGACCCCAGGATCATGACTGGAGCTGAAGGCCGATACTTAACCGACTGAGCCACCCAGGCACCCTATGTTTAAATATTTTTACTACTTGTTATGTATGTATCCAAACAGTACCATATACTATTTAGTATGCTGTAAAAATTAAGTAGTACCTCATGGTTTCAAGTATTTCATAAATATAATCACAAAAAAGGAAACCAGGAGATCAACATTCTGCTTGTGTACTTTTCTGATTATGACGGTTTCATGAAAAGGGGGTTTTTAATGCTTTCTCACTTGAAATGGTCAGCCATGAGGGAATGAAGGTGCTAATTTATAGTTTTAAAACCTATGCAAAGACAAAGAATGTGAGTGCAACCTTAGAAATAAGTGAAAACAATATAGGGGTGGGCACTGAGTCTCTTCATCTAACCAAGGAGGTCTGTAAAAAACCATGAAAGCTGCTGCTAATTTGAAATTCCACCGGCTGAGAACTAAAACACCGCTGTGTTATTGAAGAAAGGTCTTGGCACCTTAAGCACGGGAAATGAAACTTTTCATTCTGCAATTGGTTCGTTGATTTGTTCTAAGCCCCGCCCTCCCATCTTTCCAAGGCTGGAGGAACAGGTCGGAGTTAGAGATGTGGTTTGCATATGCTGCTTAGTTGACAGTAGGTCAACAGTGAAGGACTAACTACATGAAGGCAGTGACCAAGTAAGGTTTCTGCAAATGACAAAGCCATCCACTGAGCAATATTCACTTCCACTTCCACTGTCTTTAATTAGCATCAGGAGGTTTTCACCACAACCCTTTAGGAGGGGATTCTGCCCCTTGTCAGGTGTTGCATCCCCAAGTCAGGTCAGGGGAGAAGAGGAAGACCCCCCCCCATACCCACCCCCATGCCTGAATTAGCCCTTCCCCTCCCTGCACAGCAGCAGAGATAGAAGCCCTATTCCAGGACAGCTGGCTCCTCCCGCTGGACCCGCTGCAGTTGACTTGGAGAATAATTCTGAACATATACAGCAGCTTTCCCTTGCTGGAGTCCGAGCTCTGGATTTCCTTGCTTCCAGCTGATCGATAACATTCAACCTTAGACATGATCAAAGCAACCTGCTAACCCAGCAAAGTCTTGAGTCAGATAATCCTTCCTTTTTCACTGCCTATTTTATTTACTTTTGTGGAGAGAGAGAGAAAGGGAGAGAGAGCAAACACATGTGCACGTCACGTGCATGAACGGGGGTGGAGAGGGAGAGAGAATCCCAAGAGGTTCCATGCCCAGTGTGGAGCCCACCCCAGTGTGGTTGGGCTCAATGTCTCAGATCATGATCTGAGCGGAAATCAAGAGTCTAATGCTTAACTGAGCCACCCAGGTGCCCCCGCTGCTTATTTGTAAGTAGTGTTTCTTCAGCCTTATTTCTGGAGATTTCAAGGGCCTTTGTAGCTTAGGAGTCTTTTAATCAAGTGGAGAGAGCACATGCTTCCATTTTATGGACAGGAAAAGTGAGGCAAAAAAGCCTTTGAGCCAAGTCCATGTTGCAGGTTGTGGAGAGGAAGGACAAAGAATGGTGAATCTCCTGAAGCTGGTCTGATAGCGGGAACCTTCTGGGGTGGGGTGCTTCAGTCTGTAGAATGGGGGATGGGGATAGGGTGCTCTGGGCGGAAGCGGTGTTTGGTGAAGGCGGCTGGTAAGTCCTTAGACTTTGGACTTTATAGGAGAATGAAGAGTAGCAACTAGAGTAGTTGCAACTAGATTCAGTTTGGAGGGGATCCGGTATTGGTGGAAAGAGAAAGGACAGCAATAACGTAGGGACCCTGTTTTTAAGAAGTCCTAGCACTATGTCTTGCCTCTGCTACCCTTGTTCCTTCTGGCACACAGTCCAGGCCAATGAACGTTCAAGGCTTGGTTGGATTGCCACATTCTCCTCCAGCTTCCCTCCACCCATCTTTATCCTGGGTTTAGTGGCTCATAGTCCCATGTCACAGTTAATTTTATGTGTCAGCTTCTGGATGAAGGGATGCCCGGAGAGCTGGTAAAAATGTCTGGGCAGGTGCTCTTAGAGTTTCACTGGTAGGCTGAGTAAAGATTCTCCTCACCAGTGTGGATCCTCCAATGCATCTCAAGAGAAGGCAGGAGGAGGAATTGGTGCCTGCTTAAGCTGGGTCATCCATCCTCTCTTGCCTTTGGACATCAGTGACCATGGTTCATTTTTGTACTTAGACTGGATCTTATACCATTGGATCCCCTGGGCTCTTTGGCCCTAGGACTTAGATCATCAGTTCTCTGGCTTCTCAGGCCTTCAGGCTGGGGCTAGAACTGAACCGCTGGCTTTCCTGGCCCTCCAGCTTACAGACGGCAAATGGTAGGTCTTCTCAGTTCCCCTGATTATTTGACATGAACCAGTCCATCATCTCTTCTATATCTCTGTATATCTCCTGTTGGTGCTGTTTGTTCAGAGAACCCTGATTAATATGGCCCCTGAACATGGTGGGGTACCCTACTCACAAGATACATGGCAGTTTCTAGCTTTTATTATTACTCAAGGTAGTAAGTAGAGAGACAGACTTTGAGGACAGAGACCATGTGATCATCCTTGTAGGCCCTGACCAATTTATTGAACAATTACTTAGTGCCAGGCACTACAGATTCTTGCCATTATTTCAATTAATCCTTACAACAACGCAATGAAGTAGTACTCTCATAGTTCATGTTACGGTGGAGCTAGGCTCCAAGGGATTAAAGCAATCAAGGTCACACAATTAGTAGGTGGAGTCCAGATGAAGCCACAGGGGAGTTCAGAGTCCCTGCTCTTAATCATTATGCTAACCACTTCCCTAGTGGACTCTCAATGAACATTTGCTAAATTCACCTGGTAATTTGTATAGTATTTATTTTACTACATGTAGTGGATGCCTAATTATTTGAGGATTTCAGAACTCATTGGAAAAGTTGTGTATTCCTCTAAAGGTCGGGTCTTAGATTCTAACATGAATAGGTGAAGGAAAACCCCAATGTTACCACCAGGTGAACAAATGTTTGCAGGTCTCAAAAGGTAGTGTTGAAGTCTGGAGACATGTTTTTTCTTGGCTTAGGGAATCTCTATATTTTTTTTTTGTATTTCTTTCTTATTGTAACTTAAAGGTGCATGTCCCTTACTGGGAGGATGCTGGATCCAAAGGGAAGAGGAGGAGGAGGGAAGAGAAAGATCCATTTTTAGAGAAAGTAAGACTCATAAGTCTATGCTCTGACTTACATGGCTATGACAGAAGGGCCACCAATGTAGTGGGCTTTCAGGGCAAAGACTGGCCTAGGTTAGAAGAGAACTCCACGGATGTTTTAGTCCCTAGTCATTTTAAACCCTGCTATAATCTGTGAAAGAAATGGACCTGAATGTCTTAGAGTTCAAGATATTTCTATTTCCATTACATCACCTGAATTAAAAGAGGAAGTGGCTTAGTTAGGCTCTGAGCCAGTTGACCCTCGACCTGCCTCCACTCTTCCACTTCTCTTGACTTTCGAGCAGAAAGATACCCGGAGTGGTGGTTGGCAGTGAAACAACACCAGAGGGTTCTTAGCTTTCCTGAAGTTCCAAGTTCATTTACATCTCTCCTCCCACACTCAGCACTTTGCCTCGGGGTGAGCTTGTTGGGCCCCCTTTGTGTGCAGCCCTGAGTTACAGTCACAGGGATCAAATTCTCATCCAAGGCAGACTTCTTCCAAGACAGAGCAAAGACACGAATTAAGCAAATAGCACCTCAGGCCAGGGAAGGTGGTCGCTCTTCTCCCTCTCCTTCCCGGATTTCTCGGGGAGGATGGGGCCTTCACCTTCCCAGGAGGCCCCAGGAATGGGTCTGAACAGCAGTGAGGGAGAGAAGGGAAGAGGGAGAAAAAGGGATATGGATTTCAGGGAAGAGTTCAAGTCCTCAGCCCTAGTTTCTCTCCCTAAGCTTCACCGGAAGCTACTACAGAATAGAGCGCCACTTTCCCATCCCAGGAATAGGCAATAGAAACCCCTTTTTCTCCAGTTCAGCTGAGGCAAATCAACTCAATGACAAGAAACAAGAAGGCAGAGAACTAAAAGCATTTTCCTAGATCACTCTTTCCAGGTGAGAGTGAAAGACCTACTGTATATGGAGCACGGGGCTAGGTTTCTTACAAATATTAATCCAAGCAAGGCTTCATTTTACACACAGTTCAGATTACTGGGGCTCAGAGTTTAAGAGACTGCCCAAGACCCAGGATGGAGCCCAAGTCTCTTTGTTCCGAAGTTCAAGCTCAGTTACTGTCCTGTGTCCCCATCCAAGCCTCAGCAGGAGATGTCCCTGGTTCAGGCCCAGAGCTGTAGAGGTAAGAAGCCTACAGCCCTGAGTTATAGTCACAGGGATTAAGTTCTCCCCAGGAGCTAGGAGTCTAGAGGGGCCAGGAGGCTCTGCCTACCCAGGGCCCACCTTCCCCTTACCTGGCCCCATTCTATTTTGGACTCTACTCTGGACACCCAGGCTTTTGGAACTCCCAGACCACAGGGCTCCAGCAGGGATTGCCAGATTTATCAAGTAAAAACACAGGATGCCCAGTTAAATTTGAATTTCAGATAAGCAGTAATTTGTTAGTATAAATGTGTGCAATGAAATATTTAGAACATATTTAAAGCTAAAAAATTATCTGAAATTCAAATTTAAATGGGAATTCTGTAGGTTTTTCTGGCAACCCTAGGCTCAGCTCACTTCCTGGACCAGGTGGACTCTTTCCTGGTGGTAATTTGGGTAGGGATGTACACAGAACTCAGATAGGCACCCTTGGGCATCCAAAAGGCATGCAAGCAAGAGCCCTCTCCGGGCCAGAAAAAGTCAGAGAAGGGGGACTGACAAGAACCCTTCAACTGTACCCCTGTTAGGGGTGTGCTGGTTTCCTGAACTTTATAGATTTCTTTATTCTCAAATTTCACATTTGTGATTTCCATGGCCCATTGTGCTCACAGAACGTGACCTCTTTTATCTGGCTCACCTCTGACTTCATCTGGCGGGGTAAGGGGTGGGGGCTAGAAGGAGCAGCTTAAAGTCCCCATCTAAGAGAAATGTAAATGTTGGTGCAGATGGCTTCAGGGGTTTCTCCTTCTAGGAAGTGAAAAAACTGCTGGATGTGAGGGTCAAACTTTCGGTTTTACTGTGTCAAGGGTGCTTGACTATAAGCAGCCATTCATCTCTTGGAGGCCATTCCCCCCACCCCGCCCCATTCATAAACAGGTGACAAATATACCTGCCTCCTGGAGGGGTATAGGGGTGATATGAAATAACATGTGAAAGCATCTCTCTCCTTGGCTGGTGTTAAGCCTCCCATAAATGTAGTTGAGATCTGAATAGGTAGAATTAGAACCCAGGCTTCTCCTTTCTGTCAGCCTCAGCTGGACCACCCACACCCCTGTTTACAGAGCAGGGAGGTCACCTCCATCCCAGTTTTCTGGAGCATTGTGATGAATGAACCCAGGAATAAGGCCTTCCAGAACTATCCAAATGTAGGGCTGCAACGGAGAATTACTCTACACCATGGGAACTGGGCCCTTTGTCTAGAGGACAAGAGAGACCCTGCCCCCCAAGACAGCTCAATCATTCATCAGAACAGAGCTGAATCATTCCTATGAAGACTGCTGAGATCAAGTCTTAACAAGAATTATTAAAAACCCAACTCCTTTCTAGTGCCAGGTAAGTGCTCTTATTTCCAATACATGGTAGAACAGTGTTCTCGGTGCTTGCCTAGCCTCCTCTAGTTGGTGTGAACACCTTCCAAAACAGTCCCTCTCCAACTTCATTCTCTTCCCCATTGCAAACCAATGGTCTGCATACTGTGATGCAGAAAAGGTAGATTCTGGTTTTGGAAAGACTTAGGTCCCAATACCAGCCCTGCCACCCACTGGCTAGTAGTACTTAACCGTTTGAGCCTCAGTTTCTTTTTTTTAACAGTGAATTCTGTCGGACTCCGGTAGGTTTTGCGGGCCGACAGGCACGAGGAGAGCGTCCGGGCCAGCCGGTAGCTCCCCTTGGGGCTGAGCGGGATGGCGAGTGTCGCGAGTCCAGGCGCATTAACGAACCACACCAGACTCGGGGGATCTGTCAAAGCAGGATCTCACTTTATTGAGCGGGGTTGCAGCTTATATTGGGTAGGGGATGGGAAATGAGGTCAGCGGGGAGAGAGCCTATGGGGTTTGGTTACGTAGTCAGTAACTGGGTAGGGTGTGTTGGGCGAGAGGAGGAAATATCAGAGATACGCGGAACCAAAACCGCCACGTTGGCGCCAATACTGCCACGGTGGCGCCTTTTCTAGCCGGAAGAGAAGGCAGGCCAGCGCCATCTTTGCTGTGCCCAACAGAATTCTACAACCTACTTTAACTTAGCATAGTGCCTGTGCCTAGAAGGTGCTCATCAAATGGCGGCCATTACAGAAGGTATTTAAGATTAGACCTCATGCTCAATAAAGCATGAATGGTAGATGCTTGGTGAAGCATGAAAGAATGAACAGAGGGGCGCCTGGGTGGCACAGATGGTTAGGTGTTGGTCTTCAGCTCAGGTTGTAATCCCAGGGTCCTGGGATCGAGCCCCATGTTGGGCTCCCTGCTCAGTGGGGAGCCTGCTTCCCCTTGTGTCTGCTCCCCCTTCTGCTCATGTCTTCTTATTTACTCGTGAGAGGGAGCACAAGAGAAAGATCTTTTAAAAATGAATGGAATACTTTGACATGTTCTCTGACACAAAAGCAGAGAGTCAGCCAAAGAAGTAGCCTGAAGGGAGTTCCCCGTCCTGTCCTGAGCCCCCAGACTGGAGGGCTCCTTTGGGTCTCACGTTGATGAATCACAGTCCTTAGTTTGGTCTGACAGCGTGCGACACACCTCCCTTCTCCCGGCTCACTGTGTTCATCCCCACCTCCTCCAGCCCTCGTGGATCTGGGTCACGTTTACCTGTAACCATCCCTGATTACCTGCAGGACCCAACAAGTAGGGAGCCATAATTAAGACATCACGGACACATACTTTCCACATCGCATAATCGCCCTACAGTCTGGTACCAGTGCCCCGACAAGCTTCCCTCTGCGGTCCACTCTGCAAAGAGTTCCACCCACCACAGGTGAAAACACTTCTGCTTTTCAGGGCCAGAGAAGACGGATTTGGTGCAGAAGCCTTTTCAATTATTCAGGATGCTGGCGTCTTTTTTAGTTCAATTATTCAGGGGTTTCTGAGTACAGGATTGTGAATTCAGCATTTTGCTGGTCCTAGAGCTCGGCCTCGATTGGTTTAGATCCAACCTGCTCAGTCGGTCTCAAACACGACGGTGAGTAGGACAAGAGAAGTGGACAGCTCTTGGACAGAATCAAGCAGAGGAAAACTGATCTTTGAAAATGTTGGATTCACAGCCTCTTGCCAATATAATGGAGTGCTTACGTGCAGGAGTCTTTTCCCTTTTAAGCCAACACTGGCAAAAAGACGTTTGGAAATCCAACAGCTATTTATGTATAATGCAGACATTAATTTCCAGTGAGTTCTTCCTCTTGACCCTCTACTGAATGGTATCAACGTATCCACTTGAGAATTTCAGATGGAGGTTAGGTTTCCGTCTTGCCGACCAGGACACCAGGTTTTCCTGTTTCAAGTGAGAAAACAACTTGAGGCTAAAGCACCAGGAGTTCCAAGTGCTCTTTATTTCTCTTTGGAGAAATGATTAGCACAGGGAAGCATGTGGGTTTTTTTTTTTTTTTTTTTTTAAAGAAACCACTGCTGGTGCTAAGATATTTAACACTCACCCTGTTTCCCCTCTGATGTGTTGTGTTCTCATGAGGACATCTAGAAAGTACACAGATGAACTAAAGGTAACTAGGGATCATTTAACATTCTTTGAGTGTCTAAGATGTTGATTTGGGGTTGGACAAGGTGGATACAACGATCTCTAGATCCTAGTCCGCGCTTTTGGGAGGGGAGAAAAATATAAAAAAAAATCACGAAGTCTAAGTTTAGACACTTTGATGCAAAAATAGCAAAAAAAAAAAAAAAAAGCCTATGAGAATGAACCCAAGGCTGGACTGCTACCAGGAGAGGCTGATGAGGTCATGAACAGAGCCGTGTTATTGTCTGATCTGGCCCTTGCTCATTGTCTGGAACATTTTCTACCATGTGAGTGAAATTGAGGCACTCGAAGAGTCTCCAATTTAAACAAGACCGTTTACTGAGGGCCTAGCGTGGATGAGGTCCTGTCATGGTTTCTCAGGCTTATTAGCTGAATCACTACTTCCTTGAAGTCTAAGGTGGTATTAATATTATGCTTTAACTGGGGCACCTGGGTGGCTCGGTCGGTTAAGCATCTGACTCCTGATTTCAGCTCAGGTCATGATCTCAGGGTCCTGGGATCGAGCCTCATGTTGGGCTCCACACTCCGCTCAGAGTCCTCTTGGGATTCTCCCTCTTCCTCTGCCCCTTCCCAGCTCGTGCACATGCTCTCTAAAATAAAAAGTCTTTTGCTTTCATTACGCAGATAAGAAAAATCAAGGCACCACGAGGCTAAAGCACTAAGAATCAAGGTCACAATTCCGTGGTAGAATTTGTATTTGAACCGTGGCTCAGACTTTGGGGTCGCAATTTTTAGTCTCTGTACTACACTGCTTCCTGCAAGTTAACAGGCTCTGTCTTGACCATAGGAATGTGATGAGCGGTGTTTAACAAGAAACACATGGAAGTGGAACTTGGATAGCCTGTATTTTCCTGAAGATTAGCACATTGGGGGTTACAGGAGAGCCATAGAGTGTAACAGTGTGGCTAAACCCCATCTCCTGCCCCAAGTCCTGCAGCTTCCCTAAATCCCTTTCTTTGACCCAAAGCAAGCATCTGCTTCTATAACTCCACACGAGTCCATGTTCCCAGGGGGGACTGGCCCTGGTTGCTGGCCTTTGGGACTTCACACGCTGCAACCACCACAATGCTTTATTTTCCATTTATGGCTGTTCAGATGCCCTTATCTAGACCAAACTCCTCAGCATCACCATCTCTCTCCTTTGCCTGCGGGCCCTTCTCTTCCACAGGTTCCCAGCTATACATGGAGTGGGGGGCCATGACAGACTGGGGCCTGGGTGCCAGACTGGATTGTACCCACAATGGGGGTCATCACAATCTTTTTCTTCTAGGTCTCAACCTCTATCTGGGTCAGGGAGAATAGGGGCGTTCCTCTCCTTCCCTTTTGGGGTCATAGAGAGCAGAGAAAATCGTCACAGAAAATGCCCATGTTCTAGTCTATGCCCTTCTACGGAGTTAGCATCACCTCTCATTCTCCAGACCTTTTTTTTTTTGTTTTTAAGTTTTGGGTGCCTACTCCCTTACATGGGGATTCATGAACTATCTTCAACTTGCCTGCTTTTGGTGTAGATGGAAGTCAAGTGTGTTTACCATAACAGTAGCTGCCAGATCTGTGACTCTCCCATCAGAGACGGTCTTTGTACCAGAGAGTAAGAGCGACAGAAAAGCCTGTATGTCCCAAAGGAGAAAAGGGAACCCAAGGGCTTTGACTTTGAGCCCTGAGGTTGGATCCCTGGAAAACATGGTTTAGAATCTCCTCTGGTTATGGGGACATTATGTGAAAACCGTTCCAAATTTCATTTGTTCTTAGGTCCTGTGACCAAAAAACAAAAACAGTTCTCCAGTACTTAAGCAAAGTTAACAGAGAATGTGCAATTGAAGGAAAGTGTCGTTTCAAAGCTTCTAGCATTTCTTCGTGTTACAGGAGGTGGAGATTTAGACAACTTCATTGAGCCTTTTAATTTTGCAAAGGGAAATGAAAATGGGGTTTCAAACAAAGAGGGTCCAGATTTGAACTCCAAAAAGAGAAAATGGACCAGGTTATTTTCACCATGGATGGAGGGCCTTTCTGTAACTATTTCCTTTTGGGAGAAAAGGTCTATTTCATAACACACAGTTCCTGAATATTAGTTGGGAGACATGTGCAAGACTTCATTGGGGCAGTGGTCCCAGGAGGGGTGGGGGAAGCAATATTAAGAGATCAAGTCTCCAGCCTGAGCTCAGGTGTTTGAGCCCAATTCGGTGCCTAGACCGTTCTGGAATGCTCCAAGGTCTCGCTGATAGCTGTGCATGGAAGCGTACAGAAGACACTATTTTTGTGACAGAGCGTTATGGAAATGTGGCTGCTTCATGGTACCAGGCATCGGCAGTTCATTCTGCTCAGGCTTTTCCTTAGAGATGTGTAAGCACGCATAAGTATAGGCTTTTAGTTCTCCATTAGACCTTCAACCGAATGGCTGAGTTGTCATTAAGTATTTTTATGGCTGATTTGATATTAGAACACCAGTAAGGTGATGCAAATAGGTATGGACCACTTTGCCAGATTATTAGAGAACCACAAGGCTGAAGAAAAGTGAAGTTCTACACCATCACATACCCAAAAAAACCATAAACAAACCAGGGGTTTTTGTTGGCAAAGTGTAGTTAAAATATTTGAGTCCGGCAGAATCAACATATCATATTTATATTTTAAAACCATTGACTCTGTGTCCTGGCATATAGGAAAACCTGACCATTTGCAGAAAGGCCCCCGTTTCAAGGTCGTTCAGAACCAGAGCATGAACCATCTAGAAGTTAATAAAATGAAGTTACTGCAGATGTTTGGATTTATAGAATGGACAATGTAATTAATTTATTAGAAAGGTTCTGGGGATTTCCCTTGGATGGGAGTGCAAAATAACAAGTAAAAAAGCTATTCAAGTAGGTTTTTACGACGACATCTCCCGCCCCCTTCTGTCAGCTCAAATCAGAACAAGTGTTCTAGTCCTAAATAATTTCCCCGATTCTAGTCAGAGTCCATCGCTCTGGCTGGACGTACATATTCACAAATGGTCAGGTTTCCCCATCGGGGCTGTAAGACGCACACATGGTTGAGAGCGATTACAGAAGTTGCCTAGGTCCATGCAATATAGAAACATGTATCTAATGTATTTAAAGCAAAGACAGATGGAAGAATGTGCCCACTAGATGACAAGACAGGAATATGTATGTGGCTCTGGGTCATCGTCCCTATTGTTGGAGCTCCATGCCAGGTATAGGTCATGGCCTAGAGAATGTGGGCACGCACACACCCAAGGGAGCCCCAAAGAGAGGAAATTGCAGTAGGCACACAATTCATCTCTAGCCCACCTGCCAGACGTTGGCAGACAACTCAGGGTCACAACCCACATGTTGTGAACCACAATTTTTACCTCCCTGGATAGCATGTGGTGTTGAAGGCAAAGGCTGGGAGTTTATGTTCCCGAATGCCATATGTATGCAGTTAGCAGACGACTATGGTCTCTTTATATGTACATGGCCACAAATCACTACAGACTGATGCCTGGCTGATGCACTGGATCTCCTGCGAATTCCCCATATGTTTCACCTTACTCTGAAACGTGGTGGAGGTAAACACGCAGCGCGGGGAGTTTTTGACGGAGAATATGGGAAGCCTATGCTCGCGCAGTCTCAGTATGTGAAGCTACACTGGACCATGATGATGGGGGTGGGGTGCGGTGGGGGTCGGGGGAGACAACTGTTTCTTGATTTCCTTACACATTCAAAAGTCAACTAGGAAAAAAAAAAAAAAGCTAACCCTGCAGTCAAAAATATAACTGGCCACTGGGGCTTTCTCCAAAGCCGTTAGTTCTGACTGAGCCTTAGAAACGGAAAGGAAATAGCCATCTTCACGGTGTAGATTTTGTTCCCCCGATAAAGGTTGCGATTCCCAGTTTCTCGAACTTTTGTTTTTTTCCCCTTCGCGTCTTCTCCCCGTCCCTCCTTCCCATGGAGGTACACATTATTTTGCTCACTTCGTAAGAGGATGTGGGATCACAAAGACCAGATGCGATTACTCAATCTCCGCACCACGGCAGCTGAGAGCACAAGCTCACCATGAAGACCAGCAGAGGTTAGCGTTAGTGAATCTCCATAGAACTCCAGAGGGACCTTACGATGAAGATTGGAGGAGGGAAACCTTTCACATAACGTTTTGTTAACAAAAAGTTAAAGTGGGATTGTCTGAGTGGCTCAGTCAGTTAAGCAAGCACTCTGGGTTTTATGCTCAGATCACCATCTCAGGGTCGTGAGTTCTAGCCCCAGGTCCTGCTCCCCGCTCACTGGGGAGTCAGCCTGAGACGGTCTCCCTGTGCTCCTCCCCCACTTGTTTGCGCTCTAGTAAACCTTCAAAAAAAGAAAAGTTGCTTCCACATAGAGGTCTGCATGGGAGTGTAATAGGGGAGGAGAATGGGACAAGTTTGAATGATTCAGAACCCAGCTTTTATTTTTTATGAAGCATTCTAAGCAAACAGGTAAGTAGAGAAAGTATCAGAAGGATCATCAACCCCATAGAGTGTAGAAGATACCAGGTGTACCCATTGGTGTCCCAGCCTTAATAAAACCAAACTTGCCCAAATTGCTTCAACATTTGTAAGGATAGTATTTTAGAGGAGTGAGAACTGCTGCCACCTCTCCTCACGTTCACTTCCTCCCTCCTCTCCTTTGCCGGATTCTCCCTAGAGCTGAAGCTCCCAGACTTTAAGATTTAGTTTTAGAGCAGTGGGGGAGGAGCAGGGAGAATCTCAAGCGGACTCCCAGCCTCGCAAGGGGAGCCTTCCTGGGATCCATCCCACCACCCATGAGTTCAGGACCTGAGCTGAAACCAAGAGACACTTAACCCACTGAGCCCCCCAGACACCCCTCAAACTTGTAACAATGGATCTTACCTAAGTAGCAACTAGGAACTCTTAAAAGCATTTACCCTCAACGTTAGGTTTCCTGACAGCAGAGCCTGGGAGAGAGTTGCTTGTGAAAGAGAAAATCTTTAAGAAAGCGAGGGAAGAAAGAAGAGAGGAAGGAGTGGAGCAAAGGTAAGATTTTTGCCCAAGTCTAGCCTCAGTCCGAGCTCTTAAGAGAATTCTGGGCCTTGCCAGCTCCATGAATCCGTCTGACTGAGACAAAGGCTCTTGGCTTTCATGCCGCTTATTTATAAACCATTGGCTGTAGGTTTCCACGTGGTGGGGTTGGGGGGTATTGTAATCTCTCAGGCATTTCCTGTTGAGGTGGTTCCCATCGGCCAATGGCAAGTCTCTGGAAGAGTGCAGTAGTAGGCTGTCCTCGCCGGCCTTGACTACACCTTCCCGCCTGTGATACATTCCCACAGGAGTTTCTGCTCTCCTCCCCTCCCCCTTCCTTCTATTCCTTGCTTACCAAGTTGACTTCATTGATGCAGTGAACTAGTGGGGGATAAAATAAATGGTGCTAGGAAAATGGCTATTTATGTAGAAAACAAAGCAAAATTGTGTCCCTAATACACACACACACACACACACATTCATGGATGAATAAAGATCTCAATGTATAGTTGTTCTTGCTCTCTTTCCCCAACCCTCTCTTTCCCTTAGGGCTCACTGAAATTGATTTTGTTCTCTGTCCAGGGCAGACAACCTAAAGTTTTTGAAACACTGTTCTAGGAAATACTCAGGAGGAGAATTGCTGGAATATAAACATATACTTTAGTAGATACATCTGCCTGGTTCTTTCAAGCAGTTGAAGGTGTATCTGTATCTACCTATCTGTATCTATCTATGTACATCTATGTTAAATATGTTGCAAATCCCTTTTCCCTGTGTATAGCTTTTTACATTGTGGTGTGTTTTGATGTGATGTGCAGAAGTGTTACATTTTTATAAAATCAACTTTATATTTTCCTTTAGGTTTTATGCCTTTTTGGGGTGCAATTATTTTCTAGCTTAGAGACATAAAGACATACTTCGTTTTCTTATAAACAATTTAGGTTTTTATTTGTCATATTTAATCTTGATTCATACATGAATTTAGGGGGGCTGTAGAGTAAAGAATATAATTTCAGTTTCTATATAAATAGCCAGTTATTCTGGGGCACCTGGGTGACTCAGCCAGCTAAGTGTTTTGGTTCATTAGGCATCTGACTCTTGATTTCAACTCAGGTCATTATCTCAAGGTTGTGAGATGGAGTCCTATGCTGAGTCTGCTTAAGATCTTCTCTCTCTCCCTCTGCCCCTCCCTCCTAAAAAAGGTCCATTTTTCTAACGGCATTTATTGAATAAGCCATCTTATCCCCACTAATTAGAAATCGGTCAATTTGTTTGATCTACACACGTCTGTTTCTCTGTCTTGCTATCCTATGCCGTTGACCTATGTGTTTATTTACCTGCACCAATATCACACTTTTTTTTTTTTGAGATTTTATTTATTTATTTGACAGAGAGAGAGCACAAGTAGAGCAGCAGGCAGAGGGAGAGAAGCAGGCTCTCTGTGGAGCAGGGAGCCTGATGTGAAGCTTGATTCCTAGGACCCTGGGATCACGACCTAAGCCGAAGGCAGCCGCTTAACTGACTGAACCACCCCCGTGCCCCTACATTCTCTTAACTGTTCCAACTTATGAAAAATCATATTTGATGGGGCTAAACTACTCATTTTTTCTTCCAAGTTTTCTGGGATACTTTTTATCTTTCTTTTTTTTCCATATAAATTTTAGGATCAGCCCTTTAAGTATCATAAAAATTTCTAATGGGCTTTGATTGGAATTTAATTAACATGTTAATTTGAGAAGACTAGATGTTTTTCTATTATTGAATTTTTTCCATCAATGAATAGGGCATGTCACTGTATTTATTCAGGTCTGTGTGTCCTTCAATGCTATTTTCAAGCCTTTCTCATAAAATTGTAGCATATCTGTCCTTAGTTTGTTGTTAGTTGTTTGTTTGTTTGTTTTTTTTTTTTTTACATTTCACTGATATTTAAGTGGTACCTTCTTTTCCTATTACATTTTCTTTTTTGAAAAGATTTATTTATTTATTTGAGAGCGAGAGAAAGCACAGGTGCATGTATGAGTAGAGGGAAGGGCAGGGGGAGAGAATCTTCAAGCAGACTCCCTGCTGAGCATGACCTATGAGATCATGACCTCAGCTGAAACCAAGAGTCAGATGCTTAACTGATTAAGCCACCCAGGTGCCCGTCTATTACATTTTCTATGTGGTTATTGCCAGTCTACTGGAACACCACCGATGTTTTCGTATCTTAAACTCTCTTATTGATTCTAACTTCATCTAGATTCTTTCTTAGACAATCATAAAATCATCAGCAAGCAAAGAGAAGCTGGCTTGTTCCTTTCCAAGTTTTAGACTTCTTATTTCCTTTTTTCTCTTATTTTGTCAGTTAGGACTTTTACAATATTGGAGAGAATCAGTCACAGCAGGTGAAATGTTTTATTAAGATAATGCTTGCTACAGATTTATGGTGTTAAGGAATTTCCCTTATTCTGGTTTACAGAGATTTTCAGAAATATTGACAAATATTGGATTTTATCAATTGATTTTTTTCTGCATGTATTAAGATAGTTATATATATTTATCTCCTTTTATCTGTATTTAAGGTATATGAGAGATTGCCTTATGTTGAACCATCCTGAACTTTCCTGAGTTAAACTGTTTGGTTTTTATACACTGTTTAGTGATTTGTTAATATTTTATTTAGGATTTTGCATCTCTTTGCAAATATATCTTTTTCTTGTACAATCTTACAATCCTACAGTCCTTGTCTGGTTTTAATATCAATGTTATTATACTAACCTCGCACAATGAGCTGAAAATGTTACCTTTTCTTTTATTCTCTGAAGTAGAGATTACCATATGGGAAACAGTCTAGTTTTATATTGCCTACAAAAGACTCTGGAAGCCAAGCTATGTTTTTTATTAGGTAGGTTGGAATACTTACATTGGTTGCATTTTCAGATATATCTTTCTTCCTACTCTTTTATTTTAGGTTTTCTGATTATCTTCTTTATTCTTGCTTACTTTCTTTTACTTCCTTTATTCTGGTAGATAGGATATATACATTCTTTTCTCCTTTCTCCTTTTTTTTTTTAAGATTTACTTATTTTGGAGAGAGAGAGTGGGGGGTGGGAGGAAGAAAGAGGAAGAGAGGTCGGAAGCCAACTCTGCGCTGAGCACAGAGAGACTGATCTAGGACTCAATCCCAAGACCCTGAGATTGTGACCTGAGCCAAAACTAAGTAAGAATCAGATGCCTAATCAACTGATCAACTGAGCCACACAGGCGCCCTTCTCTTCTGCTGATTTGCTTTTTTTTTTTTTTTTAAAGATTTTATTTATTTACTTGATAGAGAGACAGAGATCACAAGTAGGCAGAGAGGCAGGCAGAGAGAGAGAGAGAGAGGAGGAGGAAGCAGGCTCCCCGCCGGGCACAGAGCCAGATGTGGGACTCGATCCCAGGACCCTGAGATCATGACCTGAGCCGAAGGCAGAGGCTTAACCCACTGAGCCACCCAGGTGCCACTATCCTGCTGTTTTATAAGCCAGATTGTTTGCCTACCATTTTAGCTGCTATTCTTAGATGTTTGCCAAAATATTTAAGCATATCTTTTTCTACCAGCTTTCAGTACTTAACATTTGTCTTCCTGCTAAATATAACAAGCTCCATAGCCCGCCTTTACCAACAATGAATAATGCCCCCACTCTCATCTTTTAATTTTGTTTAGAGTTTTTTGTTGTAACTTTGAAAATTCAAAAATAGTTATTTTTCATTCTTTGTGTGTGTGCGTGTGTGTGTGTGTGTGTGTGTGTGTGTGTGTGTGTGTGTTCACTGCTTCATTTCTTCCTTCTGGGTTAATTTTTCTTCCTGATTGAGGTAATCATTTCATAGTTTCTTTTGTAAGGGTCTGTTGGTGGTAAACTTAGCCCCAACTCTTTCTTTGGTAAAAAATGACATTATTTGTCTATACAGTTGAAAGATGGGGCATAAAAATTGTGGATTGACAGTTATTTCCTATAAACCCTGAGGATCTTTTTCTGTTATTTTTGGCATTGATTGCAATGAAGGAAAAGTCTGCTGTCTGAGAGCTTTAATTGTCTTCTAGTTTTCTTTGGTGGTCTGCAGGTTCATTATGATGTGTCCAGTTATGAATCTGTTTTATCTTTTATTTTAGAGAGGAGGGAAGGGCAGAGAGAATCTTAAGCAGGCTCCATGATCAGCACAGATCCCGATGTGGTGCTCGATCTCACCACCTTGAGATCATGACCTGAGCCAAAATCAAGAGTTGGACGCTTAACTGACTGAGCCAGCCAGGTGCCCCTGATGTGACTTTATTGTTATATATCCTGTTCAAGACTTGGGGATGCACTTCCAAACTGAGAACTTATGTCTTTTTTCAATTTTAGAAAATGACTATTTATTATGGTTTGGGTCTTTATTTTCTCCTTTCTCTTCCTTCCTAAATTTCTATTTCATACTTTTTTCTCTTTCTCCAAACATCTAACACCTCCTCGACCTTCCTCATTCAAGACGCATCCCTCACTTTCTACCCCAAGTTCGATTCTCTCATGGTCACTGTCTTTTCTTTCTCTCCAATTCACTTTATCACCAATCCTGTGGGCACTAAACATAAACCCAGAAAGTGACATCTTCTTACCTCTCGCACTGTCACCACTTGCCCTAAGCCACCATTATACCTGCTTCTCCCTCGTCCTCATAGTCTGTTGTTAGCATTTACAATGTTAAATTTCATGCCAACTCCTGTCGTTCTTTTTTTCTCCGTGGTACTTATCACAGTGAACCTGTTTTCTTCCCCTCCTCCTCCTCCTTCATCTTCTTCTTCTTCTCTGTTGTCGTTGTCTTCTTCTTCTACCCCTCCCCCTTCTCCTCTTCTCTCTCTCCCTTTCCTACTCCCCCTCCTTTTCTCTCCCCCCACCCCTCCCCCTTCCTTGTCTTCTTCTTCCTCTTCCTCCTCCTCTTCCTCCTTCTTCTTCTCTGTCATAGTCTTCTCTTTCTCACTAGTATATAAGTTCCAGTGAGATAAGAATAAGGATGCTTAGGAAAGATAAGGATATTTGTTTGTTACTCTGCTCAGCACCCACAATAGTGTCACACATAGTAAGAATTCTTTACATATTTGCTTTTTGTTTTCTTTTTAAGGTTTTATTTATTTATTTGAGAGAGAGAGAGAGAGAGAGAGAGAGAACATGATCAGGAGGGACAGAGGGAGAGAGAGGGAATCTCAAGCAGATTCTGTGTTGACCTCTGAGCCTAACATGGGGCTTGATCCTAGGACTCTGAGATCATAACCTGAGCCCAAGCCAAGAGTCGGACAGTTAACCAGCTGAGCCACCCAGGTGCCCCCCATTACATATTTGTTAAATAAGTACATATATTTAAAGTAAAATTTATCTTAGATTTAGCAAGTCTTGGGCATTTCCTATTGTGCCAAAATTTACTCAGATTGGGTATTTGCCACTTGGGTAGATGAGAGCCAGGGAACTCAAATACATGATGAGAAATATATTTCAAATAACTAAGAACATGACACTATTTTAGAGAATTAGCATTCCATCCTAGATCTTAACATTCATGTGTTTTTTAAAATAAGGTCTTCATGACTGTATTCTAAGTTAGGAGATGATGAGGTATGCAGAAGAAAAAGAAAGAGGAAACTTTGCGACCAACTGCCCAAGTGAAAGCTAAATAAACAAACAGCCCAACCAACTGTCTTTCTGGGCTTATGATAGAGGTGCTGGAACTCACAGGAGACTTTCCTGGGACATGTGTTGTGTAACAAATCTTGACAAATACGTGGATCCTCAAAGAGTTTTCTATTTTATATACTGAGACGCTTTATGATCCAGGAAGTGGTCAGACCATCTGGGATCTCCTGCTTATCCATATGGATCTCTGATTGAATATGTGAGAATAGGAGGAAAGCTCAATTTTAGCGAATATGAGCTGTTTGGAGTCAGCATGGGGTACATCAGAGGTGGTGTTGAGGCAAAGGAATTACTTTTCCACCAAGCCCTTGTAAGGGAGAGCTAAGGGTAGCCAAAGTCTTGGAAATTGAAGAAGGAATGACAAAGAAGGACAGAATGACCTCCATTTCTCCAAGTGACAACATTATAGGATGTGTCACTGACCTAGAGAGGCAGACATTTTGGGGGGATAGGAAATTGGTCAGAAATACATGGAAGCATCATGTTGTCAGGGAAACAAATTATTTTGAACTATAGGAACCAGCATGTTTTCTTCAGTAAAAGCAATAATTGCATTTACATAGCATATTACACTTCTTTGAAGCATATAAACCACTTCACTTGGTATTTTCAACCCTATGAGATAGGTAGGACAGCTCATTTGAAAGCAAGAACTGAGCCATAATTCTTTAATCATATTCTCCTACCCTCCTAACTCCACTAGAATCTAGTACAGTGCTGGATGAACAAAGTGCTTTTAATCATCCTTTATTACATCAATTTCCACTTTATAGTTAAGATCAAGAGGATTTATGAATTATAATTATTGTTAGTTGCCAAACATCACATAACCAGTATTGGCACACCTAGAACCCAGGAACAAATCTAGCAATTTTAAGTGTTGTGCACTCAGTATTCTATCATGTGCCCTGCCAAACCTGCCAACATCCGAAGACCACCCAGATTCAGGAATAGGAAATATAAGTGTTCTTGGCAATTATCCTGTGCCCAAGGGTCTATGATCTTGATGAAGAGCTATTGCTGATTTACCTGAAGTTTAATCATCTACCAGTGAAGGCACTACCAAGAATTGCTAAACATAAGCAAAACTTGCCAATTGAGAGAACCTTGGCACAGCCAATGTCCAAGTCCATACAAACCAGGAAATTTTATTAAAATCTCCAAAATTGGTCTAACCTCAAGAACCAGTGCCAAAGGGTCTCAAGAAGAACAATTTTTTTTTTCCAGTCCTAGGTGATTTTCTTGAATAGTCTCCTCTTTTCTCTTCAAGTCAGTGTCTAGCTCCAACACTGACATAGGTAACAGACCTCCTCATTGTAGCTTTCCAGTGTGTTCCTATATTTCAGTGGAAACCTGCTTCACACTGGGGGTATCCACCTGCTACCAGGGAGCTTCCTCTTAGTTCATTTCCCCAGCAAGTATACATGGCCTTCTTCATACTCTCTGCTATCCATATTAACAATGTGTGTGCAAAACCATCTATTAATGCGGATGTTCTGGGGTCTACCAAAATTCATTGAGTAACTCAGTTTCCTAGCTTTTAGGGAAAAGGGGCCATATGGTCAGTTATCCAGCTTTCGATAGCAGAATGGAGGAAGCCTAACAGATCCTCAGGATGGTATATTTTTATTTTAGTAAAGAAAATGTTTCTCTTTCTAGTTGATTAGATTAACTTGATTAATGAGTACTGGGACCTAATGTAGTGTAGCTAATACTACTATATTATATACTTAAAAGTTGTTAAGAGAGTAGATCTCAAGTGTTCTTAGCACTAAAAAAGAAATGCTAATTGTGTGACAGGATGGAGATGTTAGCTCATATGATATTGCCAATCATTTGGCAATATATAAATCTATTGAATCAATGTATTGTACACCTTAAACTTACACAATATTATACAATTATACAATTACACAATTATATCTCAGTAAAACTGGAAATAAAAAACAATGTCTCTCCATTGCTGGCTTTGAAGAAGTAAACTATCAGATTATAAGAGGGCTCATAGGAAAGACCTCATGAGGAGGAACTCTGGGCAGCCTCTCAGAGTTGAGAATAACAAATAGCCAACAGCCAGCAAGATCGGGACCTCAGTCTTACAAGTGCAAATAGATGATTTCTGCCAACAACAAGAGAGCTTAGAAGCAGATCTTTCCTCATTGAGCCTCTGATGAGACCTCAGCTTGATGAGATCCTGTGGCGGGGGAACCCAGTTAAACTCTGCCTTCACTTCAGAACTGTGGAAACTGGGAGATAAAATGCATGTGCATGTTGATTTAAGTTGTTAAGTTTGTGATAATTTGTTACATGGCATAGAAAACTAACACAACTGGTACAAAAAGATATGGGCCCCTTTCCTTGAGCCAATCCCATATGAACTTGAATAAGTTATTTTGCCATGACCGGCATCAGAACTAGAACTTCATAGGATGTTAGAACTCCAGGGAATAATCTTGTGACAGTGATCCCTGTTATCTTTGTTTTTTTTCCTACTGATTCAGAAAGTCTAAGTCTAAAAATCCCTGGCTTGAAGACATTCTAAAAGTGGAGTGCAGAAACTTCTGGAGTGGTTTGCTCCCAACACAAGCTTGAGTGAGTGTGTATGTGAGGGGAAGGTGAGTGGGTGTGTGTGTGTTGGGGGGTGGTGAGTGGGTGTGTGTGGTGGGGGTGGGGAGGTGAGTGGGTGTGTGTAGTGGGGGGGGAGGTGAGTGGGTGTGTGTGTGTAGAGCAACTTATTTAATGGGGCCAGAATAGTTTGGATGAAGCATTAGAAATCCAAGGGAATGTAGAATAGAAGAGCAAAATCTAATAATAGATCAATGACATGGAAACAATTCTATTACCAGGAGTTGAATCAGAGACATCAGTAACCGAATGGATGAATCTAAGAAGTCAAATTCATAGAGATTTTGGTGTGAAAATCGGAGCAAATGAGTAGATTGGAGATGTAGGTTTTAATCTTGGGGGCCTGTGGTGACTACCTTGTTTCAAATTAATTTTTTCTTTGAGTACCTTTTGGAGCCTCAGGGCTTAATGGTGCAAGTACTCCTATGCTCCTACGCTGGAGATCTAGGAAAATGGTTATCTCAATTCACAGATCATACCCTTTTAGAGAAGGCAAAATGTTTGCCTAAAGCCCCAAAGCATCATCTCAGGAAATAAATCCGGGGCTTCTAACTTCCAGCTGACTGCTTTCTTTGAGATCACTGAAAAATGGATATAATTGATTTAACAAAATGCTTGGAGGATGCAAAAGTGGGAGGTGTTGAAAGTTCCAGTGAAGATCGAAAGGCAATACCAAAAGCCGACCGAGATCAGGAATATGGGCAGGAAATAGCTAGATGTCATTCAGATTGGAGAACGAGAACCCAAAACATCTGGGGAATAATAATTTGAAACAGATACTCTCCAGGAGAAAGCAGTTTGGAAAGCATTCGTGTGGTGAGACCTGGATAGGCCTGTGAAAACAAATGGGGTCTCTAATGCTTGTGCAGCAGCCAAAACTGGCCACACTGGATTTGGAAGCCACAGCTGGAGAAGGTCAATGGATATAGAGGGAGGATGCATTTTTGCAAGCCTAAGTGTCTGAAGCCATGCTCTTCCAGTCCTTGGCTATGCACTCAGATCTGTCTGGCTAGAAGGGGAAGTCACAGATGACATACTAACAAAGACGAGGGACAGTTCTAAGGAATTGATCCTCTCAGCCCTCCGAGCAGCTGGGGCCACAGGACCAGTTCTTCAGGTTTGACCAAACTCTTTTTAAAAATTTTTTTATCCCAATATGCACTTAAATATTATCATGGTCTCTCTGTGCCATACATTTAAAAAGGTTAGGACTCACTGGCCGAGAAAACCACCCCCACCTTCTGTTTGTTCTTCTTTCTAAATCCTATCAATTAAATTTTTTGTATCAAAGTATTGTACACATATAAAGAAGAGCTAATAGTAGGTTTCCAGCTCAGTGAATTATAAAAACTGAGCACACCTATGTAACCAGCACCCAGGTTAAGATGTTGAACATCAACAGAACTCCGGAAGTACCCCTTCCCTCACGCTCCTAGGTTAACATTTTTCTGATCACTACTCACCCCCCAACAACATAGATCAGTTCTGTCTGAATATGAACTTTATATACAATTGGCAATTTTTCTTTCTCTTTTCTTTTTTGGTTCAAGTATAATTAACATAGAGTGTAATATTAGTTTCAGGAGTACAGTATAGCATTCAACAATTCTTTTTTATTTGCAAGTATAAACTATAAAATATTTTGTATTTTTATTTGTTTTTTGTTTTTGTTTTTTTAAGTTTTTAATTTTAATTCTAGGATAGTTAATAGTTATGTTAGTTTCAGGTATGCAATATAGTGATTCAACGGATCTATATATTATTCAGTGTTCATCATGGTAGGTGCCCTCTTTAATTCCCTTCACCTGTTTCACCCATCCTCCCCCCACTTCCCCTCTGGTAACCACTAGTTTGTTCTCCATTGTTAAGAGTCTGCTTCTCGGTTTGTTTCTTTCTCTTTTTTTCTTCCTTTGCTTGTTTGTTTTGTTTCTTAAATTCCACATATGAGTGAAATCATACGGCATTTATCTTTTTCTGACTTATTTCACTTAGCATTATACTTTGTAGCTCCATCCATGTTGTTGCAAATGGCAAGAGGCTATTCTTTTTATGGCTGTATAATTATTCGTGTGTGTGTGTGTGTGTGTGTGTGTCTATACACATATGGTACTCTTCTCTCTTCACTCATCTATTGATGGACACTTGGGTTGCTTCCATAATTTAGCTGTTGCAAGTAATGCTTCAATAAACAGTGGGGTGCATGTATCCTTTTGAATTAGTGTCTTTGTGTTTTGGGGGTAAATACCCAGTAGTGTGATTACTAGATTTTAGGGTAGTTCTATTTTTCACTTTTTGAGAAATCTCCATACTGTTTTCTTCACTCTATTTTCCAGAGTGGCTGCACCAGTTTGCATTCCCACCAAGAGGGCATGAGGGTTCCTTTTTCTCCACATCCTTGCCAACAAGTGTTTCTTGCATTTTTGATGGTAGCCATTCTGACAGTTGTGAAGTGGTATCTCATTGTAGTTTTGATTTGCATTTCCTTGATGATTAGACATGAACATCTTTTTAATGTGTCTGTTGGCCCTCCGTATGTCTTCTTTGGAGACATGTCTGCTCATGTCTTCTGCCTTTTTTTTAAATTGAATTATTTGTTTTTTCATTGTTGAGTGGTATCAGTTCTTTGTACATTTTGGATATAACTCAACAATTCTATCTATTTCTTAATGCCCCTCTCTTAGTCCCCTTATTTCAACCATTCCCTCACCCAGCCTCCCTTCTTTCAGCCACTGGTTTATCCTCTCTGTATTTAAGAATCCCATTTTTTGTTTGTTTCTTGAATTCCACACATGAGCGAAATCATATGGTATTTGTCTTTCTCTGACTTATTTCACTTAGCATCATACACTCTAATTCCGTTGTCATTGTAAATGGCAGGGTATCACTCTTTTTTAATGACTGAGTAATATCATTATAGACAGATAGATAGATAGATATGTCATATCTTCTTTATCTACTCTTCTATCATTGGCACTTAGGTTGCTTCCATATCTTGGCTATGGTAAACAATGCTGCAATAAACATAGGAGTATGTATACCTTTTTGAATTAGTGTTTTTGTAGTCTTTGGGTAAATACTCAATAGTGAAACTACTGGGTCATATGGTAAGTCGATTTTTAATTTTTTGAGGAATCTCCATACTGTTTTCTACAGTGGCTGCACTGGTTTGCAGTCCCACCAAGAGCGCACCAGGGCTCCTTTCTCTCCACATCCTCACCACACAGTTGGCAATTTTCATGTCTGCCTTCTTTTGTTCAGCATTAGCTTTGTGAGGTTTCATGTGCCTTGTTGCCTGCAGTTTTACCTTTTCCACTTTCATTGTTGTATAGTATTCCATTGTGTGACCATCTTTACACTTTCTAATGGTGATGAACGTTGGGCTGTTTCCGTTTTAGTCTATCATGAACATTTTTGTTTTCTTGGTAAGCATATGCACACAGTTCTTTTAGGCTTAATCAGCTTTTAAGAGTCTTTTGCGATAACATTCTCCAATTTTGTTTTTGTGCCTGAAGTCCCCATGAGGTCAAAACACATTTAAGTATTTCTTCTCCTCTCTCTTCCTTGGGAAAAGATGGAAACCATTGATTGTGAAGAGTAACTATCATGCTCAACTAAGGCACAACAAGACCTCTGTATATCTTTCTCTAAAGTATTATTACAAGTGGAATGCACAGTGTTTACAAGCATCCTGTGAGAGACCTTGGTTCAAAAATTGAGCCAGCTTTTCATTCAATGGTACAATCAAAAAACAGAGGGAAACCTGTATATTGAACCTACCACAAATGAGGCATTGGATGTCATCACTGTCCCAGGAGAGACAATAAAAGAGGGTCAAAATGAAGAGTTACTCCCTGGATTATCTCTTGGGAACCCCCAACCAACCTTGAAGAGGTTGATCAACCTCTTTTTTTACCCCATTGTACATTCAAATATTATCATGGTCTGTGTGTGCCGTTAAATCAAAAAGAAATGCTCCTTTCTGACACTCTTTAACAGATACACTCGACAATTCTCCCTTCTCTGATAGAAACCATAGGACTTATTACCGAAGGGAAGCCAAGACTTGTATAACACAAGCCTCTGAAGCCTCCCCGACCTCCCACTCCCTCTTCTTGTCTTAGAAGGAATTCATTTTCCAAGGAAGACCCAGGCTGTCCTCTGTTTCCTCTTTGAGAGAAGACAGAGAGAAAGAAGCCCAAATCAAATTTAATCTCTGACAGGTTATCCTTTTCCAGTGTTGCATTTTCTTCCAGGACACATTTTCCTGAGGCAAACTGGATACAATATGATGCATTATTTAGAAAACACATTTTGCATTAGACTGACTGCCCCAGGCCCCGTTGATCCTAGGAACTAACACTGCAATAGAAAATAGAAGAAAAAAAAACCTCTCATTTTGTTTGAATGCTTTTGTGATTTATCATTAAAAAATGGGTCTATCAATTAAGATGGCTCTTTTTTTGCACCCCGTAACAGAAATGGACTCAGGGTAACTTGAAAAACATAAACACCACCAAAAGGTGTTATTTTGAGGATATTAGGAACATTGCAGACTTGAAGTAATGGCTGCATAGTAAGATCTCAAGATAAGGGATAAGCAGTGTCTCAACACTGACATGCCCAAGCTCACTCTGGGGGCCACTCGTTGGGGCTGGGACTGCATGGGCCGCGGCAGTCTCCAGGTCCAGCCTGGGTCCTGGGCCCTCCACCTCAGCGGGGGGTTTGCTACCAGAAAATGCTCAGGGGAGGCACTGGCAGACAAAAGCAATAGCCTAGCACTTTAAGGGTGACAGCTGAAGATATCAGCTCACTGATGGAAATAGCACAAGAAAAAAGGAAAAGTGGTCTGATAAAGGTGATAGCATTGTTAAGTGAGTATAAGAAGTCCTGGGACACTGAAAAACAATCTGAGGGGTTTGAAGTGGCGGGGGTGTGGGAGGTTGGGGTACTAGGTGGTGGGTATTACAGAGGGCACAGATTGCATAGAGCACTGGGTGTGGTGAAAAAAATAATGAAAACTGTTTTTCTGAAAACATATAAATTTTTTAAAAAAAGAAAAAAAAGAAAAAAGAAGTCCTGGGATAATGACAGGACTGGAAGATACAGTTCAAGGCTTTACTTAAGCACATACCCTAATCAAAGACTAGATTTGCTCAGTATATGTTTGCTGTAGCTATACATTTTTTCTATTAAAAATATTAAACTTCCTGCAGGAAAGTAACTTTGTTGTTGTGACTCTTCTCATTCTTCCCATTGAAATAATTGTCTTTATTTATTTTTTATTTTTTAAGATTTATTTGGGGGAGAGAGAGAGCATGCGTGTGAGCACATGGGGGAGGGGGCAGAGGGAGAAGGCAGGGGAATCTTAAGCAGACTGGCGCTGAGCACAAAGCTGAATGTGGGGCTCGATCTCACAACCCTGAGATCATGAACTGAGCTGAAATCTGGAGTTGGATGTCCAACCAACTGTACCACCCAGGCGCCCCGAAATAATTGCCTTTAAATGTAGTTCTCAATAATATGAGGTTTCTTAGAAATGCAACTATGACATTATAGTTGAACACATATGTATATGATAGGATCTATAGTATCTGTCTATATACCTACCTACCTATCTTTTGGATAGGATATATAAGTTAAGATCTTTGCATCCATATATATAAATGAGACAAGACTAATTTTTCTATACCAAACTATACTACTCTATACTCTACTATAGTATGATCTTCCACAGTTCTCATTCTTTCAATGGTTTATTGATTTACTCTCTGTGACAGGCTCTATGCAAATACAGGTACTGGGGATCTAGGGATGGTTATGTAGACACAAAACATCCAGCAGTGTCCTGGTGGAGCTTAGACTACCGTAGGGAAGACGGGGGATAATAACAGAATTTAATGAGTTTTTTGGTAACAGAAATACAGAGTGGTGTGGAGACAGAGTGATATAGATAATAATACCTACCTGACACGGTTGTTAGATCAGGGATAATGAATACAAGATAGAGCACTTAGGAGGCACTAAAGAATATTATTACTATTATTTGACAACTTTTTCCATTTTTAAAAAAATAACTATTAGTTTGTATATTAGTTTCTAAGTTCCTCAGTCAATTGTGGTAAGATCTATTTCTTGAGAATATTACCCACTTCATTCTGTTAGTATAAAATAGAGTATTATCTTGTCATTTGAAAATCTTCATGTCTGTGGTTACCTACACTTTTTCTAACTTATTTTTTCTTTTTTAAATTTAAGGAGAAAAGCTTGGTAAATTACATGAAATTTTCAAAGTTTTATTTTATGCTTCAATGTATTGATTCTGCTTTTTTGGCTTTTAAGTCATTTGTTTGTGCTATCTTCCTTAATCCCTTCTACCAGTTTTTTTTAAAAACAATTTTTTTTGTTCTTTGTATGGCATCTACATTTTCTTTTTTAATATTTGGATGCCATGAGTTTTTGGTATATAAAATTTATTAACTCGTATTTTCATTATGAATTGAACCACTTATCAACATGAAATCATACTTTGTCTTATGCTCATGCCTTAAATTTTCTTTTTTTCTGTATCAGTATTGTGATACCAATTTTTAAGGGGGAAGGAATACATTTAACATTTTTGTATCTTTATAACTCAGGTTTATCACTTTTAATAAACTATCACCAAATTTTAAATATTTATTTTGAAATTCTTTGCACTTCAATAGGGAATTTCAACCCATTTATTGATGTAACTATTTTGATTTTACTTCTAACATCATGTTTTAATTATTCTCCCTATGCTTTTTTGTCTTTTTCCAATTTTTTTCCCTTTAGAGAGACTATACTTTCTTCTGTCTTCTACAGTGCTTTAGAAAATTCATTTTCTATTTTAATTCTATTTCTTTTTAAATTAAAAAGACTGTTCCTTGACAAATGTCTATTTATTAAAGTAAAATACAAACACCAATCTTTTGAGACCCCTTTTCTAGACAAAAAATTAATATTCTTATATTTTTTCAAGCTCTACCCTTATTGCCCAATTTTTGAAAAAAATATAACTTGGGGGTTTAGCACTAAATTATTATTCAATAACTAAATTATTATTCAATTATTACTATAATTTTTAATATTTTCTACCTAGCCCGTAAGAGCAATTTAGAGAAGCCCTTGCTTTTGCAACCATATTGATACAATTATTTGGACTGACATCTGTAACTAACTGGTTTCAATACTCACTCTGAGTCCCTTAATTTTGCAATTAACATGTATTCTTTTTATAATCACAAAAATAAGGTGTTTTTTTTTTTTTTTAAAGAGAGAGGAGTCAAGGGCCGATGCCAATCAGGAGGGCAAATCCTTGATAAAACTTTGCACATTGTTTCCTCGAATTTAGCATCAGGAGTCGTTTCTAAGGGGTCTTCAAGAATCAGATGTATGTTTCATGGCTGTCACAGGATGAATTTTCCCTCCTTCCTCTTGCCAAAGTCAAGTTTCTCTTCATTAGACCTATAGTTCTGCGTTTTCCAGCACACATGCTAGCCCTAAAAGCTTATGTTGGCTATTCTGACTGAGACAGGAAGGATCTGGGCACAGCCTTGTGATTGTGATGATAATCTTACGTCGGACTTCTTTCCCCGCTCATTACTTATGAGCTCTCTCGCATGGCACCTTCAGGTACACAAAACCTTCCGTGGGGTGATTTGGTTCATCCTTTCTTCTTTCCTTTAAATACTATTTTGCCAAATGTTTGTCTTTTGTCCTTGCTTTCTATCACCTGACAGACATTTCTTTTTTTTTTTTTTTTGAGAGCCATTTGTTTACTGTCATAAATTACTTTTCTGGTTGCCAGCACTTGCTTTAAATTTTGTGTATGATGTTAGCCTAGCCCCAACCGTGGGAGGCCACCTGCCTTTCTGCCATCTGCCAGGTAGTGGGTCTACATGTGTGTGTGTAGGGGTGTTAAACCTGTCCCTCAAAGAAAACCACATCAAGTATTTTATTCCTTTTAACGCTGTGGTGGGTTTGTTCATCCTATGAACGTAAACTTCAGAGTACTTGGTTCTTGGAATTCAGGAAGAAATAACAGTTGGTCGAAACTCCTGACAACGAACCTTTCACAAGCCCCCTTAAATTAAGCTGTCTGCAGGTTTTAAAAAGTGTTTCAAGGTTCTAAGTACTTTCTTTCATTTGAGACGCAGAGATATTGCTATGAAAGTCTTCACACGAAGGTCAAGGGTGTTGTTTTTGCTATTTCATATTCTGGGCCTGCTTCAACCAAACCTATACTTGTGAAAGTCTTATTTCTTGCCCGGCACAATTTGATGTGATCTCTATTGAGCCTTGTTCCACTGTGGCTTAGGTAAGAAAGAGTCACTTTTCTCTCACGGACACATCGGACTTTGAGGGGCCTTGAGGTTGGAAAAATATCAAAGTCTGTGATTCCTTCAGGCCGTGCCTTCTCAGTAAACATGGCCGGCTCTTGGCTTCCAGGTGTTGCTGGATGTGAGATGAGGACTTGCGACGTGCCCGCGTCTGGGTGGGGGTTCACGCTGGTGAGTGACAGCAGAAGGGACCTGCGGTTCTCAGACTGCTGTGTCTGTTCAGAGCAGAAAGGAGGCTGTGGGCAAATTCGGAGAAGAAAGGGCTCTTTGGAATCATGTTTTAGGAATTAATAGAGAGGGCTTTCTTAGAATGTTTTTAACAGGATATAAAAGTTCTGAGCAATAAGGAAAGGGAGGAAAAAACCAAGTAGTTTTCTTGCATGGCTGGTTGGCTAGGATTTCATCAAATGAGTGTTATATCTGCAAGGAGACTAAAAACACGGTGATTCATTACAAAAACTGTGTCTTTAAGGTGCCAAACAAGTGGTTGCAGATGGAAATAAAAAGGCAGTTAGGCTGGTCTTGAGGCCTGGTGTGTTGAGACCTGGAAAAACTCTTGCCTGATTGGTTATGGTCAATCCTGATCATAGCTGACATTTAAATGAAGGCTTTGCTACACATCGATTTTATATTATCTCATTGAATGCTCACAGTGGTCTATGAAATAGGCATGACTTCGTTTTACAGAGGAAGAAACAAGTGACAGATAGGTCAAATATCTTAACTGGGACACACACCTGGTTGAGCTGAAGTTTGAACATAGGTAGTGTACTTTAATCAACCTGCGGGACCTAGGCCGCTGATTAGCCAGCCTCCATTTCCTTCCTCCCCAGTTCTAACAAACCGGTAGAAGCAACTCTGGAGCTTTGCTAGTATCCTCCCAATCGAGTGGCTGACCCTTCAGTAAGAGTTGGTCCCAACTCCAGGGTGGGTGTTCCCATAACATTGCCACGACTCTCTTGAGTTATGTTTTGGTTTCCAGGTAATAGCCCGAGTAGGGGTCTATCTACTCATTCTGGAAACAACCATAGCTGGGCTATTTTTTCCTTTATTTATGGTTTGTGATCACTGCCAGCAAATTTCTCTGAGGAGTGCATTTAAATATGCCACATTTGTATTACTGTGTGTGTATTCTGGGCGAAACATTTATGATAAATCAAGACTTTTAGGTGCCCTATGGGGATAGGGCTGACAGAGAAATCCATCTGAAGAAATCTTTTCTCTTAACAGTAGTTACTTGAGGAAACGGGCTCCATTTATCTTGTGAGGGCTTATGTGAGATGAATATAGACCACCCAGAATTGTGGTTCTGCATATCACGAGAAGAAAATGAAGTATCCGAACTTAGCTCGAGGCTTCTTTTAGGTCTCTGTGCTGTACCATAGCATCCCTCTCCCATTCTCCAGACCTCACTCTCTAGCTCACTAGCCTGGTGACACTGGCAAATGCTTACTTTCGTGCCATGCCCTCCGCCCCAGTCAAATTAACCACCCTGCCCACTGCATGGAATGCCTTTCCCAGTACACCTGTGGTTTGCTCCTGCACATGCCTACACTCTGGTACATGTCAATCATTTCCTCAGAAACCTCTATTCTGATCCTTGTTCCCTCCTCCATCTACATTAGACCCCGAATAATGGCGCCTGTATACTCTTTTACCTCCTTGGCCCTGCACACCCCTTGTAATTTATATATTTATTTATGTGACATTTGTTTAATGCCTGTCTCCTTCACAAGGCTTGACTTTAAGTTCACTGAAGGGACACGCTTCCATTAGTATTTTGCACAATGTCTTGCCACATAGAAGGGGTCCTAAATATTTGTTGAAAGAATGTGCTTTTCCTGGGCTCTACAGAAACATGCGCATGTAGCTTGTTTATAATATGCTGCCATCTCTCTCTTTCTCTCTCTCTTTCTCCCCCATTGATATAAATATTTGTAATCCCCCAATGCCAATCATAGTGGTTGGCACATGTAAGTGCTCAATAAAAGTGAAGTGGAATGGACTTTGCATGACGTACACCTCAACACTACCACGTGGTTGGGGAGCATTTCAGTTCAATTTAACTAATATTATTAAGCACTCATTGAGCGTCGGACTTTAGGTAAGGTACTAAAGATACAGGAATGCATGAATGAGAAAGGAAGACAGACACACAAAGGGATAATTACAGGCAAAATATTGCCTGAGCAATTAAAAAGATCTACAGTAGTAGTATTACAGTGTATTATACAGTGTATTACAGTAGCTCAGAGAACAGAGGGAAGCCTCACTGCCTAGCCTGATCTGAATCTTCATAGTTCAGAGTTATAACTGTGAAGTGTGTGTGTGTGTGTGTGTGTGTGTGTGTCTGTGTGTACAGCTTCCAGATACTGGGGGTAGGACAATGCTAAAGAATGATCCAGCAGCAGGCAGGGAGTGGGGATGGTGAGGTGAAGGGTTAGCCATGCATGATCTTAGGAGATAGATAAAAGAATGTGTGGTTTTCCTTTATATTTTTCTCTACAACCCAGGCATTGTAATTGCTGAGGATTTTCTTGGTCAATGAGATGAAGGCCAATATTATAAAATGCAGGAAAATTTCAGATCCTAATGTTGAATAATTTATTCATTTTTTTTCCTTTAGTGAATGTTTGCTTAATATCTGCTGAGAACTAGGCACTGAAGATAGTTACAGATTCAAATAAGATACAGTGTTTATCCTATCTAAGGAGTTCAGTATAATGAGAGAGGAGAATAATCAAGAGTAAAAAATGAGTATAAAAGTATAAGTTAGCAGTGGTCAAATATTTTGGTGTTAGGACTCCTTTATTTTGTCCTGAATATTATTGAGGGCCCCCAAAGGACTTTTGTTGATGAGGCATATATAGTACTACATATGCATAGTACTGAAAATTAAAACAGAAATTTTAAAAAAGATTTATTAACTAATTGAAAATTATAAACCAATATCACATTAATATAAATAATGTATTTTAGTGAAAATAACTGTATCTTGTTATTTTTCTTTCACAAATAATTTAATGAAAAGGTTACCATTGTTTCATGTTTTCACAAGTCTCCAAGCCTAGCTTCATAAGTGTTGAATTCTCATATTTGTTTTCTGTATTCAGTCTGATGTGAGCTGTTGTTTTGTTGAAGGTCATGAAGAAAATCCAGGCTCATACTGTTATGTAGTTGGAAGGGGGGGGGATTTCAACAACCCTTCCCAATAATTATGGATATTCCTCTCTGACATTTCACCAAAACTTGACAAGTGTTAGTTTCTTAAAAGTAGTTGCAATGTGGAATCTGAAATCAATTAATAAACTTTTGGTACTCTATCATATGAAAATGTATTAGTCTACTTTGTACTTTGAATGGATCTTTTAACTTGGTGTGATTTTGTAACATCAGGTATTAGTCATTTGGAAAATACTGGTTCACTGAGGGAACCAGAGATAGATATGCTTCATTATAAAACATCAGGTCATAATATATTTATATAATATAAATATCATAACATAATGATACATCATAAATAAAATTTTAAAAAAAGATTTATTAATATTACTGCCAACTTTATCAGAAAAGTCTGTAAGTACTGGGAAGCTAAAAAGTTCATGGTGACAAGTTCACCAGAATTCTAAGTTGTGCTCGGAAGCACAAGTTTCCTCCCTGGCAACAAATACCGTCCGCTGTTTTCTTTCAAGTGACAAGTGACTGGCTCACTGTATTCTTCTTCTAGAAAATGTCGGGTAAATACTCAAGTCTAAACAGCCACAGCTTTTACATAAGTCATTCTTGCAAGTAAAAATGGCATTCTACGAGAAAAGTTCAGCCTGCCACTTAGGCACACGAGTGCTTTTCTTCAAAACATCCCTAGAAGTCAACTCTCACGTTTCCACATGCAGAAGTACTTGGCGCCTACTTCCCTTTTTGCCATATAAGTTAAAAAATGCATACGGAAGAGCCAAGTTTAGTAACAGCAGTATTTTTCTTGTGTTACCAAACATAATATTAAGTGAAACAAGTGTTTGTTTGTCTTTCCTTTTCATGTGTGGTGGTGAAGAGCTCAATGGTTCCTGGCACCGTTTGGCGCCATGATTGGTGCCCAGACGGGAGGCCGGCAGTTTTATCTACCATTGCTTTTGCAACATCAGCGCTCTGCAGACGTGGTGGTTCCAGGGATTAATCAATAGATTTTTTTAAAAGGGATTGAGCACTTTGAACATTTCAGCACCATTCATATTTGTCATCAAGTATTCACATAAAAGACGACCTTTGTTAATGATCCCTTGGTGCTGATGTTGGATCAATGCAAGCAATATAGTTACGTTTCTAGATTCTTCCATTTATAAGGCAAAGGTACAACTGTGCAAAAGGGAGAATAACTCAGTCTTCTTGTTTCCAGCTAAATCTTTAATTCATCAGGTGACCGAGTTGTTGAAAAGTGGCAGTGCTGTGAATTCTTTTTACTGACTTTGCATCCAGCAGGCGTTCAGCTCTTCGACTATAGGAGGCTTTATGGTCTCACTGTGGCTGCATCTCCAGTCAATACAATTTGATGATTTACCCCATGAAATACCTCTTGCATATTCTCCACTTGTAGCTCAAAGGTGTAAGTAGTACTTTTTTTTTTTGCATTTAAGAGCTCATTATATCTATATTATTGTATCTACTGTATTTTGTTGAATTTTCTATTAAGTCTAATTCAGCCCAGGAGAGTAAATTAGGAAAATGAATCTATTCCAGAAAATAATTTTTTGTTACCAGGAAGAGTTCTCTCCATCCACCAACTCCACATTTTGAATAACTATTCAAAGAATATTGGTTCGAAGTGTGCCACATTAGGAGTCTGTGAATGTGGTCATCCCAAAAAAACACGAACAAGAAGGGCCACTGCCCCAGAGTTTGGGCTGAGATGCTTTTTTTTCCCCAGTTAGTAATAGTGTATTTGCCCATTTTTATAAGGTATCACCGAGCCCCCAAGGTCCAGGGTTGGAGGTGTCCAACCAGTGTGGGGAACAACCTCTAGCTCCAGAACAGAGCCAGATTTGCTGTCCTATATGCCGATGATCTTTCCCTACTTGAGTGACCCTTTTGCAGTCCTAATGTGTGGCATACAGTTAAAACCCAAATTGATGCTAGGAGCCTAAAGGTAAGGTTCTAATTGTAGCAGCACAGACTGTTAGTCCTCAAGGGATTTAGAAGCCACGAAGCCCACAAATACATAGAAGTGCTGAGAACTTGCCTGAGTTCCTCCACTAATTAGTGGTAGGGCTGAGCCAACAAGTTAATGCTTTGATGTACAGTGGAGCTGAATCAGGAGCGAATTCACATACCAACTTGAGAGGCAACTCCCTGCCGTAAGAAGAACTACAAGGCCTAGCCTAATTGTCACAACAACAAACAAACCATAGCACGTGATGAGGCAATAGGGGCTCCGTGCCCAGGGAGACTATCACTGAGCACTACAGAGGTCTCCTCTCTTGTCCCAGTCACACCTGGATTTGGTAGCACTGTTAAGGGAAAAACAACATCCTAACCCAGGCTTGTTTGTTAGTTTGTTTGTTTCTCCTGTGAGGTCACTGGTTTTCCAACTTTAGTGTGCAGAGGAATTATTATTCAGAGATGTGTGTAATTCATGGGAAATTTAAGGTTATTCAAGCCAACTTTGCTAATAAGCAAAATTTGCCAACCTTGAAGCCTAATTCTGGAGAAGATGGAAATCAGCTTTTGTGCATTTGAAACTTAGCATTTAATACATTTGAGTTATTTCCTAAGTTAAAATTTTGAATAAAAATTTCAGAAAATAAGCTTGGCATGTTTGGGGGGAAACCCTAGAAGCTATTGCTGTCTGTGTCAATACCTCTTAAACCCATTCCTGGTTTCAATGCCAGTTATCAGGGGGTTCTACTGTGATTGTATTTTGTAAACATCTACCTACACTCCCTTTTCTTCTTCCGTGATCCAACAATACATCCCATGTGCCTTCTTCCCTCCTCTTCCTGACCCTAAACACTCCTTTTAACATGCACATTCCAGGGAACTGCGAACTCTGACCCACCAATCCAGGCCAACTTTGACAGCATCATATTCTGTATTTTTATATGCAGGCAATGCCTCCCCATCTCTCCTCTGCCCCCACCCCAGAACCATCCCCTCCGGCCTCACCATCACTGTGTTTTCCCACCTGGCAAGTAGCCTCCCTGACTTCTGGGTGGCGGCCATTGACCAGACTTCAATACAAACACTCCTGTCGAAAATGGCACCAACTTAGGTGAAGAACAAAGACACTCCGGCTTCAAAGCGGAAGCCCCAGTTTCTGCACAGAAGGGGTTTCACACAACCCCGGTGAACAACAACCACCACCTCAGGGGAAGAAAAGTCCCCCAACTACAAAGAAATGCCAAACAAGCCGTCGCCAGTCCTTCCTTTCTTCCTCTGGCGTGTTGAGCACAAAACCTGATCAGGACAGCAGTTCTTTGATAATTGGTTGGACCGTGACGGCTGCTAGGAGCACTTCTTCAGCCTCATGTATCCCAGGAATGGATGGAGATCTGAGTGTTCTGTGCTCACCCAGGCTTAGAGGGGGAGCAGGACCCACACAGGCGTGCGCACGTGCGCACACGCACACCATAGGATGGACTTGGTTCGCTGGAGGATTCTGACACCTGAAGATTATGGACCAAGTCCCAGTTTTCCTTTTATCTTTCTTTTGTTGCTATTCCCTCTCTTCTCTCCCCATTCTAGTCAACCACTGGGGTGTGGCCACACAGCAGTGGCAAATACGTACTTCCTCTCATCACCATGTGTTTGAGGGAAAGACATTAGCCACAGTGAGAAAATGGGCAGGGGGGTGGTGAGTACATAGGGAAAGAGAAAGAATGAACATTTAAAATGATAAATGGTGAAAGCTACCTTTCCCCTCTCCATACACCCAAAGAAGAGAACGGAAAAGAATGGTTTCAGCTTGATAGAGCCTTAACTCAAATAAAAGGGGGGGGGGCATCGTCCTTTGTGGATCGGGGCATTAAATAAGTAAACAGCTTGGACACACACCATGCTTAAGTTCCCATTCTTGGTCTGTTAAGATGGCTGTCCCAGCTTGTTATGTGACAGATCTCTTTTTCCCTTCACTCCCTCGGTTCCCTTTTCCTTCCGCCACCCCAAACTGTCTGTTCTCTCCATCTCCCTGTTGGTCTCTGTTATCTGAGAGGTGGACAAAAGCCAGGCTTAGCAGTGGTTCTTTGCCATGTCACTAGCTACACCAGTTGTTGACGAAAATCTGGCACCGAGAGATGAGACCATCTGTGGTGAAGTTTAAACCTATTTACCTCTCTGGCAAGCTGGTTGAAGCCTTTCTTTCTCTGTATTCAGTGAGGCTGAAGATGACAAATGCAGTGGGATTAAAGCCATGGGATGAAGTTGGGGCAAAACAAAACCCTTCCCCAAAGACAGCTCATGATAGTTGTTAGCTGTAAGGATAAGCTAATTCCCAGTGTCTGGAGAGGATAGCCAAGGGGCGCTCCCGTCCTGGGTTCCACTCCCTGTGCACTTGACAGAGGCAGACAGTTGACTGTGTTACAGGCTGGACTTTGGGTCCTGGGAACTGCAAACTGGAATCTGCCACTTCTTTGCTGAATGCTCTTGGAATAATCCTGGGCTGTACCTCCTATTGTCAGGGCAACCCCCCTGTTTCAGAGAACTGTTCTCAGATAGAGTTAATGATCGGCGGAACGCCACCCAAACTTCTGACCTGAAAACGGGGCTCCACAGCCTGGCCAATTACCTGAACCATAACACTTGAGTCCAAAGGATTGTGGCTGTTTCCAAAAGTCCAATCAACCCTTAAAGCTACCAGTGAGACTATTCAGACAAGCATGAAGTGAGCTCTGAAGTCAATGCCAAATGCTTTGGACAATGGCAGGAACCCTGGGCAGAGGCCAATTTACCATGAAGCTAATAAAGCTTAAGCTCCTGGGCCCCTTTTGAGGCCCTGAGAGGGATCCTAACAATGTGTTCACATGTTTGCATTTTTGTTGCAAATTCTGCTAAGGCCAAGGCTCAATGAGTCAACCACCACCTCCATTTCCAAGTCCCCTCTGCTGTATTTCTCCTCCTGTTGCATGGGGTCAGAGGGATCCCAAGCAGTTGAGTTAGAGATAGATTTAATCTGAGTTTAATGAGATATATTTATGAGGGTCCAAGTCACTTCCATGTCTGGCCACTTGGTTGCTGGCAGGCCCGGAAATTGACTCTCTATAGGAAAGTACTCCAAGGTGGTTGGGCCTGGAAATATATGGGCCATGCAGGAGGAGAAATGTGCAGAGCCAGAGTCTAGTCTGTGAAATGGGCATAAAATACATCGTGAGCTTATAATGAAGATTCAACAAAATAAGGTGTGTTGGGTGTGGTAACCAGTGTTTGGTGTTGGTTGGGAAATAAAGTTACTTTCATTTCTGACTTGGGGCATGTTGGTATCATCACTATGAAAACCAGGCGGCAGGATACCTGGGCGATTATGATAGCCCTTGAAACAAATTATTCTAAAAAAAAAAACCTCATGTGATTTTTTCCTCTTTTTTTGCCTCCTTATTCTCAAAACAACTTATGGGAGAAAATATTGAGAATGCTGGTTCTTTGGATTCCAGCTAATAGAAGTGCCCTCATTCTAAAGAAATTAAAATGTTCAACATCCTCAAGCTGCTTCCCAGCAACATTAGTATTAGGAATCAAGACCTTCCAAACGCTCCCAGTGAGAAGCGGAGCACATGCGATATGATTAATCAGCTCTTTGCTTTATCTATTGCTAGATTCTCTGAGGAGAGGAAGACCATTTGGGGACTGAGTAATATATGGTGCCTGTCCCGTGACACAGACACCTCAACAGGGACTGTTACACATCCCTGATTGTTCTTTCTATTGGCTCCCGCTCCCTGGCCTCTATCCAGACCGAGCTTTAAAGAATCTTTTTTTTTTTTTTTTTTTTTTTAAAGATTTTATTTATTTGTCAGAGAGAGAGAGAGGGAGCGAGAGTGAGCACAGGCAGACAGAGTGGCAGGCAGAGACAGAGGGAGAAGCAGGCTCCCTGCTGAGCAAGGAGCCCGATGTGGGACTTGATCCCAGGACGCTGGGATCATGACCTGAGCTGAAGGCAGCGGCTTAACCCACTGAGCCACCCAGGCGCCCCAGACCGAGCTTTAAAGATGAAATTGAAATGGACCACTTAGTGTCCATTTGTTCCCATTTCTGAAGTAATGGCTGAAATCATCTCTAGCTCCAGCGATAAAAAGTAAAATGACACCTGAAACATTCTTGTCAGTGAGGCAACAACCGACAGGCTAGAAACACACTTTCCACTGCAGAGAAAAGGCCACGCGGCCCTGTCCTCTGCCCAAGCTACCTTCTGTTACACTTTTTTTCCGCTTTTTTTCCCCCTGCCTCGTCCAAAAGAAAAGAGGTGCCTCACTGAACTGAAAGCAACTTTCCCTGCATTGGAGAACCAGATCCCTGGTCCTTTTAGCCTGTGCATCACCTTGGTGAAACTTCAAGAATGTGCCCCTACACAAAAGAGAATTTGCTCCTCCTTCTGGGAAACTGCTGCCTCAGGGCCCCCATCAGGTTTGGCGGAACCCGCTGAAAGTTCAGTGATCTTAACGGTACTTTGGGACGTCAGATCCAGCCAAGGTCCCGGCTGTAAGGTGTTAGCGCCTAGGGGTGGACTGAGGGCAGAGAGCAAGGGAGAGAGAGGCAGAGAGGGAGAGAGGGCGGGGAGGCAGGGGGACCCCGTGTGTTCTGCAAAGTGCCTCGCTCCTGCACCCAGCCATGAGTGTATGAAATAATTCCTCCTTTGTCCACCAGCTGGCTTTCAAAGCTGTCGGGATGAGCCTGCTGGACCTGTCTGGGAAGCTTGTTAAACTGCACCGAGGAAGTCAGGGAGAGGGAGGGGCTGGGAAAAGATGAAAGAGGGGAGCGCAATTTGTGTGAGGCAGTGCGCCCGCCCGCCCGACTCTAAAGAAACAGCCGATCTAAGGAAAGGAAGAGCTTCCTCTAAAACCACAGCCCGCATGCGATGCAAATGACCCCTCCAGCAGCTGCCTCTGGCAGGCCGCCACCCGCCTCCCAAAGAATAAAGTCAGAGCAACAATTCCCTCCCGAACCCTGAAGCTTAGTGACTTCAAACAAGAAAAAAGAAAAGTGACATTTTTTTTTTCCCTTTCCCCAGTGAACTCATCTAGTCCCCCCAAATTGTGCTGATGACCTCATCAGCTGCAGCTGTGTCCTCCTGAGCTTGCCACCCGCTCCCCCCCCCCCCCCCCCCCCGACTTCAGCTCCCAGGGAATCACATCTGGTGCAGAGCCTCGATACCTGGGGCGGGCACATCTGGACGGAACAGTCTCTGGAAATGCGAGGGTATTGTGACCCCCTCTCACTCTTATTGATGCAGCCAAGGGGCAGGGCAGTTTTCTTCCTTGGACGATAGCTCTCTGGGCTTCCTGCAGTAAGGGATTTGCAGGGGAAAGCAGTGAGGTCCGGGTTAGCGTTTGGGATAATTTTCATTTTTCATGCTTACACTCATGAGTGATTGCGGAACTGACTTTAGACATGATATTGGTCTTTTGAATCCATCCTGCCGGTGTTTGTTGTATAGTCTGGCAAGGCCCTGGCTGACAAGGACTATTACGGTGTTAGCTGATACGGATAACGACCCCAATGAACAGAATTAAGAATGGTACCATAGTGTCTGTACCTTAGGGGAAAGGGTACAAACTCAAGAAGAAACCCTTTGCCTTATTGCTAGAGTATCAGTTGATCCAACAAACCCTCAAACCCTCAAAAAGGCCATTTGGCAATCCTCTAGATAGCAAGGGCCTTAAAAATGCTTGTATGCTTTGATCCACAGTTCTATTTCTGGGACTCTCTCCTACGTATAATACAGACATGCGCTAAACCATGGTGATGATCTTCACTCCAGCATTTTTTATTATAGTAAAAAGAAAAACAAAACAGCCCCCCTAATCATAAAGAATCTAATTAAATGCCCAACATTAGAGAAATAAATAACTTTTATGGTCATAACATGGAACATTATGCAGTCATGAAAAATGATGAGCTGTTTATGCTGCAGTGGTTGGGACATGCTGTGCTGGAACATTCTAGAATACAAAATAATTTCAACTTGTATGAGATGATACATGCACGGGCGAGGGATTAAAAGAATATGTACACCCTTTCCACAGGAGTTATTTTTAGAAGGGGATACTATTACTAATATCTGTCTTTTTTAGGGCTTTCTGCACTTTTAAATTTTATATAGTGAGTGTGCCTTACTTTTATAATTAAGAAAAAAAGTTATTTTAAAAGAGGTAAAAATAAAATCTTTGGCAGATCCGTGCCCTTGGCAGGACGTAATGAATTGTTAGCCCGGGAATTGTACACTAAAATGGTGTAGGTATTAGGCAGATAATATAAATGAATGAGCCAGGGCTGGAAAAGAAAATGGCAAACCACAGGAAAGCTTATCCTGCTGATGTTTATCATATGGAAATATAAGTGGCAACTAAATTTTTCCAGAGAAGTCCTTAATATTTTTAAGTGAAATTGACTGATTTTTAATTTAATTTTGTTTTTCTTTTTAAAGATTCATCTATCCATTCTGGAGAGAGAAGGAGAATGGTGTGGAGGGGCAGAGGAAGAAGGAGAGAGAAACCCAAGTAGACTCTACGCTGAGAACAGAGCCCCATTCAGGGCCTGATTCCAAGACCCTAAGATCATGACCCAAGCTGAAATCAAGAGTCAGACGCGCAACCGAATGCACCATGCTGGTGCCCTGAAATTGACTGATTTTTAAATGAAGGCAACAAACTCACATTAAACAGAAGTCAGCTACATGTTTTGGGCAAACAAAAATATCCTGCCTCCAGGGCATCTCTCTGAAACCTACTTGTTAGTCAATGATAGCATACTCTTGGGGCGATATCCATCAGCCTAGGGAGTGTCCAGAGACTCCATTACTATTACTAATGCTGCAGTGAAGAGCCTTCTGTATCTGTCTTTTCATATCTAGGCAATTATCTCCTTAAGGTAAACTTTAAGAAAGAATATTTGAGATTCAAAAGTTACGGACATAGTGTTTGGGGAGTTATTTGGCACACACATTGTCAAATAGCTTCTCAATAAGTAAGCACATTTATATTTCCATTAACTGTTCATTAATTGCTCTCCATTTCTCACACTCTAACTGGGAGTTTGCTCAAGATTTTATTTATCACTGATCTTAGAGATGAATGTTTATATCAAATCATGTCAACTTGGATTTCTTTAATGAATACTATTAAACTGATCTCATGTTTATTGATCTTTCTTTTATGAATTGCCTGTTCTTATCTTTTTCCCAATTAAAAATAGTCTCTTGGACTTTTTCTGATGGTTTTATATAAACTTTTTCTTTTTTATATATTATGGTTATTCATTGTTTCTCTCATATGAATTACATTGTAAGAGAATCTGTCATTTGTCTTTTAACCTTATATAATGGGGTAACATTTTTATTATTTTAACATTTGTCCTGAGAGTATTTTGAGTGCGAAATTAGGAGAGTAGTTTAAGGAACCACTTAGACTGTAGACAATGAGAGTGCAGTTTGTACTAAAAGAGGGAAACAAAGGGTCAGCCAAACTCAGTGCAGTGCCGGCAAATGTTTAACAAAAGACACAATAGAAGGAGAGAAACAGGGGATTTTTGCAGCACATAGAATTCATGAAGTATTAGTTTTTAGTTTATATAAAGAAATGCTACAAATTGAGAGAAAAAGGTAAACAACCAATAGAAAAATGGACAAAAGATTTGAACAGAAACTTCATAAGAGATCCAAATGACCAATAAATGTATGTAAATCTTCTAAAACCTAATTAGTAACCAGATCAATGTAAATTAAAACATCAATAGAAACAAACCTATTAGATGTTTGCCACCACCAAATGTTTTTGAGGGTATAGATCAGGAATTCCTCTCAATTGTTGATGTGACTATACAATCTTTCTGGAAAAGCTCCTAGCATACTGTTTCCAGTGTAGATATGCATGTCCTATGATCCAGGGATTTTCTGCATATATATGTATCTATCTATTTTTCTCTCTCTCTCTCTCTCTCTATATATATATATATATATGTTCAATAGTGGTTACCAAAGCCTGGTTTACAATTTCCCCAAACTAGAAACAACTCAAATAGCCATCAACATAGAATAGATAAACACATTGTGATAATGGAAAACTATATATCTGTGACTACGAACACATTAAAGTTGCACACTGGCATGGATAAATTTTCCCAACATGTGTTGGGCAAGAAAAGCGAGACATAAAGAACATTCACGAAGATTATTCTATGTATAACAAGTTCAAAAGGAAACTAAATGATATGGTTTAAGGATGTATGCTCAGGTGGCAAAACTATAAAGAAAAGCCGGGTATGATTACTATCTTAGTAGTATCCTAACTACTAGAATCCTGGTTGTTTTTAGCAGATGGAGTGGTGGTTGTGATAGGAAAAAGGGGCATGTGTGCATGTGTGTATGTATGTGTGCGTATGTTTGAGAAGAGTCCCAAGGTATCAATGACGTTGTCTTTCTCCATGTAGGTATTTGCTATTTAATATTTATGCATTTTAACTCATGTTATATTTAACAATAAAATAGAAATTTGGGGAGTTAGAGAAAGCAGAGAGATGAAGATATAGGAAGTCCGAAGGAATACCGTAATAGAAGGGCCTGGACAACACAACAGAGGGCGGGAAGCTGCAGAGAAGTACTAATTATTTGTTCCAAAGAGGAAAGCGTACAAGGGAATTTTTAGGGCAAAACAATCAAGTATTCAATTTGATGTCAGTATATGTCTTCTCACTCTAAATCTTCAATACATTTTGTCAAACATGCATATATTTTATCTGAGGTTTGGGGGAAATAAAAGAATACAGTTGGCATGAAAGCAGGAGGGAGGTGTATGCAGATTTAGATCAAGGATTCTTCGAGAGAGGTGAGGGGTGGCCAGTCTCATGGATCTGGAATAGGGACTTAAGCCAAATCGATATAAATTTCCAAAGACTGGTATTTCACCTGATGTCCATAGATATTAGTTTACAGCAGGATTTGTCTCCTCCTCCTCCTTCTATTTCTTTATTTCATACAGAAATTTACAACTTATAATCAACTGTTTACTTTTTGATTTCTGGTTTTTTATAATAGGCTTGAAAGACATTTTCTTATTTTATTTTATTTTTTAAGATGTTATTTACTTATTTATTTATTTGAGAGAGAGAGAGAGACAAAGATAGTGACAGACAGCATGAGTGAGCAGGAGCCAGTAAACAGGAGGAGAGGGAGAAGCAGGCTCTCCGCTGAGCAGGGAGCCTGATGCAGGGCTCCATCCTAGGACGCTGAGATCATGACCTGAGCCAATGGCAGACCCTTACCGACTGAGCCACCCAGGTGCCCCAACATTTTCTTATTTTAAAGATACTTAAGTCCTCTAAAAAAATTTAAAAATTAATTAAAAAAAATACTTAAGTCCTCAGTTTGTCTAGAATTCTACTTAGTGTAAAGTTGGAGGGAGAGCTTGATTTTTTTTTTCCAGAAAGCCAGCTCAATCTTTTTTTCTGACAACTTTAAACATCTCATTTAATCAAAAATTAAACTTCACATTGATACGCTTTCTATTCCACATTCTATTTCTGTACTACTATCTTTAAAACCATGAAAGTTTGTTGATAAATTTAAATATTTGATAGGAAAAGTCAGTATTTTCTTGGCACTTTCCCTCTGATGATACTTTTCAAATACAGCTTAGAATCATTTCACCACATTATAGAACAAAATGTATTGGGATGTTGATACGGATATCACTGAATTTACAGAGTATTCTCAGGACCTCAGGAGCAGTACAAAGTACTTTTAAAAAAAAAAAAAAGATTTTATTAATTTATTTGAGAGAGAGACACAAGCAGCGGGGAGAGGCAGAAGGGGAGGAAGATGGACAAACAGGCTCCCTACTAAGCATGGAGCCCCAAATGGGGCTCGATCCCAGGACCTTGAGATCATGACTTGAGCTAAAGTCAAACGCTTACCCCACTGAGCCACCCAGGCACCCCAATATAAAGTATTCCTCTTAAAAAAACTTGTATCTCTAATTGGTCAGTTATTTTTGTATACTTCTCTCTATTGGGCTTTTTATTTTTTTATTTTTTATTTTTCTTTATCAACATCCTAAATATTTGTGATCTCTGAACAAACTATTTTGTTTATCAGCTTCCGTATTCAGTATTCAATTTGGAACCTACTTTGATAATTACTTGTTTCTACATTAAAAGATTCTCATTACAGGGGCACCTGGGTGGCTCAGTGAGTTAAGCCTCTGCCTTTGGCTCAGGTCATGGTCTCAAGGTTCTGGGATGGAGCCCTGCCTCGGGCTCTCTGCTCAGCGGGGAGCCTGCTTCTCCCTCTCTCTGCCTGCCCCTCTACCTACTTGTAATCTCTCTCTGTCAAAAAAAAAAAAAGAAAAAAAAAAGATTGTTATTACATTTCATTGGGAATGTCAGTTGTTGTTGTTTTTAATATATTATATTTCCTTCTATTTAATGGAAAATCTTCCCAGTTTCTGGCACTGAGTTGACAGTCTCTGTTTTGGGTGGTGTGAATTTTCAAGTTTTCTTGTTTTTCTGGGTCTCCATAGATATTTTTAATAGAAAGCTGGGGAGGCCACACCAGGAAAGTCTAGGCAGGCACCATTTTAAATGAGAAATCTGTTCACTGACAAATAAATAATAGACTTCCAAGGCCTAATTTATGTGTCTTAGTGCTGCTCAAGGTTACAAACCCAGTCTGTTGCTTTCTTTACTTCAAACCCACTCCTGTCATGTTAATTGATATATGCAGCTAATATCTGTATGTTTGACTTTTAAATGTATGTGATTTCATGGTGTGCTTAATATACAAAATATGTGGCATGTTCAAGCACCTGTCACTGTTGCTTTTCATCAGACCCAACTAGAGCAGAGATCTTACTACTTTTATTTAATTCCAACTTTAGTCCTTTTATGATAATCAAATGTCAATTGCCAGGGATGGAAAAGCACTGTACTGTGTGCCCGGGGGTTCTTGAAATAAAATGGTGGGTAATTTATATCTTTAATATAAGTGATTTAGGGCCTGAGGTTTTTAACCAATTAAGGAGAGAATCAAATTAGCTGGAGATTAAATGAAGATGGAATGAGGGAGAAGTCTTGCTGGCTCCTGACTTTCTAAAGGAGGATTCTTGGAGTGCAGTGGCTCTCAACCTTGGCTGCAGAATTACTTGTGGGGGTTTAAAAGAATGCTCATACCCAGACTCCCTACCCCCCCCCACCCCGCCCCTCCTGGTTGGAGAGTGGAGAGTTCAGTTTGGTCTGACCAACAGCCCGGGCATCAAGGATCTAAAGATCTCCCTAACTGATATGATTCTTCCATCCAGCCATGGTTGAAGATGACATAGTTCTTAACCCCTGGTGAGGTAAGTAAGGGTCACCTTGGGCCTAATTTAAAAACTGAGATGTCAGGGCTCTCCCTAGACAATTTCTGACACAGTGAACTGGGATACGGTCTAAAAAACCGCATTTCTCATATGTCTACGTGATTGTGCTATAAAGGATTCCTATTCTACCCAAGGATGGGTCTGTCTGACTGCAGTCCATTCTCTCCCCTTCTACCTTTAACTTGGTTCACAGAATATCTTTCAAAAAGAGCGATCCCTTCCCCAGTCTAAAACATTCAGTGCTCGCCCCTTGTATTCAAAACAGTCTTTAGTGTGGCTTTGAAGGTCTTTCCCCACCTCCAGCTTTCATCCATTTACTTGACCTTCTCAAGCATTCCATTTCAAACCTCCTCCCCCTTTATTTTTTCGAAGAATTATTTATTTATTTGAGAGAGACAGAGAGTGTGGAGCAAGGGGCAGAGGAAGAGAATCTTCGTGCAGAATCCCCGCTGAGCTCCATCTCCCACCCATGAGATAGATCATGACCTGGACTGAAACCAAGATCAGATGCTTAACTGACTGAGCCACCCAGGTACCCCACTGCAAACCATCTCTTAACATGCACATTAGATCCTTTCCTGAAATAACTTCTGCCTTCTTTCAGAGTCTTTGCTTATGCAGTCAGCTCTACCTTCAAAAGACTTTCCCACCTTGACCAGCCTATATCTGCTCTCCAACAACCTGAATGCCATGACTTTCATGAAACTTTGATCTTTTCAAATGAAGACAATTCATGCTTTTCTCTCTATGCCCATTGCAATCTAGCTGCATCTCCCTTATTTTGTTTGGTTTGGTTGGACTTGAGCTGTACAAAGCTGAGTTCATCATACTCCTTTATGTCCATCATATTCTCTTCATTGGTTAATGCAAGACCCCTCCAATATGTTTGAACGGTATCTAAAAATATATGTGTATCCTCCTAAAATAAGTCATGCTACCTTGTGTGTAGATGTTTTTAATTTACTTAGATGATTTTATGCTCTAAACCTCACTTTTTCTTTTTCACCCTAGATTTTTTATGACCCATCCACACTGTTACTTTTACTTGCTGCATAGTATTCCTTAGTGGGCCTTCACTACATTTTCCTTGTCTATTTCCCTCTTAAAGGATGTGAGCCGGCCGCCAACACTCCGTTGTCTTAAGGAGGCCACAGCAAACATTCTCAGAGGTGGCCTCTGATGGATCTGCATAAGAAGCTCTCTGAAACACCAACTGAAGAACAGCGTTACCTAGTCACAGGACTTATGTTGCCTCAATTTCACCAGACACTACCAGGATATCTGCTAGGCAGTTGTGCAGTTGCATTTCTTGTCTAGTCCCAGACACGCACCTCCTGGGGTGTACTTAATCTTTGTCCCTCTAAACCACCCTGGCAAGGGGAGGCACCATTTGTGAACTCAAGACCTTAGAGGAGAAACTTGAGGTTGTAATTTTACAAAAACGCTTTGAGATATTCTTATGTCTGCTACAACAATAATTATAAAAACCATGCCCTTACGAAGGAGATCATCACTGGTATTTTACAAACTAAAGGTAATAATAGATAGTTTTATGAGGGGGGAGTAAGAGAGCCAAAGTTCTGGTCTGTCCAAGAAAAAGTGGTCTAGAAAACTTAGTGACTACAGTTTGATTTGGCCCATTTTATGATCATGAATAACTCAAGATCACTCAGTCTGACATTTTTTGCTAATGGAGAAACAATCCTCAAAGGCAATTTACAAATGTTAAAATTTTAGAAAAGGGGAAATGTGTCAACGAGGCAGTCACCATCACAGAATAAGTTCCTAGAGAACAGCATGGAAAATCGTCATCTTGATGTGTAGTTAATACTTCTTGAAAACTTCTTATGTACCACATATTGTACTAAATAAGGCACCAAGCATTATCTTATTTAGTTCTCATCAATTCTATGAAATAGATATTATTTTATCTCTTTTTAGAGATGAAAACACTCAAGCTTAAAGAATTTAAATCATTTGACCAAAGTCATACAACTACTAGATAGCAAAGCCAAGAGTTGAACCTAGATGTTTAAATTTCTTTTGTTTTTAATTCCAGATTTCTAGGTCATACCTAGGTGCAGAAAAAGTGAAGGCTTAGAGGCAGGCAAACCAGGTTTAATTTCTTGCTTTGCTTACAGCTTACTAGTTATAAGATGCTGGGTGAATTACTTTACTTTATTGAGCCTCACTTTTCCCATCTATAAAATGGGGCCAGGGGTCCGTACTTCACAGAGTTGTCAGTACAAATGAGCACAATGTATGGCCCATAGTAGGTACTTAGTAAATGTAAATGTGACTTCCCTTAGGAGATCTGTTCTCTCTAATCTCTGGTACCGAGTAGATTGGCATTTATTGAATGAATTGAATAGGTGATTTTAAAATTTCAGATATTATTCGAAGTCTCCCCTACATTAATTTGGTTGATCCGAGAGAGGTGAGAGGATGTATATGAAAGGTAGGGGCCCTAAAAAGGTTACCTTGAGAAGCCAGAGGCAACTGTTGTCTATTCTGTAGTTCCCCTGAAGACAGCCCTGGCTTCTGCCCCTTCCAAGCCTAGTCACTGAGTTCCCTGACTTACTTCCTGAAAGACAGACAGAGAGAAACAAAGACACCAATGAACAAAAAGCTCATTTTTTCCTCCTTCACCAGGCCTCACGCAGGGAGTGTTGTGGGTTCACACAGCTAGGAACCAAGGCAAACTCTCCCAGGGAACCGCTAGAGAGGAAATTAATTAACCCCTGCCATGGTTTCCTGGTGGGGGGCCGGGAATTAAGCTGTCACTCCTCCTGTATGTGTGGATCTGGCCCCTCTCGGTGGTTGTCTTAGATTCTGAACAGAAGCCCATCTTCCCTCCCCTCTTGGGGGCCACGAACTCAGAACACTGCCCTGAGCAGGTAAGATGGATATTCCCTTTCAGAAGCCAAATTGCACCCTACCGCCCCTGGTTTCTAGGGTTGGAAACTCCAGAGAAAGCTCTTCTGGGAGACTCAGAGCCAGCTACCCGTAGCTAAAGTAATGCGATTTGCAGAAATCTTGAGAAAGTAGCGTTAGCTGTGGACACCAAGGAAACTGTTCAGCCTTTGGATTCTCCGGCATCTAGACCATTGTTAGTTCTCCAAAGGGAGGCTCCTGCCATGTGAATTCAAAGCTGCTGAGAGCTCCACTTTTAATGAGATCTTTCAAAGGGGATAGCTCCAACGGTCCATAAAAATCATAATGTCAGGTGGATTTCATGGTCTAGACAGATCTGACATTCCCTCCACCCTTTTTTTTCTTTAAGGTTTCCCCATAAACCAACAGTAAGAAAAAAAAAAAAAAAAACCCTTAAGTTCTGGGAAGGGATTGATTTATTAATAGAAGCTACTGGTTTTCTGCATTGATGGCCCCAGGGACTTTTGCTACATGATTATGATGACTGGCTTTCTCCACCAAGCCTCCAGAGCTCCCAGCAGTCAATTTATCAACACAGGATGACAAGTTCATTGTTGTTCTCTGGAAGCTTTGGCTCTCAAGAACTACTCGGGGTTTTAGGCTAGGAAGATGCCTTTGGGAGAGTGTTCTTATATGAAGTAGTACATCTGCTTGAAAAATGCTGGATCTTTTGAAATTGTGATAGAACCAACCTTTTACTCCCCCTCACTCAAGGGAGTATGTTTCTTTCTAGAACTTTCCAAGAGCTGATCAGCTGGAAATAAAATCAATTTCTGGCAGCCTGGGACGGCAGGAGTTTAGTTTTGAGTAACCCAGACATTCCCATGTGGCCGAGCTTGTGTGCAAAAGGGAATCCACATTCATATGAATAACTGAGCTTTCCTACTTTTACTAGCTTTCCAGTAGTGCTATAACAAATTACCCTACATTTGGTAATTTAAAGCAACACATACTTATTCTCTTGTAGTTCTGTAGGCTAGACGTCCCATATGGGACATTTAGCCTCATTGGGCTAAAATCGAGGTGCCAGCAGGGCTGGTTTCTTCAGAAAACTGAAGGGACGACTCTCTTTCCTTGCTTTCTTCCCTGTCTAGTGACTGTCCTCATTCTTTGGCTAATGGCACCTTCCTACATCATTCCAACTCCTGTTTCTGTTGTCATTTCTCTTACTCCTCTGACTCTGACACTCCCTGCATTCCTCTTAAACTTATAAGGATCATTGTGTCCCATCAAGTCCACCTGGACAATGCAGGACAATCTCTTCATCTCAAGATCCTTAATTTGATTAACATTCACCAGTCCCTTTTGCCACATAAGATAATATTCACAGCTTCTGGGGACTGGGACCTGGGCATATCTAGGAGGGCCATTGTTCTGCCTGCCACACTGTCTTGCTCCCATTTGTTTATAGAGGACCTTTGACCCCTTCGGTTGTTTCTATCTGGTTATTTGGAGTTCCTTAGGAGTGCCCTGACCCCCTACCAGTTGCTCACAACAGACTCCCCCTTGTTAAAGTTGGCTGCTCCCCAGAAAATGAGCTGAGGAAGCTTCACCTTGACACCAAAATGATAACTTCAAGACCTGGGCCTGGAATGTGGGCCTTCCAGAGAGTGGGGATCCCACGGGAGAGATGTGGAGGATGGCTTTGGGCTGCACCGTGTCATGTGGGCCCCACAAACTACTGTGACAGGAGTTCTTCAAGACCAATCTTGAAAATAGCTCTTGACAGGGATTCAAGACCAATCTAAGAGGTCAGGTGAGGTTCAGGTATAGGCACAGTGCCAAATTTAGTTCCTGGGACATGCCAGATACCATGGTAGTTACTGAGGATCCAGAGCTGAAAGACAGTTTTACCTCTCGAGGCCCCTCACAGTCTTCCTGTAAGGGAAGCCTTCTCAAGCTTTAGTGAGCATAGGAATCACATGGGAATCTTGTTAAAATGAAAAGTCTGGGGCACCTGGGTGGCCCAGTCAGTTAAGCGTCCAACTCTTGATTTGAGCTAGGTCATGATCTCCCAGTTGGGCTCTGTGCTGGCTGGGGAGCCTGCTTGGGATTCTCTCTCTCTCTCTTTCTCTGCCCTTCCCCCCACCCCAAAAACCTCCAAATTCGGATTCAGTGGGTCTGAGGTGGGCCTGAAGAGTCTGCATTTCTGATACTTCAAGTAGCAAGGGTCTAGGGGAGACTGACCTACACCAATAATTAATCATGATATGATCTGCTAAGTGTTTTGCCACCAAATCCACAAATGTTGTGAACACAAAAGAGTACATCTAGCCAAGGCTTGGCAAAGGATGGGGCATGATTTCTAGAGGAAATGACATTTGAATAGATGTTTTCCAGGCAAAGAATCAGGGGAGAAAGGATACAGGCAGCCAGAACAGCATGTACAAGGGAGGGAGACAGGAGAGTTCTAGAACTGCAAGAATCGCGCAATGCCAGTAGCAGAGGCAAAGGACGAGGGAATGGCATGAGGTGAGTAATCATGGAGGACCTTGTACCCCAGGCTAAGAAGTTTGGGCTTCATCTGATAAACAATGGGGAGAAGTTTTTTTTAAACCAAGGGGAAGGAGAAATGGAGACAGAATTATCTCTGTAACTACCCATTCTGGGAAATGTGCCCTTTGTTTTGATTGGCAAATCATAGGGCAATTAAGTGAATGACAGGAAACTTTGCCTTAAAAAAAAAATAGACCTTCTTTAGAGCCTATGGGCATATCAGGGCACTGCCATATTTGAGGTCAGCCAAGATCTGTTCCATTAGAGAATAGTGGCCAGGGCCGAACCAGGTCCTGACCATTGGAAATGAGCCTGGGTGCGTGGATGGGGTGAGGGGATGAGGGAGAACAGGACCTGCTCTACAGGCCGGTGAGGGACACCGCCTCAGGGTCTTGTTTTCAGACGTTTTCCCTTCGAATCTTTCATGCTAGTCTCAACAGTAACCTAGTCAGCATATCACCTTTTCAAAGGCGCCACATCTGGAGGGTCCGCAGGGGGCCAGCCCTCGGTATGCAATCTCCCACCCCACCCCTGCCCGAAGATCAGAAGCGAAGTCAACTATATTTGGGTAAAGGTATTTACTCGAAGTTAAACAGTTCCCTTAACTGCAGACTTCTCAGAAGCTTAAATATGGTAGCGAGCAATAGGACTCCCCAAGGGCGGGGGGATCCCTCATGTTTCTGTAGAGGACAGCCAGGAACATATAGCTCCCGTCCATGCTCAGCTTCCTAGTCTCTGAACTTCTTTCTTATACTTCAATTCCTAATACAAAATAGGACACTTACTTATTTTACAGTTAATCTTCTTCCTTCAGATGTGCCAAATGCTCTTTGAGATAAGGAATCAGATCGTATACTTAGCTTCTCATCTCCTCTGCCCCCCCCCATCTCCATAAATACTCAAAATAAAATGTCTTTTCCTAAGTCCAGCCGTGAGTCACTAACATGGATCTAGATTTTAGGTTAAGTCCAACATTGCATTCTTTCCAGGGAGAATTTCTTATAAGCAACTTTTTTTTTTTTTTTTTTTTTAAATAAGCAACTTTTTAAAGATAGGGTCTTTAAAAAAAAAAAATGAAATCACCACAAAACTTCTGTTTTACCACCATCATATAGAGAGAACCGAACTATTAAACTGGTCTCATAAGACAATTTCAAAATGAATTCTTGCCTCTTAAAGAGATCTTAGAATACTCAGATGAGAAAATTGTGGTTCAAGCGTATTGATTGCTCGAGAGTTTGGTTATTTACTTAAAATGTTCTCCCTACATTCATACTCATGTATGGACATGAATTTATTTATATATTTATATATTTATTTATTTATTTGCCAAGCTTCTTTCTGTGCCCAAGAGGGCAGGGTGACTTGGTGCTGCTGGAAGCCGTGCAGACTGTACCAATCTTGGCATATTACACTAGGCTACAAGAGAACTAAAGAGAAAGTGGAGTTCTTCTTAGGAAGATTATCCTCAAATTGGGAAGGAGCAACCCAATGTGGCTGCGATTTGTGTGTTTCACCTGACATAGGAAGAGAAGAACAGTGCGTGCTGAGGAATATTCAGCACATACATGACCTCGCTTGATCCTCAGATCTCCATAACAAGTCTTGAGTCAGGCATTATTGATGATTCTGACCCTCATTTTACAGACAATAAAACTTTAAAAAAATGGGAACTTAGAGAAGTTAAGTAATTTATACAGTCTTCCTCAACTAGTAAATTATGGAATTTGAAGAGGTTTTCTGACTCCAAGGCCTATACATATTTCTTACTCATACTTACTCAGACTCTTACTTCATACTCTCTGAAGATAATTGCATATCTTGATTTCAGCTACTCAATGACCAAATCCTCACTGATATCCTCATGGAAAGTATGGGGCATAATGAATATTGCATTGTATTTGGTTGAATCAATGTAGTTAATGAATACTGATTTATAGATTGATGTCATCTCAGAAAGAATTCTCTGGTTATATATATGCCAAGTTCTCTCCATTGTCCAGTTTTTTCCAGTAATTTTAAGCAATAGATAAAAACATGAACAACATGTGTATCAGGTAATATTAGTGCACTCTGCAACTCTCTTGTACCAAAATACAGTTTGAATTCAGTTTTTCTTTTAGGCCCTAGGTCTCACAACCTATTCTATCCCATTTTTTATGCTGATTTTTTTCCTAGTCAATTTAAGTATTATCTCAGTCTCAATTCATTTACTTTGGAGTAAAGCATGGGTTTTCCCAGACTGTCTCCCCTTCTCTCCCCACCTTTCTTTCTTCCAGAAGATGTCTGTGCATAGAGGGAACCTTTCATAAATAGCATCACAGCCATAAGAGGAGGGCTGTCTGGTCTCTATGTCTTTGTCCAATCTTTGTTGGTGATAAAACACATCCCACCTGGTCTCTGGCCATCACCAACATCTACTGATATTTGAAAAATCCTATCATAGCCTTCAGTTGTGATGCCCTCATAGTTTGGGCCACTTGTCCATCCATACACCAGGCCACTTCATTCCCTTTGTCATCTTACTGGGGCATGTGGGGACGTCTTAGTTTCCAGTGGGCTCCGCCCAAGCTGTAGGGCATGGAATGGGCTATCTCATGCCATCATCCTGAAGACATTCCAGTGATCTGCCCTCCAGGGCAAGCTAGATATGAGTGATTTGCTTTCCCTGCAAGCAAGGCACAAATATTCTGTGCCCCCAAAGCCTTCCACACCTCCTAAGAATTTATATGGTGTCCTCTTTCTTCCAGCTGCCCTCAACCCTTGAATATCCAAGTTGAGATTTTTAGAAAACCTGGTAGGAAAAGAGGGAATGGAGGTGGTCCTACTAATTCTAGCTCATCAAGCGGGAGGTCTGCCATTTGGAAAGGCATTTTTCAAACTACAAAGCAAACTCCCCAAGGGATAGAAGTATAATTTTGGGCACAAGTCTGTCCAACCTCAAAACTGGTCTTCAGCATCATAGAAGTATATTACAGGTTCATCTTCAAGGACAATCAAACAAATATATAGAAAGTATTTGACACATGGTGGATCGTCAATGAATGGTTGTTATTCTGAGAATCCCCCTAGGTATTTGGGTTGAGAATATACCTGCTGACTTGCTTGGGTTTCAGTAAGAAGAACCTGAGCCCTATTTGACACATTTCCTAGTATTTACATTACAGAAAAGACTTCTGGAAGCATCAGCTGTTTCTTTCTTAAGAGCAATTTGATGTCCATGTTCCTGAGTGTCAGAAGCATGGCTGATACTGAAAAGGTAGAGGCAGGGGTCAATGTCAGACAGGCTGGGAATGCTCTGCTAAGTTTCTCCTCTGGGCATAAGACTATTCCTCTTTATCAGCAGTTTTCATGTTGGGTTTGCCGTTTTGCAAAGGATGGCTGCAGAAAGCGAGTTCCTGAGGGGTAAGGCAGGGGAAGATGGATAAAGGAAACCCACGGCTAGCATTTGTCTCATTAAAATCTGTCAAAGCCAGAGGAACAGAAGGCAGCAAAGAGCTAAAATCAGATGTCACTAGCTTTCAGAATATGTTGACATGTGGGGAAGCAAACTGTAGTGACAATGTGCCCTTCAGCTGCCTTGGCTCTCAGCTGGTAATAATAAAGCCCTTTGCAGTCTGCACAGAGGGGAGGCAGACAGCAGTCTAGCACCCGAGGACAGGAGGTGCAGAGGACACTTACAGCTGATAAGCTACAGGACCCTGACGATGACTTTATT